>NC_062275.1:22117835-22780335 GCF_916048215.2 Malus sylvestris
AATGCTTTTGGATAATCTGATTGAAAAATTTACACTTCGGCATCTACTTGTGAAGAAACATTCATGGACCAGAAAATTAGGAAGCTAGATACCACAACCATGTAGTCTGAATGCCACCTGCAGAATAAGAAAACTATTAGAGAGCTCCTAAGACCATTGGCTATCCTAAATTTTGAATGCAATCGTGAGTACGTAACAATAACCAAACACATCCAGTAATATCGTTTTCTATGTATACACCTGCTAACAAGATAATAGAAAATAGTATCGAACAGAGAACCGACTAATGGGTTCAGATCCTGTTACACAAACGGTACAGGCCGGTAAGATTTCAAGTATGCACAATGTATCATACACAGAAATTAATGAATTATTTACGACTTAAAAAGCAGGGAAATACTACAGAAATAGTCACTAGATACAATATTTAGTTCATTTTTCAGCCGACAGAATACATTTCCATTTGAAAAGTTTTGGTTCAAATTATTTACAATAAATAGATATAGAACTGCAGCATTAAACAAAAGAGAACTCCAAGAAGCTGCTCAATTTATTGAACTCTACTAAAACTTCCCTTTCTAAACACGTACTTCTCTTTCACATAGAAAGATTCGCACGGCTCCCTCACTTTATCCATATTCAATAAACTGGCAAATTTTTAAAAAGACACACACCTGGTCCCTGGAACAAGTTATGTGTGTGCACTCACGTGTGTCTGTATTCACTATCTGCAGTGCAGCCAACTGAATGTTATTGTCTTGTAATGAAACACAATTTGGAACCTCACTTGCAAAAGATTTTATAGCTTGACAAACCTAAACAATGGATTGGTTTTGAAAAAAAAAATACAGGAAAGAAATCAGTTTTAACGAAACAACAAGAATTTAATAAGTTCTTGCGTATTCTAGTCCATTGCAATGAACTTTACACACTTTTTTTTAGAAGAAACGATCACACTTTATTTAAAATAATAACATGAATAAAATAGTGGATAAGTAATCCACCATCTAGCAAAACTAGCTAAGACCTCTCAAGTAGATCTATTTACAAGTAACATAACCTCAACTTTACAGCTGCTAACATATCCCACACTATATGAGAAAGAGAATAATCCCTGAACTCATTCGAAACTGAAGCCCAGAGGGCTGCCCAGTATCTTACTCTACCCCATAGTTCTGCTACCCACACTCAATTATAATCCTCAAAAACTTTACAGAACTTTAATTTTAATAGTAATGACTTTGTCACAGAGAAACATGAATCTGACATCGATTCCTAATTTCCTACCACAGGCAAAATATCACAAGCAAGACTTTCAGATTTGGGTTTAATGATTTGGTTAGGCCAATTCAGATGACAAGATGTTATCTGTAACTAAGGTGTTGGTGCAGAGGTGTGAGGACATCGCTGTTTCTTTTAATTGATATGACATGTGCAGGGAATACAGAGAAAACTTGTGTAATTTTCATGTACATGAAACCTATCATTAATCTCAATGAGAAAAGCTCCAAATCTCATCTCTACAAAAACTTACCCAAATCAGAAATTGTTAGTCATTTGATTATCAACATCAACATTTCAATGTTTATCAGAAACGTTGTGTTTGTTTATCTATTTTATCATACTTAGATAACTAAATGGTTTCCTATTTCACTAAACTTTTTAAAGGGTAATCCATTGAAAGAGGACGAAACAGTTGGAATCATTAAAAATTAATTGCAGGGTGACTCAAGTTCACACTTTTCAAGAACTACGGGCATCCTTTTCCCTATTGTTAGTCATTTGATTATCAACATCAACATTTCAATGTTTATCAGAAACGTTGTGTTTGTTTATCTATTTTATCATACTTAGATATCTAAATGGTTTCCTATTTCACTAAACTTTTTAAAGGGTAATCCATTGAAAGAGGACGTAACAGTCAGAATCATTAAAAATTAATTGCAGGGTGACTCAAGTTCACACTTTTCACGAACTACGGGCATCCTTTTCCCTTGTATATGTAGAGACACACACACACACACATTAAACTAGCATATAGCATTGATGAAAGAAACTGAATACTAGTAACCGAAAAAGGAAACTGAATACTAATTGGTACATTTTGAAGCAGCCAAAGGATATTTTCCAAAGAATTTCAAGGTTATTCTATGAGCAAATCCATACATGTACCCTTTCCCCAAATCCCGATTCACATTTAATTGTAGCCTAGCATTAATTTGCACAACTTAAGTAAATAACTTCAAAATACCCCAAACAAACACCACAGCTGCTCAATGTCATGAGTCTTATTGTGTTCTGCCTTCCAACTTTTTAAACATGCTAAAGCACTTTTTGTTTTTACACCGCAACTTTTTAAACAAACACAAGTAGGAGTTAGATAGGTATAATGTATAGCTATCTAACACTAATCTGATGCTTCTAGAGTGTATCTAAGCAAGAAGTATGATTCAGTATTGTTCCCGTCAATCAATTAAAGCTCCAGGATGGTGAAATTAACTCAAATTTCATAGGTAAAGAATGTAAATTTCAAGCATCCACAAATTATTTCCCTTTATTAAATTCAACCATAACTAATAGGTAGACCACTGCATTTCCCCTTCAATGGACTTTCACAAATCTATTCAACATGAATCCCTTTTACCTTTCCCTGTACCAAACTCCACTTCAGAAAATACTAGAAATACTGCACTAATCAAATAGTTTCTTTCTCCTATTTGCTGGCTTTCTCCTATGTGCTGGATAATTGATTCCAAGTACATTGGATGAGGCTATATATTTAGTGATCCCCTTCTTTCTCCGTTCAAGGGATAGGGAAGTGCACCGTCTTACTTTCATTGCAGTTTGTATGGACCCACTCTCTTTAGGGTTGGGGTGGGTGGGTTTGCATTTTAGGTAGGGGGTTGTATACCATGTGGACTTTGATCGTGCTTCCCCTTCGTCAATAATAAGTATTACGTTTACAACACAAAGTAAAATTAAGAGTACAAGAACAAAGTCAAAGATTTTGCTAACAAAATTATCTTCTTTAAAAGTTTCTCCTACAATTGCTTCAAGGTACAATTATTCCACAATAAATACTCGGGTTGCATATCTCACATATGAACTCCAACCCAAATGGTTTCAGAACCCGAAGGTGCACTCAATACCCGTAACCCATATTGTTCTATCCGAGCTCATTAGTAATAGAATGACATGGAGACTCAAATGCAAAGCAATGGGTCAATTACTAGATGCACCAAATACTTACAACCCTAGCAAAATAAAATATCAGAATAGTGTCATTACCATTGTCTGTTGAAAACTATATAATTTTGGGGGCAAAGTATTTAATTTAATGTGTTTGAATGTACCAAAGAGAGTACCACTAATCAGGACTGAAAAGCAAATTATTTAACTCTTCTAGAAATCAAACACAAGTCTGCCATCCTAAACCAAATGTCTTGCTATTGCAAAGCATATTTCGACAAGAATTAGAAAATACAAAGCGGTGGAATCCACGGCCACTGAGATTAAGTACATTCGATAAAACTTCTAGCTGAAACTTACTGGCGGGAGAGAAACATCTAAGAAATAAACCCAAATAGTTGTGTTTTACTAGAAAGGTCGTACCCAGTGCACAAGGCTCCCGCTTTACGCAGGGTCTAGGAGAGGTGAATGTCAGCTAGCCTTACCCCCCTTTATGGAGAGGCTGCTCCCAAGTCTCGAACCCAAGATCTACCGCTCATGGGCGAAGGCACTTGCCATCGCACCAAGTCGTGAGAGAGGGTTGGGAAATGGGTTAGGATTAGGCTAGGTCAAGGGTTCAAATCCCTTTCATCATAACCCAAAAAGGGGTTGGCGAATATTTGTTTCCTTTGGGTCATGAACAGAAATGGGAAATATCTGATACTGAAAGTGTCCTACTGCAGCAGTCAAAACTAAATGTTGGTGAAAAACTGTTCTCGTAAAAAATTTATACAGCACTAATGTCCTCCTTTTGTCTCTTCTTTTTACTCACTGCAGTTAATGTATTAACCATCACAAATTACAATTTCCAAGTCTTGATTATGAGATCCTCTATATATAATAGCTCATAACTAGATTCCCCGCAACTGTCCAAACACCAATTTCTAATGCAACAAAATTAAAAGCACTATGCCAGACACATACAAGAAGCAACAAAGAAAGAGATTGAGCAACTTTTATTCCTCAAGCATTCAGAATATTATAAGAAAATCCTTGAGCACTCAAAATATTATAAAACAAAACCCGTGAGTATAATTTACAGCCAGAATCATGGCCCATGAATCATGATATTACCCTACAATACAAATTAATGAACAACCTTGCTCCAGAGAAATGCAAACGGAAAAGGTGAATCCTAAGTACATAGATTAGCATGACTAGCTTTTATATGTAACAAGACAAATCACCTCCATCACAGAGAAATAATAAAGGCCCCTTCCCTTCCTCCTAATAGTACGCTTCACCATATGATTACTAGAGTATATCATCGCACAAAGAATCACACACCTGGCACCAATAAATAGGTGACAATGCGACATCGAAGTTTGAACATGAGCTACAACAAAGCACAGAAAAACAGGGCAAGCTGATCTAACGCATAACCATAAAATAAGAAGGACACAAATGCTTTTGCTGAGAAAGGAGTTGGTTTTACCTCAGTATGTCTTACTCCTGTAACTGTCTGCATGATTTATATATCATCACCCCATCAAAATTAGTTACAGATAGCAAGTTTCCCTGTCCATTCATCAGCCTCAGACACAGTAGCCACCCCATAATCAAGGCTCAACTCCCTCATAGGAGGGATGTTCTCCATTGCAAATAGCATGAGATGAGGAAACATCACATTATTGTGATCATACAGTACAAACTGCACCATAACATTCGGAGTGGAACTGTGGCTCATATAACAAGCAACATTTCTCATTTTGGATACATCCATAGCAAAATCCAATGGTGGGATCGAAGGATAAGTTGGACGTACATAACCAGGATCTATCTGAGATAAATCTCCCCATTCAGTCCATCTATCAGAAAACCGATGTGGATAAACCAAGGTATCACCATTCATTGCAAATATTTGAGCCATTTCCCTAGTGAGAATAACCCCTGTATACTCACATATAAAGGCACCAGCATGTATCAAGTTCAATGACCTAACTCCCCAACCTGTTTCCCTTGACCTAAACACTTCCAGTCTATTTCTCATACCCTTTTGCGTGACACGATTCCGGCAATTTGGGGGACAATGGCAGAAGGGCCCACACTCAAAAACCATAGGCTTCCCTCTCAAAAGACACCCATTGTCATCATAAGCAAACTCACCTCCATTTTTCATAGCACAAAAGCAATTACCAAAACAACTGTCAATACAATCACACCCGGTTCCCTTCCCAGACTGATGAAACACTTGTGTTGGAAACACAGTTGTCGCAAGATACTCATAGTAAATGGGGTCCTGATCAGAATCAATGTCATTGAAAAGCAAAACTGGAACATTCTCCTTCTTATTAGAAATATCCAGACTGAGATAACCTGACTGCCTCACAGACAAGGGGTTAGTCCTAAGACTAGCCGCAAACTTAAGAATAGCGCTACCCATCTCACCTTGCCCTTCTATTCTCAGAAGTTTAAACTTATAAACACCAAACCCCGACTTGCCCACATCAAACCAACAATCAAATATTCTATACAAGCCATCATAAACATAAACCTTCTGCGAAATACCGCCTTGGCATTTGACTCCTCGGATAACTCTCACTTCAATACCATAATGCATGCTCCTCTCCAATGCCAAATTCCCACCTTCCAGCTTCTGGTGAGCACATTGCTTATTAAACTTGTCCTGTCCTCCATGACCGGTGTAGATAATCACATCGCCGGCATCCTCATCGTCCTCGTAGCCACCCGAAACGATAACGCTGGTTGCAATTGGCTCATGATTCGAGCTCTGGCTCGCCGGAAGATAGTCAATCCCAGCTTGGACTTGGCCATGTAAACCAACCACACACAACTCCATGCGGAAAAAGAAGAGATCGCCAACATAGACCCCGGGAATCGAACCCACGATCCTTTTATCGCGATTGAGCCACAACCCACGATCCCTGAGCGCCGTGGCGGCCTGCAAGTCGCCTCGGACTCGCTTCCCGTTTCCCGGGTTCCGCTTCTCCTCCGCTGCCACTGATAGTATTCGAATCGAGTCATATAGCATTCGGGTTTTCCTCACCACGTCACGGAAGTACCTCTGGTCCTCGATGTTCAGATCGGTGACCCGGACTAGCTCGGAGGACCGCTTGGGGTATTTCCGCCGCGCAACGACGGCCTCTGATAACTGGGTTTCTTGAGGAACCGGCACAATTGCTCGCGCATCCGGGTCCAAAACTTCGACCTCGCCGTCGGCCATACTCTGGAGCCCTTTAGCAAAAGCTGTCCGGAAAAGCTCGGAAATTCGATGGAACTCCGAGTACACATTCTCCTGGTCGGAAGGTGCGGCGGAGGATTCAGATACAGGGGTGTGGTTCAGGTCGGAGAATGGGGTAATTTGGGAATTAGTGAGAGAGTTGGGGGTAGGTGTGGGAATGAAGGGTTCTGGAGGCAGTTGTGGCAGGTGGGTATCGAGTGGTTCGTCGAAAGGTTCGAGCTTCGGTTCGATTTTGGGGACTTTCAAGGCTACGGCGGAGTTGGCGGTGTTTGGGGTGGAGCCGGCGGGGGATTCAGGGAGGTTATTGAGGTCTATAATTGGGATGAGAGAGCCCATTTCGTCAGCTGAAATGAAGTGGGTCTGAGTGGGAGGAGAGTGTGGTGGTTGTAGAGGTTGGGCATGGAAGATTGTGGCTGCGGTGGGTGTGCCTTTTGTTTCCTTAGGGTTCTGCTGAGAAATTTGGAGGAGCTACTTTCATGGCGGATTTTGAAATGTAACCTTTTTGTCAAATTTTTTACATCCAGTTTTGGTAGGAAATTGGATGAAACTGACTTTTGTTTTACGGAATTGCCCCTCTCACCCTAAATTTGTTGCAATTTATGTTAGCATTGGATGCTAACGCTTAGGCCATCGTCGATGGACTATTCGCACAAAAAATACGGACCGAGTTCATGTGCTACATCATCATCTATGGGTCCTATTGAGTTCGATCTAGCACTTTCAGAGCATGTTATACACGTGTAAAATATTATCGTAGATAAAAGGGTCCCTAGATAAAATAAAATTACCATGAAATAAAGATAAAATGGTAGTTGTTCAATAGATGAAAGCTCTTGTGAATGTTTAATTATCTTATTATATGTTACTCTTTTAAATTTTGTAGTGTAAATATAAAACATAGTTGGCTAATTTGTAATTTTATATCAAAATTGAACCAAGTTGTCAATATTAAATATTGGATTGAGTATTATACACATCATTTAGGTTTATGGTCAATTTCACTATTCACGAGGTTATAATTGTCTCACACTACAGTTCATTACTTTGACATTTATTCAATTTACACGTAAAGTATCAACTGTTTAATCTTGAGAACCACCTCAAATCCATCAAGCATACCACAAAAAAATACATCAAAGTTATCTTCGAGATAGATAGTGATTTCACACACTTCTCATTCTACATTCATTTTCTTATTCTGACCCCTTAATTCTTTTTTGTTTTATTTAATATGAATGTTAAATGTAAGAGGAGTGTGTTGGCACGGAAAATTTTGGGTACTCCAATAAACACTTCGACGCTCAAGTCAGTCTTTGTTCAGGATGTTGACAAAATATAGAACAATCTCATACCTCTCTTCCCCCCTCCCCGGGTCGCGTTCTGGTGGGATTCTAGGCCTTTTATAGTCATAAAAAGCTTGGGCTCCAAGTTTCACTATCTCACTCTATGTTCCTTAGTACTAGTTGATTCATGTTGCTTTATTTTAGCCGCACTCCCCAATTTTTAGTATGCATGAAAAATGGCTAGTTACTTGGCTCTTAATTCTTGCACCACATATGCCGCTTTTTTTCTCTGCAAACACGGATCCTCTTAGTTTGTAGAGGAAAAATATTTCTCTTGCCAAAATTCATGTGACTTGAAATATTATCATGAGTTGTGGCTATGATCATAGTTTAGCCTTTGATTACTTTCACACAGTTGTATGTTATCCTTCAGCCACGATCACTTGGTCATAATTTGGCATTTGGTTACGATCATACGGTTATTATTTAACATTCAACTATGATCACACGATCATACTTTGGCCTTCAGCTACGATCATATGGTCATCATTTAACATTTGGTTGCGATTACAAGATCATAATTTAGCCTTTGTATGCGATCACACAATTTAACTTTTTGTTACGATCACACGATCATAATTTAACCTTCCACTACAATCATACGGTCATAATTTAGCCTTCGGCTATTCGACCATTGTTTTTAGGTTTTCAACCCTCAGTCTTGGGCTTCGGCCATAATTCGATCTAGGGTCCTCAACCCTCAATCTCGAGCCTTCAGAATTATTTTGGTCTAGGTCTTCAGCCCACAATTTTGTGATCTTCAACTATGAATTTGTGCAGTGCTAACATGCCTCCAAAGTCCAAATACAATGATTTGCTGCCTTCTGTCAACAACTAAGCAAAAATTTAATTGTAAGCAATAAAATAATATAATTAGTTTGATGAACAAAATATAATGCATACTAATTCTCCTCATTTGAAGAGTGGTTGCCCTCTGATTCATGAGAACTTAAATATTTTCAGATGAGATTTGCCACAAGAAAGATGTAACAGCTTGATAAATCTGGCATTTCAATTAAGTCGTGGCTTGTCTCACCATGCGAATAATTCGTATGCAACAAAGGGATGTGCACTAGCCATCATACAATGACGATAGTCCGATGAAGGGGCTAAATGCCCCTAGACCAAGCTTGCATTTGTGTCTACATATAATTATCTTAGAATTCTTATGAAATGAATTTGAGCACCGTGCAAGACATGTTGTGATCCAAGTCCCATAGTAAAGTTGCGTGGATAGTCAACAAAGTCTGGTTGTAATTTGCAAAATAGAGCAGCACTGATGATTGAAATTATAATAGTGAGATTGTCTAGTTAGAGAATGAAGCAAAAAAGTGTTCCCCCGACTCTTGAGGGTCGACGCATAATGATATCATTACGAAAAAAGCATTTCCCTGTCGGTCTTAATATCAATAAGCTCATGAGAAGCATTTGTGTTGCTACATGGCATTAACTCGTTACTTCTATAAACAAACATGACATGGTTGAGTAGGAATTCTAACCATTTTGGTATTAACTAGATCAAGCTAAGTAGCTACTAACATCTCTTTATTATTAATAGGGCCGAGATTTTAGGGGCCCTGTGCGAAATTTATAAAAGTGCCACTCCTTAAGATAATCTTAAAAAATGTGGGACAATGTATTGACACTAGAAATCAATTACTTAAATCAAAACAAAGTTTAGCACTCACTGATTGCAAGTTTAAAAATGTCATTAGTAATAAGTAAAAGAGTGACAAACATAACGTTCACTAAATAATAAAAAATATTTCACTCTTAAACAACCAAACAAGAAAACAAACTTAAAAAACTCTAACTTTAAAGTTTCACTTGAATATGTAAATTTATTATATAATAATATTGAAAAAAATACCTTCTTTTATGGTGTATTATTGGCACTCAAAATATCTTATTGTATTCTAAATTTTTATATTTAGAAAAGAAAAAAAATTACGCTTATAAGAAATGTAAGATAAGATTTTAAAGTGCTAACAAAATCAATTTTTGAACATAGAACATTATCTCATAACAAAAGCAATTTTAAATATACAATATTATTAAATATAAATATTGGGTGACAAAGGGCCCCTTCAAATTTGGGGCCTTGTGCGACTCCACCTTTCGCACCCGCTCAACGCCCCCTCTGATTATTAATAGCAATCCATCCTCGTGAAAATGATTTGGACACTGCGCTTATTCGGTATTATTGCATGAAGAGCTGTAATGATGAATCATAAAAATGTTATACTTTCATTCAACTCATGATATTGTAAAAGAGAGGATCTAAGAATTCTTATCGGTTGGTTGGAGCAGCACTGCAGCGGTGGTTGATGGGAGTGACGCTATTACTAGTTGGCGGCGCTAGTGTCTCTTTGTCTCTAAATTGTCTTCCACCATACACATTCGCCTGCTTGAGCTTGTCTTCTGCTTTGAACTTTTTAAGCCACCCTAACTGCGGGTTTCACAAACAATGCGTTCTTGTACCTCTGCTACTTCTCAAATTCTCTCTTCAGTGTCAATTCTCTTAAGGCTAAATCCTCCTCAACTCGGTACCATATCAGTGCCGAAACGAATTCTAAAATGCTCAGATTATCCGCTTCGCTTTTTACGTCACGACTGTTAGACAAGGAGTTCATTGTGTCCAGATCACCATTTTCAGGAGCTAAATCGAATGTTTTGAAGGATTATCCTAGTGCATCCCCCTGCCGCCAATCCAATTGGTGCAAACGAATTTGAAAATTCCCTTTTACATATAGTATAGTTTCTTCTTCTCCAGAAATATTGGTGTTAGCCCGTGCCCCCACTCAATTGGTTGTCAACCACATCAAGGGTTTTCTACATGCTGATTTGAACTGAATCCAATACCATGACAGTATCTTTAGGCACCATCACTCTCCATCAATGAGAGCAGAGGGGACTTGCAAGAAAACACTTCCACGCTCAAGTCAGTCTTTGTTCATGATACTTATAAAATATAGAATGATCTCATACCTCTCTCTTTTTCTCCACTTATTCTAGTGGGATTCGAGGCCTTTTATAGGCATAAAAACCTGGGGCTGCAAGTCCCATTATCTCACTTCATGTTCCTTTGTAACCCCATTCCCCAATTTTTAGGATGCACAGAAAGTGGCTAGTTACTTGGCCCTTAATTTTTGCACTGCAGAATGTAAGAAATTTTCCAAGACGTCCCTTGTGAGTCTTTGAGTATTCTCTCTGGTTGGTATATATGGGCTATGGGTTCATTCAGTGGCGCATAAGAAATTGGTACCAATAATTTTATCTTATGTAGGTAATTTTCAAATAAGCTAAAGCAAACCAACCTTTGTAGTTGTGATTTGGATTTTAATTTGTTGAGATTAGCAAGTAGCCCTTTATTATAGTAGTGGAAAGAAATTGAGCTCTTGACGATCTGGGTTCGAATCTCATTGATGGTTAATCCAATATCTAATCTAACAAAATCTATTGATTGACAAAAAAAAATTTGTTGAGATTATTGAGCTAATAGGTGGGGGTTATTGACTTTGGTTTTGTATAATTTTTTTACCACGGCATATCAAATGTTGATCAGCCAGTGTACACGCCTTTCATCTAAATACTAGTTGTAATTTCCTCATTAGGTTGTGTCATAATTATTACACATAAATGAAAAATTAATTTTGATTGTTATACATATCTATTATATATTAAGCGAGAGCCTCACGTATGGCGACAAAATTTTGGGGTCATCCCATTCGACAAACAAATTAGGAAAAAATTGACCCTCAACCAAAAAAAATCCAAAAGCAGCCAAATATAATATATCAAATAATGTAGGGGTAATTTGGTTATTATAAAATATAATATAAATATAAGTGGGAAGAGAGAAAAGAATAAAAAAAATGAAAGGATAAGTGAAAGTTGATGGTGCCCATGTGAAGGGGAAAAAATATAATAAAAAAATAAGGAAAATCATGAATATTGTGTTTAAAACATTTTAAGAGAAGCGTAGTGCTGGTGATAAATTAGTTTTATTTTTAATTAGTACCTTACAAAAGACTAGCAATAATGTGATTCAATCAGATGTTGTGAATAGTGATTTTGGTGTCACCAAGTCGTTCAAAACATCTTAAGAGACAAGTAATGGCGATTATAAAAATAAAATAAAAAATCTTTCACATGCTAATAATAATGTGATTAAATTACATAAAATTAGTTGCTAAATGATTTCTATCACATCCCTGCCCGGGTCCACCACATCTTGGGCCCGTTCCACCACCGTAGCACGATATTGTCAGCTTTAGGCTTACCATTTCCCCACGGTTTTGATTTTGGGAACTCACGAGCAACTTCCTAGTGGGTCACCCATCCTAGAAGTGTTCTGGCCTCATTCTCGCTTAACTTCGGAGTTCCTACGGAACCCGAAGCCAATGAGCTCCCAAAAGGCCTCGTGCTAGGTAGGGATGAGAATATACATTTAAGGATCACTCCCTGGGCGATGTGGGATGTCACAATCCACCCCCTTAGGGGCCTGACGTCCTCGTCGGCACACTTCTGGCCAGGGATTGACTCTGATACCATTTGTCACATCCGGCTCGGGTCTACCACATCTTGGGCCCGTTCCACCACCGTAGCACGATATTGTCCGCTTTGGGCTTACCATTCCCTCATGGTTTTGATTTTGGGAACTTACGAGCAACTTCCCAGTGGGTCACCCATCTTGGGAGTGCTATGGCCTCCTTCTCGCTTAACTTCGAAGTTCCTATGGAACCCGAAGTCAGTGAGCTCCCAAAAGGCCTCGTGCTAGGTAGGGATGAGAATATACATTTAAGGATCACTCCCTGGGCGATGGGCGATGTGGGATGTCACAATATAATTGTGGTGTTTGTGAACGCTCTGAAGTGCAAAGGTGAATGTAGGCCACTCGGGTAAGTTCAGGTAAGTTCAGGTAAGTTTAGGTAAACTCAAGTAAGTATACGGTATTAGTTTGACTGATGAGATATGTGATGAGATATGAATATGTCGTATAGGTCACTAGAGGTGACTCCGACTATTATATGCTAGTCATAACTGATGAGATATGAGATGAGATATGAATATGTTGTATAGGTCACTAGATGTGACTCCGACTATTATATGCTAGCCATAACTGATGAGATATGAGATGAGATACGAATATGTCGTATAGGTCACTAGAGGTGATTCTGACTATTATATGCTAGCCATAACTGATGAGATATGAGATGAGATACGAATATGTCGTATAGGTCACTAGAGGTGACTCCGACTATTATATGCTAGCCATAACTGATGAGATATGAGATGAGATACGAATATGTCGTATAGGTCATTAGAGGTGACTCCGACTATTGTATGCTAGGCATAACTGATGAGATATGAGATGAGATACGAATATGTCGTATAGGTCATTAGATGAGATACGAATATGTCGTATAGGTCACTAGATGTGACTCCGACTATTGTATGCTAGCCATAACTGATGAGATATGAGATGAGATACGAATATGTCGTATAGGTCACTAGAGGTGACTCCGACTATTATATGCTAGCCATAACTGATGAGATATGAGATGAGATATGAATATGCCGTATAGGTCACTAGAGGTGACTCCGACTATTGTATGCTAGCCATAACTAATGAGATATGAGATGAGATATGAATATGTCGTATAGGTCACTAGAGGTGACTCCGACTTACATGCTAATATACATAATGAATATATGTGATAAGCTAACTTATGTGGTGAATACGTGATGGGCTAGTAGACGTGATGAATATGCGATAAGTTAAAATATGATTGTAAATATGTGAAGCATGACTTGAATCAATATACATATATAAAGATGTATATTTTTATATTTTAAGTCTAGAAATTATACATGTGTTGTAGCGAGAGGTTATAGCAGTTTATATAATTTCTATTAAAATCTTAATTACTGGGCCACTTATCTTTGTCTTCTCTTCACCCCACCAGGTCTTCGTAGCTGAGTTTTCTTATCGTTGAAGAATCGTGACGATTCTTAGTATTGAAGATTATTTGAGGGTACAATTCTTAATTCACCCTTATGTACTTTCTTATGCTCTAACGTCACATGTGAAGTGGGTTCATCCCCGCTCACCAGTGCACTCTAGTATTTAGGCACTCTTAGGTTTAAATTTATTCACAAATTTCCACATCATCACACTTTATGGCTTCGTCACATTCCAAGTGTCGGCCATCACAGCTTGATTCGGAGTCCTAGTGGACATTCCGGGTCGGGGTGTGTCAATTTTTCTTTAAACAAACGATATTATCTACATTAAGGGGGATGGAGTGGGCTTAGCCTCATAATGGGCTATCAATAATGTGATTTAATTAGTTGTTCATTCAATATTATTTTCTCTATTTTTAAACGCGTTCAAAACATCTTAAGAGGCGTGTAATGCCAGTTATAAAGAAAAGGTCTTACGCAAGCGGATAATAATGTGATTAAATTAGTTGTCAAATGATTGTTTTTTTTTTAAACAAACGATGTTATCTATACTAAGGGGGAGGGGGTGTGCTTAGCCTCACAATGTGCTAGCAATAATGTGATTCAACCAATTGTTTATTAAATATTATTTTCTCTATTCTTAATGTAAATTATATAGAGACCGATTTTATTATGTGAATTCAGCTGCTTTAATTGGTTTATGAGGGGTATTAAATTAATTGTCAAATGATTTTTTTGTTTTTGTTTTTAACAAATGATATATCTACACTAAGGGGGAGAGGTGGGCTTAGCCTCACAATTGGCTAGCAATAATGTGATTGTAGACATCGAAATTTCGGTAAATAAATGTTGACCGATAAATCAAGGTTTCAACGCTCATGTATTACATAAATTTTACACGTAGCGTGTGTCTAAACAAAAAAATCGAGAATCATCGGAAAAGTCATCAAACAAGACACATGTCAACACCTGGCAGAAACGACTTATTTCATTTGGAATATTATATTCAAAATTAAGCCTTGGAAATTTCTATAAATAGAAGGTTAATTCATTCATTTGGGGGAGGAATTCATATTAGGCAAAAAACCTTGAAGCTCTGAAACTCTAAAACTCTGAAGCTCTCAAGCATCCAGGTTCCCGAAGAATCAAGAAAGCGTTCTTCGTTCTTCGTTCATCGTTCTTCCAAGATGAAGCCCCGACGGCCCTTGGATTAACAATCACCAATTCAAGATCAAGCCCCGACGGCCCTTGAAGAAAGTGTTCTTCGTTCTTCGTTCATCGTTCTTCCAAGATCAAGCCCCGACGGCCTTTGGATTAACAATCACCAATTCAAGATCAAGCCCCGACGGCCCTTGAAGAAAGTGTTCTTCGTTCTTCGTTCTTCGTTCATCGTTCTTCCAAGATCAAGCCCCGACGGCCCTTGGATCAACAATCACCAACTCAAGATCAAGCCCCGACGGCTCTTGAAGAAAGTGTTCTTCGTTCTTCGTTCATTGTTCTTCCAAGATCAAGCCCCGACGGCCCTTGGATCAACAACATCAACAAATCCACACATCCAACCGTTATTCAAGATCAAGCCTTAACGACCCTTGAAGAAACACTTATCTTTAAGATCAAGCCCAAAAAGCCCTTGAAGATCCGTTCATCACCGTTATTCAAGATCCAGCCTTAACGGCCCTTGAAGAAACACTCATCCTCAAGATCAAGCCTCAACGGCTCCTTGAAGATCCGCTCAAATCCACCTTCAAAGATCAAGCCCACGGCCCCTTGAAGAAACTTCCAACAGTTCATCCAAGATCAAGCCTCGACGGCCCTTGGATCAATGAAACATCCACAAATCAATACCTTACGGAGATCGAATCAGATGATCAAAATAGAGAAAGATTGTAACCCAAAATCATCAAATACAAATATTATTTTGTGCACGTTGTTCTTGTCTCTTTCGTTTCAGGAATTTTCCGTGTTCACAAATTGGCACGCCCAGTGGGACAATCTCTACCTCTCATCTCTTTCTCCGTTCAAGCAAAGGACAATCCGTTCTCACAAATGGAAGAGGCCTAAGCACTTCCGCCATGAACGGAGCATCCATTGGCGCCACAACCGCTTTTCAACATGCCACTTCAAAGTTGGTGCCGCTAAAAGAGCAAGGGGAACATCAAATGTGTGAGTCTGTCATCAACCTGACCTCGCTGGGGGCATCGAAGCATGCTGCTGAGGCACACAAGATGACATCCCAAAACAGCCAACGACGTTCTTCGTCAGCATCTTGGATGTCTAAAGGAAAGTCACGTCTATTGGTTGCACAAGTCATGACCATCGGCGTTACCTCCATCGAAGAACAACTGGCTCAAATGAATGAAGCAATCGCAAGGCTAACCCGAACTGTGGAAGAAAAAAACTTGCAAATCGCTGCACTCGTCAGTCGACTGGAGCCACAGGACAGCGAGAACCCTAACCCAGAAGATGAGCCTATGATGGAGAGAATCGATGTGAAGCTGGAGCCAGACTAAGTAGCGGCACTCATGGGATCTCTTTCTATCCAGCAGTTGCAAGAAATGATTGCCAGCACCGTCAAGGCACAGTACGAAGGGAGCTCAAATACCTCCGGGTTATACTCAAAGCCTTATTCAAAGAAGATTGATGCCCTAAAGATGCCGAGGGGATATCAACCACCAAAGTTCATGCAATTTGATGGAAAAGGAAACCCAAAGCAGCACGTTGCACATTTCGTCGAAACTTGCAACAACGCGGGGATGGAGGGAGACTACCTCGCCAAACAGTTTGTGCGCTCGCTGAAAGGAAATACCTTTGAGTGGTACACAGACCTAGAGCCTGAGTCTATCAACAGCTGGGAACAGTTGGAAAGAGAATTCCTCAACCGCTTCTACAGCACCCGCCGCACTGTAAGCATGCTAGAGCTAATGAACACAAAGCAATGGAAGGACGAGCCAGTCATTGACTACATCAACAGATGGCGCACTCTAAGCCTCGACTGTAAAGACAGGCTCTCGGAAACCTCTTCAATCGAGATGTGCATCCAAGGCATGCAATGGGGTTTGCAATACATCCTTCAAGGCATTAAACCACGGACCTCAAGGAATTGGCCACCCACACCCATGACATGGAGTTAAGCATCGCCCATCATGGGAAGAAAGAACCGATATCTGACTACAAGATTGACAAAGTTCTTGAGATAAAGGTGGAGAAGGCTGCGTGGAAATCCACTAAGGAAGCAATGACGGTCAACACAACTCCCGTCAAAATCCCTACACGAGGCAAGGCGATTCAAACCGAAGCTTTTCGTGATCAAGAGATGCGTAGACGCATTTTGAAGGAGCTTAAGGAGAAGACTTATCCATTCCCTGACTCTGATGTGGTTGCCATGTTAGAAGACTTGCTGGAAAAGAAGGTGATCGGCTTGCCTGAGTGCAGACGGCCAGAAGAGATGAATCGCACCGACAGTCCAAGGTACTATAAATTCCACCGCTTCATCAGTCATCTGACAGAAAAGTGCTTTGTGCTGAAAGATCTCATCATGAAGCTGGCTAAGAAATGAATCATCGAGCTAGATCTTGACGATGTGGTGAAGTCAAACTATACCACCATCACTTCTGGCTCTTCCGACTCAAAATTTTTACCTCAACCTCAGGGGGCATCCTCCAAGACAAGCAAAGTTGAAGGATGGACTCAAGTCACTCCTAAGAAATTGCACAAGAAGCATACGTCTCCTCCACAAGTCCGCCAATCGGAAATGGGGCAAAGCAGCTCTTGTCAACCTTCAAAGCAACGTGAACGTGTTGAAGATGATGAAATTTCGACACATAGATCGTCCATCCCCATCACGATGCGCGATTTCTTTCCCAAAGACTTTTTTAATCACTCGGTCAAGGCTCCTTGCTATGAAGATTGTGAGGAACGCCTCTCCAAAATTGCTTGACAAAATTCACAAACTCTCCTCGCCCGCACGAGTCTAAACTGCATGGCACAAAGCTCCTGGTCTGCACGAGCATAAAAGGCAACACCAATGCTCCTTGTTCGCACGAGCCTAAACTGCACGAAACAATGCTCCTGGTCCACACGAACCTAAAAGGTGACAACCAAAGCTCCTCGCCTGCACGACCCTAAACTGCATGGCATAACGCTCCTGGTCTGCACGAGCATAAAAGGCAACACCAAACGCTCATTGCCTGCACGAGCTGAAACTGCAACACGGCACCAAATGCTCCTTGTCTGCACGAGTTGAAACTGCAAACGACACCAAAAGCTCCTGGCCCGCAAGAGCATAAACTGCGTACGGCACCAAAAAAAAAAAAATCATAAAAAAATCTGTATTTGAACTACGTTATGACTTGATCTCTTCTTTGGAAGGGTACGTAGGCAACTTGAACGTTCAACTTCGAGTACAGTCACGTAAAAATAAAAAATAAAGTTTATTAAATGTTTGACTATTGAGAGTAAATTTTATTGCACAAAAAAAAAATGTATACATGTTAATGTGGGTCTTCCTCACTTAAGACCCGTGCCAAATCAAAGAAACACAAGTTGAAATCCACAGAAAGGAGCAACCTAAATGCCAGGCCCATTGTTTTTCAAACACATAATCATTTTGAGCTTGCTGCGCAAGGAGCTCAGCTTCTTCTCCCTCCAGGCCCAGGCCCGGCTCTCAAAGCTCCAATCCGAGTTTTCTCCTCTATCCATGCCTTCGACTTGCAGCTCACCACACACCTCGGGCCTGCCCTCCAAAACACAGGTCACAGCCCA
This sequence comes from Malus sylvestris, assembly GCF_916048215.2. Taxonomy (NCBI): domain Eukaryota; kingdom Viridiplantae; phylum Streptophyta; class Magnoliopsida; order Rosales; family Rosaceae; genus Malus; species Malus sylvestris. The sequence goes on from NC_062275.1 coordinate 22,136,337, forward strand.
TTATTCTAGCCCACGCTCTTCGTCAATGTCTTCACCAAATAGAAGACCTCCAGATAGCATCGAATCAGGAAACCCACTCTCAGCAATCCCTTGGGCTGCGCAGTCAACGGCGAACGAGTAGTGGCTGAGGGTAGCCGTCGCCATCTCTCTTCTCCGACCAAAACTTCTCTAAGATCGGCTCTTTCTTTAGTCCGTGTTTTCGCATTCCTAAGCATTCATGCATTTTTCTCTCTAGTAATCTTCGTACAGTACGTTCAATCAATGGTTGCGAATCGCTGGCTGAGGCCCGAGGCCCGAGACTTATCCAATGTTTGCTACCACAGAGGTCACCGTAGGGAGTTGCGGGTTGAGTCTGTTCCGCTATATCACCATTAACCCTCAAGTCAGAGTGACCAAGGAGAACAGAGCTGCTGGAGCATTGGACAATCACGCCGAAGAAGAAATGTACAAGGAGCATTTCCTGAGAAAATTTGTCTGCAACAAGGCACCAGAAATTATGCCAGGGATCAACGCTTTTGTCACGGACCCGTGCGAGAACTGAATTATTCGAGTACCGACTTCTCGAAAAAGAGAAACTATCGAAGGTACTCTCTATTCTCATGCGCATAGGGATTCCAAGGGACTGTACGAACGAGCCAGCAAAGCTGAAGCTGAAGTTCAAGCTTCACAAGAAGCACTTGCCAAATTAGAGTCTGAAATGGATGCTAGTTGTCTGCAGTATCAGCAATGTTTGAAGAAAATCACTGATCTGGAAAACAATATCTCTCATGCCCAAAAGGATACTGAGGAAGCGGCAAGAACGGAGCCTGGGTCGTCTTCTGGGTTGGGTCGTGTCGTGTTCTCGAGAGTCTCTATTTCCTCTCACCAGGTTAGAGGGTTGGTCTTCTCCATTTTTTTTCTTGGCAGCGTTGCAGATCTCTAGCTAACCCGTGCTTCGAGAACCTCTGCTCGCCCAGCTTCTCTGATTTGGAATGGAATCTGCCATTAAATGCGAGGTCGCCAAAACACAGAAATTGGTTCTTCAGGATCCAAAACACCACAGCTCATCACCCAGCGCCGCACCTCCGCTGCAACTCCTCCGCCCAAGGCTGCACCACTCATCCCGTCTGCACCCGTTTCTGCCCTCCATTATGGGATCCTTTGTCTCCGACTACGAGTGTACGGTCAAGAGGCAGTACTGCAATTTGGCAAGGGGTTGGAGCTGGCTGACTCCCTCTCTCTAGCTGTGAAATCTGTGAGGCATTCTCGTAGGAGCTTTATCTTTCCCGGTGCTTAGCCCTCTCCGCAACGCCGTCGTCGCCGACTCTCCACCATGGCACCAAGCAACTAGCAGCTTCACGGATGCTCGACGCCCTCTCATTTTGCCCATCAACTTCAGCAGCAAGTGTAGCCCCTCCTCCTTCGTCTTCTCTCGGACTCGGCCTGGGTTTTCACCCACAAACCCAGCCTTGCAGAGCACCATATATAGAAAAAAAAAATTGGTGGAATCTTGGTGGACAACACCATGCAAAAAAAAAAAAAAAAAAGTTATAAAGGTTTCGGTGCATCAGGCACCATACAAAAGAAACAATATAATATATATATATATATAATTATGATTAAAGGGCAGCAATGGTGATGATGGAAAGCATCTTTCAAAGGTAACGCCAGCTACCAATTTTTTTAAAAGTAGCAAATTAGAGAGACAAAAGTGGAGCTGGCACTTCATTTTTTTTAGAGATTACCATTAATAGCGGAAAAGCAAGCATAAGGAAGCATTCAAGGGGAGAGCGTTTGGCTCTCACATAAAAAAAAATACCCATTTACAAATTCCATGTTCATTTAACATAGTTGTGCAAAAAAACAAAAAAAAAAAAGTTAAAAGCTACCCTTGAAATAAAACTCGTTTATTGACTTCTCTGGAAAATTACAGAAATGCACATTTTATATAGCAAAAAAAAAAAAAAAAAAAAAAAAAAAAAAAAAACAGGAGAGAGCCTTCATAAAGGTTGCTCGTGTGAAGCCTCACCACTCGGTGAAACTCCAGGAAGAAGAGGCACCGAAGGTTGACTGTTTGGCACTTCATCACTCGGCGGAACCCTAGGAGAAGGAGGCACCGAAGGTTGATCATTTGGAGCTTCATTACGCGGTACAGCCCCAGAAGACGAAGGCAAATGCTGTTGGAACAAACCCACAAACCTCTGATGATCAAGTAAAATCTGACCATCGGATTCTTGCATCTGGTCAATCTTCCTCTTCATGTTTGTAGCATAGTTATGCGCAAGCCTGTGTAACTGTTTATTCTCATTCTTGAGCCCTTTAATCTCCTGTTTGAGACTCATCACTTCAGCCGCCAATGATTCAACTTGACGGGTTCGAGCAAATAGGCGTTGGGCCATATTAGCACAGAACCTGCACACTGCACACTGAGAGCCAGAGAATCCTTAACAGCCAACTCATCAGACCATTTGGAAAGCAGTCTGTTATCTTTGGGAGTGACAAGGTTCTGGGCCACCACCGCAGCGGTCATATCATTCTTCATCACCGAGTCCCCGACGGTAAAAAGACCAGTAGGGGATATGAAGGATGGGCGCCATATGTTGTCTGGAGAAGGCGGGACTGCCTCTTCATCAAGATTCAAGTCAAAACGACGGTCGGATGGTCCAGACATTTTCAAAGTGTTGAAGAAGTGCAAGAAGGGAGTCTCTACAAGCAAAAAATTCAAATGTGCTTTGAAACGAACTGCATGCCTCTATAAAAAATCAGCACTCGACGAGATTTCAGAGATCGAAGAGGCGAGCTCAGAACTCGAAGAGGCTAATTCAAAAATCGAAGAGGCAAGCTCAGAAATCGGAGAGGCATCTTGCTTTTCCAGACGCATCAGCACCCGTCACACGCAAACTCAGTTTTGCGGAAATCACGGGCAATTTGTCGAAGCGCCGATCCCAGATATCGAAGAGGCGCCAGTCTTTTTCAGCCTCGTCAACACCTATCACATGCACACTCAGCTTGGCGGAAATTACGGACAATTTGTCGAAGATTTCTGATAAAGAAGAAAGCACGTGAAGCCATACTGATCAATCACTCAATGGTTGCCGACACGAGTGAAAGAATAGTACCTCTACAGGGATTAAAGGACTTCCTATAACTGTCCACCTTCACCCTCCATAGCAAGACAGACATACAGAACCTTTCTTCATCTCCAAAAAAATGCTTTCCCAACGAAGCCTTTGATAGGAGCATATTTATGCGCCTTAGTTAGCTAGTTCTTATGCATTTCCATGGTGTTTTCTTAGTTAAAGTAGTCTTTTAAGCTAGTTTTATGTGTTTTCAGGTTTTAAGGCCAAAGGATGCAAGAAGATGCATTTTGGAGCTTTTTGGAGCAAAATTGGGCTTGGAATGATTATCACATAATTGGAGCCAAGGTTTGGACGAATTTGAAGACTTGAATATGATGATTCCTACTTGAACTAGGTTTCCTAGTTGAAGTAGGAAAGTGCTTACATGATGGAGGATTCCTAATCGACGAAGGATTCCTAATTGACGAAGGATTCCTAATTGAAGATGGATTCCTAATCACATGACGATTCCTAGAAGAACAAGGATTCCTCCTCCAACAAGGATTCCTACTTGAAGTAGGAAAGTTAAGCCAAGGTTTCCTACTTTGGTTTGATTTTTCCTAATTGTCCCTAAAAGTTCCAGCAATTATGAAGACTTTCTAAGCATTCTAGGACACAAAACAAAAGCCTAGAACCTTTTTGAACCCTTGCCGCACCCCCCTTTGCATTTCCTCTTCCTTATTTCCTGTTTTTATGCTTTAAAACACCTTCCTTTTGTGTTTTAAACCCTAGCCGAATTTCCCTTGCCCTTTCCTTTAATTTTCTGATTTATTTCCTAATTCTAGAATCCTTAGACTTAATTTCTGATTTCCTAATCAACCTAGGGTTTTAATTTCTATTTTCCTTTAAATAAACCTCCTTGTTGCAGCCACAAAACATTCCACACACATCCATACAACTCCATTCACGCCAGAATTCATCCACCATCCCTAACCGCACCTATCCTTCACAAAACTCCATAGTTTCTGACCCCAAACCCCCCTAGCCGTGCCATACACCCATCCTAGACACTTTTCCACCATTCAACCTCATCCAAAACCATCCCAAACCTGCTACATTCATTCAAAATTCCAGAAACCCTAGTTCTATAATCTGCCGCACCTTCCCACCATTCTTGCCGAGCTTTCCACCATCTTCCATCCATCCACCACTCATCCACACTCATCCTACAACCCTTGCCGTGCCTCTACACCCCCCAAATTCCATTCTACGTCATCAAAACAATCCAAGAAGCATCACCATACAATCTGCCGCAAGCAACAAAGGGGACAGATTCTCTACAATTGTTTGGCTTTTCAATCTGAGTTGTTGAACGATTTTAGGTGTTTTCTATCTTATATTTCAATGTCTAATTCATGTAATCTTTTGTTTTGCTTTAAGTATGATTGGCTAAATTCGTTTTGGCTAAGGGTGGATTCAAAACCATGATTATATATGTGAAATAAGTTGATTACTTCCAGTTATCGTTGCATAAGTCGTGAATACAATTTGCTTAACCGTTTGATTTAGAACTTATTCTTGTATGTTGATTGAGAGTGCACGCTTAATTTGCATGCTTGAATTTGGTGCTAGGATATAAGTTTGTTTCACCTAATCGTTATGAATTTATATTCGCAAGTAGTGAAGGTCGCTAGTCACGATCGTGTTAAGTAGATTCCTGGCAAGAGTATCATGCTTTTCATAGTTACGAATGCCTTGTCGATGCTTATGATTTCCAAAGAACGTAATGATTCTAACTTGTATCTTTATCATGCTGTTCATATAGAGAACTTGTTAGGAATAATTTGTTTGCGATGCATATTCATCCAATTCAATGATTCTAGGGAAATTTGAAGGTTAATTTAAGCGGACCTAATTAACTTGGAGTGTCGAGATTCATAACTTATTAATTTGATAACTGGAAATCGATTTAGGTTGCATATATTTCATGTGTGGAGAAGAACCCCTTAGCTATTCCATCATCCATTGATTCATCACAATTTTGTCTTACAATCTGTTTTCTTTACAATCTGTCCATTTAGTTTATTTTCGTCCAAATCAAATCCCCATTTATTTTGAAGTCCTAGATTAGTTAGAAAGTGTGTTGGTTTATGTTTTTAAGTGTTTTGGTACAAGTTAAAACCCAAATTCGTCCAATTTGGTGCTTTGTGTTCAAAACTGCCCAGAAAGTGTTTTTAAGGCAGTTTTGAGTGTTTTAGTTGCTGTTTTGAGTTTTTGGTTTGTTTTAGTATTTTAAACGTTAGTTTTGCATTCTTTGAGTCTAATCTAGTGTCTTAAACTTTGTTTTTGCGTTTCTAGTTCAGTTTTCAAGTGATTAGTGCCCCTAGTTAATCCTCGGTTCGAACGATCCCTACTTACATCATTACTACAATTGTCACAAATAGGGTTTAATTTGTGTGTCAACATAATTTTCACATCAGCCTTTCGAGTCACTCAGTGTTCCTTATTCCTTGGGGTACCTCTGCAAGCAAATGACTCCAAATCAAAAGTATCTCATATCACCAGGGTAGAAAGCAAGAGTATCTCATATCATGCTTTTTCCCTGTCCTTTCCTTTGTCCTTGTTCTTACCTACAAAGACAAGGATAAAGAAAACAATATGCCGGAACCTCCACTCAAACTCAGGTAAGGAACCGACTGCTTGGAACCCTTCCCTGATTTCCTACCTAGCATTGCTCTCGAATACTCATCTCCCACTGCTGCTGTACTTCCAAAGAAGCTGCCACATCTGCCTGAAGAACAGATAAGGCAAGTGAAAATGATACCTTGCAGCATGTGGAGACAACGTGCAGAAGAAACAACCAGAGAAGAATGCAGCCTGCACAGTCAACTCAGCAGAAGGAGTCTGAGATGAGGAACTCGAGAAGATGCCACATCTGCCTGAGGAACAGATAAAGGAAATGAAAATGATACCTTGAAGCATGTGGAGACAAGTGCAACAAAGCACGTGCTGATTCATCCGCTACTTTTTCAAAATCAAAAGTATCTCATATCATCAGGGTTGCAATCACTCTGGATGGTGAACTCGTTTTGACCCTTAAATTCTTGGGTCGACTTACTAGGCGTTGTGGGCTGCACGTGCCGATTCACCACCCTTGAATCAAATCCTTAAAGATCAAGTCACCAACTGGAAGAAGAGCCTATCAATCTTGAAGATCATACCGTTGACCAAACTGCTCAGGTGTGGATTAGAAAGATTGAACAAGGCAACAAGTCGTCACCTTCACCTCGTGCCTGCTTGCCATGTGTTCGAGTCAACCTTCAAGAATCAAGCCTCAACGGCCCTTGAAGAAGCTTCCAGCCAAATTCAAGATCAAGCCTCGATGGCCCTTGAGGAAATCACAAGTCCGATTCAAGATCAAGCATCCACCATATTTGAATCAAATTCAGTTCAAGAATAAGCTGTGGAAAATCAACAATTGGAGGAATCCAGAAAATCCTCCAACCCAGTTCAAGATCAAAGCTGTGGAAAGTCAACAAAGCGCAAAAAAAAATATGTGCCGATTCATCCACTACCAAAGCCAAAGATCATCTACCACATGAAGCTCCTTGTGGTCCAATTTCAACCTTCAAGATCAAGCCTCGACGGCCCTTGAAGAAATTTCAAACAAAGTTCAAGAACAAGCCTCAACGGCCCTTGAAGAAATCTCAAGCCCAATTCAAGATCAAGCCTCAATGGCCCTTGAAGAAATCTCCAGCCCAATTTAAGATCAAGCCTCGACGGCCCTTGGATCAACATCTACATTAAGGGACTTCAAAACGCATCTCCTACATGCGACAAGCACATGTATACAACGCACCTTGAAGTGGGGGCATTTGTAGACATCGAAATTTCGGTAAATAAATGTTGACCGATAAATCAAGGTTTCAACGCTCATGTATTACATAAATTTTACACGTAGCGTGTGTCTAAACAAAAAAATCGAGAATCATCGGAAAAGTCATCAAACAAGACACATGTCAACATCTGGCAGAAACGACTTATTTCATTTGGAATATTATATTCAAAATTAAGCCATGGAAATTTCTATAAATAGAAGGTTAATTCATTCATTTGGGGGAGGAATTCATATTAGGCAAAAAACCTTGAAGCTCTGAAACTCTAAAACTCCGAAGCTCTCAAGCATCCAGGTTCCCGAAGAATCAAGAAAACGTTCTTCGTTCTTCGTTCATCGTTCTTCCAAGATGAAGCCCCGACGGCCCTTTGATTAACAATCACCAATTCAAGATCAAGCCCCGACGGCCCTTGAAGAAAGTGTTCTTCGTTCTTCGTTCATCGTTCTTCCAAGATCAAGCCCCGACGGCCTTTGGATTAACAATCACCAATTCAAGATCAAGCCCCGACGGCCCTTGAAGAAAGTGTTCTTCGTTCTTCGTTCATCGTTCTTCCAAGATCAAGCCCTGACGGCCCTTGGATCAACAATCACCAACTCAAGATCAAGCCCCGACGGCTCTTGAAGAAAGTGTTCTTCGTTATTCGTTCATCGTTCTTCCAAGATCAAGCCCCGACGGCCCTTGGATCAACAACATCAACAAATCCACACATCCAACCGTTATTCAAGATCAAGCCTTAACGGCCCTTGAAGAAACACTCATCTTTAAGATCAAGCCCAAAAAGCCCTTGAAGATCCGTTCATCACCGTTATTCAAGATCCAGCCTTAACGGCCCTTGAAGAAACACTCATCCTCAAGATCAAGCCCCAACGGCTCCTTGAAGATCCGCTCAAATCCACCTTCAAAGATCAAGCCCACGGCCCCTTGAAGAAACTTCCAACAGTTCATCCAAGATCAAGCCTCGACGGCCCTTAGATCAACGAAACATCCACAAATCAATACCTTACGGAGATCGAATCAGAGGATCAAAATAGAGAAAGATTGTAACCCAAAATCATCAAATACAAATATTTGTTTGTGCACGTCGTTCTTGTCTCTTTTGTTTCAGGAATTTTCCGTGTTCACAGTGATTCAATCAATTGTTTATTAAATATTATTTTCTCTATTCTTAATCTAAAATTATTCATTTACTTCAAATATTTAACTTTCCTTTTGTCAATTAACGCATATAAATACATTTAAAACGTATAAGTCGCGTGTAACACGCCGTAATTTAAAAAATGTCTTTTGCATATGTGTGAGGGCGTGCGTGAAAGCTAGTATCTAATAGAGAGAGAGAGGACGCTTTTTACCATAAAAAATGAGTGGAAAACAAAAAAAATGGAATTATCAATATGTATTGAGAAATGCTAAGTAGACTCTCTTAAAGTGACACTCTCCTTAGACTTTCTATCACCTCACAATTTAACGTTAATTCTGTGTCAAATTATAAAACATTGTGCAAAAAACATAAGGATGTAAAAAATCCATGAAGAGTCCCACTTTTGAAAATCATCTTAGCATTTCTCATATATATTTCTTTATTTTCATTAAAATACTCCCAAAACTCGGCTATTACATTCAAAAATAAAAACGTTCATTTTTTCTGTTTAGGGGACAAAAGTTCTCCTTCCTACGTAACCACCTTAATTATTCACACAAACAATATGTGAGCTTCATCTATACATTATACACATTATGGCATTCGTGTTCTTTCGCTATAGGACAAATTTATTGGGTGAATTTTAGTGGTTGTTTCACCTTTAATCCTCAAATTCTTGCCTGGTGCACAAATTTTTAAAACTTGTTAAACGAAGACAATAATGACATCAGTTACAAAAGTAGATAGAATTATTGGTGAACATACAATTTCATACAATCATTTTTAAGTTGGAATAAAATTAACACGGTGTCCACTATGTTCGGAAACAATTGTTTTGACATATACCAAATTACCACAACTTTTGCAAGCTTTAGAAAGAGGTGAGAGACGTTGAAGTGGAATCTAGATTTGCACTAGAAAATTTTACATGTGCGTTGCTACGGGATTGAAAGTTGTATGAAAAATTATGTTTGCAATTGAAAATTGTATAAAAAAATTATGTTTGCAAGATATAAAAGATTGCGCTTCAAAACATTACTATTTACACTGAATACATTTGGAAAATTGTTCTATACAATAGTTTTGATCGACACTTTCCTCAGGTTGCTCCTTGGGGCCTCTCATGACTCTGCCTTGGCCCCCTTTGTTATCTGGATCCCTGCTCTAGCTCTTTTCTTGGGGTCTGATCTCACAGTCTTGCATGTCTGAATTTAGTGCCTTCAAATATGTATAACCACATAAGCATAGGCTTAGGATCGGGGAGAAGGTTATAGGGTAATTCTTTTCAAAACTGTATAATGTAAAAATATATATGATAAGCAATACCATTTACATACATGTGGAGTGTAGGTAGGTAATTATTGATCTTTTTTCTTTTCTGAATCAAGAACACTAATTCCAAAATACACACGTTCAAGAACCCTTTCCAGGCAGTTGAACATTAAGAACGATGCTAAGTTGAAATAGAGGCAATCAACTTATGCAAGTAATTATATATGTTTTAGATAAGCACCTGGCTTGTGGCAGAAGTATAAGTTTTTCCTTAAACGTCATGGCCACTTTCATGCGTTATTGTAATTCATCTTCACCAGATACAGAAGAGTGACTCCTCAACGTATCCAATCTTTACATGCAACACATTTAACAAAATCCAGTGACTAATCATAAAGGCATGGCATGTAGGTACAATTATTAACAACAACAGAGAATTTAGGATAAATAAAGGAAATTGTTATTAGTACTCCAAAAATCTCATTCTACACTCCAAACTTTCTATATTAGGAAAGAAAAATACACTTGTAAGAAGTGTAGAATGAGATTTTTGGAGTGCCAATAACACTTCCCTAAATAAATCCAGTAATTTTTGTATAAAACAACATGAAGGTATGCACAAATGAATATCCAGCTGTACTGAGACTTGCATCATGCTCCAACCAATTCGGTTTAATACGTAAGAAAAATGTTGTACTTCATATTTGCATCAGTAGTACATCGGATATCCTAAACTATTGTTCTAAGGATAGTTTCGAAAATCCCAGAAAGGTCATTATTTATAGTGCAATGGAAACTTTGTTATTATTTTAAGACGGATAATGATAAGATGGTATGCCTAGGACCAGGAAAATAACCTACAACTGCATAATAACACGGACGAAGGATTTACTATATTTAGCGTACCATGTCTTTTGTCCATGTCCATTAGTTAATTCAGCCAAAAAAAAAAAAAAAAAACATATAAACAAAAGAAAGACAAAAAAGGGGATATTGAGATTACAAAAGGCAGCAGATAACACAAAAAAAACATGAAGAGCAACTGCATTTGAACCTCTCTAACTTTTATGCAGCTGTCACCAACTGCGTTGCTAAAGAATTCACAGGAAGACTTGAAATGAGCTCTTTTGCTGCTGGGATGCCCACCGAAAAGAAAAAAAACAATGAGAAATTTTTGTCTTTAATGGGCTCTCATCCAAACTGGGTACACTATCATTAACAAATTACATCCCACCTTGAAAGACGGAAGCATCGCCACTGCCTATTTCACCTAACCTTCATGAAATGTGACCTTTAATTTTTTTTTTTTTCAAAAAACATTTTAAGCCAAAAAGAAACCATGTGTAAAACCAGTTAGTATCATACCTGTAACGTCCTGAAAATTCTAATTAAAAAGCTAATACCTGAAAATTCTAATTCGGAAACTAATAATTAGGATAGGCTTAAAAATTTATAGCGGAAGATAACCATCAAATTCCTTTCCTTGGACAATTTTCCAATAAAAATTAATTTCAGTTATTTTATTATGGTTGTATCTAACCTTCTTGTTAGACTGACTATGTACCCTACGAAGGGATCAAGTCATTCATAGTCCGTCATTAAGCTTCTAGAACAACATCTTTCCACAAAATTTGCAGAAAAATAGCATTATTGGACCAAGTTTAGGCTCCCCTTGGAGCATTCAAAACTAAACCAAATCATATAATATTATATGGGTTTTGAAGCTTGTGTTCTGTACTTTAAAACCATATAAAGTTTGTAGAAAACGGAGCTCTAAATTGGAAGTTATGACAAAAAGAAAATGGAGTCTTGAAACTGGAAATCCAGCTTTCTGCAGCTGTTTGGCAGCTCGCGACCCAAGTTTAAATAAGGTTTTGTTCAATCAAAACTCAACGGAACTGAGTGAAAACAATTAAGTTACGATCATGAACATATGTACTTTCAACACACTAAAATTTTTTTCCAAAGAAACACATAAAGACCTAGAAATTAAGAGCCAAATAAAGCTACTCGAAACTTGAGTTTTCTTTGCATAGAAATCAATTTTCTGCAACTTATGTAACAACCCACTTCCAATTCATATAACAGATCCCAAAATACTTTCAGGTAGTCCTGAAGTCAAGTATACAACATCCAAAACTAACATAACTCAAAATTAACAAGAAAATGACCTTTTGAACCAAACCCTTGACCAAGAAATTTGATGTACACACCCAATCCGAATTACCCAACTCTAATTCATGTTCAGTCTAGTTCATTGAATGATAGAAAACCCTAAATAAAACTAATAACTCCAAATATATCATGGCAGTTTCAATTCAACTTAAGGAAATTAAATTTGAAAATCAAGATAATCAAGGCACAAGGAATTTACCCTTCAAATCCCTGAATCCTTCCTTCACAATCACATTCTCCATTGTGCTTTTCTATATCATTCTTGTCAACATCTTCATCCTCATCCCCTTCACCTTGACCCGTATCAGGTTGCATCCTCAGATAACATTATCTCTTGTAATTTTAGCGCCACTCCTTTGAAACCATTCAAAAGTTGGTTTGATGATTTTGGGTTGGCCGGATAATGTGGCTTTAACGCCGGGTCGGTTGTGTGTGTGGTACGAGGAAGGAAAGAGAGGGATGGAGTGAGAGAGTTTCTGGAGAATTCCAAAAATGGGTGGAAGAGACGGGAAGAAGTGAGATAATGACTTTCTCGAAACCCACCACAAGAAAATTATAATCCCCTCTTTTCCTCATTTAAACTTAATTAATATCCTCAAAAATAATATAAAATCTTGTTAATACAAATACGTAGGTTACAATAGTGAAATCCAGGAACGGGATTTCACATTCTTCCCCTCTTTTAAATTTCAATAACCAATTAAATACTTAAAATAATCAGGATGTTACAATACCTATTTATCTCATCTTCACTAAACGGTTGACCAAAACAAAGAGTTGTATCAAGCCCAATGCCTTGAACCCCATTCAAATCGTGGTCATTTTCAGCCAAAAGAGAGGGAGCAATCAAGTGGTTCCTCTTCAAACCAAGACCAGCTTCGATATCTGACATATAGTACCATTCAAATGGTTCAGCATGTGGCTATGATCATAGTTTAGCCTTTGGTTACTTTCACACAGTTGTATGTTATCCTTCAGCCATGATCACTTGGTCATAATTTGGCATTTGGTTATGAACATACGGTTATTATTTAATATTCGACTACGATCACACGATCATACTTTAGCCTTTAGCTACAATCATACGGTCATCATTTAACATTTGGTTGCAATCACACAATCATAATTTAGCCTTCGTATGCGATCACATGACCATAATTTAACTTTTTGTTACGATTACATGATCATAATTTAACCTTCCACTACGATCATCCAGTCATAATTTAGCCTTCGGCTATTCGACCATGGGTTTTGGGTTTTCAACCCTCGGTCTTCGGCTTCGGCCATAATTCAATATAGGGTCCCTAACCCTCAATCTCGAGCCTTCAGAATTTATTTCAGTCTAGGTCTTCAGCCCACAGTTTTGTGATCTTCAACTATGAATTTGTGCAGTGCTAACATGCCTCCAAAGTCCAAATACAATGATTTGCTGCCTTCCGTCAACAACTAAGCAAAAATATAATTGTAAGCAATAAAATAATATAATTAGTTTGATGAACAAAATAAAATGCATAATAATTCTCCTCATTTGAATAGTGGTTGCCTCGATTCATGAGAACTTAAATATTTTCATATGATATTTGTTGGAGAACAATTCAGAAATAAACAGAATAACAGAAATAAACAGAACTTGAAATTCACAATTTTTATTTCACAAAAGGTACTTGCTATACAGAATGAAAAGTATACAATAAATACAGAAATTAATATAAGAATGTCAACGGTACTAACTTGATTACAGAAGGTAGAGGCTAGCGTAAAAGCTATGTCCTTCGAACAGTAATTCCGTCCCACTCTTGTGCTTGTGGTTCTATAACGTCTGCTCGACCAGGATACAACTACCTAATCCTATAACCCGCACTGGATTAAAGAATTCTAGCGAATTGTTTTGTGTGTTTACTCTCTCTGGAAAGTTTGTACGGAAGAAAAGGAAGAAGAAAAGATTATTCATTTGGATACCATGGATTGCAGATATATAGGCTGTTTCACACCCTTTCAAATACCAGTTCAGTGTATTTGAAGGTTCACAACTCTTTTCTAAGAGCTTTGTCTTTTAATCAAAACGTTTTTAATTAATTAAAAACTTAATCCGAAAATTAAAATTAATGAATCAGATTAATTTTAAATTCCAAGGCCCCAAGTGCCCCAAGGCCCAAGGCCCTTGTCTTGATTAATTAATATTAATTGGATTTAGGCTATATTATTCAAGCCTAATCCACACAACCATAAGGCTCAAGCCTTCAATCCATTTCCAAATAACCCATTTCTAATTACTAGACTAAAACACTAAATCTATATAAAGGCCCTTGAGAATCTTGTTTTCCCCAATGTGGGGCAAGAGTCTCAAAACTTCCAACAATACCCCACATTTTGAGACGACTGTTTGGTCCTAGAGAAACTGAAACACGAGAGTAAACAATAGATGTGACTTACATCAGGAAATGTGTCTTTTGGACTTGAACCTACCTTAGTATATACTTATCGGATTTACTAGATGACGCAGTGAATATAAAATCTTGAACTGTTCATCTCCGCAGTAAACCAAGACAATAAGCAAAACATATGTCACACCAACACATTGCAAATTCATACGTTTGTGTTCATTTTGGTCCTGAATAAATCCTGGATTCATGAGAGCTTTAGAGAATGTAGCCATGTAATTCTCATAAATGCGACCCCACATTTACTCTCATATAGGTGATATTAATTATGAATAGGCTGCTACTATTCCACTTGATTTACAAGTACCAATATCATTAAACTAATGTATCCTGCACCATCAGCAGTCACCACACTTCTTCCATCATAGGAATGGGTATGTAAGTGTGTTTCTTCTTGAATCTAGCCAAACCAGTTTGCCTATTGAACCTAGACCATGAGATCTCCAATCACTAGGTTAGGTTTCCGTTTGGCAGTGATCTTTGGCTTTGTCGAGGATGAATCAACACATGTTTGTTGCGCTTGTCTCCACATGCTTTAATGTATCATTTTCACTTGTCTTATCTGTTCCCTTTGCATAAGTGGTATTTTCCCTGGTTTTCCCTTATGCATGTGTGGCATCTTCTCTTGTAGTATTTGTCCCCTGATGCAGGAGTGGAATGCAACCCTTGCATTTGGATGGTTTATCACTTCTTGGTGACTGGAGATCCAGCTCCAACAACAGTTGAAGATGACTACTTGAGAGCAATTCTAGGTAAACAATCAGGAAAGGTTTCAGACAGTCAGTTCCTTACCGGAAGTTTGAGTGGAGGTTCCGACATATTGCTTTCTTTATCATTGTCTTTGCAGGTAAGAACAATGACAAAGGAAATGACAAGGAGAAAGCATGATATGAGATACTCTTGCTTTCGACCCTGATGATATGAGATACTCTTGCTCTTGTGTGACTTATTTTGAAGAGGTATTCTCGGAGAGGAAAAAAACAGAGTATTTCGAGATTCTTTGTTGAAGATGCATTCTTGGAGATGAGGAAGAGTTAGGTATTCTTGCAGGTCTGCCTTGTTATGGAAAACAAAGGTCGACATATATAAAGATTTGTTTGTACCATACTTGACCAATCCCGAAACTATTGAGCACCGGTCAACGTTATACTGTCAAGGACCCATAAGAGTTTCCCTCCAACCAGGAGGCCAATCACAACGCGACACGTGTCGACATCAGAAGCCAATCATAGTGCGACACATGTCAACATCAGAAGCCAATCACAACACAACACGTGTCAATGTCAGAATGAAACTAGAAACTCTCTTCTATAAATAGAGATCATTCTCTCACAATATTTCCTAATGTCATTTGTACTAAATCATTCACTAATACTCACTAAAGGAGAGCTTGAACCTATGTACTTGTGTAAACCCTTCACAATTAATGAAAACTCCTCTACTTCGTGGATGTAGCCAATCTGGGTGAACCACATACATCTTGTGTTTGCTTCCCTATCTCTATCCATTTACATACTTATCCACACTAGTGATCGGAGCAATCTAGCGAAGGTCACAAACTTAACACTTTCTGTTGTACCAAAGTCCTTACTGATTTTGTGCATCAACATTTGGCGCTGTCTGTGGGAACGACACTTATTCTCACTCTCTTCAGCTTTGTTAAGTTGGTTTCCACCATTCGTACACTTTTTTTTTTTACCAGGCATCCCTCTCCAACATGGGGAGCGAAGGAAGCCACAACACACAGAATGACACCCCTCTTGCCCCTAGTGTGAAACAACGAAAGAAAGAATGAAAGATGGTTGCTCTTCAAGCTAAAGTCGATGAGCTAGAATGTTAAAACAACAAGATAGTAATGAAGAATGAGGTCCTCCATGAGCAATATAAGAAGCTCTTTGAGATGCTCCACGAAACTAGGCGTACTCAAACACGCGAACTCGTTACCCTTGTAGACATCAACCATCATCTGGATGCCTCCCAACAAGGAGGGTCACCTTCCTTCAACATGGGTATCCCTGATGAGGAGCGAGCTAATCATCAAAACATTGATCAACATGAGACTTCTCTCAATCCAGCTGCTTCGACCTGAAGCAGGAGAAGTGGAGAAAGACACTTCTTTGCAGAAAGGTTGGAAGGATCGAAAACCGTTTATCGTGATTGTCGAGACTTCCTAAAGCAACGTCGAGAGAATCCCCTCCACATAAGCTCGAAAATCAATGACCCAAGGGTTTCTGAAAGACTCGGTCCCCTCCCACGTCCCAGGCCGACTACCAATTTGGGGAAGAGGCAACAAGTCCTAGAGAAACATGAAGGTATAGGGGACTCAGAGATGTTTCGACAGACATACCTTGAAAGTCAGTACGGCGAGTCTAAGGAAAAATCACATGCTCTTGATCAAACCTTCCTACTTCCAAGAGGATATGGAGATTTACGAAAGAAAGCTCCAGTGGTACATGACTCCACTCAGGACCCTTTTGTCCTACAGCTTCTTAAGGAAGTAAACAAGTTGAAGGCCGAACGAAAAGCTGAGATACCTGATTGGAACCAACTTAGGCCTGACCTTCTTACAAGGAGGATCCTCAACACCCCCTCCAAGCAAAGACAAAGCAGAAGCTTGGCTTGCAACTCTATATTGGAAAGGAGGACCCGATTGAACACCTTAACCTCTTTGAGTCCACCATGGCATACCGGATGCACACCGACGGATATCGATGTCTTCTCTTCCCCTCCACCCTCTCTGGCGGAGCTCTAAACTGGTATTGCCGTCTTCCACCTGAGACGGTAGACTCATTTGAGGAATTGAGGAAACTGTTTGTTTCTCAACATATTTTCCAGACCGATCGCTTACATTCTGCAGATAACTTGTACATTATTCGCCAGAAGCCGGACAAGTCACTACGAGAGTATGTCGGTCGCTTTAGCCATGAGTATTCTCGCTGCGCTAAGGAAGATGACAAGACCGCCCTCAAGGCTTTCACGGCAGGCCTACGTGATTGTTTCTTCAAGTACATGATCAATGCCAACACTTGGAAGACTTACTCTGAGGTGATGGTACAGGCTTACAACCATGCCTGCGCCGAGGCAAGGACATATTAAAGGAAGCCCCCCACAGCCACCCCTTATCAGCAAGTAGGGAGTGGAAGCCAGATTTAACCAAATGAGAAGACCTCGACCTTCCAAACGGCATCGGTGCCTCCCCCTGCCTTACTGAATACTTTGTTAAGTCAACAAACATATCAATCTCAGGGCAAAAGGAAAGATTTCCATCCTCACCAGTCTCATTTTAGTAAAATGAGTAAGGGACACTACTACGATAACTAAGGGTATCACCATGATAATCCTCGACCCCAGGCAATCAACACAGTGGGTCAAGCACGTGTCAGGACAGCCTCTACCCTGAGGTATGAGGTATACACACCTTTGAATGCCACATGCGTGGCCATTTACCCCAGCATAGCACACCTGATACCGAAGCCAAAGCCGAGGCACATGAATTACAAGTCCACGAAGAACACGGGCACGTTTTGCTGCTACCACGAGTATAACGGCCATGACGGCGAGAAGTGTATCACTCTTCGTGATCATATTAAAACTTTGGCACGTGAAGGAAAAATTGATCAATTCCTCCTTCACCCTCCAAGGGGTAACTGTAACCAACGCGAGGTGAATGTGATATATTCCATAAGTGGTGGCACACCCATATCTAAATCTTCGAACAGGGCCATGAAAAATAGTGAACGAGCTTTAAGGTCTGGCCACCAAGTGTTTCACGTGTAAGACATTATGGGAGGCAAGCATCAAAAGCCTAGCTGGGATCCAATATGTTTCTACCCTGAAGAAGAAAGAGATATCATCTACCCTCACGACGACCCACTGATCGTGGAAGCTCACATAGCCAACTTTGAAGTACGACGAATCCTGGTAGACATAGGGGCTTCGGTCAATATCATGTTTGCCGAAGCTTTCAGGGCACTTAATATAGCTGAACACTTGCTCGATCGCTCTATTTCCCTTCTGATAAGCTTTTCCGGTGATATCGTGTAACCTTTGGGGAGTATACACTTACCTTTCACCATTGGTACATGCCCTTACACATCTACCATTACCACTAACTTCCTGGTGGTTGATTGCCCAAGGGCATACAATGTCCTCTTGGGATGCACATGCACCAATGATCTCAAGGCCATGGTATCCACACATATGTTGTTGATGAAATTTCCAACCCCCTATGGCAATGGTTACATCAGAGGAGATCAACTTAGTGCACGGTCATGTTACAACACTTCGGTCAAGCAACAGCACCTGCCTGTGCCCAAGGAAACCCTTTCTATACATGACCAAGTCATAAAGACCAGCCCAGATGAAGCCAACTTGGATCTTCACGGTGGCAACAGTCAACCCGACGATCTTCTAGACGACTCTTTCACCCAGCAAACATAACCCGCTGAAGAGTTAAAGAAGGTCCCTATCTCAAAAGATTATCCGGATCGCATGGTGAAGATTGGCACCACCTTGTCACCACCCATTTGGTTGGCATTGATCTCTTTTTTGCAAGAGAACACCGAGGTCTTCACCTGGTCATATGAGGACATGCCAGGCATCTCTCCCGATATCATCTGTCATCGCTTAAGTATTGATCCCAAGACCAAGCCAGTGAGACAGAAGCGAAGATCCTATGACGCTGAACGGTACGATGCAGTGAAGGCAGAAGTTGAAAAACTCAAAGGCATAGGCTTCATCTGCGAAGTCAATTATCCAACGTGGGTAGTAAATGTTGTCCTTGTTAAGAAGAATCTGACCAAGGAAAGTCTCCTGCTCCAAAAGGTCTTGTGGAGAATGTGTGTCGATTACACTAACCTAAACAAATGATGCCCAAAGGATAGTTTTCCTCTTCTTCTCATAGACAGACTTATAGACACTACAGCAGGGTGTGAACTCCTGAGTTTCATAGATGCTTACTCAGGATACAACCAAATCCTCATGAACCCTCCGGACCAAAAACACATAACCTTCACTACTAACAGAGGACTATATTGCTATAAAGTCATGCCCTTCGGCCTAAAGAATGTAGGAGCGACTTATCAGAGACTGGTCAATTCAATGTTCACCAAACAGATTGGGAAGAGCATGGAAGTTTACGTTGATGATATGCTAGTCAAGAGCAAACATGCTGACCAACACATCACCAACTTATTTGAAACTTTCACCATTCTGAAGAGGTATCGAATGAGGTTGAACCCTAACAAATGTGCCTTTGGCGTAGGCTCTGGCAAATTCTTAAGCTTCATGATAAGCCAACGAGGCATTGAGGCTAATCCCAAAAAGATCAAAGCAATCCTCGATATAAAGGAACCGGTAACTTCAAAAGACATCCAAAGCCTTACTGGCAAGGTGGCAGCCTTAACTAAGTTCATCTCTAAGGCTATAGACAGATGTGCTCATTTCTTCAAAGCACTTAAGGGAAGTAAGAAGTACATTACATGGACTGATGAATGTGCCAAGGCATTCAAGAACCTCAAAGACTACATGAGTAAAGCCCCTCTGCTCTCCAAACCTGAGGTTGGTGACACTCTCATTATCTATCTGTCGGTATCGGCTTCAACAGTAAGTTCCGTTCTCATTTGAAATGATGGTAATGTCGAATGGCCTGTTTACTATGCTAGTAAGGCCTTACAAGATACGGAGACACGATACTCCAACATTGAGAAATTGGCTCTAGCATTGGTCATGTTTGCTCGAAAACTTCACCCTTACTTCCAAGCACACTCCATCATCGTGCTTACCAATCATCCTCTTCGACAGATACTCTAAAGTCCTGACACTTCCAGGTGAATGATCAAATGGGTGATAGCATTGGGTGAGTTTGACATCTCCTACCAACCAAAGCCAACTGAGAAGGGCCAAGCAGTGGCAGACTTCATCGTCGACTTCACATATCCTGTTGACATTGTTTCTATGCCTAAAAAAGTGGTTTCATTACCCTCGGAAGCTCAGAAAACAGAACCAACAGCCCTAGAATGGAGCCTATATGTTGATGGCTCGTCCAACTAACAGGGTTGTGGAGCAAGACTAGTCCTTACGACCCTTGACAAAATGGCAATGGAGTATGCTTTTCGTTTCAAATTCAAAGCGTCGAACAATAAGGCCGAATATAAAGCCCTCCTAGCAGGCTTACGTTTGGCCAAACACCTTGGGGTTAAACGAATTGATATCTTAAGTGACTCCTAATTGGTGGTTAACCAGGTCACCAATAACTTTGATGCTAAGGATAGCTCAATTGCAGCATATCTGGCACAAACACAATTGTTACTCAAGCACTTCCACTACCAAATCACCTAAATTCCTCGAGTGGCAAACAGTCATGCAGATGCTTTGGCTCGCCTCGCCTCAGCGATGAAAGACAAGATTGGGAGAAAAATTCAGGTCGAATTGTTGGTAGCACCAAGCACCATAGCTGCGGAAGTGTGCAACTTACAGCAGGGGGATAGTTGGATTACCCCGATTTATAGATTTCTTACTCATGGCACCCTTCCAAATGACAAAGTCTAAGCTAAGCAAATTCGATACAAGGCTAACCATTACTTGATCATTAATGACCAACTCTACAAGTGAGGTTTTAACCTACCATACCTAAGATGCTTTACGCCCGCAGAGGCGGAAACTATCCTTCGGGAAATACATGAAGGAGTCTGCAAAGATCATGCTGGATCTCGATCCTTAGCACACAAGGCTTTTTGCCAAGGATATTACTGGCCAACACTCTACCAAGATGCCATCAGAATATCCTGCTCATGAGATAAGTGTCAACACTACGCAACTATTCCTCACTTCCCTTCCGAGCTGCTTACTCTTATGATCAGCCTTTGACCCTTCGCCCAATGGGGACTTGATTTGATCGGTCCAACGCCTGCAGAGAAGGGCAAAGTTCGCTATGCAATCGTTGCAGTTGACTACTTCACAAAGTGGGCCGAAGTAGAACCCTTGGCAACCATTATTGAGGTAAAAATATAAGATTTCGTATGGAAGAACATCATTTGCAGATTCGGCATTCCCAATGCGATAGTCACTGACAACGGGCGACAGTTCGACAACAATAAGTTCAGGATGTTCTGCTCTAAGTTCAACATCAACTTATGTTTTGCCTCCCCAGCTCATCCCCAGTCTAATGGACAAGTTGAAGCTATCAACAAAATAATCAAGCAAACTTTGAAAACCAGCTTGGACAAGGCTAAAGGTTGTTGGCCAGAATTTGTACCCCAAGTTCTTTAGTTATACTGCATTTCGTATCAGACATCAACAAGAGAAACCCCATTCTTACTTGCCTTTGGTATAGAGGCAGTTGTCCCAGTTGAGCTTGAGTAAGCAACGTTCTGAGTCCAGAACTACGTGCAAAGTGAAAATGACAAACAACTTACCCTTAACTTAGATCTAGTCGAGGAACACAGAAACCAGGCTCACTTGAAGAATGTCACCTACAAGCAGCGCATCTCCAACTACTATGACTTAAGGGTCAAACCTCATTCTTTCAAAGTGGGGGACTGGGTATTGAAGAAAAGATTACTCTGCGATAGAGTCCCGAGTGAAGGAACACTTAGTCTAAACTGGGATGGACCGTTTGAAGTTGTTGGCATCAGTCACTCTGGCTTTTACAAGTTTAGAAGCTCCGATTGCAAGACCCTTGGCCATCCATGGAGCGCTGATCACTTGAAGTACTATTACAAGTAAACTCACATTGTACAAGTGTTAAGCTTCAGCCGTTCGGCATCCTATGTACAAAGACTATTTGGCATGAATTCAATAAAGAAGTGATTTAGACAACTCAATCTTAATCCTCTTACATTCCTAGCAATGAAACACTCGGGTTCAAAGCTTCAACATGAATGCTTCCAACACGAAACAAAGTCTAAGTATATGTCAACAAGACTATACAAATAAACGAACAGCTTCACAGTATATTCGTTCAATCATACATTCCAACACATTCATACATAAGCCAACTGTGCTTTGAAAAGGTTCAACATACTTTGTGTCATTCAACACTTGTTACAATGTGCCTAGACACCTTACCCTTATTCTCACCAACCAAGTGATGAAATGTGAAGAAGGAACTCATCTTCATGCCACCAACCAGGTGATGAAATGTACAACCCGTATTCTCATTCATGCCACCAACCAGGTGATGAAATGTACAACCCGTACTCTAACATCATTTGGCAATTTGCCACTCATACCACAACCAGGTGAAGAAGAAACTCATCTTCATGCCACCAACCAGGTGATGAAATGTACAACCCGTACTCTTCTTCATGCCACCAACTAGGTGATGAAATGTACAACTCGTACTCTAATATCATTTGGCAACTTGCCACTCATGCCACCAACCAGGTGAATAAGGAACTCATCTTCATGCCACCAACCAGGTGATGAAATGTACAACCCGTACTCTCCTTCATGCCACCAACCAGGTGATGAAATGTACAACCTGTACTATAATATCATTTGGCAACTTGCCATTCATGCCACCAACCAGGTGATGAAATGTACAACCCGTACTCTCCTTCATGCCACCAACCAGGTGATGAAATGTACAACCCGTACTCTAATATCATTTGGCAACTTGCCATTCATGCCACCAATCAGGTGAAGAAGGAACTCATCTTCATGCCACCAACCAAGTGATGAAATGTACAACCCGTACTCTCTTTCATGCCACCAACTATGTGATGAAATGTACAACCCGTACTATAATATCATTTGGCAACTTGCCATTCATGCCACCAACCAAGGGAAGAAGGAACTCATCCTCGTGCCACCAACCAGGTGATGAAATGTGATGAAATGTGATGAAGGAACTCACATTCATACCACCAACCAAGTGATGAAAGCAACTCACCATTCATTCCACCTACTAGAAGACGAATGTACAACTTATACATATGAACTTCTAGCATTCACAAATAATAAAAAACCCTCAAGCTTGACAACTCAACTAGGGGAGCACTTATGCCCAACAAGAGTTATAATCACCAACAAAGTCTTATTACAAGCCAACAACAACTTCAGTGCATGGCATACGAAGATCAAGCTATTCAGCCCTCTTGCATCTGTTTCAAACATTTCCCATCTGAAACAATGCAAACACTACAACTCGTAGAAAGCTTCACACACTCTTAATCAAGACAGTGTGAAGCAAAACAAATTTATAGTGTCAACAAGAACTTCATCAAAGGAGTTCAACCACAATTCTCAAAAGCTTCACACACTATTGATCAAGACAGTGTGAAGCAAAACTAATTTATGGTGCCAACAAGAGCTTCATCAATGGAGGGCAACCATAATTCTCAAAAGCTTCACACACTCTTGATCAAGATAGTGTGAAGCAAAACCAATTTATGGTGCCAATAAGAGCTTCATCAAAGGAGTTCAACCACAATTTTCAAAAGCTTCACACTCTTGATCAAGATAGTGTGAAGCAAAACCAATTTATGGTGCCAACAAGAGCTTCATCAAAGGAGTTCAACCACAATTCTCAAAAGCTTCACACACTCTTGATCAAGACAGTGTGAAGCAAAATCAATTTGTGGTGCCAACAAGAGCTTCATCAATGGAGGGCAACCACAATTCTCAAAAGCTTCACACACTCTTGATCAAGACAGTGTGAAGCAAAATCAATTTATGGTGCCAACAAGAGTTCCATCAATGAAGGGCAACCACAATTCTCAAAAGCTTCACACACTCTTGATCAAGACAATGTGAAGCAAAACCAATTTATGGTGCCAACAAAAGCTTCATCAAAGGAGTTCAACCATAATTCTCAAAAGCTTCACACACTCTTGATCAAGACAGTGTGAAGCAAAACCAATTTGTGGTGCCAACAAAAGCTTCATCAATGGAGGGCAACTACAATTCTCAAACCTTCGAAGCAAATTCAAGAATATTCGAAGCAAATTCAATTTATAGGCTTGCATCACAATCTCTTGCTCAATAGTGTGGAAGCAAAATTTGTACATGTTGTCTCTCCCACATTTTCAAATTTCTAGTTTCCCAAATAAAAAAAAAAAGGGAAATTCAACAAAGCTTCATCAATGGAGGACAACTACAAAATCTCAAAAGCTTCACACTATCTTGATCAAGATAGTGTGAAGCAAAATCAATTCATGGTACCCAACAAAAGTTTCACCTATAAAAACTTCACCAACAAAAGCTTCATCAATGGAGGACAACTACAAAATCTCAAAAGCTTCACACTATCTTGATCAAGATAGTGTGAAGCAAAATCAATTCATGGTACCCAACAAAAGTTTCACCTATAAAAGCTTCACCAACAAAAGCTTCATCAATGGAGGACAACTACAAAATCTCAAAAGCTTCACACTATCTTGATCAAGATAGTGTGAAGCAAAATCAATTCATGGTACCCAACAAAAGCTTCACCAACAAAAGCTTCATCAATGGAGGATAACTACAAAATCTCAAAAGCTTCACACTATCTTGATCAAGATAGTGTGAAGCAAAATCAATTCATGGTACCCAACAAAAGCTTCTACTCCAAAGCTTACAAAGCTTCAACTCCAAAGCTTCACCTACAAAAGCTTCAACACAAAAGCTTCACCCACAAAAGCTTCACCCACAAAAGCTTCACCCACAAAAGCTTCAACACAAAAGCTTCACCCACAAAACCTTCACCTACAAAAGCTTGACCCACAAAAGCTTCACTTACGGAAGCTTGACCCACAAAAGCTTGACCTACAAAAGCTGGACCCATAAAAGCTTGACTCACAAAAGCTTCACCTACAAAAGCTTGACCCACAAAAGCTTCACCTACAAAGCTTCAACACAAAAGCTTCACATTATCTTGATCAACTCCCTCGACCGGAGACTTAGGGGACACCTACCATATGCTACTGCACCTTGATACTCAGAAGTCTCACGACCACTCAGTGACTTGGATTTTTCAAGTCTCCAACCGAGAAGTTTTCCTCACTCGGGAAATTAAGGGAGAACTACCTCAACATACATGCTTCACTCTCAAAGGTTTAACATACAAGCTTCAACGAAAAAAAAAATTCAAAGAACTTAGTGAAGAAGGCCTTGGTGTATTTAACACAATACGTTGAAATGAAGCAAAGCTTCTTTATTGATATTTCCGATAAGTTACAAATATGTACATATACATGAATCAAAATAAACAAACAAGAGGGAGCCTTCACAAAGGTTGCTCATGAGAAGTCTCAGCAGTCGACAGAGCCCCAGAAAGAGTAGGCACCGGAGGGTGATCATTCGGAGCCTTAGTACTAGGCAGAACCCCAGAAGGAGGAGGCACCGAAAGTTGATCATTTAGAGCTTTATTACGTGGTACAACCCTAGAAGATGAAGGCAACAAATGCCTTTGGAACAAACCCACAAACCTCTGATGATCAAGTAATATCTGACCATCAGATTCATGCAACTGGTCGAGCTTCCTCTTCATGTTTGTAGCATAGTCATGTGCAAGCCTGTGCAACTATTTATTCTCATGCTTGAGCCCTCTAATCTCCTGTTTGAGACTTATCACTTCAACCGCCAATGATTCAACTTGGCGAGTTCGAGCAAATAGGCGTTGGGCCATATTAGACACAGAACCTGCACACTGAACACTGAGAGCCAGAGAATCCTTAACAGCCAACTCATCAGACCGTTTGGAAAGTAGTCTGTTATCTTTGGGAGTGAGAAGGTTCCTGGCCACCACCATAGCGGTCATATCATTCTTCATCACAAAGTCCCCAACGATAAGATGACCAATAGGGGATAAGAAGGATGGACGCCATATGTTGTCTTGAGAAGGCATGGTTGCCTCTTCATCAAAGTTTAAGTCTAAACGATGGTCGGATGGGCCAGACATTCTCAGAAATGATGAAGGAGAAATGAGGTGCAATAAATCTCTGAAGTAATGGGAAAATTCCTACAAGCAATAACTCTCTGAATGTACTCATTGCATACAATTGGTGCCCTTATAAAATAAAAGGCAACAGGGCCGTTGGTTAAAAAATCGAAGAGGCACCACTCTCCGGATTCCGAAGAGGCACCATTCTCCGGATTTCGAAGAGGCACCACTTTCCATATGCAACATCAGCTCCTCGGGTATCACAGATAACTTTGCCAAAGATCTCTAACAAAGTTTAGACACATAAATTTTGAAGGTCCAGCTACCCTACTATTACCCACAAGGGTAAAGGAACATCACCACTATTTGATAACTAGAAAGTCCCAATGTGTGTCAACCTCCGTGCTCCGTGGCAAGGCAGACTGGCAAAAATGCCCAACCTTTACTCACATTCGAGAAAACACTCCCAACAAGATTGCTTGCTCAAAAATCAAAGAGGAACCACTCTCCGAATCTCGAGAGCCAAACTCCTAATAGGATTACTTTCTCAAAAATCGAAGAGACACTACTCTCCGAATCTCAAGAGTCAGACTCCCAACAGGATTGTTTTCTCAAAAATCGAAGAGGCACCGTTATCTGAATCTCGAGAGCTAGATCCCCGACGGGATTGCTTGTTTGAAAACCGAAGAGGCACTGTTCTCCGAACTTCGAGAGCCAGATTTCCTTGGATAAAGCTTGTTTGCAATCTTCACACGCAACATCAGCTTTCCAGATACCACATACCACTTTTTCAAAATGCTTTGACAAAGTTAAAACATTTAAAGCTTGCAGCTCCCACTACATTGCTATGACCAAGAAGGGTAAAGGAATAGCATTATTACTTGCTCAAAATCGAAGAGGCACCGCCCTCCGAATCTCGAGAGCCAGACTCCCAACAGGATTACTTTCTCAAAAATCGAAGAGGCACCACTCTCCGAATCTCAAGAGCCAGACTCCCAATAGGATTACTTTCTCAAAAATCGAAGAGGCATCGCTCTCCGAATCTCGAGAGCTAGATTCCCGACAGGATTGCTTGTTCGAAAACTGAAGAGGCATCGCTCTCCGAACTTCGAGAGCCATATTTCTTTGGATAAAGCTTGTCTGCAATCTTCACACGCAACATTAGCTTTCCTGATACAACATACCACTTTTTTAAAGTGCTCTGACAAAGTTAAAACACGTGAAACTTGCAGCTCTCACTACATTACTACAACCAAGAAGGGTAAAGGAATAACATTACTACTTGTTGTTAGGGAGACTCCTATATATGTCGACCTCCATCCTCCAAGGACAGGCAGACCTGCAAAAATGTTCAACCCTTCCTCATATCTGAGAGGGCACTCCCAACGAAGCCTCTCGAAATACTCAGCTTCCCCCCCCAATAATACCTATGCAAACCAGCCACACCAGAGCAAGAGTATCTCATATCATCAGGGTCAAAAGCAAGAGTATCCCATATCATGCTTTTTCCCTGTCTTTTCCTTTGCCCTTGTTCTTACCTGCAAGACAAGAAGAAAGAGAGCAATCAGTCAGCACTTGGAATCAAGCTTCCAGTCAGGAACTGACTGCCTGGAACCTCTTGCCTGATTACTTACCTGGCATTGCTCTCGAGTACTCATCTTCAACATCTTATGCTTCCAAAAAAGATACCACATCTGCTTGAGGAACAGATAGGGTAAGTGAGAAGGATACAAGGAAGCATGTGAAGACAAGCGCAACAGAACACATGCCGATTCATCTATTACTTCGTCAACAGCAAAAGTATCCCATATCAAGGTCGAATGCACTCTTGATTTGATGGACTTGTTTTGACCCTCAAATTCTTAAGTTGGCCTTATACTTTGGAGGAAACCAGAAAACCCTCCAGCCTAGTTCAAGAATAAGCCTGTGGAAAGTTACTTCTTCAAAAGCAAAAGTATCTCATATCATCTCTTCTCCATTTACTTCTCCTTATCCTTGTTGCTGTTTACGACACAAGGAGAAGGAGAACAATCAACCGGAAGTCGAAGTCGAACCTCTGATCCATGTTGCTTGCTTGGAAGTCTGATTGCTTACCTTGTCTGTTACCTCCTTTGGCAAATCTCATAGCTTGGCGACTTGGGAGACTCCTACTATAGGGTTTGACCAAGCTCGAAACTACAAGTAAGCTTCAAGTCAAATTGATACATTACCTTGTGTATCTTCATCGGTTAAAGATACCACCACTGGATGGAGGAAAAGTACTTCCAGAGAAGATGCCACATCTACATATGAGACAGATAAGGCAAGTGAAAATGATACCACACTTCGGTACTTAGAAGTTTCGTGATTACTCAATGGCTTGGATCTTGCAAGTTCCCAACCGAGGAGCTTCCCTCACTCGGGAACTTAGGGGAGCACTGTTTGTACCATACTTGACCAATCCCGAAACTACTGAGCACTGGTCAACGTTATGCCGTCAAGGACCCAGAAGAGTTTCCCTCCAACCAGGAGGCCAATCACAGCGTGACACGTGTCGACATCAGAAGCCAATCATAACGTGACACGTGTCAACATCAGAAGCCAATCACAACACGACACGTGTCAATGTCAGAATGAAACTAGAAACTCTCTTCTATAAATAGAGATCATTCTCTCACAATATTTCCTAATATCATTTGTACTAAATCATTCACTAGTACTCACTAAAGGAGAGCTTGAACCTATGTACTTGTGTAAACCCTTCACAATTATTGAAAACTCTTCTACTCCGTGGATGTAGCAAATCTGGGTGAACCACGTACATCTTGTGTTTGCTTCCCTGTCTCTATCCATTTACATACTTATCCACACTAGTGACCGGAGCAATCTAGCGAAGGTCACAAACTTAACACTTTCGGTTGTACCAAAGTCTTCATTGATTTTGTGCATCAACAAGATTTTTCAATAGTAAGTAGTGGTGTTGTGCCTTTACTCTTGTCAGCAACTGTGGTGTAATTAGAATAGTAAGATTTATGCGTTTTCAACTTCGTCAGAGATCTTTGACAAAGTTGCACGCAATATCCGAAAAAGCTAAGATTGCATCTAAAAAATGCCAACGAACTTTATTCCGGAAAATCTGGCTTTTAAAATTCGAGAGCCGTGCCGCTTCGATCCCTGAATAAGTGGCTTTATTGCCTATTCTTTTATAGAGACATCAATTGTGTTTAAGAGTATGCTCATAAAGTTGATGTCTTGTAGAAATTTTCCCCTTCTTGCATTTCTGAAATTTTATTTGACCTCGTTTTTTCTTCATCATTTCTGAAAATGGTTTGCCTATCTAACATTTGCTTAGATTTGAGCCTTAGGAGTGATACAGACGAGCAGCGTTAGGATAACATATGACGCATGTCCTTCTTATCTTCTAATGATCCTCTTACGGTTGGGGACTCTGTGATGAAGAATAACATAACCGCTACTATGGTAGCTAGGAATCTTCTCACTCCAAAGGATAATAGAATCCTTTCAAAACGGTCTGACGAGTTGGCCGTTCAAGACTCATTGGCTCTCAATGTTCAATGTGCAGGCTATGCATCCAATATGAGCCAACGTCTACTTGCTCAAACTCGCCAAGTTGAATCATTGATGGCTGAGGTGGCAAGTCTTAAACAAGAGATCAGAAGGCTTAAGCATGAGAATAAAGTGTTACACGTGCTTGCAAATAATTACTCTACGAGTATGAAAAGAAAGCTCGACCAACTGCAGGAATCCGAAAGTCGAATTCAAAGTGATCACCAGAGATTCGTTGCTAGATTTCAAAAGCAACTGATACCTTCCCGTTCTAGCGTTTTTGCCAAGGACTAGGGTGCCATATGATCAATCTCCAGTACCTTCCCCTTCTGGGGTACTTTTGAGTACTGAGGCTTCACATGAGCAACTTTTATGAAGGCTCCATCCTGTTTATTGGTTTTAACTCATGTGTATTTCACTGTATTACAAATGCCCAATGTAACCTCCTTGGTTCAATATCTTTTTGGCTATTTGTATCATATTCAAATATATATAGGTCATTTTCTCCATGTTCTTACAAAATTGTAATGGAATTGCTTTTTTCCAATTTGGCCAATAATTTTTGTTGACGGAAAAGAACAGGACTCAATATCAACACAGCTCATTGATGAATTTAGTAGTAGTAGCTACTTATAAAAACCAAAATTACCATTGGTTATCATCAATCCGTGATCCCATATTCTCATGTGCATGCGCATGCATATGAGCTTTTCATTTCTTTTGGGTATCCATTGCCTCTTTAAGGGCATTACACTATCTCTTCCAGGATAATCATAATTTAGAGCTTGGATTTTAATCTCCACTTCTAGGAGTTGAGTCATTTAGAACCTATATGTTTATCATGTTTCATGCATGAGACATCAACATTTCCATGTTCGCGGATTGTCGTTTTTGGGACATATATCCATGCGGCCACTGTCATGCTTCTGGCATGCAACAGTTATGCTTCGGGAATGCAATAATTTAGGAGTGCCATATTCTTCCTCTTTCGGAAGATTGAATCTTTGAGTCTGAGGGTCTACCACACTTCAGGCGTGCAACAGATAAATCATTTACTGCCTCATTATTTTGTCCAATAAGGACATCAATTCTTGTAGGCACATTTGCAGCAAATATATGTGATTTCATCACTTTCGTTGCAACATTAAATGCATTTGGCATTTGATTGATACATCGTTGCATCATTCAATTATTCTTACTTCATTTTCATATTGATTGCTTCGTGAATCAAAATAAGACAAATTCTCTTCGTTCTTCTGGAACGGTATTTTCTTATCATTATTCTGGAATTATATTTTCTCATCGTTCTTTTGGAATGATGTTATTTTCTCCTCTAACAGCAGGAAAATTGTCTTATCAAAATGACAGTCCTCAAACCATGCGGTAAACATATCCCTAGTCAAGGGTTCTAAATATTGAATGATATATAGTGTTCAACATCAATGCCTGATATGCGATAATGCATCATTTTAGTACGTTGTGGCAGTGCAATAGGCACATAAATAACACAACCAAAAACTCGTAAATGTATAATGTCTGGCTAGTTCCCAAACACGAGTTGTACTGAGAACTATTGATGGTTGGTAACATATCTCATCCGAATTAATAATGCATCATGCAAAATAGCATATACCCATGTAAAAACTGGCAATTTTGTTTTCATGAGCAGAGCGCGGGTAATCAATTTCATTCGCTTAATAAAGGCTTCTGCTAAACCATTTTGAGTATAGACATAAGGAACTTCTAGTCCTTATTTAATAGTTTGTAGATTGAGACTCTTATGGCCTTTATTACAATTAAGTTGAGGCACTGCGGCATTTCAAACTTATGGTGCTCATCAAGTAATTTAATGTCCTGATCTTCAGGATCAAGGACTTCATGCCTGATCTTTCTGTATGATGGAACTTCGGGTCCAGTCATTTTATATAATGAGGATCAAGAAACTGCAGGTTCTGATCCGTTCAAGGAACTTCAGGTCCTGTATATACTCATCGTAACAAAAGAGAAATACAATAAATAAATTAAAGCAATAGGCGGTAATTCCATCCATGGTAAATAAATTACTTTTAAGTAAATAAAGCTTGTGACAAGGGCTTTGATTCAGTACCATTCACATAAATATCAAAGCTTTAAAGCAAAGGGTAATAATTCTACCCACTGTAAATAAACAAAACTTGTGATAGGGCTTTAAACCAACACCATGCACATAAAAATGCCAAAACAGAAAATGCAATGATTAAGTCCTCATCTTTTGTTTTTTTTTTTTTGATCTGCCACTTCTTTTGTTTGATTCCTTTTATTTTTATTTTTATTTTACAGTTCTAATGTTATTTTGGTTACTCAGGAAATAATAGTAACAATAACTTTCAATTGGTGTTCCTTCTCCGTGAGTTTCAAAAGAGTTGAAACGGTTCCCATAAGTTTTGGAGTCAAGAGTGTCTGCAAGTTATGAGAAGATCCAACCGTTAGATTTAGCTCAAATTTTAGTAAGATATGGATAAGAGGATACCGAACAACTTTCATGAAGAAACAATTTCGATCTAAGCTACCGAAATGGAGTTTTGGTACTCATAAGTTGCCTGTCCAATTTTCTACGGAAATTGGAAACTGGTTTGGTATTTCAGGCATCTGCGATGATCGCACTGTTGGAATTTCTGAAAATTTGATATGTTGTAGGTACTGGGCGGATGAACAACTTTGAAGAAGAAAATATTTCAATCCGAGTTCTGCAAGTTGGAGTTCCGAGGATGTTTACATGGCTGTCAGATTCTCTACGAATTTTGAGTCTGTATTCTTTTGCTTCTGCAAATGATGATATACAATCATACAACAACATATATATATATATATATATATATATATATATATATATATTTGCTTCAGGAAAATCAGAAGTACAAATATTTTAAGATGAAATGAAAATATTTTCTTATTTGTGAGATTCCAGGCGATGTGTGAACAAGATTTGTGGCGTTGTGCTTTCCACTGACACGAGAGATTCTTGTGCTGATAACGTGTTGTAAAATCAACGATATGTGCAATGGAATAAACAAGACACAAAATTTACGAGGTTCCTCTACAGTCAGTGTGACTAGAGTACATCCTCGGTGCAGCAGTGATGCTTTCATTAGAATCTGAAATAATAAGAGTACAAAGATAACTCTCTTTACTCTCCCCCTCTTCTTCCTCTCTTTTCTCTCTCTTTCTACCATGAGTCTCTCACTCATCTTTCTTCCTTCACATGCTTTCATTTTATAGGAAAAAGTTATTGTGGCAACACTATTCACTTTACAAAATTTTCATAAATGAATACTGAAAATACTGTGCATAAATAGTAACAGACTATTCATGTGGGCCATCCACATATTATTCACAACATTTAAAACATTTTAAGAGACGCATAGTGCTGATGATAAATTAGTAAAGTTTTTTTTTTAATTAGTACCTTACAATAAGCTAGCAATAATATGATTCAATCAGATGTTGTGAATAGTGATTTTGGTGTCACTAAGTCATTCAAAACATCTTAAGAGGAGTGTAATGCCGGTTATAAAAAAAAATCTTTCACATGCTAATAATAATGTGATTAAATTACATTTAATTAGTTGCTAAATGATTTTTTTTTTAACAAACGATATTATGTACACTAAGGGGGAATGGGTGGGCTTAGCCTCACAATAGGCTATCAATAATGTGATTCAATTAGTCGTTCATTCAATATTATTTTCTCTATTTTTAAATGCGTTCAAAACATCTTAAGAGGCGTATAATGCCAGTTATAAAAAAAAAGTCTTTCGCAAGCGGATAATAATGTGATTAAATTAGTTGTCAAATGATTGTTTTTTTTTTTTAACAAACGATGTTATCTACACTAAGGGGGAGGGGTGGGCTTAGCCTCACAATGTGCTAGCAATAATATGATTCAATCAATTGTTTATTAAATATTATTTTCTCTGTTCTTAATGTAAATTATATAGAGGCCGATTTTATTATATGAATTCAGCTGCTTTAATTGGTTTATGAGGGGTATTAAATTAATTGTCAAATGATTTTTTTTTTTTTGTTTTGTTTTTAACAAATGATATATCTACACTAAGGGAGATGGGGTGGTCTTAGCCTCACAATTGACTAGCAATAATGTGATTCAATCAATTGTTTATTAAATATTATTTTCTCTATTCTTAATGTAAATTCTATATAAACCAATTATATTATGTGAATTCAGATGTTTTAATTGGTTTATGAGGTGTTTCTTCTAGCATGATCTAAAATTATTCATTTACTTCAAATATTTAACTTTCCTTTTGTCAATTTACGCATATAAATACATTTAAAACGTGTAAGTCGCGCGTAACACGCCATGATTCAAAAAATGTCTTTTGCACACGCGTGAGGACATGCGTGAAGGCTAGTATCTAATAGAGAGAGAGATGACGCTTTTTCCCATAAAAAAATGAGTGGAAAACGAAAAAAATGGAATTATCAATATGTATTGAGAAATGCTAAGTAGACTCTCTTAAAGTGACACTTTCCTTAGACTTTCTATCACCTCACAGTTTAACGTTAATTTTGTGTCAAATTATAAAACATTGTGCAAAAAACATGAGGAGGTAAAAAATCCATGAAGAGTCCTACTTTTAAGAATCACCTTAGCATTTCTCATATATGTTTCTTTATTTTCATTAAAACACTCCCAAAACTCGGCTATTACATTCAAAAATGAAAACGTTCATTTTTCTGTTAAGTGAGTTCTCTTTCCTACATAACCACCTTAATCATTCACCCAAAAATATGTGAGCAATTGAATATCAGAGTGCGCAACAAACAAGACTACAAAATAATAGGAATATTATTAAACAAATGAGAATGCTGGAATGGCTACAAAACCCTAAGAGACTACATTGTGAATGACTTGTTTTCATGCTAAACTACAAGCTATATTTATAGAGAGCAAAACCTAAGAAACCCTAACTCAGATGGGTTAGGCCCAATTCCTAAACTAACAAGCAAAACCCAAATACTAAAATAAACATAAATACTAATATTTTCCAACACCCCCGGCGGTAAACGACATGAGTTTGCAAACAATAAGATGTGGACTAGCAGACATGTAAACTTGACTTGACTGGAAAATTGGCAAATTTGACTTGATTCTTGACTTAATTCTTGACTTGACTTGACTGGCAAACTGGTTCTTGATTCTTAATTCTTGCTGGCAAACTGATTCTGGTTTCGACTGGCTAGTGTTCCCGTCTCTAAACAGATGAGATTTTCATATCTTAATTCTAGCAACGAATGAACAAACACAACTATCACTCGAGTGGTCACAGGTCCAAGTACTCGAATGTCACATAACAATCCCAAACAGGCCAACAACTAGTGGGCCTTAAACTTTAAACCAAAAATGACCAAACAACCCATTTTTTCTTATGCCCGTGTGGGCCTCAAAACCTCCAACCTTTTCTCTTTCCTTTTCTTGTTTCTTCCGTTTCTTCTCCTTTTTAATTCATTTTTTTTTCCTCTTTTCTCCCTTTTCCTCTTTCTTCTTTCTTGCGTTTGTCTTTTTTTATTTTATTTTATCTCCTTCTTCCTCTTTCTTGGGATGGCAACGCAAAAACAAGTTTTGATGTAGACAGATGCAGGTACAAAGATGCAGATTCAAGGGGTGCAGGTGCAGGGTTTTCAAGGCTTATGCACATGACAACGAGGGACGACGGATTGCTGAAGCGCGTCAAGCTGCAGGTGCAGTGGCGCGGCTATGAGGCTATGGCAAAGCTTCAACAATTTTTATTTCTATTGTTTTTAACTAATACTAAAAACTAAAATCAACCAAACAACTAATTGATACCAATCAAGACCTGAAGGATCAAACCTGCTCTGATACCCAGTTGAATATCAGAGTGCGCAACGAATGAGACTACAAAATAATAGGAATATTATTAAACAAACGAGAATGCCGGAACGACTACAAAACCCTAAGAGACTATATTGTGAATGACTTGAGAAACCACCAAAAAAAATAAATAAATAAATAAAATTCAAGCACATTGAGAAAGACAGAAAACTCACCAGGAAACGCCAGGTTATGCGAGAAAAAAATGGATTCCGATCGAATTC
This sequence comes from Malus sylvestris, assembly GCF_916048215.2. NCBI lineage: Eukaryota > Viridiplantae > Streptophyta > Magnoliopsida > Rosales > Rosaceae > Malus > Malus sylvestris. The sequence goes on from NC_062275.1 coordinate 22,171,823, forward strand.
AATAATGGCAGAAATTTGAAGGGCTAGGGGTTTTCAATAAGAATTTCGCAAGAGTGCAGGATATTTTGGGCAAGAAAAACTGGCATTGACAATCGGCGAGAGGGAAAAAAAGTGAGTGCAGGAAATGGCGAGAGAGAGAGAAGCAAAACGAAAGGTAGAGAACGAAAAAGCAGAGAAATGAAATAGGAAAAGCCAGCAATGAAGGACACGTGCCCAGCGAAGGTTAAACCGAGAATTAACTGTACAAAGAAGGCAATAGAAGGGCAAAGCAAGAGAAGTCGAGGGCATTTCCGACATTTTACTGTTCACGAACAAGGAAAAACACTGCCAAAAGAATCGAGTCGTCGAAAAAAAGGAGTACTAGTTATAGGTTGAAAATCACATCAAACTCAAGTTAGGTTGTAGGTTAGTGTTAGGGTTCTTGGGAATTGAAAGTTGGAAGTATTCAAGCCTATCTCTCCTTTGGCAGGTTTATTTCGTGCATTTGCATTTCAAACTTGCCTTGATTAGTGATTTCTGCCGAGTCAAGTCTATGTACGTGCATTCTTAACTATTACATTTACAACTTTAGTTGAAAACTCTAGTCTAATTTCTTTAATCTGTAAATGTTCTATTGAGGAATCTTAAATATGGAGTTGTTAATCACCTTCTAATAATTTGCCTTCTATATGGAGTTGTTAATTTTCTTTTGATCCTTATAATAATTTGCCTTATATAGAGAGAGGGCGATAAACATCTAAGTTTCTACGCGATGTTCAGAAGTATGAGTATCTTAAAAGTACCCCATACCACAACGGCTTTATTTTGAAACATTCATCATCACAGCTGTCGATGCGTGGAGATCATGATCTCCACCGTTGATTGGTGGGCCCACAAGGGTGTTTGACATGGCTATGCAGTGTAGCTGAGATGTGTGCTAGAAATATCTCTGGTGTCGTGGATAATGCGCCGTTTGTTTAAAGTTTGAAGCTCGGAAGAGAGAGAGGGTTTCATGGGAAGTAGAGTGACTAAATCATGACACGTGTCCCACCACCTGTGAAGCTGTTAACCAATGATCCACATGCATGTCTGACTGCTTTACACGTATCGCATGCATGTCCAAACACCATTGACATCGGTTGCCGCTTCTATATAGAGCTAAGCCAACCTCCTTGTTCTTATCAGAAACTACAACTACTACTTCATTATCAAAGAGTGAGAGCTAGCTGCTTGCTGCTTGAGTTGTTGCTGCTTTTTCTTTGTGTTTGGGGAGTTTGAGGGAGAGATCGATGGCTCAGACTGTGGGAAGGAACGTGGCAGCTCCATTGCTGTTTCTGAACTTGATCATGTATTTGATCATTGTCGGTTTTGCTAGTTGGTGTCTCAACAGGTTCATCAATGGCCAGACCAATCACCCTAGTAAGTTTTCTCATCAACTACCTCTTTTGATTTGTGGGTTTTCTTGTTTACTGGTGATTTTAACGCCTAGTTAATTGCGAACCCAACTTTGGCCAGTTGGCTATGACAGTCCGAGTCTTGGACTACCCCGTTCTCTATACACTAGAGTGGATTAGTTCTTTATTGCTAAGTTTTGAATATCGTCATTGTAAAAAGTTGAGAACTTGTAGCAATTTAATTTTTAATTTTCGTTTTTTTGAAATTAAACTCGGTGTAAAAATTTTGCTCAGGTTTTGGAGGAAATGGTGCGACAATGTTCTTTTTGATATTCTCCATATTGGCTGGAGTGATGGGCATAGCATCAAAGCTGGCCGGAGCAAACCACATCAGAGCTTGGAGGAGTGATAGCCTAGCTGCAGCAGGATCATCAGCCATCGTGGCATGGGCTCTCACAGCACTGGCCCTTGGGTGAATCTCAGAATCTGACTTTATCACATAGCACTTAAGCACACTTAATGTCGTTTATATTGAGATCAATCGGATGATAATCGTGGTGTTTGTCAACAGGCTGGCATGCAAGCAGATAAGCATTGGAGGGTTTAGAGGATGGAGGCTGAGGGTCTTGGAGGCTTTCGTAATAGTCTTGACAGTCACTCAGCTATTGTACCTCTTGCTGCTTCATGCGGGTGTCTTCAGCAGCAAGTATGGCCCGGGCTACCGTGACACCGACTACCCAGCTGACGGCGATCCGATACACAAGGGCACAACTGGAGGAATTCCTGCGTCTAGGGTTGTTTAAGGACGTAGGGAGGATATCGTAGCAGTGCGACTCCCGCGTAATTTAATGTGGATTTCGTTTCCCCTTCCCTTTTGGGAAAGGGGGTTTGTGTTTCATAATTTAATGGGGAATTTTAAGTTTTTACTTTGTGGTTTTGTGGGTTGGATAGGTTAGGGGATGTGGTCAGTGACCCAAGTGGGGTGTTGTGTGCATGTTTGTACGACGTCGTGTACATCATGTGTATAATGTATGCATGGTTTTTAATTAATTAACGCATGGTTAACATCCTTTCAACTTAGTTTGTGTTCGTAAACCTTTCTGAGTAGAGACATTCTGCATCGTCCCATCTGGATCATCATTTGATTGGGATCAAAAGAAGGGGAAAAAAGATAAAAGAGGAACAAAAAGAAAGAGAGAAGAAAGCGCAAAAACAAAAAAGGTAGCTGTCGTTGCGCCTGAAAAGTCACCCAAATATCCATTGCATTAAAAGAGGAAAAAGGATTTGGAAATCCTCAACCCAATCCTTCTCCAATCCGTCAATGAATGAACAGCGTCCTTGGCGGCTGAAAATTCAGCTATTTCTGTTTTCATCCAATTAGATTTGGATTTACAATTTCAATTATTTGGATACGTGTCCAAATCTAATTAGATAATTGGATAAAAGCAGGAGTGGTTGCTGAAAATATTGTTTCAACCGAAATACATTGGGCTCGCAAAATTCTGTTTTCTATTGATGAGAGTTTTCTCAAGGCTTAAAAGTAAGGAAGTAGACTTCCGCATTGTTGAATAGACATTGCATCAGATATTTCACAATTTTATAACAATTTAGTCCACGTCAAGCTAATTCAGCTTAGTTACTAAAGCTAGTTCAGTCCCTAAGCCTATATAGTTTCATTATCAACTCCAAAGCTAGAGCATCATTTTGAGTTGTGTATTTTCCTTGAGAAAAGGGGAAAAGAAATTGGGAATTTATCCTTGAATATTCAGATCAATGGACTTGTGTAATAGATTATCGACGTCAATTGAAGCCCCCAAACATGTGGTAAAGTTTCTCTCTCTATACCCTAGTTTTTCTTCCCTCGAAGGATTATGAAGTCATAACGAAATTTATACTAAGCCCAGAAACAGGACAATTATGAGTTATAGCCCAATTTTCTATCATTTTTCACAAGTCCTTCCCCCAAACTATGATCACAGATGACGAGTTCAATATTAATTTATTCCCTTTCTCCTTAGTATAAATATATTGTTGTATAAGGAAAAATAAAAAACGTGTTAGCATAGAGCATCAGATGGCAAGACTAATTAGCTAAAAATTAGCAACACTGCCATTTTCCTTGGATCGCATTCATCTATGAAAAATCAGCTCTTAAGCAGTAACTAGTTCAAAGTAGAAATGACAAATAGAAGGAAATCAAAACTTGGAGAAGAAAAGGGCTGGCTCTGTTAAGAACAGAACGCCTCAACTTTTGCATGATGCTTAAACTAATTCTTTCCGAAATAGGCACACAACGACGCCATACTATGCTTAACCTTCGGTGATGAAACCTTCCTTGCGACCTTCAAACCCTGGCCGCATGAGCTTTTTCTCTCTTTTTGCGATTTTCCGGTTTATCTTCTCTTGCTTTTTCTGTGATATATTATCTGATCTCTTCTTCTGTTTATCTGCTTTCATCTTCTCTGTGGTTTCAACCCTTCCCTTCCACTTCTCGGCATTCTTCTGATGCCGCTTCTTCTCCTTCTGAATGCTTTGTTTCAACAACTTTGGATCATCGTGAACCTTGATCCCAGCAGCTCTACTTGTTGCAGCTTTCCAAGAATGCTTCTTCGAGATTATCTCACCTTTTTCTGGATCTTTCTTGGCTTCTTGCAACTGTTTTGCCCTCTCAAGCTCCTGCAACTTTGACAACTTTTTCTTCTTATTTGTCTTACCAACCTCATCTTCGTCCCCAAGTTTGACATAACCGAATGTCAGCTCCTTTGCAGCCTCTGCAACATCTTTCTCCACTTTAGCCACTGAATCATCACTAGCAGATTTCTTACCATCAGATACGGCCTCTCTCTTCCGTTTCTTCTGGTCAGTTCCTTTCTTCTCATATCTTTCCTTTCGCTCAATCCTCTTCCTTGCTCTCTCTGAACCTTCGGAATGCCGACCAGCCCGAAACTCATCAAGTTTGCGACGAAGCCGTTGCTGGAGTTCTTCATATGTCACTGAACGTTCATCATCTTCCACTGATCGTTCATCATCTTCCAGACCAGGCACCACAGGCTTAATCTCTATTTCATCACTATCACTCTCATCGTTTGACTTCTTTTCCAAACTTTGCTTTAGCACATCAAGGGTAGTCTTAGAAGACTTCTCTGGATCCAACCGTTCTCTTCGAGCTTTCTTAATGTTTTCCTTTGATTCCTTCTTTGCTGAAGCTTTTGCAGTCTTGCTGAGACCTTGAAACCATGGCTTATCATCATCGTCAACGGGTAGATAGAATCTAGCAGGGATGAGCTCAACTAACTTGTCGAAGAATTGAGAATGCTGATGGATAATAGACTTCAAATCGAGAATTGGATTGGAATCACTGGTATGACTTGCTCTTTTTTTCTTCATCTGCGTAGTGATCAAAATTGAGGTAAATAGCGAGCAGCAGATAATGGTTGTGAACGGAAGTAACGCACACGCACTAACTATACAACCCAATCCTAGTTAAGGGCATTTCATTTGCAAATTGATCAGCAGAGCAAAATAAAAAACAGATTATAAAACATGATGAACACCCAGCAACAGTAAGATTTCAAACAAATCAAACAGAAAAAGCAAATATGCAATCTGATGAAAACCCTGCTAGGGTCAACTTTTAAAACAAATCAAACATTAAATTAAAAGAGAAAAATGGATAATAAATCGGATGACAACCCAATCAGAATAATCGGCAGAAGAAATAGATAACAAATTATGTAATCTAATGAAATCCCAGTTACAGTAATCAGCAGAAGAAATAAATTAATATGCGATCTGATGAAGAATACAAACAAAATTACTGAAAAATCAAAATAATTGCTTTCTATGACAAGTAACTAGCAAAGCCGTGAACCATCAACGAAACCAAATTAGACCCATAAATTTAAACCAAAAAACGAGATTAATAAAGTTTGTTTAGGCTAAATCAAAAATCAAGAGAAGTAAGTTGCACAATTATCTGTGAGTAAAAGAGAGAAGAAGATGAAGAGAGAGAGAGACCGTGGTGAATGCCGCGGCGTCGATACAGAAATCAGAAGCTGAAGCTTGTTTTTCTGCTACAGATTGCAGCGGTTCCAAGAATACAAGAACCCTAGAGGAATGGGCTTTTGGTGGGCTACGATCATTTTTCATTTTTTATTTTGGAAATGGACTGGGCCTTTTTTAGCGTTTTATTAAAAGTTGGGTTTTGCTGACAGTTCGACTGCTTGATAAGCAGAGGCTTTTTCGGTGGGATGCGAGAAAAGCTATGCACTCTTGTGCGAGTTCGATCATCACCGATCCTTTTCCCTCCTAATAATAACCATCTAACATTATAACATTATCCCTCTACAAGAAACCACATTAATATTAGACCATGTCTTATGGGAGGTTAATAGAGCACCCGTGTGGTCAACCTTTGGCGGGTATGATCACGGTATAAATGTGAGAATAAAAAGATTTAAGTAGTTCATTCCGAATATGTTAGCTACGTCCATAGATAATGTATGATGTATATCTTGTTAATCTTTACAAAATCTCTTAATACAAAGTGGTAAAGCTCTCTCTCTTTCTAGGATCAAACTTCTTCTTGGGTTATTCCTCCTTTTTATATAGACCTTGCATGAGCCCATAAAGTCTTTGGTCCTTTGATTCTCGGACCGCACTTAAGTGAGCCGCATGCACGAATTAGGCTATCTCCACCGTGAGTGGGCGACATGTGGCGTGGAGTTGACGTCCAAGCATGTATACTCCTAGGGTTTCCACATAGAAAAGTCGTTTAGGAGTGGCGCTTGTCTGAAGGCGATCGGAAAGTAATCTGGTCGGACGCTTGTCTAAAGACAGTCAGAAAGTAATCTGGTCGTATGCTCCCTGTAGTTGTTTTCTAGGTCCCATCGTGGGCTACCTTCCATGTTGATAATCAACACGCGTGGCACAGAGTTGACGTTTTGAGCAGACTTGCTTTTAACATTTCGTGTTGAAAAACTGTTAGGCCCGACACTTGGTTGAAGCAATCTTAAGTACTTTGAGCCGAGTGCTCTCTTCTCTTGTTTAATGGTATTGTTTTGACGATTCAATGACCCAGGCGCTCTAGTTATGACCACTTATGGTGGGGGGGCTCGGTACTAGAAGTTGTTGGGCTGGCTTTGTGGGCATGATAACTTGGCCTTCTGTTCTTTTGGGTGAAGCCCCATATATATTAAGCTAAAACAATATTAGTGAGGTGCTACCCAATTTATTGGAACATTGAGGCCGTATGCACGAGAATTACTTACATTATATGGGTACACCTTTATGTGGTATTTTGTGTTAGTGAAACAAAGATATGTAGACAAAAACTTACAAAAGTTTTTATTTTATTGGCAGGACGCCATCATGGTTGTATATTAGTGTCATGTATTCTCAACATACACACCTTCAATTTTTTTTTATTTGAAAGCTCAATTTATTCTTAACTTGTAGACACTTGTTTCATAAAGAGGATGAATTATTAGGCCAAAGTCCTACCACATCATCAGTTAATGGTCAAGTTAGTGAAGGTATGAAACTAATAGAATCTGTGTGACTATGAAAGTGAGACAAAAAATACTATGAGTACAAATTATTGGGCCAAAGTCCTACCACGTCATAAGTTAATGATTATGTTAGTGAAAGTATGAAAGTGATAGAATCAATGTGTGATTACGAGAGTCAGACGAAAAATACTATGATTACAAAAATCTAAAATTTAGGAAACTTGAGAATAGTATAATGTAAATTACCATATATTCATAGTTCAAAAACTTAAAAACATGCCGTCTCAATTCTATCTAATTATTTTTACACTATGTTTGGATGAAGAAAATAAACTTGGAATTTGGACAAAAGTCAGAATTTATAAATTGACATGCAATTTTTCTTGTTTGGTTTCAAAAACATAGAAATTTAGATTTTTTGTGTGAAAAAAAAACTTGGAATTTGGGACGTCCAATTCTGAAGTTTAAATTTCATATAAATATTTTTCATTTTTACATTTTCATGAGTGTGAGTTGTTGGAACCAAATTCGTGCACTATCATGAATGGTGATTGTGCACAAACTCGAGCAACCTGCAAAACAATAAACAACCGTGCAAGCCTATGGTCAGGCCGATGTGGGGGGTGTGTGTGCTGGCAAAAGACTCTTCGATGGTGAAGTTAGTAGATGATTTTAGACTCAAGCAGTGGGCTAGAGAATTGAAGTATTTATACCATAGGAGAGAAACCTTTTTAGGATAGAATCCTCATTCTAAGCCGGGAGAATCCTAGAGGATATCTAGAAGTTGATATTGCACATTCTTAGGAGTTATGATTGCTTGTGGCGCATTGCTTGAGTCCTATATTTTCTTACTAACTTAATCGCCGGAGAGCCTTTGGCCGGTACATCTCTCTCCACCCCCCACCTTAACCCCCCCCCCCCCGGCGCGGGCCCTATCTCAAGCTTGCTTATGGTTGTTTGTTGTTTTATAGGTAACGTAGATTTGTGCATGTCTTCCACCTGCGGCAATGCGTGAATTTGGTTCCAACAATTGGTGCTTTCATTTAGAGTGAACTCATATTCCTCTCGATCAAATCACTCTACACCTCTGGAAGCTCCTCTTAAGTGATCACATTGCACCCGACCATCTCCCTACATGACGTCGACCTCAAGAACGATGAAATTTCTACCATAAATCAAATATGGGAAAACCTAAATGCAAATGTGTGTATCTTTAGAAGATCTTTGAGAGAGCCTGCAAACCAAGGAACCAACACGACTTGCGCAACCTTCAGATGCGAGTAAAAGACCTTGATGATGTTATCTCCCGTTTTAAAGAGCCAACAGTCTAGGCAACGCTTACTCAGATCCTAACAAGAATCGTTAATATAAGCCCAGACGCACAACCCCAAAAGCTTGCTCCCGAAATATAACGCAGAAAGTCCATAAGAGTTCAGATTGCGTTACCATAGATGAATCCTAGATGGGTGTATTTATACCATGGAAGAAAGACTTTTTAGGATAAAATCCTCGTTCTAAGCCTGGAGAATCCTCGAGGATATCTATAAGTAGATATTGCACCTTCTTAGGAATTGTGATCACTTGCGGCACACGCCAACTCCTAGATTGTAGGAACTACAAAACATATAAGGATCTTATTGGGTCCATATCAGGATCAGATCGCATGTCTTGCAGAACAAGTATGGTTATGCAGCGAAGTCGCAATGACTCCGCCTATTACCCTCGGAATAAGGTGATGGTGGCACTGTTACTTTGTTTGATATAGCTCTGCTCAGATCTGGTAAGTCCATGACTAGACTTCTAAGGTAACTGGATTCAGATCTACCTCCGACCCTGGAAAATCATGGTTCCATAATTGCCCCTAATTATAATTTGAAAGGCAACCTGTTCCCCTTTATGATGGATTGTTATCCAAAGATCGTGCCTTTCAAAGTAAGTTGGAATACGTAATGTTTAGTCTTCATTTTCTTATGCGCTGGTCTGGCTCTTGACATTAAAGTTGGGTAGTTGAGTCGCTTCAATTTCTGTCACCTATCTTCTAAAATTGTGCAAAAAATCGAACGTAATGATGGTAAACACCTCCGTTTTCGCGTGCATGCTCGCATTTTATTTATTGGTTTTGATCATCACACATGTAGATCTCTAGGTGGATGACTCTTCGTTTTCAATTGTGAGATCTTTCAGTGATTTATCTTTTAAAAGCTGCTTCTTCTTTGAGATCCTAATAACCGTTTTCATCTCTGCATAATGGAACTTTTGTGCTGTAACCAAAACTTTCTTTCTATACCCCATTTTCTCTCTGATCTTTCAATGTTCAAAATCTTCAAACCAAAAAACTCCTTAGTTTTTGCCAATTTCTGTCAAACGAAGCTAAGTAACACCCAATGTAGCCATAATTTGATCCTAAGACCTCTCACTTCTTGCAATTTGTTCCATAATATTCATCCTCTTGTAGCACTCTTGATGTAGTGTTTGCATATGAGTTCAATCTCATTGAGGGTTCTCTTAGGGGCTTTTCATCACCGTTTTCTTCCTCTTCCTCTACTTGTGGGCGACGACCATGGTGAATGTCTATCAGAATACTCGCCCTCAATGTAGTATAGTGTTTAGAACGTAGAAAGATGGGCATAGTACGCATTCGATCCAACGACATAAACTCCTTTAGAATTGATGTTCTTGGCCAAGTATGTTGTACATCCTTCAAAATGTTTCTTTTGCCAGGGGTTAGGGCTTGTCTCATCCAAACCGTTGTACTTATTTAGTCTTTCTTACTAGGAATTTGATAATGAACATGTGCTTGTGTGACTACTTTACTTGTCTTCATATTCGTGAAAGATTCTTAATCCGATAATTTTTCGAAATAAACGAACTTCGAGAAATAAATAAGAAATGAAGCAAAATACGAATAAGTTTGTGGGCCCGAGACAGAGCTCAAAGACCCCATTGGTAACGTTGATTCGGAAAAACATTACCTCCCAAACTTAGCATCCATAAGGAATTCTCATCGCAATAGTTGGAGCATCACCTTGCTCCGATACCAGGAATTAAACATTAAACATATGAAGAATCCTCTGCTCCATGCTTACACATTCCAGCTTATACTCGAAATAACCTACAAGGAGTGAATTAATAACAAATTTATGCCCTGCCCTAGCTCTTAGGGCAAGGATTTTAAAACTTGCGATGTAGTCTAGAAATGGATTCTTCTTCCCATACTGGATCGCGTGTCTATTTCCAGTGAAGTTTAAACGAAAGTTGGTTCGGAACTTGGTCGCCTGCATGTGGATCGGAAACACTTTTTGAATCCTTTTGTCTGATCATATGCATCAGACATGAGAATTTTTTATTGGACCGCTTTGGCTGGCTTGGCCAAAGCTTTTTTGCATATTGGAGCTGCATTGAAATAAAATTCCTCTTGAGGAGTGCCTAGTCTGCATGCCCCATTTGGACCTACTAACATATGATGTTGTAGAACATACTTAACTTAGTATGTTGGTCCGAAATATAAGTAGTCGTACTGGGGGTCAGAGTTTAGAGCCACCTTTGGATGATTTTTAGATCATCAATCCGACTATTCCTTTGAATGGTGTAGAGATCGGGTTTGAATGTTATAACCCACAACTTTGCTAGTTGTATAAACTTTTTGGAGACCGGATGATGCATATGACTTACGGGATAGGGCGCCATATTCCTTTGCTTGTACCCCTTCAATCGTAATCACGTTTATTATGGCTTGAATCTCCCAAGTTGCTAACCATTCAAGAAAGATTGAGCTAAGAGAGACTCCTTTGATAGTGTTGCTTTGAATTTTTAGACTTCCATTCGTGCGAAGTTTTCTAAGGTTATGCGTTTGTGTGAGATGAATAAGGTATTCCTTACATCACCCAAAAAAAAAAAACAAAGAACAATCGTTGAAGCTAAGACAGATAAAGCATATTTATTCATTCATGACCAAAATAAGATTGATTGATAGGGGGTGTGATCCATGTTTGAAGCTATCCTGGCTAATGCATCAGTGTGGTTATTTTCTTCTCTTAGAATTTGCGTAATTTAGTAGTTTTTGAATCATTTGAGGAATGTTTTGACCTTGTTTAGGTAAAGCCCTATCATAGGATGATGCGTGGCGTTATCCCTCGTGACCTGATTAACTATGAGCATCGAGCCATAATGAATCAACAATTCTCTCACCTGGAGCAATCCGAGGACAGAGGGCTTTGATTTGGGTCTATTGATGGGTTATTCCGTGGTACTGATACTCTCATCAACTTCTAATGTGGATGCGCCGCCTTGTGCGCTTAAATCTAATAGAGAAAAACCTTGGGTGAGAGAATCTAGTGGTTGCACAACCATGGGTGAGTGAATATGGCAATTGCACCAGCTTAGCCTATCAGATTTGGCGGTTGCGCCACCTGTGTTTTTCAAGGCAGCTCCGCTGCCTGCATTTCCAAATTAATTGGTAACTCTATGGCCTTCCTTGACTTGTGGATGTTGCAAATTCAACTTGAACATTGCTATTGCAAGTAGCCTTGGCAAGAGTGTCCTAGTTCTCACTAGAATGAATCGACACAAGATTCCTTTCTTGGAGTAGTTTAGTTAGTTTCTATGTCTCACCTAGCGAGTGTTGGGTTGCACTACAACGTAAGCTGAATGTAGTTTTCTCCTTGAGCGATGAGTTATATTGTCCTGTCTACCAGTGATGACTTTATGTGGTCTCGCTCCTCCCTGATGACTTTATGTGGCATCGCTATTTGGCGATGACTTGTTGTAATCGCTGATACAAATCTATTGCGTCTATCATTTTATAACAAATTAGTATGGGTGGGGCCTTACCATTTGGCAATGACTTGTGTAGTCGCTGATACAAATCTATTGCATCTATCATTTTATGACAGATTAGTAATGGCGGCACCTCGCCATTAGGCGATGACTTGTGTAGTTGCTTATACAAATATGTTGCGTTTATTGTTTTGTGACAGATTAGTGTTGGTGGTGACGCATGTAGTTTTGGTACATGTGATAGTTGTTTAGGGGTTTACTATAGTTGTCTTGTCGAAGCAAATCCACTCTCAATCATTTTCTTGGCCACTAAAACATTGTAGCCAATTGACGCTTCCATATATATTTAGAATTGTTTAATAAAATATTAACCTATCATTTCTTGTCACTAAAAAGAGTGTAGGGATGCCGTGTCATTTTTACTATGAGCTAGCATGAAAAATATAAGAAAATTATTAGAGGGGAACTTTAATGAAAAGCATCCGGTACTGTTCATTTTAATGAAAAACCACATTTTTACACTAAAAAGTCAATCCTGGTACTATTCACTTTACCCTTTATTTTGTCCTTATCATTAAAACTCAAAGTTTTCAAACCTTTTTCATTAGTTTTCCTTATTATTTTCTATTGTAATGCATAATGCATGAATGGATTTATGATAAACGGATACATGTAAATATAATTTGAAAGAACTATCGTTAAGAGCACTTGATGATTTCGTTGAATGTAAATTCAAAAAATGATTTCAACATGTCCAACCCTGATAAAATAATACAATATTGATGACAGCTTGAATACAATTACATATCTATACAAGACTTATCCTCTTGGGGAAAACAATAAAAAGAAATACAGAAAAATTAAGAGATATAGATGACGCTTGATGTTGCGTTAACAAGTAAATAATGGTGACGCATGATGGCAATGTGTGCCTACCCAAGCGTGCGTGGGGGAAGTGTACATGATTGAATACACTAAAGACAAACCAAAGGGATGATTGACTGACCAAAATTAGAGCATAATTGTTGTTTTGATTCATAGAAGGTCAAAAAGTTTTGGTTAGAAAGGTTGATGGGGTCAAAGTATAGTAGCTAGCTCGAACTTGAACCCAGCATGCAGCACTCAAATTGTTTTAGTGCTTAATGAAAGATTTGGATAAAGAGAATTAATTAATCTAATCTTTTAGGGTTTTGGTGTTACTACTTTTGTTGATATCATCTAGGGTTTGATTCACGGGCGGAGCCACCCACAAGGCTAAGGTGGGCTGTAGTCCACGGAGGTTTTTTTGTAAGTGTAGTGCTATTTACACATCTATTTTTATTTTTCACATATCCTTCTCAATTTTGCCTTTCGGATCGAATGAACTGCTAAAGCTCAATGGCAAAAAAATCAATAAGGGTGTATAACTAACACTATACTTTTTTAAACTCATGTTTTAATGGCTTATGTTAATTCATTATGCATGTAGCCTATATACCCCGCTCATCTCCAATATAGGTTATTATTTCATTTACATTTAGTAGAGGATATGTAATAAATAATACTTTTTATGTTGATAATAATAAATTAGTTCTATTTCCCCTCCCCCCCTCTATCATATTCGTTAAAGAAAAAAACCATCTATCCCATGCGGTTTAACCTATGTACTTCTTACTCAAGAAAAGAAAAAGAATTTTCCTTTAGTTCACAATTAAATTTGGATCTCCGCAATTCCTTACTTTTTGTTCCAATTTATATGGTCCTTGAAGTTGTCGGTTAGGGTTATGATTTTGAGAATTGTTTATATTCTATTGTTGTTCTTTTATATTGATTATTATATAATTTTATATAAGACAAAAATAAACATATGATTTTATGGTACTAATTTCAGCGAGCCCACCCAAGAAAAAAATCCTGACTCCGCTTGGGTTTGAAAATAAAGCCCGACAAGTGCTGGATTAGTCGGCAATGAAGTTGATGGTATTTTGATTGATCTACGACAAGAAGTTTGTTAATTAGCCTTTTTCTTCAAAAGCTTTTGATGTCGTGTCGATGCATTAATATAAGAGCTGGCTCCGAGAGAGAGAGAGAGAGAGAGAGAGAGAGAGAGAGTGTGTGGAGTGGAAAACATATGTATTTCGTTTCAGAACTAGTAATTTACTTACCCAAGAAAACACTAGACTTATTTGGGATTTACTATAAGATAAAAGAACACAGTTTGGGATTCAAGTTTCAACAACAGTATAGTATATGAATTATTGTACAATGACAAGCTTTATGTTATGTTTTCCAGGTAGACATTGTGTGCTTGCGTCGAATTTGAAGCTAAAATCATTAGGGTTAGCCTAGTGATAAGGGTGGGTAGAGTGATAAGTAGAAGTAACCAAGTAGGCTAGGCGAAGGATTCAAACTTGTTTCAAAGTTAAGGCTAGGATAAAGGTAAAATTGAAAAAACGAAACCGCTCAACAACACGGGAGATTCAATTTAAGACATCTTTTGCAGTTTTACTATTGCCACCATTACACCAAGAACTACGTCAAGTGCGTAATTAGTTAGTATATGTATTGTTCGTTTATGTTCCTTGAATTGACTCCACTATAAGAGCACATCGCTTTCAAAGCTACACTTTAACAGTAAAGTAGAAGTCCCAAACTCTTGCATTGGCTATGATTGACCTATATGTTGTCCACTACGCTATTTATGGTGACCACTTTCCTAATATTAATGGTAAGTTGTTGATCCAAGTTAAATGTTGGATGTTTCATAAGTGGCCCTATGGGTTTGTTGCCTACCTTGTATAAATGTCAAAGGATTACCCTGTGAATTTGAAGAAGAGGAGAGCAAAAATGAAAAGTCACAATAGTGCGTATATATGAAACTCCGATTCTGACTCGATTGAGAATTTATGTTTTGAATCCAAAAGTTCTGAAATCTGATCATTTTCAACCAATAAAAATAAAAAATAAAAAATGGAATTTATCTAGAAGTATAAACTCTGTGTGTGTATTTGATGGTAACTGAATATTTTTGAACAAAACAATTCTATTTTCTCTCATATATTTGGAATGAAATTTTGATTCCAAATTTTTGGTTTTTTTTGGTCAATGAGGAATTTTATAACAAAGTCCAAACAGATATAGTACAAAGATGACAACCTCATAACTAAGGTAAGTACTAATGAGACGCCACTTATGCATTCATCGCATGAGTAAAAGTTCTCAATTATACCTAAAGCATAAAAAAATTACAAAATATGTGGCTCGGCCCAAAAGCCAGAGTCCACCCAAAGAGGCCCAAAAGTGACCCCTTTGAAAAATCTGATAACCCTAAAACGAGAATCAATCGCCGCAGAAAAGATGGAGACGACCGGCGAACAGAAAAACTGAGAGATACCACCACATAGTACAATACAAAAACCCATCAATGCTTCAAAGTTGGCGAAAAGAAGCCCAACCTGCAGATCAGGAAGAACCAAACCCATCCTGAACGCCACAAATCCAGTCCTCAGACAAACACAAACGCAAGCGAATGCCCAGAACCAAGCTGTAACAAAAAAGATCAGGTGGTGTAAACACCATTCTAAAGAGATACCAGACCTTTGTAGGGGTGACAACATATAGTTGTCTCTGACCAGAAGCAGCATACAAGAGATGAGATGAAATCCCCCAAAACTGAAGTAGAAGGCAATGGCGGGTATGTGGAATTGGAGAGTAGATTTGAAGTATTGGAGGTGTTTGAGCGCATAGCCTCGAAATCGTCCCCAAGAACCCCAAATCTGATCCCAAAAACCCCAAATCAAAGGATTAGGACCTTGAAACATGGGCACAAAACTCGCAAACAGAGTTCCGTCCATACCACCTGTAGGTGGCAGGTTGCTCCACCGATCCATGAAGGGGATCGGAGAGATCGCAGTTGCGGGGAGGGACAAAACGCCGAGAGATAGATCTCCATCCACATCAGGAATCGAGACCATCGCAGTACGAGGAAGAAAGAGGGAGGAGGATAAAAACGAAAATTGAAAGGGTGGCTGCCACCGGCCCCAAGTAGGAGCTAGAGATCGGTGGCAGAACAGTTTAAAGTTTGTTGTTTCTGCTAGGCTTCGTTTTCCGAGAGAGAAGAAAAAATGCTGTTCCTTTCTACAAGAAAGTGTTTGCTGTTTCCGAATTTTTAGTTGGAAATTGTGAACCTTGTTTCAAATCTGACCGTCCGGAATTTACCCCTACTTCAAATCATTTGCACAAGTGAGAAGGCAATTTTCCATGGCTAGTTCACGGGGCTCTCATAATGTGGCAGGGATAGAGATAGAATTCCCCACCCATGTACGGTTTAAGTTTAGAAAAAGAAAAAGAAAAAAAAGGAGCTGTATTGGCAGTCCAAAAAGATTATTTTGCACTCACATGTGTGTATTTTTATTCATTGTGTTTTTACAAAAGAAGAGAATATTTCGCACTCACATGTGTGTATTTTTATTCCTTGTGTTTTTACAAAAGAAGAGTTCGTGGTAACATGTTTGGAATGCCAATAAATCTACTGTAAAATAGTTGGCATCGGCCTCAATTTAAATGGAAAAATAAAACCTCAGAATTTCTGCTTTTCCAACCTTTTTTCCCAGCCTTCATTAACAATTACAAACTGTAAAGAAAAATTTAACAAAATAAATGGTGGTTTTTTTTTTTTTTTTTTTTTTTTGGGGAAAAGAATTGGTGATTGCTGAATGATTAAACTGCAGTGGGGAATTGACCTAAGCATTAACAGAAGTATCATGTTCGGGAGAACTTGCGAGACGGAGCTTGAACAGAAAATACACGTAGTCAATAGCTTATATATGAACTCAAATATATCTGGTATAGCATTATATATCTTGTAATTCAAAAGCTTTTTCTTTTTTCTTAGGAAGAAAAACAGCTAGGGTTATGTTAGGGTAAAGGTTGAACTCAGAGTAAATTAGGTCTACTGCTATAGTAACTGAATTATTGCATGAAACACTGAAAGCCATGGTTTCGGGTCGAAATGAACAAGCTGGATGGCAAATCGAGAATCAGTTTGATCCATGTTGCAGTTGGCGTATAATATCTAAAACTGATATTTTTTTTGTCAATAATATCTAAAACTCATTATTATTTCTTCAAGTGCAACTAATTATTTTATTCCGGTTTCTTTTTACCGGCCAAGATAGCTACGGTCCCCCGGCTCGTAGACTTGAAGTCAAATATGCAAATCCAGATAGGCTAATGTTTCTGTGGTACAACTAAAAACTAAATAAACTCAGGATTATATCATCAAGCACTAACCTTAATCAAGTTTACCTACCTTCATCAATCTATATCTCAAGTTTCAATGCTCAAGTGGCTACTGTCCAAAAATAAAAGAAGAAAAATGGCTCTCTAATGATCAACTGCGCCTGCCATGCATACAATATTTGGTATAATACTAAGAGAAATGTTACCAAGCTTCTCACTTTCCTCCTTATTTCAACTCTCATTTTTCCTCATGCCATGTGTACTTTACGAGCACTCACGACTAAAATTTTAACTATATTAAAATGGGTAATGTTAGGGAGACTAAATTTAGTTTTAAAATTTGGTATCCCTAGCATTATCCTATTAAAATCCCACTACTTTTATTCTTTTGTTAAAAAGGTAATGCTAAGGAGATCAACTTTTTAAACTAGACTTTGTAAATCATATGATGTGGCTGTTGATGATTAAATTATTACTTAAGTATTGATTAACATGCTTATTTCCTATTAGTGACATATCATATGATTAACAAATTTGACTCAAAAAGTTGGTCTCCCTAACATTACATGTGGCATGAGTAGAAGTGAGAATATTGAAATAAAGGGGTAAGTGAGAAGCTAATTGTATTATGAAATTGTTCACCCTAAAAATTACTACATGGCTCGCATGCCGAGTAACTTATAAGCTAACTACTTCATTTTTGTGATGCGGGAGTCCCAACTAGCAACCGAGCTCGGTCGAGCGTGTAGAATAGATGTGATGGTGGTGGTGTCGAATACGCTTCTGACTTCTGCATTTGAGCGATTCCGACTGAGGAAGGAACATTTCTCGACCTAGGGTTTTGCCAACCCGAAGACAAGGTTGCTTTTCACTGTGAAGTTCAATAAACATTCAACTTTCAATGTGCCTAACATAGAGTAAACTGAGTAACACTCCACTTCGTCTAGAAAACTAATGAAGTGACCTCTTTAGGCAAAAAAAATTAGAAACTCTTTGCCAGCTGACAGTTGGATAGATAACCAATTGACTAGAAGCAATGTTGTTTACTTGTCCAATCTAAAGGTGCTTCTGAATCATCTAGTTTTACAACTCCAGTGATGTTTACTTATCCAAACTGAAGATGTTGCCAGTACCCATTGATGTTTACTTATCCAAACTGAAGGAGAATTGAAATCAGGTTCTCATAGGAATTGAAATCAGGTTCTCACAGTCCATTATTATTCAAAAAAGAGGAAAAGTTGCAAATTAAGGAAACTAGGGATTTCTTTAAGTTTAAAGTTTTGTATTTTCTAGAGCTTGAAGAAGGAGAAGACAAATCTTGGTTTTATGTTGGCGGGATTAAAATAGATTCAGGGGTTTTCAATTTTAAAAGAAAACATAAAATGTTGAGGCATGTGTCTCAATCATCACAGATAGGAGAATCGCAATGACATGAGCCGATTTTTCACTTTACCCAATCCAATTTGAGAATTGGCGGTTATTAAGATAGACCTCTCAATGATTGATTTGTCCTGGAGAGTATGGCACATGAACAACCGAACTTGAAGAGTCATTGTAAGAATCCGACGCATGAAAGAAATAAGGCGAATTGTGTCAGTCGAGGTGAAATTGGCACATAAACTGAAATCGAAGCATTAAATTGCTAGCTAGTGAAAGGATTTAAAGAATATTCGCTTCTTCAAAACCCTCAAACCATGTGCATATGGCCGAGGATTTTAGAAGTGAGGGGGGCAATGTGTGGGCCTAAAATATAGGTTTGGGTAGAGAAATGATAACCGAAATTGAAAGGCCATAATTCTCGGCCTAGTGATGATTCCTCAAGCCAGTGGGCTTTTGGCTCGAAATAGAGCACTGATTTGGCCAATTCCTTTTATGAGTAGGACTATTAAAGGATCAAGCTTAAGTGTGGCTCGGTTGAGTCCTAAGGGGGTTAAAATTACCAAAGATCAAGATGGATTTTGGTAAGATGCGAATCATTATAGGGATTAAAATTCATACTTGATTAGATAAGGATGAATCAAGTGCATAAAAGGACTAGGTTCAAAGTCCTGGTTCAAATCAAAGAAGTCGAGGGTGGATTGAGAGCCAAGGAATGGATAATAGGGAAATATTCAGGTAAATGCCGAGTAGGCATAGTCTTATTAGGACTCTACCTCGACATGCCTGTTTATCATAACGCCAATCCTTATAATAGAAGAAGTTCTGCAACGTGGAAATGACCTTTAACTAAACAAACAACTCAAAATGTTATACGCGAATCCCTTCTCACACCCATGAGAAAAACACTAACTATCCTTACCCTCCCATCAATTCTCCTTCAGTTTGGATAAGTAAACATCAATGGGTACTGGCAACATCTTCAGTTTGGATAAGTAAACAGCACTGGAGTTGTAAAACTAGATGATTTAGAAGCACCTTCAGATTGGACAAGTAAACAACATTGCTCCTAGTCAATTGGTTATCTATCCAACTGTCAGCTGGCAAAGAGTTTCTAATTTTTTTTGCCTAAAGAGGTCACTTCATTAGTTTTCTCGACGAAGTGGAGTGTTACTCAGTTTACTCTATGTTAGGCACATTGAAAGTTGAATGTTTATTGAACTTCACAGTGAAAAGCAACCTTGTCTTCGGGTTGGCAAAACCCTAGGTCGAGAAATGTTCCTTCCTCAGTCGGAATCGCTCAAATGCAGAAGTCAGAAGCGTATTCGACACCACCACCATCACATCTATTCTACACGCTCGACCGAGCTCGGTTGCTAGTTGGGACTCCCGCATCACAAAAATGAAGTAGTTAGCTTATAAGTTACTCGGCATGCGAGCCATGTAGTAATTTTTAGGGTGAACAATTTCATAATACAATTAGCTTCTCACTTACCCCTTTATTTCAATATTCTCACTTCTACTCATGCCACATGTAATGTTAGGGAGACCAACTTTTTGAGTCAAATTTGTTAATCATATGATATGTCACTAATAGGAAATAAGCATGTTAATCAATACTTAAGTAATAATTTAATCATCAACAGCCACATCATATGATTTACAAAGTCTAGTTTAAAAAGTTGATCTCCTTAGCATTACCTTTTTAACAAAAGAATAAAAGTAGTGGGATTTTAATAGGATAATGCTAGGGATACCAAATTTTAAAACTAAATTTAGTCTCCCTAACATTACCCATTTTAATATAGTTAAAATTTTAGTCGTGAGTGCTCATAAAGTACACATGGCATGAGGAAAAATGAGAGTTGAAATAAGGAGGAAAGTGAGAAGCTTGGTAACATTTCTCTTAGTATTATACCAAATATTGTATGCATGGCAGGCGCAGTTGATCATTAGAGAGCCATTTTTCTTCTTTTATTTTTGGACAGTAGCCACTTGAGCATTGAAACTTGAGATATAGATTGATGAAGGTAGGTAAACTTGATTAAGGTTAGTGCTTGATGATATAATCCTGAGTTTATTTAGTTTTTAGTTGTACCACAGAAACATTAGCCTATCTGGATTTGCATATTTGACTTCAAGTCTACGAGCCGGGGGTTAGGTAGCACCATCCCAAAAATATTATAAGCTGAGTGGCCGGGTATCATTCATTTGTTCTAAAGGTCATTAACCTTGCTTACTTTTAGTGTTTTTTCAACAGCTTATACCAATATTAGGAAAGTTACTTTTATTGATGAGTTCATCCAAATGAGCATCCTTCATGCATAATTACCCTTTGTCATGGTGCACTAATACAACACTTTTGACAGGCCATTAGTGATTTTGATTGTATTTTTGGTTAAAAATCGCAGGCTATTAGTGATTAGATTTTATGGTTTTCAGTACTTATATATTGATAGGTGAAGAAGCTGTATCGATGCTAAATGTAAAGACTCAGAGATTCATACTTAGCAAGTAAAAAATCATCATTGCATTGCGAAAGGTTACAGTTGCAAATTAAGCCGCCTGAAACGTGATTGCTCTCCAAGAGCAAATGACTTCATACAACCAAACAATATTAAGGCTTCATATCCAGAAGAAGCATGTGTGGAGTTATTTGTTTATTTTTTATTTATGAATAACAGAATAGTTCGTTCGATTTAATAGATGGCATATGTAAAAAAAAAAAAAAAACATATGTCCAATGTTATATTTTTTTACATATATGTGATCTTTTAAGGAAAACTAACTAAAAGTCCAAAAAAACTTTAGTTTTAATTAAAAAAAGGACAAATAAAGGTGTCGTAAATAATATCAAGAAAAGGTAAAAATGTGGTTTTTCGTTAAAAATAAACAATACCGAGAGTGTTTCGTTAAAACTTCCTATATTTTATTGATTGTTTTGCGACTTCAGCGTTTGTTATGTGGTAGGTGAAAGCATTATTTATTTATAGACATAACTGAGCAACTATCGAAATCAATAAAACCATTAAACCACGCTAGTAAAAACGTCTAATCAGAGTAAACCCTTATTAATAGGAGTTCGTACTTGTAGAAGAACTCATCATGAATAAGTTCGTGCTTCAATCTTCTCTTATTTTCTCAATTCCTTGTAGTTCTTGCTCTCAATAGGACGAGCGTATATTGAACAACATTAACTTGAGAAGAGAAACCGAAGACGTTTGCATATATAAGATGGTAACTGCTCCTCCCGTTATGGAGTCAGTTACTATCAGTTTCCTAGAGGTTTTAACCACCTCTTAATTCAAAACGAGTTCAATTAAGTTGTCTCCATAACGTTTAATTGTAGTTAAATATATAAACTCTAATCCTAATATCTTTCCAACTACTTACATATCAAAACACATATACACCAAATACAGTTTGATCTCACTCACATTAGGAATAAAACTCTTACAGTAAGAACAACTCAACACACGTTTTTCTTCATGTACACTCATCTAAAATGTTAATTTCATAGAATTCTATAAATGGTTGTCAATATATGCAACAATAATTTAAGATCAAAGTAGGTTGGCAATGTTTTCAACAAAACCAATCGTAGTTCAATTCCTTATTAGTTTTAATAAGATTCTTAATTTTCTAATATCTAAAATAAGTTTTTGCTTCTTCACATGCCGAGCTCTCCACGTATGAGGAAAAATTTCAAGCACATGGATAATTTAACTTAGCAATATGAAGCATCTTTAAAAAGAAAACTAATAAAAAGGGCTTCAAAATTTTGAGTTTTAACCAAAAGTCATCGTCTAACTATATTTTATGATAAGGACAAAATAATGAAAAAAAAAAACCCCAAGTAAAGCGCATGCAATACTTCATCATCGCCTCATTGTTCTTCATCTCCTTCTCCTCCAATTCTGGCGAAATTCTCTGTCAAAATCATTGATTATAAGTATCAGGAAGTCCATCTATACGACTCAGATAATTGCTTGCTGGTAAAAGTTTCAGAGATCCTCAACATTTCAATCTCTCCTTTCCACTTCTCAAAAGAGTTTCAGGAGAATCTTACCTTATTCAAATGTTCTTTAGATCTTGAAAGACGACAGTACGTTTACGTTTTAAATGGCCCTCCCTTACCAGCCCCGGCCATCATGTTTATGCCGTTTATCCCGACTACGAAATTGATAACCTGCAGTCTTGTACAAAGATACGTAATGTTTTATCAGTTCCATCTTTAGGTGTTCTGAAATGGTCTAAACCAAACTGCCCAAAATGTGAAGCAGGGGGAAATGGATGTATACTGAATAACAACGGGAACAAAAGCGACATTCAATGTGTTTAATTGCCAAAAGCAAGTAAGATTAACATTACTTAGTTTGCTTGACGTATATTCTGCTAAAAGCAAAAGCATTTTTAAAATAATAATTAATATTCTCTGCTGGGGAACAGGATGAACTGAACCACTACTATTAAATGGGATTTGAATCCCATCCGGATTCAAATTATGGGGATTCTAGTAATTCTCACATTTTAACCATTTATCATGCATCGTGCGATCAGAAATCATTTGATTTTTTTTATTTAAAATTAAACATAAATAGTATTTGACGAAAACTGACAGTACGATGTACGATAAACTAAAAGTGAATCCGGAGAGAATTCTCTTCCTTAAAAATGTACCATTTTTTTCACAACTTCATATGAGCGTGTGGAATGTCTAAGTCTCAGAAAATATTTTAAGGATGCTGTTCGGGCAATATGCCATGACTAACAATATAATTTTTCAAATTATCTTGACAACGCCTCTCCTCTTTCTGTCTAACAATTTTATATTTTCCAATATTTTCTTCGTATCTATATTAGACTACTGCGTGTGCACGAATTTAGTCAAATTCGTCCCTTGTAGATTATATACACAAAAGTAAGATTATGAATTTTTTATTGTTTTTATACATATATATTATTATATAACTACATTTATAATTAATCTTCATTTATCATTAAGTTTCATACATAGTTTAGTACAATTAAGTTTCATAAACAGTGTAGTACCGTTAAGTTTCATAAATAGTGTAGTACTGTTAAGTTTCATAAATAGTGTAGTACCGTTAAGTTTTATAAACAGTGTAGTACCGTTAAGTTTTATAAACAGTGTAGTACTATTAAGTTTCATAAACAATGTAGTATTATTAAGTTTCATAAACAGTGTAGCATCATTAAGTTTCATAAACAGTGTAGCATCATTAAGTTTCATAAACAGTGTAATAAGTTTCATAAACAGTGTAGTAACATTAATTTTTATAAACAGTGTAGTAAGTTTCATAAACAGTTTGTGTGAGAATGTGCAGACAGTTTTTTTTAGGAAACTTTCATAAAAAGGGTTTGGGCTAAGTTTATTTTAACCAAAAACCATACTATAATTTTATTTAATGAAAAGGAATTAAATTTAATGAAAAACCCTTTAATTTTAATAAAAATACAAAAAAAAAAAAAAAACTGAAATTTTAATGAAAATGACACAATTAAAAAAAAAATTTAATGCGCGGGACCTGTACACTGTTTATGAAACTGAACACTATTTATGAAACTGAACAGTACTATACTATTAATTTGTCCAATTTTATAAATAGTATCTAGTTTTTTGTCCACTTGCATAAATAGTATCTAGTTCTTGGTTATGTTTCATAAATAGTGCCTAGTTATTGGGTCCAGTTTCAAAAATAATGTATAGCAATTGGTATAGTTTCATAAATAGTGTCTCTTTTTTGGTCCGGTTTCATAAATAGTGTCTAGTTATTGGTCCACTTTGATAAATAGTGCCTAGTTCTTGATCATGTTTCACAAATATTATCTAGTTCTTACTCTAGTATCATAAATAGTTCCAGTTTCATAAATAATTTTCACCTATTGGTTTAGTTTTTGAAATAATGCCTAATTCTTGTTTTCGTTTCATAAATAGTGTCTACTTATTGGTTTAGTTTCATAAATAGTGTCTATTTATTAGTCTAATTTCATGAATAGTGTGTACTTATTGGTGAAATTATATAAATAATGTTTAATTCTTGGTTCAGTTTCATAAGGTTTGAAACTTAGACCTTTTTTGGTCTTGTAAAAGCACCCATTGCGTCGAAAACGATGAACCCAGAAGTGACTCTTTATGTCACATCCCAGTCTCGACTCCGCCGTAGCATGATATTGTCCGCTTTGGGCTTACCATTCCCTCATGGATTTCTTTTTGGGTTTCGGCACGAGAACTTCTCAATAAGTCACCCATCATAGGATTGCTCTCGCCCGAACTAGCTTAATTTCAAAGTTCTGATGGAATCTAAAGCCAGTGAGTTGCCAAAAGGCCTCATGCTATAGGAAGGAGAGCATATACATATAAGGCACATCACCCACTCTCTGTTGGTCGATGTGGGATCTTACAATCCACCCCACTTAAGGGGAACCCGGCGTCCTCACCGACACATCTGATAACACAATATTTATACATTTATATTGCCCATATTTCCTAAGTTTTACACTATGTTTTCTTGTGAAATTGGTTGTTTGATGTGTTTAGTGCATATTTTGTAGATAATGGGTCGTAGAGAAGACTTTGGAGCTGGAAGGTGCTGCGCAGAACTGTCATTTTCGTTGGGACGTCAAAATTTCATCAGGATGAATTGGGTGTTGTGTCACATATCCATGGAAAGCTCCGATGTCTAGTTTCGGTAGAATTTTACAGATCATGATTTGGATGCTTCTAGAAGAGTTATACCTATTTTAGTATGAGAAGGTCAGTTCAGGAATTCTACGCGGAAGTGGAGTCCAGTTTGGGTCAGGAAACCAAAGTATAATGATGTTGGGATTCCTGTTTGGGCTGGGATTCAACAATTTCGGCAAAGCAAGCCTAACAAAACCTATCTATATATTCCTTAGATGTTTATTTAAGAAGAGGAACGTGAAAAAGAGCAGAGAGGAAAAATGGGAGTCGCACTTCATCACAGAGGATTGACCTAAGGAAGACACCAACGCCGAGGGGGTTCTCCATTGTTTTCTTTTACATCATTTCTGACTTGGTGATCATGATTGTGATAATGATGTCTTATTATAATTTGATGGTCGTGATGAACGAATTCTTTGTTAGGGATCTGATGTAGCCTTCATGATAATTCTATGTCTTAGTTAACTTTATTCTTTTATCAATTCACGGTTTCTAGTTTCATTCATTGTGCTTATATCATTCTTTATGTTCATGTTATTGATTAGCTACCTTTAATATGAATTTTTAGATGTATGAGACAAGGTTATAGTAGACGTCATATGCTTAGCCTTGAGATAGCTCTCTTGGATGAATGAATTGTTGTTGATGCAAACGACATGCTAAGAAACTTTTTGGTTTTCTTTGTTCTTCTTACACTTAATGGATTTTTTATTATTGACTTATACTAGACGCCATGGTTAAGTTGATGATTAAGAATACTTGGTTACACCCGGACGCCTAACGAATAATCATAATAAAGAGAGAACAAACCCTAGAACCTGAATTGAATTGTTTTTACTAAGTTATCTAATGACATAGAATTTGATTGATATGATGAAGTCAGATACCTAGTGTTTCAACCATTGTTTTCAGAAATTATTTACATAAATTCTCTTTATTTTACTGCATTTAAGATTACTTGATCAACTTCTCTTTGGTTAATTATTTGAATTTTGTAGTTTAGTTGTTTTCGTTATTTTAATTCTAGTGGGTACTACAAAATTGGATTTAGTTAGGTGACTTTGCAAATCCCTGTGGGTACGACACTCGTATTTGCTTGCTATACTATCATATCGATTCGTGCACTTGCGAGAAATATAATTTGTTCATCAACATCCATACCGAATGGCAGAGTGGCTCTGATACCAAATTGTTACATTTCAGTCTCGACTCCGTCGTAGCACGATATTGTCCACTTTGGGCTTACCATTCCCTCACGGATTTATTTTTGGGTTTCGGCACGAGAACTTCTCAGTGGGTCACCCATCCTAAGATTGCTCTCGCCTAAACTGGCTTAACTTCGGAGTTCTGATGGAATCCGAAGCCAGTGAGTTCCCAAAAGGCCTTATGTTATAGAGAGGGGAGCATGTACATATAATGCACATCACCCCATCTCTGTTGGTTGATGTGGGATCTTACAATCCTTCAATCCTTCATATTGGAATGGGTGAAGAGTCAAATGGTTTGACAACTTCTCGCTGAAAGGGGGATGAATCAAGATAATTTTGAATCAGAGCCCTAGATTTTTGCTCATCCCTCACAATTGTCACATCCTAGACTCGACTCCACCGTAGCGTGATATTGTTCGCTTTGGGCTTACCATTCCCTCACGGATTTGTTTCTGGGAACTCAGACGAGAACTTCCCAGTGCGTCACCCGTCCTAGGATTGCTCTCACCTGAACTCGCTTAACTTCGGAGTTCTGATGGAATCCAAAGCTAGTGAGTTCCCAAAAAGCCTTGTGCTATAGAGAATGGAACATGTACATATAAGGCACATCACCCCCTCTTCGTTGGTTGATATGGGATCTTACAATCCACCCCACTTAAGGGGAACTCCGCATCCTTGTCGGTACATTCGTACCGAACGATAGAGTGGCTCTGATACCAAATTGTGAGATCGCACATCGCCTAGGGAAAAGGATCATCTATGCCTTATATGTACATGCTCACCCCCAATTGCAAGATGCGTTTTGGGAACTTATTAGCTCCAGATCCCATAAGAATTCTGAAGTTAAGCGAGTTGGGCGCGAGAACAGTCCTAGGATGGGTGACCCACTGGGAAGTTCTCGTGCCGAAACCCAAGAACAAATATGTGAGGGTGTGGCCTAAAGTGGACAATATCTTGCTATGCGGACTGAGATGTGACAATTTGGTATCAAAACCACTATGTCGTTCGATGCGGATGTGTCGGCGAGGACGCCAGGTTCCTTTAAGGGGGTGGATTGTGAGATCCCACATCGCCCAGGGAAGAGGATCCTCTATGCCTTATATGTACATGCTCACCTCCCATTTGCAAGATGCGTTTTGGGAACTCATTGGCTCCAGATCCCATAAGAACTTCGAAGTTAAGCGAGTTTGGGTAAGAGCATCCCTAGGATGGATGATCCACATGCGAAACCCAAGAACAGATCCGTGAGGTCGTGACCCAAAGCGAACAATATCTTGCTATGCGGACTGGGTTATGACACTTTAGATCAAAACCTTGAGAAGATTATGTTCTCAGTAATTATATTTAAAAAGCTGTTTTCAATTACCAAATTAAAATTTCGTTACATTTTTTACAAACCTACAATAATAAATGTATCTCTCCATCCAATTTCTTGAGATTGGGTGTCATCTTGGAGAAATTTTTCCTTGTGCCCGTAATACAAATAGTATACCACGTGTTATTACGTAAGTGGTGGAAAATTTTATTTTTTATGTTATTAGTTTTTTAACATAGAATCTCACAACTTGTATGAAGTGTATCATCCCATGTTTCGGGCACATTGAAAAGTTTCTCGTCATTATGACTACCATTGGGAAACAACACCACAAAAATAAAAATGGAAAATGTAATTCAATTTGAAGTATTTTTCTTATTCTAAGCAAAAAAAAAGGAAAAAAAAGAAAAAAAAAGAAATCTATTAATGTAGCTGACAATGGGAGAAAAAGGTGGGAGAAAAAAGTAAAGTGTGGAAGGGAAGGTGAGTACGCACCCAAGCCAAGTTGGGTTTTTTAGGAGGTTTTATTTATTTATTTTAATTTTAATTTTATTATTTTGTTATTATCATTAAATAAAGTTAGTGGGTGATTTTTTATTTATTAAAATGTAAATATTTGAAACCATTTTCATTATTTTTTTTAATATTAAAATTATGTGTTTTTCATTAAAATTTAAATTCTTTTGTTTTTTTTATTAAAATTTAAGAGTTTTTCATTAAAATAGTGGAGTCATGTTCTTTTGGTCACTCATGATGATCAATAACTTTTGGTCACCTTCGTTAAAATTGACATCAAAAGTCGAAATCAACATATTAAAAATATATTTATATATCCTACATAATAAATGACTATATATTTAATCAGGGTGACCAAGAGAACATTTTTGTGAGTACTCTACGTACTAATGAAGCTATGGACTGCGCATGTACAAAATATGTCACTAAATATGCATCGGTCATATACCGATCGCTACAGCTTCTTGATCACTTCAACATATTCTTACAATGCACTGACAAGAAAATTAGATTAACTTATCTTATGTCTTCATGGATTCCACATCTATGAATATTGCTTTATTGCTGTTGAGCAATTCTTGTATACGCAGATGCTTACATATCTTATAACCTAGGATCTTAATGAAGATTTGTGTAACCATACTAATTTTGGCATAATTTCTTGTTTCCCCAATTGGAAAATTAAAAGTAAATCTCATGAGTAATATAGTGCTTGTTTGAATGTATTTTTAAAATGACTGAAAGCGCTTTTGAATGAAATATTTTTTGTTCCAAAAGCACTTGAAGTGCTTTCTACAAAAAGCACCAGTTATGTGCTTCTTCGAGGAAGCGCTTTAAGTGTTTTTCCAGAATTTGCTTGCATTTTTACAAAGCATTGTTTAAAAAAATATTTTCACCAAAAACATTTTCAATCATTTTAAAAACACATCCAAATAGGCTCATAATTGACTTAACCTTTTCTAGTGAAATTCCAACTCAACAAAAATATCAAGGACCAAAATTAATTTTATAATAAGCAAGGGCAAATAGACTCTATCAAGAACTCATTAATCTTGGAAATGTGATTAGATAGTAAATAATGTTTCTAGAAACTAGTGCATGCCATTCCCTTCCAACAAAGAAAAAGACAAAGCACAATTTGTTAAATAATTAGGCAGTGAAACCCCACATCATGCCCTAAATTTTATCCTAATCTGCTTAGAATTGACACCCGGCCTTAAATAAAAGTAAAAGACAAAGCAAAGGTTAGTAGAATAATTAAGGAACCCACATGATCAGATCTTTCTAGCTTTTAGCACGTACATTCTTAGCTGTTAAACAAGTGCAAGATGTTTCACATACTTTCTTTGATTATCCGTACTAAACACGGATTAATGTTGTCTAGAAATGATTAATCATAGAAATCTGATGCGATATAGTGACGAAGAAACATATGAATATTTCGTGCATTTAAGGTTGGTGGCTGTGTTATGAATAGTAACAAATAAAAGCAAAGGAGATTCTGTGGTGCCATATTTGATGAATGACATAGATTAGCCTCTTTTGATTGATGTTTGTCTTTGTTTCTAGGAATTAAAAGTCAAGCATGGACTGTTCAAAGCCACTCCAATTTCCAAACATTAAGTGGCAAAAGGGTTTGTAGTGTTTGTATGGTGCTCAAGGTCATGTTGTTCTCACTCTTTTTATCAAAGGGGAGGGGAGATTCGAAACAAATTGCATTGTGTCAAATCATGTTTACTTCTTCTCTTTTTATAAAAAATAAAAATAAAAATAGAGGGAGATTGAATTTGAGAACGTTTCCAACATTAGAGAAAGATGCCAATTAAAGACTAAGAGCTAGTTATGGTTAAGGAAACAACCCTGTTGAGGATGCAATCAAAACAAGTTGCAATTGGTCAATTTGCCTATAAGGCTCGTGATCGGGAACGCATATAAGCAAAATTTATACTTTCCTTCGAATAAGAGAATTATATATTTATGAATAAAAATACATAAACAGATAACTTATGCAGGGTACAATCTATTTTAGAATGCTTTTATAAGCATTATAAACATAGATAATAGAGTACTTTAAATGCTTTCGGAACAACTCGTATTATATATTTCTTTATGAAGTAGTTTTTAGTGTTGTTTTTTGAGAAAGTGCATCATGCAAAAGTACTCAAAGGAAGGTTTCAAAGATTTCTTATCTTATATTATATTTTTTAATGTCCACTAAGATTTTAAAGAAACTAACAGGTTTCAAAGATTTTTGTTTCTTTTCATTTTTTTTGGTTTTCTATAGAGTTTCAACGATTTTAACCTTATATTTTCAACGAAACTAACAAGTAGCGAGTAAAGTTGTAAAGAAATTAACAAGTAACAAATCATTGTGACTCTTGGTGTTCCAGTTATATAAAACATTTACCTAGACTTTGTATTCATCGAATATGAGTTAGAGTTATAATTTGAGCATTACTAATCCAAATGGTGAACCAAGCTTACCAACGTCTAGTAGCCTATGAGTTACAATTTGATACTAGATTAATACTATCACATTATATAATAGTACATATGAGTGAATTTAGAACACCATTATTATGATCAACACGAAACATTTCTGCGCGCATGCGCATTGGTAACGAATTTATTTTACCTAATAAATTTTTGCGAAATACGAAAGAACTTGTAGTTTAGTTGGCTTAAATCATTCACTTTTATGCCGGTAGTTTCGGTTTCAATTCTTCCCTCCCACTATCACTTCAGATTGAAGAATAAACAAATAATAATTAAAACTTCCCCAGAATAGTGTTTATTTGTCTCATAATCCATCATCTTTCTTGTGTAAAGATCACCTATTTTCACAACATCAGCCTCACCCACAAGGCAATGTTACAAGTTTACAACATAAGAACTCCATGCTGCGTATGGTCTATAAAGCACGAGAAATTTTTTATTGTGACCAGAACACGAGTAGTACTTCATGTGTTTTTATATAAGTGGTGAAATATTTTATTTTTTAAGTTATTAACTTTTTAACACACATATCTCACCATTTGTATAGTGACAGGTAGTGTACCATTTCGTGTTCTTGTCACATTGAAAAATCTTCCCATAAAACACTATCATTCCAAAAAAAATATTAGAAAATAATAAAAAGTACCACGTGTCCCCTGATGACGTTCCAAAGTCATCAATACCTTGAGACTTATAATACCCACAATACCCAAAATGGCATCATCAAATTAATATTTAATTCCTGCTTTAGAGTGATTACTTGGAACAAGCTATAAAATATCGAGGATATCGGAAATATCGATAGTCCAAAAACAAAAAAATTTCGATGGAAATATCAGGATATTATCGATATCGATAAAAATTGAATAAAAACCACGGAAATTGTAAGAAAAACTTAGAAATTTTTATTGAAACTTTGCATGATGTTTATTTAGTCAATTATCTATTAGTTTATCACAAAAAATTAGAAGGAAATGCATTGCATGATAGATATAACTGATTTAAGTTGATTATATAGTGAGCTGGCAAACATTATGAGTGTAGACAATATGTAGTAATTAATGAAAGAAGTTTAAACACACTATAATCATTTATATATAATGAATTAGTACAATATTTTACACTTTATACATTGCATGGTAAGATACATGGTGACTTAGCAAGGTCTAAAATATCGATGATATCGGAAATATCAGTAGTCCAAAAAAATATCGGTAGTCCAAAAACACAGAAATTTCAATAGAAATATCAGGATATTATGGATATTTTAGACCATGCTTGGAACATTCTCCTTAAGAAGGAAGCAATTCCAACACCTGGTCAAACCACATTGGTCCTCTAGTAATTTTCAAGTTTAAAAATTCCACCACCCACTTAATTGTGATTTAATATTTATCAGGCATGCTTTAGTATGCTAATGAGCTACTAGTTCTTCTTGTACAAATGCATAATCTCTGTGTACGTGGCCTCAATCCATGGAATTCCTATTTCTCTTTTGTCGCACTTTAGCATCCAATGATTTATTAAACTTATCGTTTTAGATCCTTGCTAGAATATGTCACCCAATGCAATAGCATATGGATATTGTTATTCACATTCATTTTTACTTCTTACATATTTTTGTTATATTTGATTATTGATCTTCTCCAGATCAAAAGATCTCGATGACTAAAAATTAAGAAAGTATTTAAAAAGTAAAATTGAGTATGGATAACACTACTCTAACATAATTCTGACTTTCTAAAATGTCCTTGTATGGGCTAAATAATTTTGACCTTCTTGATTGAAGCATTTCAACCACTTGATTGGTATATATTTGGGGTTGATCATGATGTTAAATCATACATCAATGGCGAAGACACTTAAATGTAATCCATCCCTCCTCCCTATACTAATTTTCCTATGTATTTTATAAAGTATTAGATGTCTAAAGTTCAAATCTCTTCTTTAAGTATCTAAGAAAAATAAATGAATAATAAATATGATATTTCTGCGAGATCAGATGACTCGTACCTCAAATAGTGGAAAGCATAGGGAAGATTTCGAAAACGACAGCAAATTGACTGATGGAATTACAAAGTGAGGGCTTATGTTGCAGATATATAAATATGCAAACAAGCACTGCAAAAAAATACCACAGCATTTGGAAGACAAAGTCTTTAGATAAAAGCATACCTATTACCTAAGCATAACACAAAAGTTGTGCTAATTAAGATATCACACATGTATTTGGGGATGATGGCAGGTCAACATATGGGTTGGGGTTTAATAGAAGAGGAGGGTTGGAGAAAGGGTCCTTGGACTGCTGAGGAAGATAGGTTGCTTATTGAGTATGTGAGGGTTCATGGTGAAGGCAGATGGAACTCTGTGGCCAGACTTGCAGGTATGTGACTCCACTCTAGTTACCGTTAGTGTTTGAGCGCTCATGTGTTTATGTAATATATCCATTGAATAACTGAGAATAATAATAATAATGTATATTTTTGGGTTGTATAATTATATAGGACTGAAGAGGAATGGAAAGAGCTGCAGACTGAGGTGGGTAAATTATTTGAGGCCAGACCTTAAGAGGGGGCAAATTACTCCACATGAAGAGAGAATAATAGTAGACCTACATGCAAGATGGGGGAATAGGTAAATATTTGTTGTACTTTGTTTGCTTTGTTTTTAATATTTTAGCTAGTTTTTTTTCTTGTGCTACATATATGAAGGCTTAATTTGTTTTTTGAAAAAACTCAGATGGTCAACCATTGCAAGGAGTTTGCCTGGAAGGACTGATAATGAGATCAAGAACTATTGGAGGACCCATTTTAAGAAAAAAGCAGCCAAAGCGGCTTCTGATGCCTCCGAGAAGGTGAAAACTCGCCTTTTAAGGAGGCAACAGTTTTACCAGCAGCAGCAGCATCAGCAACTCAATCAAGCAGATCTGAAGAAAATCATGGCCTTACTGGATGAAAATGACAACAATAAAATACCATCCTGCTGGCCTCAAGTGAAGCCGGATTCGGAGACTTCTACTACTACTGTATGCCCTCACACAGCTGATCAGGAGCAAGGATTCTTCAGCTCCATGCTACATGGCAATGTGTATGTGCCTGAACCTGCCTCCACTAATGAGGAAAATTTTCTGTGGGATGGTTTGTGGAACTTGGATGATATCCATGGTAATTTTAACCCAACTTCAGCTTGTGCAACAGGAAAAACTAGTTTGCACAGCAACCTGGTGGTTCCCTTCTGTTGAATTTGAGCAGACTTTGATTTTTCAGAAGTGTAACAAGCGGTGTGAATTTTGGGTTGTAAAAAATCATGCAATCCAAGGCTACCTACTTATTTACCATGCTTTTTGCTTTTATTTTAAAATAATGGCCCACCATTTTAACTATAGGAGAATTGTAATTATTTTGGTTGTTGCTTAACTTGTATTGGTACTTGCTAGACAAGCTCTTGGAAATAAAAAACATTAGCTTCAAGTATGAAGTTGCGTAATTTTCATAGAGGTTCCCTTTGTCTCTTCCTCTTCTTTTATGTTTTCATCAGATAAAAGCTTCATCTTGTTTTGATCTTATATTCACAATAAGAGTTCGACTACTTCCATCATACTTTCGTCATCCATTCCAAAATTCAAACCCCCTTTAGGACAAACAACTAACATTTGTATTTTTTAAATATGTGTTGGTAGGATTTAAATTTAAGATCTCTTTCAACGAAATAAAGAGAAATACCTTTAGACTAACAGTTGGTTGGTATGATTCGTAAGTACTTTGAGAAACATGAAAGTCCACACATGATTGCTTGAAATGCTTCTTTACATTAGTATTCTCTTTATTAAACTTTACGGTAGTACTTAGCTTACTCATACCAAGCTAAGCTTTTAGTGACATCTTTGTCCTCACAGTCTTTATGCTAGTTTAAATAAAGGATCATGGAATCAAATTTGCCCACCAATGTGTGTGGAGGAGATGCACAAACTTACCTACCTATAAAACAACGAATAATTGTAAGGCGATCTTGGGATTGGTGGGGTGACGGTTAAAGGCTCTTTCACGGTCAAGTTAGTAAGCAGTTTAAAACTGAAGCAGTGGGCAAGAGAAAAAAAGTATGCATGATTGTGTTATCAGAGATGAACTTAGAAGGGTGTACTTATATACCAATCACAAGAGAAACCTTTTATGATATAGAATTCATACTAAACCGGAAGAATCCCAGATGATATCTAGGAGTAGATATTGCATCATCTTAGGAGTGTAATTACCTAACGCATGCCAAATCCCTAGATTGTAAGAATCTCCAAGAATATAAGAAACCCAGCTGCTTCCATACTCGATTAGGTTTCCGTATCTTCCGGAATAAGAATGGTCAATCTCAGCGAAGTTGAATGAATGACTTCGCCCACTACTTATCCGTTAAATGATGATGGTGGCATCACTGATCTGTCTGTGAAGTTCAATGAGTCTATAGATCTTGAGTTCGTGATTGGATTTCAGAGGTATTCGTATTTCAATATGTCTTACTCCAACCCTAGAAAATCATGGTCCCAACAATTGCTTGTAATTATGTATCTAAAATGGCTGTTCTGATTGAAGATGGATAATTATCCAAAGACCATGACTTATTCATCTACTTAGTGGTTTGTATGGCAGTGATGAACCCTACCATTATACAAGAAGAGCTGGGGGCTCGACCACCTATATTCTACATTTTAAAAGTTTTTCCCAATGCTGAAACTAGATACTCGAAAATCAAAAAGTTGATTTTGGTGCTAGTTGTTACGGCTCGAAAACCCAAGCTATACTTTCGGGCGCACACAGTTATCGTCATGACGCAGTATCCGACATAATCCAAAACGCGTGGCAAAGAACGTAGCAACATATCCAGAAGGAGCGCCTAGGGAAAATGAGCACCAGAAAGACGTACCAGCCTAACTTGCAAGAGAGTTCTTCCAACCACTAATGATCGGGAATGGGTCTTGTCCTCAACACCCATAATGGTTCAACACTAGTGTAACAAATTGCCAATAGTCAAGTACTGTGGACCTAGTGGCCCAATTCCTCCTGTTGTGCACAAACTGGCCCAAATTGGTTCTAGCTTCGCAGCTCATGGTTGCGCCTACCTACTCCATGTCTTTCGACCACGCCAATCTTGCACCACAACTCCTAGCCATGCCCATGCCTGCTCCCCAGATTCTAGTCGCACCTATCTTGCACCACGGCTCCCAACCGTGCCTATCTTGCACCATAAATCCCAGTCGTGCCGATCTTACACAACGATAATCTAGGCTTCAAAGCAGCGTCCTGACTTATACCCCGCAACTCTCAGCAACACCGATCAGGCCTGCAATATTCTAAGCTTCAAAGCATTTAACAACGAAACAAAACACGAGGCTTTAACCAACATCTCCCTGGTTAGTAAAAGACTCAGCGGTGAAAAAGCTTGCAATCTATTTAGATTTCCAACTGACCACCAACCAAGCCGCATGGAGTACATAGGGAAACATCCAAGGATGGAGGAACACTTGGATACTATCCGGGAGTAGCTCACTGCATACAACCCGACCCAAATAACATAAGTTATGATGCCATGATGTGATGACTGACACTAAATTGACCATATAACCCCATCCTGAGATGATGTCACAAGCCAACTTAATGACAAACCCATAGTAAGATATTTATGATGTGCAAGAATTTGAACCAAAACGTTCATTATTAATAAATCCAAAGCAAATTTCAAAGTTCACTTATCAACCTCCCCACTTGGGGACACAAATTATCTAGGGAATTTAATCCCATTATTGCCACATCACATCAGAGCATCTAGAAGTTTCGCACAACAATAAACACATAAAAGTGTAGTGTTGTGCATAATTAAAAATGCGATCATGCAATTATTACAATAAAGATAAAACCACAGTAAATTAACCATCACCCTAAATCCAAATAATGAAAGCCTCACTGCCAAGCCCACTCGTCACTCCGGTATTCTCCTTATTCTTGCTATGTCCTGAAAGGGTTGACAAAACAAAATATGAGTAGACTAGTTTTATCACGTCAAAATCATTTGAATATAATAACCCCATTTTGAAATCGTATATATATAGTGAAAACTAATACATAATGTAATGTATAGCAAACAGGTGAATTGGCATCTACCTGATCAACATCTAGTGTCTACTAGCACATTTTAGCCTCTACTAGACAAAAAATGTACCTGTAATAAATCCTATAGCCGTAGCTAGCTATACAATATGTCTGATAACCATGTGGTGAAAATAAATCACCAATGATCTCAAGATATCATCTAAAGTTAAGATAAGTATAAGCCTCGTCAAAGACTAACATGAGTAATATGCATCATCATAGGCATTATAAATATTTATATAGTAAACAAATTGAAGTTTTCGAAGGGGTCCACTCACAGGTAAGCAGAGCATCCCTCGTCAATAGGCTCTTTGCCTAAACTCTTTTTATCCTCTAATAAACCTGTTTTAATAATATAAAGTTAAATTAAGCTTTAATCTACACTCTATGGGAAATCATCCAAAACTACCATTTAGGTAATGAATTTGCACAAACAAAGGGCGCCACGTGATTCAGAACAGCGAAAAACACAAAGATAGGTCACAGGTCCTGCACGCGCTGCCATGCTTCGGCCACTCGCCGTCGCAGTGAGAATTATAGAGTTTAATAGAATATACCTCTTCTGTTACGGAACTCCGTTAGGTTTAAAGGAATAGTGGTCGTCGCCGTCAAATTTAACAGTGACAGCAGCAGTCCGTCGGTGACCGTTGGCGGCAAAGTCGCCGAAAACGGTAGAAGAACATTAAAAAACGATCAAGGGCTTCCCGAGCACGAATTCAATAAAAAAAAACCATGTCAAATTCATAGAATTTAGTCTCACAAGGTTTAGAGACTTGCCCAAAACCAAATTAGAAGGAGGAGAGGTCAAATCCACCTCGGATTCAACGAGTTTAGCTCGGAGTACCTCGCCGGATTCTCAAAACTAGGTGCACAGAACCACAGAGGTTAAACCTTCAAATTTCAACACAAAATTCACTTGCAAAAAAAAAAGAAAATAGTACCTGGGATCGGTTCAGGTCGGTCCGTACACCACAGTCTCAAACTCACCGGAGTTTTACCGGAGAAAAACGTCAAAAACTGCATGAAATACAAAGAGAGTATGCAGGGGTTAAAACCCTTGGTTCAAACTGAAAAACAACTACTAGCTCAATCGCAGTGAGGTAGAAACAACTGCATTTAAGGAATTTCCCATAAATCTCACCTGGGTTAGAGTTTGGAGCTTCGAAGCTCTCGGATTCAATGGTGGGGTGCACCCTGGTGCACTGTCGCTACATGCAAGACCATATTCAGGTTCATTGAGTCTTAGGGATTCCAAATCTGTGGTTATGGGGTTTGATTTGTGGAGGAATCAAAGTGAGAGTAAGGGTGAAACTCTCAGAGCTTAGAGATAGAGTTCGTTAGTTAGAGAGGGACGAAGTGGGTATAATTCCACTTAAAAATGATTTGAAGTATAATTACATATTTGCCCCTCTATTAATTGTAAATTACAAATAAGCGCTCGAGGCTTCGATTCGTGTCACGCTTTCGACATTAAACTAATTAACGCACGAAAAAAAAATGAAACGTTAGAAAGTATAAGCGTTTTAATCTCGAGTCGAGGCTCGATAATTAATTAAGACACCCATTTAAGGGCAAAATAGACATTTCACATGTTTTGAGAATAAAATACAATATTTTAAGGAGCGGATTGTAGTACGAAGTCTCAAGCAGATCGCTGAACAAAACCTCACAAGCTTCAGATTATTTTAGTTGTTAAATAGTCTAGTTTTCCTTAGTTGCACTTACAATAGCGACTTCTATGCTTTCCT
This sequence comes from Malus sylvestris, assembly GCF_916048215.2. Lineage (NCBI taxonomy): Eukaryota > Viridiplantae > Streptophyta > Magnoliopsida > Rosales > Rosaceae > Malus > Malus sylvestris. The sequence continues at coordinate 22,210,205 of NC_062275.1, forward strand.
GTGGGAGAGTATAAACTAAGTCTCCGACACCCATCTGGGTATGCTCTCCAATGTGAGAGGGTCAACTAATTCCCAGACACCTATCTGGGTATGCTCTCCAGCACGAGAGGGTAAACTAATTCCCCGACACCTATTTGGGTATGCTTTCTTGCGCGAGATGGTAAACTAATTCTCCGACATTCATCTAGGTTTACTTTGCAGAGGGTAAACTATTTTCCCAACACCCATCTAGGTGTGCTCTCCAGAAATAGAAGGTAAAACAAATTTGCTGGCACCCAGCTACCGACATATTACACAGCTTATGAGAGCAGTTACATAAAGTGCAATGTATTCCTTGAATCTTGCCCACGAATTTCCAATTGACTACACACACTTTTTATGTGATTAGTTAGAGATTTTTCTATCCCAGAGACCTTTATCATGTTGTGATGTAGGCCATGTAGCTCAAAGGATCGAAGATTCAAAAACTGGCTAAGCGACACATGGTCAGGAGGTAGCAACTCACGATAGGCTCAGCAGCTTGACGCCCTAAGAAGCCAAGACTCACGACCATAATGGTTACGCAGACTCATTTGCTTCTCTAAAAGCAGCATATCTGACCGTTGGTCTTAAAATTTTTGAAAAGTCCTCAGTTGGAGCTCACGACCATAGTGGCTACGAAAACTCGTATGCTTCTCTAAAAGAAGCATTCCCTGTTGCCGGTCCTATGGCTAAAATTTTCACAAGACGAAGCCAACATTAGTAGAAAAAATATTTGAGCAACAAAATTTTGCATGACAAAGGAAATCTTATTGCGCAATCTACACTAGCACGACAATTCAGTAAACGGTTGCACAAAAATAACTTCCCAAAAGAAAAAGTAAAAAAACTTGTGTGACGAAGAGTCGTGTCGCGCAAGACACCTTTGCACGACGAAGACATACATTCATAGCACAAAGAGTAAGGAAAAAGGCGGGGAAGATGAGTTTTTGGTGCCAAAAACTTGTGCGATGAAGATTTTCCTACTACAATCTTGTGTAACAACATCTTGTCGCGCATAGTGCTCTGAAATGACAAATTGAATGTTTCAGCCAATGTGATTAGTGTGGCCTTAGCGCATTGGTCCACGATGTTGGGCACGTAGTTCAAACATTTTCCCCTATGCGGTGGAAATCTTGGTGAGTCATGCCAACGCGTTAAAAGGTGGAGGTTCGAGATTGTTTATCAGTAAGTATTATTAGTTTTCATATTCCATATACACACACACACACACTAATTAATTTATGTAATATTTAATATTATGTTTATGTTTATTAAATTGTAAACAAACTACAATTTCGACAACATGAACAAGTCAATGGCCGCCTACTTGAACCGGCTCTTCGCTGACCACTACAAGCAATGAAAGAGCGACCTCCACAAACAATTTGAGTTGTTTGGTGGTCAGGAGGTTGCTCTCCAGGAGGGTGTCCCGTTGGAGTTGGAGGAGTCTTCAAAGGACTAGGCGTGACTTTGCGGCCATTTTCAGGATGAGACCTATATGGTATGTCTGTTAATAAGTTCATTTTGTGTTATATTTTCGTTAAATATTACAACTAATACGTTCATTTTGTGTATTATTGAAGAAGGCAAAGGCCAACAAGATTAACCGGGAAAAAAAGACTCTTCACCACTATTTGGGTTCGAAGCCTTTCTCATATAGGATGGAGGCGCGATGGCAGTTACTAGATCGTCTCATATTCCAATTTTAAAATGTGACAAATATTAATTTCTTTTTTGCGCACAAACATTTTTCTTATCTTTTTCTTTTCATGAGGGTTCAAAATTCGCCAAGATCGACGTCTTCAAGGACGTTTATGTTCGACCCGGGAATGAGTTAGCCAAGCAGCTATGTGTAAGTATAGCTGAATTCTTATTACTCTCTTACGCTTCCAATTATTTTAAAAATTAATTCAATATTAATTATTATTATTATTTTCTTTCTTTTTGTCACATGCGACGGTGGTGGAGAATAGCCAGTATGTTCTTCAGAAGACTACCTCCCAGCCTTCCTAAGACACCACGATCGAGGTTGTGGATCCGCTCTAGGATGCGGGGTTTCTTATCCTAATAGAGAACTTGGATCAAACCCTTGGTCGGAGGCCTGGGGAGTATTGCCGAAGGATGGGGAATGCCCGACAGCGAGACACTAGGGCCTCTTCATCCAAGCAGTCAAAGGGCGAGGTCACGACATTAATGCAGAAAATGGTTGACCTGAGGAGTAAGCTCGCGTCCACACAGAGTTAAATGTTGTTGATCGTATAGGCCCTCATCTTGTTCGTCTCATCCATCTCCCACCAAGTGTTGACAATGAAATAATGTTAAAATTACTCCAATTTTGTTGCATGAATGTTTACTAGACGAAACATTTCATTGCGTGATGTCTTGACTAACGCAACTTTTTCATCCCCATAAGTACAATGTAACAATCGGCTTTTGTGTCCTGGTATTTCGCGAGACAAAGCGCTTCGTTCCAATAAGTTTAATGCGACGAACCTTTATTTCATCACATGGTCTTTTGTTGTGCAATGAATTTTGTTGATGCACAAAACCGGATGGTCTTGGAACAACGTAAATCCGACCGTGAATCTGCAAGAAATGTAAATGACACAAGATGTATCGTGGTTCACCCCAAGATTTGGGCTACGTCCACACTGATTGTATTATATTTCTCTGTTGAAGAGGGAGAGAGAGCTTAGGGGATGTGAAGAGCTTTGAGAGGGGGTGAGAGGCCTCTCCCAATTGTGAGGGTGAGGAGGCCCTTTTATAGAATAAGGGCTCCTCCCCTAATTACATATTTGCCCCTTCCTTTATTACATAATTACATTTAAGTCCATCGAGTATTTATACGAGGTCTAAATACGAGGCCCTAAATATGGTATAAACAGTAGTCCCCCAAGTCTTCAGTCAAGAGAGTCTTTTGGCTGGGGAGACTTGAAATTCAGTCCATGTGTGGGCCGAAGTAACTAGATGTTGTCTTGAACTGATGTTCGATGTAAGGCGGTGCTCAATCTGAAATGATGCTCAACCAGAAGTAGCACATGCTGCGAGACTGCTCGGCTTGTGGCTTATGTTGCCTTGGTTGGCTCGGCTTGTGGCGTTTGAAGGTGAGGGAGTCCCTTTTATAGAATAAGGGCTCACTCCTCAATACATAGATGATGGGCTAGAGTTGATGCTCGCGGCGAGGCGGTTGCTCAGCTGGCGACAATACTCTCTAATGATGGTGATGGAGTCCCTTTTATAGAATAAGGGCTCGCCCCTTCATGCATAAGTAATGGGCTAAGTCCCCCGAGTATTTTTCATGAGGCCCAGTTGAGGCCCAATATATGGTGTATATTGTAGTCCCCCAAGTCTTCGGTCAATAGACGCTGTTGCCTGGAGACTTCAAATTCAATCCATGTATGGGCTGAAATGGCGGTTGTTCGAAGGCGGTCTTTGTAGACCATGCACTGAAGCTTTGTAGGTGAAGCTTTGGAAGTGAAGTTTTGAAGCTAGAGCTCTGTAAATGAAGCTTTTGAAGCTAGAGCTTTTGTAAATGAAGCTTTGGAAGTTGATTGACATAAGTGATGCTCATGATTGTTTATGTTGATTGACATGAGTGATGCTCATGAATGTTTATGTATGATTGTCATGAGTGATGCTCATGAATGTTTATGTATGAATGACATGAGTAATGCTCATGTATAATTTGAAGTACTAGGCGTACTTTTGATTACCTGGTTGATGGCATGAAGGAGAGTACGGGTTGTACATTTCATCACCTGGTTGGTAGCATGAATGACTAGTTGCCAAATTAGAGTACGGGTTGTACAACTCATCACCTGGTTGGTAGCATGAATGGCTAGTTGCCAAATGATATTAGAGTACGGGTTGTACATTTCATCACCTAATTGGTGGCATGAATGGCTAGTTGCCAAATGATATTAGAGTACGGGTTGTACATTTCATCACCTGGTTGGTGGCATGAATGGCTAGTTGCCAAATGATATTAGAGTACGGGTTGTACATTTCATCACCTGGTTGGTGGTAATAGCGACATGTTGCCGAATAATTTTTGGAGTACTAGGCGTACTTTTGGTCATCTGATTGGTGATAATAGCGGCGGGTTGCCGAAAAATTTTGGAAGTACTGGGCGTACTGTTGATCACGTGGTTGGTGATAATAGAGGCAGGTTTCCGAATAATTGTGGAATACTGGGCGTACTTTTGGTCACCTGGTTGGTGATAATTTTGGGCTTATGGGCCTTCGCCCTCCACAACATGTCAGCCCATTTATTTTGGGCCTTGCCTTTTTATTTTTATTTTTTATTTTTTATTTTTTATTTTTACCCTCTGATGGGGTTTATACAGATATCTCCGAAAGATAAGAAAAATAAATTACATCATTCAAAAACACTGCTGTAGATGGGTATGGCATATGGTTGGATAATGGGATAATATATGCACAATTGAAGATTGGGTAGTGGAATGGTAGATGGCTGCAGAAGCTTTTGCTTTACTTTTTCTTTTTCTTTCTGCTTGTCCTTTCTGCATGGTCCACAAGTCCCCTGCGATTATCCATGGTCTTCCGCAATTATATCTGTCTACCCATGTTCTATGGCCTTTGAAGACCATCTGACTTTAAGCTTTTAATTGTCATTGCTTTCCTTGCTTTTCTCTAGAATGACAGTTGCTTGGATAGACACCACCCATTTGCTTTTATCTCTCTACTCCGAAATTATTACATCCACTTTCTCTGGCAGGATAACATCCTCCATGGAGCCCTCAATCATCTCATCCACTTTCTCCATCTGCTTTTCAGTCTCTCACTTCCTCCAAATTTCAGAAAAGCATTGATAAAGCTTTACGAGGCCTGCTCTGCTTAAACCCGGAATCGCCCTCCCCGCTTTCGGTACCTCCACCTGAAATCCGACTCAGGGTAGGTGTCGCCCTAGATCCACTGCTGAAAAGGGGTTCTGCGGACGGTACTGGTTTTTATGTCGACAGCAGCAGCAATGTTGAAACTGTGACTCTGTCAGAGTCTTGGGTTTTTTAGGCTCGATTGGTCGGGCCTCGGCATTGCAGGTTTTGCCTCGGATTTGCGAGGAGAGAGAAACAGTCTCAGATGGTTGCGTGTTGGGAAAATAACCTCCTCCCTGGATCTCCGGGTGTTAAAGAGCGTGTTGAGGACGACGGGGGCGGCGCACATGTGGGTGACGTCGTAAATGAGCCCTCATCGGCTTCTTCGTTTCAGCAGCAGCCCAGGACATGGAGCTGCTAGTACTCGACGTCATGGAGTAGGTGGTAGGGGGCGCGAGCTCCGTGCGAAAGGTGAGATCTCGGCGGGGGATGTGGAACCCGATGCCGTACAACCGTTCAGTAGTCGTCCGCGAGACCTCGCCGGAGCTCAATCAAGCTTATGTTGTTGCGTGAGCTGGAGCGTGAGCCTGTCCTCACTTTAGAGGAAATTTGGTATTTCTTGCAGCTTTTGGCTATGGCGGAAAGCTGAAGACAGAGAGAGACCAAGCGTTGACCATGATATTCTTCCTAAGTATTTGGACCCAATTATAACTTAGTTTCATGTATGTTATTTTCTAGGAATTATACAGGTTAATTGTGAGATCCCACATAGCCCAGGGGTGAGGATCCTGTAAGCCTTATATGTATATTCCCATCTCTACCTAGCACGAAGCCTTTTGGGAGCTCACTGGCTTCGAGTTCTGTAGGAACTCCAAAGTTAAGTGAGTTCGTGTGAGAGCAATCCCAAGATGGGTGACCCACTAGGAAATTCTCGTGTGAGTTTTCAGAAACAAAACCGTGAGGACGTGGTCAGGGCCCAAAGCGGACAATATCGTGCTACAATAGAGTCGAGCCTGAGATGTGGTAGGGGCCCAGGCCGGGATGTGACAATTGTCAACAAAAGGCCTCATGCTAGGTAAAGATGAGAATATACATATAAGGCTTACAGGATCCACTCCCTTGGGTGATGTGGGATGTTACAATCCACCCCCTTAAAGGGCCCGACGTCCTCATCGGCGCACTTCTCTGATACCAAATTGTCACATCCTAGCTCGGGCCTCCACCACACCCTGGGCTCAACTTCACCGTAGCATGATATTGTCCGCTTTGGGCCCCGACCACGCCCTCACGGTTTTGTTTCTGGGATCTCACACGAGAACTTCCCAGTGGGTCACCCATCCTGGGAATGCTCTTGTGTGAACTCACTTAACTTCAAAGTTTCGATGGAACCCGAAGCCAGTGAGCTCCCAAAAGGCCTCATGCTAGGTAGAGATGAGAATATACATATAAGGCTTACAGGATCCACTCCCCTGGGCGATGTGGGATGTTACATTTTAAATATAAGTTGTAGTTTTCTTTTTCTTGTTTTTTTTTTTTTAAATTTTAGTTGTAGTTTTTAGATATAAGTTGTAGTTTTTAAATTTAAATAACAAATTATGTTTGCCCTCGGTTGAAGATGGTTTTCTTTTGACAGGGCTAAAAGGAGCCATTTGGCCCTCGGTTGAAGATGGTAAGAAATATGACCCTGCACTGTTCATTAAATATTAATTTGTTAGAGGTCCAGACCCTAAACCAAAAGACCTCCAACAAATTAATATTTTAATGAATAATGCCGGGACATATTTCTTACCATTTGCAACAGAGGGCCAAATGGCCATAGGGCTTGTTTTAGTCTTGTCACAAAAAACCATCTCCAACCGAGGGCCAAAAGGTCATAGGGTCAAACATAATTTATTATTTAAATTTAAAAACTACAACAACTTAAATTAAATTAAATATAATTAAATATTTAAAAGAAATTATGAAAACAATTACTTCGTCATAGTAATTGGCGCCGTTTTCATGTTTACTTGCGAGGGTTAACAATTGTAGGTTAAAATAATTTTTTAATTGAAATGTCCAATTACTAGTAAAACTTAGTTTGAGATAGTTACATGTATAAATGCACATTTACCATCTCTAATAGGAAGCTTATATTTGGGGCACCCATTATATTTGTCCCACATCGGGAGAGAATTGATGACACACCCCGACCCTGGATGTCCATTAAGACTTTGAATTGAGCTGTGTTGGCTGACACTTGGAAGGTGACGAAGCCATAAAGTGTAGTGATATGAAAGATGTGAAAAAATTTAAACCTAAAAGTGTCTAAGTACACGTGTGCGCTGTGAGCGGGAATGAACCCATTTCACATGTGACTACAGAGCATAAGTAAAGTACAGTAAGGTAAGATAAGGATTATACCATCATAGGTAGCTACCTATACTGGAATATGCCAAGAATCCTCATCGATACGGAAGCTCAGCTACTAAAACTTGGAGGGGCGAAAAAACAGAAGGGTGAGTGGGCAAAAACAAAACTTTAGAAAACTCATTTCTCTTTTCTGAAAGTAATAACCCCTTATTGTAAAACCCGTATAGTTTCTAGAAAATAATACTACATAGGTATGAAACCCAATGCACAAGAGTAGCGAAAACTAAAGTATGCCATGTCATAATATCTCAGCAAGAATAAATGTAAGCCATGTGTGAAATCAGTCTAAACCAGCATGCCAGTCGGAGTCACCTAACATGACCTGTACGACTGGTCCTATAGCTCATCAATCTAGGCTAATACATGAGTCGGAGTCACCTGGAATGATCTGTATGATAAGCTAGGTATAAATGTGTATGCTCAAGTGCTACGATCACGTGAAAGCTGTGCGATAAATCATGGGTCACCTATGAGTCAAAACCACCTATTGTGGTCTGTACGATAGGCTGGCACCAGACTTGGATCCAAGGTGAGCGTGCAGTGCGGGAGGTGAACGTTCAAGTGCAGGCTGGCCCTAGCCTTGGGTAGGAGCACTAATACTGAGGTGCAGCCCTGATGAGCTCTAAATAAACATATGTATACCAATGCAATACAATCCATTCAATCACATCATACTCATCTGAAGCTTACATGAGTCTTCGCAGCATCACACAATATCATTCACTAGTATAACAGTGCAATACTTAAAATGCAACTCATTTATGACATGGCATTCAAGGCATAAATCATCTACGAAAAATATTCTGAAAACTGTAACACACACATATAAATATATATATAGAAAGCAAATGCCCACTCACTTGGAGTCCGCGCTACAAGTCCTTAGCACAATATTAAGGTGTCACTAGCGAACGTCGCCTAGAACAAATATCAAATCAAAACTCAGGATTCTTATCGATAGAACACGTAACTTACGTAAAGCACATCCCCAAGGAAGTTCTAGAATAATTTAAAATCCATTGACTAAGAGTCAATTGTCAGTCAAAGGTCGACGGTGGGGTCCATAACCCTACGTAACTCGATTCGGAAGTTCCGCTCCTCGGATTTCCGATCTGTAACTTCCAAAGATCCACATTATGCTACTAGAACAACATCCTAAAGTTTTGGAATGATCCAACGGTCGAATCTCCGTCAATTGCTAAAATTAAGTGGTGGTCAACGTTTTATTTTACGAACGTACAAATCATATTCGGGAAGATCTGTACGTCAGATTCCCTATTCCTCAATTCCTATAATATTTAAATATTACGTAATATATGGTACTAAGGTTTGGTGACAATTCAACGGTCAGATCGTCAATTCATATAAGGATCCCGTGGTGGCTAACTAGGTGGTCAACTACGAAACTATATTAAAAATTGTAATTTCACTAAACGAATGTCAATTATTGAATCCAGGCTTCAAAATTAGCCTAAGATGGTCAGGTGGAGTCTCGGCCCACGCACCACCGCCACGCGGTGGCCGGCCGTCTCGATTTGTCGAAAAATTCCATAAAATCCGAAATTCACCAAATTATACCAAAATGAAGATCATGAGACGAGGATCAATTTATATACCTGGGAAGACGTCCAATTTTCCTGGGAAGTGGGTTGAAAAATCCTTGAACCGTCGGAAACCTCGAAAGGGTTGAACTCCGATCTGCCAACTCCAATAATCCGCCACCCTCAAGCTGGTTTGGGTGGTAATCGAAGGTGGCTGCTTTAGAAATGGTGAATTGAAGGCTAGGGTTTCACGGCACCCGTACGGGTGTTCTTCATGAAATCACGTCAAAACTCGTTGATTTTAGGTCAATTTGGATGTTGGGATGTCATGAAGGTGTTTGGGGGTGATGAGAGGTTGAAGAAAGCCGAAGAATTCAACATAAAACCCATCGGAACTGTCATCAGGAGTCGAGTTAGGGTCGCGAGTCTAAGGGATCTGGTCGATCCTCTTTTTCTCTGATTTCTCCTTTCCCTTCTTTTCCTCTCTAATCCTCCGTTTTCCTTCCTCCTTTCTCTCCCTTAACTTCCATCTCCACTGCCCATGTTTTCTTTCCTGTAATCTGGGCCACACACATGGCTTTCCATATTTGCTCCAAAAATCTAAAGGATTCCAGAAAATAATAAATTTACAATTTTACCCTCGACTTCATTAATTAATAACTCGTTCATTATAACTCCAAATTACATTTCGTTTGCGCCCACGCATTCGTAGCGACAAGTACTATAATATGTGACTCGACAAGGCTGTCAACAAAAGTTAATGCATTTTCCTCGAAGGGCATTTTTGAAATTTCACATTTTAAAATTATAAAAAACCGTAATTTTTGGGGACGGAATCTACCCCTATAAGAAAATTTCATCCCCAAAATTTAAAATAACTTGTTAAATGTAAAATACTCAAAAATGGGGAGAAAATATAAATACATATACAAGGAAGAAGTTGAGTTAGAGCAATTGCATAAAAGGGAATGCCATTCCATCGCAATCAGATTGCAATTATTCCTCTTTCATGCCTCCAAACTCATACCTTCATCCTTCCTCGATAATATAGTAGTATGATACCTGTATAAAATATAAAGTCAAAAATATGTAATACTACGTAACAACATAAGGTAAAAAATATATGCATATATTAAGATAACAACAAGAAATAGATATATAGAAATGTACGATTCAAATACTTGTATTGAGTTTAAAACCGAAAATGAAAATAACTCACCCAAAAATTTGTAATAGTAAAATACCTAAGTAATTAAAACTAATGTAATAGGAAAATAATTTGCATTGAAAATAAAAAAACTGAAATGAAAATGGACGTTGCCAAACATTTGTCGTGTCATGAATTTTGAGAATGAGTGTGTGTCATGAGTCGAGTCGAAACCATCATTAACTAATAACTGCTGCCGTATATGAGCTGACTTGCTCACCTGCTTAGCGAAACCAACAATTAAGCCACCGATATTACAGTCTGCAGCCTATAATACTGGTAACTAATTGTTGTCCCAATAAGCTAGTGAGAAGTTCCCAAGGATGCCAAAATATCGTTTTGCTCCTTATGTGCAAATATGCCTAGATCGTCCAATTCATGACTCGATCGTGATGTTGTACTATCCCAGAGCGCACTAATCCAACTACTAGAAGTGTTTTGACGTCCATGTAAGCCCGAACCATCATGTCCTGAAGTAAGTAGTGAAAATGCACCTGAACAAACACTTGTCATAAAACATTTCTTTCGAGACTAACCTCGATGATTGCTTTCCAAATTGATAGTATAAGATCTGAAAACTTGAATTAGAGAAACTATATCTCTGGCCACATTCTTCAAATGATAGTTGCAGTATCGAGTCACTCATAGAAACTAACGCCATAATCTCCAAGCTCAAAACCTACATTCATACCTTCACCAATACCATGTTGAAAGGCTGTTCAATCCTCAAGACCATATGAAACTCTTCTTGATATATCTGGTAGACTCATGAGAAGATTATGCTCCAACTATTCCTGTTAGCATTGATATGAAACTGGGCACACGCATCCGCCGAGTCAATATATTGTGAATTCCTTACTGATTGAGTGAGAAACCATGTCGAGAAGGCTAAAAGCACACTCAAGAATTTGAGGATCAAAATAAGTCCATCAAATCTAGAGTTCAAGATATCTAGGTTGATTGAGTGATCTCACACTACAAAGGTAGTTTACAAAATATTGAATCATCAGCGGTAAAGGTTCACTCAGCAGAGTAATTGTTGGGTGATCGAAGAACTAATGTCACAACTAAATTTCAATGTCCGAGTGATTCTTCTAGACGGTCTGTTTACCTCAAAAATAAAATAAAAATAGTGGAGTAGACACGTACTCATGGTTGACTGAAATGTTTTTTAGCACAAGAAGATGAATACGGAATCACAATCAGAATAAGCGCCGATCGAAACTCCAGAAAATATGAAGAATTCAAGAATGAGAAATTCTCTCAAGTGATCAACAATGTAGCCCATCTGGACCAATGGAAAGTTTGTTGACTTATCAAGTCAGTCTATAATCATCAAACGTCATCATAATCTCCGCATGCATGATATACCTCGTACTAGGAGCTTATGGTGATATTTCCCCATCTCCATTCGAATATAGGAAGTGATTACAACCATTCAAATGATTCTTGATGCTTTTTTTTTTTTGCATAACTGGGACGATACACGATAGTGTAATCATAGATGTTAATTTAGTTTTTCCACTACCGCTATAAAAAATTTAGCTCTTCCAAAATAAAGTGTATTTGAGGAGTTTGTGAAAATTTAGCTCTTCCACAGAGAAGTGTCATCTAGTTTTCTAAATGAAAATGGCAACAATTGACTCTAGGTCAGGAATAAAATGGTTCATTTCGAACGATTATAAGTGATACTTCATCATGCTGCCTCAACACAATTGAAACGTCCAAAGAATACATCATCATAGATTTCCAAAATGATCATCATCCTCGATAGGTGTAAATAAAGGTGAAATGAGACAACAATTCAGTTGTCAGAAGCTTTATTCATAATCAACACCACAACTAAACAACTTTCCTCGGTCATAAGTAAGGGAAAACACTAGGGGTGGCCATCAAATATTTTTCTCGAATGGCGATAAGTCATCTAAGTCACTCAAAACTTAGAAAATGTTAACACATTTTTCATGCTCGACGAGGTGGCAAGATTCGAGAATTAGGCTCAAGAACCAAGAATGCTTACATCACGCGTGTGATGAATGCAATACTGCCCAAACTTATGCTCTAATACCAAATTGACACACCCCGACCCGAGATGTCCACTAGGACTCCGAATCGAGCTGTGTTGGCTGACACCTGGAAGGTGACAAAACCATAAAGTGTAGTGATATGGAATATGTGAATAAATTTAAATCTAAAAGTGCCTAAGTAGACGAGTGTGTTGTGAGCGGGAATGAACCCATTTCACACGTGACTACAGAGTATAAGTAAAGTACAGTAAGGTAAGATAAGGATTATATCATCATAGGTAGCCACCTAAACTAGAATATGCCAAGAATCCTCGTCGATATGGAAGCCTACTAAAATCTGGAGGGGCGAAAAACAAAAGGGTGAGTGGGCAAAAAAAAAAAAAACTTTAGAAAACACATTTACCTTTTCTGAAAGTAATAACCTTCATTGTAAAACCCGTATAGTTTCCAGAAAATAAGGTACAAAAACCAATGCACAAGAGCAGTGAAAACTGAAGTATGCCATGTCATAATATCTCAGCAATAATAAATGTAAGCCAAGTGTGAAATCAATCTAAGCCAGCATGTCAGTCGAAGTCACCTAACGTGACCTGTACGACTGGTCCTGTAGCTCATCAATATAGGCTAACACACGAGTCAGAGTCACCTGGTGTGACCTGTATGACATGTTAGGTATAAATGTGTACACTCAAGTGCTACGATCATGTGAAAGCTGTGCAATAAATCACGGGTCACCTACAAGTCGGAACCACCTATTGTGGTCTGTACGACAGGCTGGCACTAGACTTGGATCCAAGGTGAGCGTGCGGTGCGGGAAGTGAACGATCAAGTGAAGGCTGGCCCTAGCCCCGGGCAGGAGCACTAATACCGAGGTGTAGGCTTAATGAGCTCTAAATAAACATATGCATACCAATGCAATACAATCCATTCAATCACACTATACTCACTTGAAGCTTATCTGAGTCTCCACAGCATCACACAATATCATTCACAAGTATAACAATTTAATACTCAAAATGCAACTCATTTATGACATGGCATTCAAGACATAAATCATCTACGAAAAACGTTCTGGAAACTGTAACACACACATATAAATATATATATATAGAAAGCAAATGCCCACTCATTGGAGTCCACGCTACAAGTCCCTAGCACAATATCGAGGAGTCATGAACGAACGCCGCCTAGAAGAAATATCAAATCACAACTTAGGATTCTTATATATAGAACAAATAACTTATGTAAAACACATCCCCAAGGAAGTTCTAGAATAATTTAAAATCCATTGGCCAAGAGTCAACCGTTGGTCAAAGGTTGACAGTAGGGTCTACAACCCTACGTAACTCGATTCAGAAGAATCACTCATCGGATTTCTGATCCGTAACTTCAAAAGATACAAATTATGCTGCTAGAATAACGTCCTAAAGTTTTGGAATGATCCAACAGTCAGATCTCCGCCAATTTCTAAAATTAAGTGGCGGTCGATGTTTTATTTTACGAACTTACAAATCCAATTCGGGAAGATCCGTACATGAGATTCCTGATCGGTCAGTTCCTATAATCTTCAAATCTTACATACTATATGGTATTAAGGTTTAGTGACGATCTAACGGTCAGATCGGTAATTCACATCAGGATCCAGTGGTGGCCAACTAGGTGGTTAATTATGAAACTATATTAAAACATTGTAATTTCACTAAACAAATGTCAATTATTGAATCAAGGCTTCAAAATTAGCCTAAGATGGTCAGGTGGGGTCTCGGCCCACGCGCCGCCGCCACGTGGTGCCCGCCACCCTGATTCGCCAGAAAATTCCAAAATTCACCAAATCATACCAAAATGAAGATCATGAGACGAGGATCAATTTCCTACGAAGACATCCAATTTTCCTAGAAAGTGGCCTGAAAAATCCTTAAACTGTCTGAAACCCCGAAAGGGGTGAACTCCGATATGCCAACTCCAATAATCCGCCGCCCCCAAACTGGTTTGGGGTTTGTTCCTGGGCTCAAGAGACATCGATTGGTGGTGGTAATCGAAGGTAATTGCTTCAGAAATGGTGAATTGAAGGCTAGGGTTTCACGGTACCCGTACGGGTGTTCTCAGTGAAATCACATCGAAACTCGTCGATTTTGGATCAATTTGGTTGCTAGGATGTTGTGAAGGTGTTTGGCGGTGATAGGAGGTTGAAGAAAGCCAGAGTATTTGATGAAAACCCGTCGGAACCGTCATCAGGAGTCGAGTCAAGGTTGCAGGTCTAAAAGATCTGATTGATCCTCTCCTTCTCTCCTTTCCCTTCTTTTCCTCTCTTTTCATTGGTCAAACTCTCCTCCCTCTTCTTCTAATTCATTCCTCAAGTCCCTCTCTCATTTTTCCGATTGGACAGCTCTGCCCAATCCTTTTCTCCTCCGTTTTCCTTCCTCCTTTCTCTCCTTTAACTTTCATCTCCACCGCCCATCTTTTCTTTCCTTTAATCTGGGCCACATACATGGCTTTCTAAATTTGCTCCAAAAATCTGGAGCATTCCAAAAAATAATAAATTTACAATTTTGCCCTCGACTTAATTTGTTAATAACTCTTTCTTTACAATGTACTACATATAAAAAAAGTGTGAACATAGTTCATAGTGTTGCCTTAGGGGAACCGTCATGCGCTGTTACTTACATTTGTGTTTGCACGGGTTCGACTCCCAATAGAACCATTTTGGGACTTTTTTGAACTACATTAATTTTTTCTTTTCTCTTTAATATTTGTAGTTTAATTTCTATCATTATAAAAGAGAACTTTTGATGATAAATCTATGATTAGGAATATCATAATTAATTAAAATCCTTAAAAGTTTAAAGATATAATCTTTAAAACCCCCTTTTCATATATGACATCATTTAATCGAATACATGTCGTTCGTTTATTCTTCCATTTTGGGACTTTTTTGAACTACATTAATTTTTTCTTTTCTCTTTAATATTTGTAGTTTAATTTCTATCATTATAAAAGAGAACTTTTGATGATAAATCTATGATTAGGAATATCATAATTAATTAAAATCCTTAAAAGTTTAAAGATATAATCTTTAAAACCCCCTTTTCATATATGACATCATTTAATCGAATACATGTCGTTCGTTTATTCTTTTGGTTAGCTTTTAAGGATCATCTAATTTTCATCCTATTTGAAGACCATTTAGTCATTAATATATAATACAACTTTGTTCACAACACTAAAGTGGAGGTGAGCAGGTGGTGCTCATCCCCTATTGATTACCATTAAATTAATTTGGTTTAATTGATTTAAGACACAAATCTCGAATTCTAACTAATCTAACAACAATCAACCGAGCGGGGGTTAGAATCATCCTCACTTTAGGGAGTGAGAAAAAATGCAATAAAAAAAACTAACAGTTCATCATAAGATGCTACAAATATCATAACCAATGATTTGTTTAACTAGTTCATAATAAAGAGCATGAGTTGTTCTGATTATGATATATGTACGGTGAATGATATGTACATAGCCACCACACCATGCTTTTTGTATTTAAATAGTAAGGAGTTTCGAACCAAAAAACATAAAGAAAGTAGATACATAGCCACCAAACCATGCTTTTTATTTATTTTCTTTTGCATTTATATCAATTTATACACAAGAAAAAAAATATAAAATATAAAAGAAAATATAGCAACCAAAATTTAGACCTTGTAAGGGCCTTCATTTGAATCTCGCATAAGGCCTCCAAAATCTTAGGACCGGCCCTAGTTATAACTCCAAATTACGTTCTGTTTGCGCACACGCGTTCGTAGCGACGAATACTATGAGAATACGCCAAGAAAATGGATGTTACATGACTCAACAAGGTGGTTAACAAAAGTCAATGCATTTGCCTCGAAGGGCATTTTCGAAATTTCACATTTTAAAATTATAAAAACCGTAGTTTTTGGGGATGGGTCGTTACAATTGAGCAAGGAAAAGCTTGCATGTGTGGCACCCATTATATTTGTCCCACATTGGCTGTGGGAGAGGTTTGAGCAATCAAACATGCTTATAAAAGCAACATCCCCATATAGAATCAATCATCTTTCTAGGCCTTAATTAAATATTCTTTTTAAATATTTGACCAAAAAAAACTGTAAAAAGAAATAATAATAAAAAATTCAAAAATAATGGCTAGCTGATATCAGCTAGCCGTTGAGATTCAAATTTTTTAGCCCAACCTTATGCTGGCTGGCTGGCTTATTTGGACAAGTCGGTTCGCCCTTTGGCCATTTTTTGTCTAGTGGGGCCCATGAGCCCTTTTGCTTGGCCCTCGGTTGGAGACGGTTTTAGGGTTATTTTCAGCCCTTTGGCCTTTTAGACACTTCAGTTGGAGATGGCCTAAGGTCCTCATTTTAAGGACCCGTGAGGTCCAAATGCATATTATCCACAAGTTTATATTAATTTAGATCCAAAGACTTGAAATATTCACTTAATAAAGCAAAATAAGAAAATGAGTCTTATAATGTTTCATGAATTTTAAGTTGGTATTGTTTTATTAAGTTGGCAAATATTTTAAGTTTTTGGATCTAAACTAATATAATCTTGTAGTTAATATGCATTTAGATCTCACAAGTCCTTAAAATCAGGACTAAGCAGAGCAGAACTTCAATAGCCATACATAGAAGCCTAGGCGCTCTTAGGCGGCTTGGGCGGTCTAGGCGGCGGTCTAGGCGGAGTGAAATGGTTTCCCGAGAAGAAATTCGCTTCAACTCCCTCTTTGTGCACCACGACTTTCTTAGCTGTGTCACGACTCCGTCTCTTTGAAATCCATCGAACAAGAGAAACTAACAGCTCAAAACAGAAGAAGAGGAAACGGAAAACGAAAAAAAGAAGAAGAAGAGGAAACGGAAAGAAAGCCCATCGATTATTAGAGAAAGAAAGTCGAGATTTGTGACCAGGAAGTGAGATGCGGCGAGACCTCCTCGAAGGAGCCAAAGAAGAATCCAGAGAGAGAGAGAAGGAAATGAGAAAAATTGGGAAAAAAGTAAAGTGGGAGAGAGGTTTGGTTGGATTGGGAAAGGGATAAAGAGGTCAGAGGAAAGGCGGCAGGATTAAGAGAAAGAGAGAGAAAAGAGAAGAGAGAGGAATGGAGAAGAGGGAGTGAGGCGTGAAGATTGAGGAGAGGAAGTGTAAAGGGATATGAAAATCTAGTTTTTATTTAAATATCTTAAACTAGAGGGCACGGAAATATTAATAGTGTCTTTGTAAATTAATAAAAAAAAATATATATATTTGACATTGATGGACACATGCAAATTGGATGGACACCAAAGGCACAAAAGTCACGTTTTTCAAGGTGTAGCTCAACTTTCAAATCAATTGTATAGGTTTTTGACCGGTTTTGGTGCTCCAAAATTCTAAGTGGGACACCAACCCAAATAAAATCATAAATAAAAGAGAGGATTTTTGGAATGATACCAATGTGCGTGGTTTGGTTAAGGGATGTCTGGCATGGCTTCCTAGTAGTTTTATTATGAACCACCCAACCCACTACATATAATTTTTACTTTTATTTAAAAAAAATTAGACATAATGATTTAAAATGTCTTAAGTTATATGGCATATATGCTTAATGTATTTTTAAATTTTGGACTTGTTTGATACTCTTTTTGTATTTTATCATTCTTTTATTATCTTATTCATAGATTTCATACAAGTATAATTTTATTTTTTATGTGTCAATATGCACTTATTTATAAGATATACAAGAAATTTACCTAAATCCGCCTAGGTGCCCACCTAGATCCCGCCTAGCCGCCTAGGCGCTAGGCGCTAGCCTGCCGCCTGACTAGCGCCTAGCGTTTTTTAGAACTTGCATAGAAGTAAACATGCCCTGACAAAAATTCTAGGATTTTTCTTTTTCTTTCTGTTTTGTGATGAATGGCTTCCCACAAAATGGATCCAGAGAGCATCATTTTTCGGGTGGGAATTGGATCCCATCTTAGGATCCTTACATTTTAGTTATTCATCGTGTATCGTACGGTAAAAAATCATATGATTTTTTTATTTAAAATTAAACACAAATAGTATCCGATGAAAATTAACTGTACAGTATACGATAATGAATGAGTAATACGTGGGGATATTAGAATTTATGCGGAGAGCATCCCTTTCCTTGTGAATACGCAACTGCGCGAATCAATGAAAAATGAAATATCAAAGGCGAGGGCCTCTACCCTTTTCCTCTCTTCCCGCCCCGAGTCCCACTGTCCCAGAATCCCCTCCTCTCCTCCATCGGAACCCCTAATTTTCAACCCTTCCCCGACCAACAGCAGTCGCTCACCCAATCCTCTTTTTCCTTCTGTTCTGTGCAAACTAGTTTTTGAATTCAAATTCACAGAGGCTGGAGCCACATAGTTTGTTTGATGGTAAGCAGCTCTCTCCAATCTCCATGCTCCTTCCCTTCTTCCTTTACATTTGGAATTTCTTTAATTTAATTGTTTAGCAGTTTGTGTGTTTAACATGGGTTTTTGTTTTGGGTGGAAAATTGATTAGATTAGAGAAAGACTATATTTTTCAGTAGTTCCAAGGCTTGAAAGTAGATAAAGTTTGTTACTTTTCGACGAAATTGAGGAGAAGAGTATTAAATGTGTGATACATTATGAGTTTGTTATGACTTGTTTTTGTTAGCTGAAATGGAAAGGAACTCGGCAGCATGTGTGATGCAATGGAGCATCGAGCTAGAGAAAGCCCTGCGCTCCAAGAAACCAGGTCTCTCTCTCGAAACCATTTCGGAAGTCGGTGCAAGGCTCCAACAGTTAAGCACGGAGCCAGATGCTTCTCCTGCTGTCCACCACCTGTTCGACCTAATTCCTGGTGAGGAAAAGCTCTTCTCCAACACCATCATTCTTCGCCTTGCCAATGCCTTCCATTGTGGAGACAAGAATATAAGGCTCTCTATTGTCAGGGCCTTTCTGTTTTAGTACCGGAAGAGGAACAAGCGGAAAGAGTATAATGGAGTTTTGTCCAAAACTCGGGTTCATGTGAACGCAGAACTGCTGAGGATAGTTAAGCTTGTGTTTGACAGTGGGGATGTTGAGGATAGGGCATTGGCTTTGGGTCTGTTTGGTTGTTGGGCACATTTTGCTAAAGAGAGTTCGAGCATACGCTACTTGGTGCTTTCTAGTTTGGTTTCTTCTCACGTTATGGAGGTAAAAGCATCGCTGTTTGCAGCAGGATGTTTTGCCGAGTTATCAGAGGACTTTGCATGTGTTGTCTTGGAGATGCTGCCTCATATGATGACTTCACCAGAAACGTCACCTGCTATAAGGTTGGCTGGAGCACGAGTATTTGCCAAACTTCGGTGCTCACATCCCCTTGCGAATAATGCTTACAAGGTTCTTTTGCTATGTTATTTTTGGCCTGAATTTAATTGGAAATTGTTCTTTTAGAGTTTTAGGTATTTGCTTATGAAAAAGATTCGCCTAACACTGCTTTATTCCAGACATGCCTAAAGCTTCTGTTAGAGTCCGCGGATGAGGGTTGCCAGGTTGCAATGCTGGTTTCTCTCTCCAAACTGGCTTCCAGGTCAACCATTCTTATATCTCAGCAGGTAATTGTTTTTGGTAGCATATGGTTTCAGATTTCTTGATCCGTAATACTTATTGGCATCTGAATGCAGATGGATTTGCTTCTCTTGTTTCTTAGCCAAGAAAAACCTCTTCAGCTGCGTGCAACGGCAGTAAGAAGCCTGCATTATATATACAGTCAAGGAATGTGTCATTTTCCTGTAAATGCATATCTTGTGAGAGCACTATTTAACATACTAGATAAACCTCAAGTTCCGTCACTCATACTATGTGATGTACTGCAGACATTACGTAAGGTTGTTTCTCAGTCCTACAGATTAACTTTTTATTAATGTTTTTGCAATTTATATTGACTCACGTACGCATTCTGCAGATTATTTCATGTAAGCTAGCAGGTCTACCCTTCGATGTATTTGAATCTTCTAAGGTGTTAACCGTTGCTGAGAATGCAACTTCATCTCCAATCACGTCTGAGGGCCTGTTAGCTATTTCTGTTTTGGTAGATGTGCCAACGAAACTAAAAGGAAGTACAGAGATGGGGTCTCTTGCACCTTGTTCCTGTCTTCTGCCATCTCGTGTGATCTCGCTTATCATTGATCGAATCACCTTGATGGTTAAGCCAGTTTTGGATCTTTGTCGGACTGAGTCTCCAGTGTTTCAACAAATTAATTGCCTGCTCAATCTTCTTTTCTGTCTAATTCGAGAATATCCGGATCTGCATGTCTTAGTGCTGGATCAAATATATGTTTTGGTCAAGTCTCTCTCATATATGCATGACAATCTAGTCGTTACATCAGAAGCAGATGCATCTATTCGTGATAATGTAGACTTGAAAGGAGAAAAAAGCAGAACTATCAGATCAAAGCTTTTATTTATTGTGTACAGATTTTTGGTGGCCTTTCTTGAAAATCTCATTGAAGCTGGCGCCATCTCCACTGAAGTATTTGACAAAGTGAAGCTTCTGGTCGAACTTGTAAGTCAGAGCAACTTGTTTGGATGTTATACATACACGCTCTACTCTTTGTTGTTACATTGTCGCATCATTTGGGTTAACTTGGCGCATGGGAGTGAGGGAAGTTGCAATCTTGATAAGAACTCGAGTGTATCTCACTTAATGGAGCATGAAATTCGTACAATTGAATGTGCGAACAGGATGCTGACAGAAAACAACAAGTGGCCTGCTTACAGAGTCGGGATTTATGCAGCATGTCAGGGAGCCTGGCTCACTGCCACTTTCACATTCGAGCAGTTAGTACCAAAGGTTCATTCTATTTCCTGCTGCTGCTGGATGAGATCATTAGTTCAATTTTCTGATTCTGAGAGGAAACTCAAGTCTCTGCTGTTGGCAAAACAAGGTTTAGAGACGCATAAATTCGATCTTATACATTTTAGTAATGATTCAGGTGAAATCAGCCAAGATTCAGCTAGTAATATCAGGGAGCATATTAACAGTAGGGAGCTAAAAGCGGCTTACGATGGTCTTTGTTCTTCTTTGGTAACATTAAAAGGTGATTTCAAAATGGACCAAACTTTTTATTTCCAAAGGTGGTTTTTGTCTTTAAGAGCAAAGGTGCTAGGAGCTGTGGTGGATATAGTTAAAGTTCTTGAAAACATTCAATTTGACCAGCACAGCTTTACCAATAATGAACAGGTTGGATACCCTGTATCCTTGAAGAAGTGTACTCAAATATCTGTGCAGTTGAAGAGGCTATCACAAGAATTTGATCTAGTAACAAAATCTTTCATTGACATGGACAGAAAAAGTTCAGGAATCATTTCGGAACTCGCACTATCTTGTTCACTGTTGGCCTTTTGTACTGGTTTTTCTCTTTACATTCCAAGCCTAATCGAATCTGTTTCTATTTTCGGTCTGGGAACAACAGAGAACAACTTAGACTCAACGTTGATACAAAATCTAATTGGGCGTTTGGGGGCCAGTAACCATGAAATCAGTGCAAATCTTTGTCTGCTTTTGAATCCGGGTGGCAAGCCCATTGATTGTTTTCACTTGCAGTCCAGAATCCAAGCTTGTAAGGTTGGTTCTGTAGTGAAAGATATTCTCAGTGTTTGTAGTTCTGTGGTTTTGGGGATTTTTGGCTTGAAAAGTAAGGCAAACGGAGTGCACAACGTGGAAGGTCTCTCCCAAGCAACCAAGGATGGCTTACAACTTCTGTATAGCATCCTAATGAAATGGATGCAAATTCCCTTCCAGACTCCCAAGTACTTTAAATTTAGGTATGATATGCATCTAACTCAAACAATCTTTCTGTTTTGTTGATTTCTCCATTTTGTTCTAAGAATAGATGCATCGAGAAAATCTTACTTTTACTCAATCCTTTAAAGCTTCCATATCGTATATTGACATGGTTGATTATTTAGGATTAAATTCACCATTTAGAGCTTTTTACTTTAGGGTTTTAGTCTTGGATTGGTTAATCGCTTTGATATGATGTTTTAAGTCTAAGATGTTGAGCAAGCCCTAACATCATATTGTTAGTTATATAAAAGTTTTGCTTTTCTGTTTTCACCACCATTCTAATTTTTTCCATTGACATAAATTTCAGGCCTTGCCTGGGGTCAGAACTCTTCGCTGTCAGTGAAATGAGAAACCCAGATGGAATATATGTATCCTCAGGCTTCAACTTATCATTAAATTTGTGCCTTCAGTTAAGAAATATGCCCCCAGACATCCGAGTCCGGTTGAAAAATTTGTACTGCATGGTCTACAGTGGAGCATCCTTTCAGGAGCCAAGAGAAAGTGGAGAAAACAAGGAACAAAAACAGGCTTGGGAAGCTGATGACATTGTAGAAATGAACGAGAAGCTGTTACAGTATGTAACAGAGTGCAGTACAAAAAAGAGTAATAAGCGTCAAAGGGGTAAAAATGATGGCGAGTTTGTGAGTTCGTTCGCACGTTTTGAACTGAACGAAGGAGGGCAAGGGTTTTCAAGTTGCTTGCTTGATGTTTCTGCTTTTCCAGTGGGTTAGGCCTGGCAAACGGGTCGTGTCAGTCGTGTTCGTGTCGTTTTCGTGTAACACCTGTTATCTTAACGGGTCGTGTCGTGTCACACCCGTTATCTTAACGGGTCCTTAACAGGTCGTGTCACTTTACCCAACGGGTAAAGTGACCCGATCCGTCATGACCCGTTATGACCCGTTAAGAAAAATATATATTTTTTCTTAAATTTGCACATACCACACATTGCCACATAAATATTACTTCAAAACATTAAAATACATTTGTCGTTTAAGTACTACATCTACACTCGAAAATAAGAGCCTAATAAAAAAATAATACATACACTACTAATGTATTACAAATTTTAAATGTGCAAGGATATGCAAAATGAAACAGTTTTTGTTTTCAAGGTTGTGAAATCTTTCTCAAAAGTTTAAACCTCAATTTACAAAATCCTCGATTTACATCGATCATCATGAAATTGCATTGGAACTTTGGTTTGATCTATTGCCTTCAAGAGTTATGTTGATGATGTTTTCAGTAAGGTTTTCCACGTCATAACTCTCTTCTGCATAAACTAAGCATAGAAAAACCAAACATTAAAAATCATTCAAATTATGAGAAGTTTACCAAAATAATTATGAAAAAAAATAAAACAATAGTACTATACCATACTTTTATTAAGTATAAACATAAGATTTTGTAGTATCCACTAGTGTAAATATTTTAAATTGAAGATCGAATTCAATCATTGTATTCATATAAGGTCAAGGAGTGTAGTTGTAAAAAATCATCAAAATCGGAGTTAAATTAACCGTTAAATCGTGATTTTTCGTTTATAACTGTCGAAAAATTTTGTCCCGTTACTTGCTCTCTAAATGTTTGTTTTTTGCAATTTTTGGCGTATGCGATCTCGAAATATATACAAACATGTTTGACGGTTGGATCATTGAAACTAGTTTCGTAGAATGAGTATCCCATCAAAACAATAGATTCACTAATACTTAAGAGTTTATTCATACTTTTATTAAGTATAACATAAGATTTTGTGGTATCCACTAGTGTAAATATTTTAAATTGAAGATCGAATTCAATCATTGTATTCATATAGGGTCAAGGAGTGTAGTTGTAAAAAATCTCCAAAAATCATCAAAATCGGAGTTAAAATGACCGTTAAATCGTGATTTTTCGTTTATAACCGTCGAAAACTTTTGTCCCGTTACTTGATCTCTGAATGTTTTTTTTTTTTCACTTTTTGGCGTATGCGATCTCGAAGTATATATAAACATGTTTGACGGTTGGATCATTGAAACTAGTTTCATAGAATGAGTATCTCATTAAAACAATAGATTCACTAATACTTAATTGTTTATTCATACTTTTATTAAGTATAATATAAGATTTTGTGGTATCCACTAGTGTAAATATTTTAAATTGAAGATCGAATTCAATCGTTGTATTTATATATGATCAAGGAGTGTGGTTGTAAAAAATCATCAAAATCGGAGTTAAAATGACCGTTAAATCGTGATTTTTCGTTTATAACCGTAAAAAACTTTTGTCCCGTTACTTGATCTATGAATGTTTGTTTTTTGTAATTTTTGACGTATGCGATCTCGAAGTATATACAAACATGTTTGACGGTTGGATCTTTGAAACTAGTTTCGCAGAATGAGTATCCCATCAAAACAATATATTCACTAATACTTAATAGTTTATTCATACTTTTATTAAGTATAACATAAGATTTTGTGGTATCCACTAGTGTAAATATTTTAAATTGAAGATCGAATTCAATCGTTGTATTCATATATGATCAAGGAGTGTGGTTGTAAAAAATCATCAAAATCGGAGTTAAAATGACCTTTAAATCGTGATTTTTCGTTTATAACCGTCGAAAACTTTTGTCCCGTTACGTGATCTCTGAATGTTTGTTTTTTGTAATTTTTGACGTATGCGATCTCGAAGTATATACAAACATGTTTGACGGTTGGATCTTTGAAACTAGTTTCGCAGAAAGAGTATCTCATCAAAACAATATATTCACTAATACTTAATAGTTTATTCATACTTTTATTAAGTATAATATAAGATTTTGTGGTATCCACTAGTGTAAATATTTTAAATTGAAGATCGAATTTAATCATTGTATTCATATAAGGTCAAGGAGTGTAGCTGCAAAAAATCATCAAAATTAGAGTTAAAATGACAGTTAAATCGTGATTTTTCTTTTTATAACCGTCGAAAAGTTTTGTCCCGTTACTTGGTCTCTGAATGTTTGTTTTTTGAAATTTTTGGCGTATGCGATCTCGAAATATATACAAACATGTTTGACGGTTGGATCATTGAAATTAGTTTCGTAGAATGAGTATCCCATCAAAACAATAGATTCACTAATACTTAAGAGTTTATTCATACTTTTATTAAGTATAACATAAGATTTTGTGGTATCCACTAGTGTAAATATTTTAAATTGAAGATCGAATTCAATCATTGTATTCATATAGGGTCAAGGAGTGTATTTGTAAAAAATCATCAAAATCGGAGTTAAAATGACCGTTAAATCGTGATTTTTCGTTTATAACCGTCGAAATGTTTTGTCCCGTTACTTGATCTCTGAATGTTTGTTTTTTGCAATTTTTGGCGTATGCGATCTCGAAGTATATATAAACATGTTTGACCGTTGGATCATTGAAACTAGTTTCGTAGAATGAGTATCCCATCAAAACAATAGATTCACTAATACTTAACAGTTTATTCATACTTTTATTAAGTATAATATAAGATTTTGTGGTATCCACTAGTGTAAATATTTTAAATTGAAGATCGAATTCAATCATTGTATTCATATAAGGTCAAGGAGTGTAGCTGCAAAAAATCATCAAAATCGGAGTTAAAATGACCGTTAAATCGTGATTTTTCTTTTTATAACCGTCGAAAAGTTTTGTCCCGTTAACTGATCTCTGAATGTTTGTTTTTTGTAATTTTTGACGTATGCGATCTCGAAGTATATACAAACATGTTTGACGGTTGGATCTTTGAAACTAGTTTCATAGAATGAGTATCCCATCAAAACAATAGATTCACTAATACTTAATAGTTTATTCATACTTTTATTAAGTATAACATAAGATTTTGTGGTATCCACTAGTGTAAATATTTTAAATTGAAGATCGAATTCATTACTTGTATTCATATAGGGTCAAGGAGTGTAGTTGTCAAAAATCATCAAAATCGGAGTTAAAATAACCGTTAAATCGTGATTTTTCGTTTATAACCGTCGAAAACTTTTGTCCCGTTACTTGATCTCTGAATGTTTGTTTTTTGCAATTTTTGGCGTATGCGATCTCGAAGTATATACAAACATGTTTGACGGTTGGATCATTGAAACTAGTTTTGTAGAATGAGTATCCCATCAAAACAATAGATTCACTAATACTTAAGAGTTTATTCATACTTTTATTAAGTATAACATAAGATTTTGTGGTATCCACTAGTGTAAATATTTTAAATTGAAGATCGAATTCCATCATTGTATTCATATAGGGTCAAGGAGTGTGGTTGTAAAAAATCATCAAAATCGGAGTTAAAATGACCGTTAAATCGTGATTTTTCGTTTATAACCGTCGAAAAGTTTTGTCCCGTTACTTGATCTCTGAATGTTTGTTTTTTGCAATTTTTAATGTATGCGATCTCGAAGTATATACAAACATGTTTGACGGTTGGATCGTTGAAATTAGTTTCGTATAATTCGTATCCCATGAAGTTCAATGGTGTGTGTGTGTGTATATATGTATTTATTTATTAAGTAGATTTAAATCTATTTATTTTGTATGTATAATTATTATAGTTTTTAGGGGTATAAAATTTAATATATATATATAATTATTATAGTTAATATTTTGGGTATAATTATTATAGTTAATTTAATATATATATATAATTATTATAGTTTTTAGGGATATAAAATTGTTAAATTAATATATATATATAATTATTATAGTATTTTTTTAGGGTTATAAATTATTAAATTAATATTCTGCTTATCGTGTATCGTGTTACCCACGTGTATACCCGAATAAACCCGTTATCTTAACAGGTGCTTATCGGGTTACCCGATAACGACCCGTTTCGTTATCGTGTCGACCCGAACACCTGTTAATTTCGTGTCGTGTCGTGTCGGGTTATCGGGTCGTGTCAGGAATTGCCAGGCCTACAGTGGGTACTTATAGGGTTAAATGGTATAGCTGCTGTATTGATAGTCAGGGTAATTGTTGGAATTTACCCTCTTTGAATGCTGGTCCTGTATTCACCGTACAGACGTTAATTATAACAATGGTCTCTGAATTATAACTCGATTTCTTTTCTTCATTGAATTTAATTATTAAATTGCGATGTCAGCAAATTTTGTTGTGCGTAGTCCACATTTGATAATCTGATTATAAATAAATATAAATATAAAGTCAGGCTGCTCCAATCCGAATATGATTCATTACTAATTGCGGGTGACGGAAGAGTCCCTAAGCAAGCATAGTGGAGAAAGAAAACCCACAACAATGCTCTTTTGCTTCAACTAAAATGACAGATATAGCCTCTTGCTTCAACTAGTAGACCTCCAGCTGTTTGGGCAAATATTTCTCTGGAGAAGGATCCTTGGACCTTGGCACAGCTCCCCAAGGGATTGACACTTTAGATGTATAGTCGGGCTCTTGCATGTTGATGTGCTACAAGAAGAAGACAAAGTTAGTTCTGAAAGGTGCCTTCGGGGGGCCTTAGGTGTAGGCCTTGAGACTCGCAATCAAAACTAACTGAGTGCTAGGCGTGCCATTGCTATCTCAGTATAGTAGATGTAGAAACAAGAGTGTTTTAATCGATTACTTGCGCCCCAAGTTACTCGGACTTCTTGTTATCAAGGGATTGTCTCAAATGGGTTAAGTTTACATTAAGTTCTTTTTCTTGCCTTGTAAACAAGGACTTTTAGTTCATAGTCTTGTATGTTCAAATGAAGGGAGTCCAGATCCCTTTAAGTCATTTGTTTGGTCCTAGATTGCTTTTAATGATAACATATCCATTAAACTAGCCGGATTCGGATACAAATGAGACTCTTAAAGTAGGAAAATAGGTGGAAATAACTTAAATACATACTGGAGAATGCGTTAAGTAATAGATCTACAAATTTAGAAAACAAACAAAGAGCATCGGGCAAGATTTCACCTTGTCTGTCAATGTTGAACCTCTTGCAATCACTTCTCTTTGAATTAATAGGGGTTTATATGCTAAAAGGGGATGGGTGGTAAACAAGTTTACACAAGGGAATTGATACTACGCCACTGAGGGAGATAGCAGAGCTTTAAACTGGAAAAGAGATAGCTTGTCGCTAAAAAGGAATGAATCTGGGTTGATTTCAGCTTTTGGATGCAAATCTGGTTTGAGAGCAAAGTTTGTATGTTTGTTTATTTGATTGGTTGAGTATCCTTGTCTCTTGGGTCTCTTCCTCATTTATAGGCAGATTAGCCCAATTGCTGTATCTTTGTTCTTGCCCGAAAACACTTGGAGGGTAGTGAGTCATCAGCTTTTTACTTGGAATACCACTAGAAAGTGTTCTTTAGTTGGTAGTAGGTTAGTCTTCATCACTTGTCACTTCAATGGTAAACACGTGGCTTGCATTTTGGTTGAGAAGGATTCAATTTGCCTTTGGGCTTGATACTAGGCTTCAGGCAAGTCCCGTTTAATTTGGCACCCTTGGGCTTTCCTTCATCTAGGTCAAATGTTCAAATATTAACCCAAACAATGCCCTCTTTAATGATTATTGAGTCTGTAACCCAAGACACTAATAGTGATTAAATAGCCGTCACACGCCTGTACTCGGGACTTGCACCATTTAAAACATCCATTGAGAACTAAACCTTTGCACTAACCCACGAATTCCATCGTTAATTAACTGCGTACTATATAATTCTCACTTAGACCTTTTGGCTAAATACCTTAGCAACTTCAAACCTTCGAATTCCCAGAACTTCCCAGAATTCTCAGAACCTTCACATTTTCCAAAAACTTCCCTCGTTCTTCAGTTCTTGCCCCCTAATTCCAATTTTCTTCCCATCTTCTTTTCAAAATCATCCAATGGCACCCAAAGTTGCTCGAACTCAATCTCCCTGCGAGACTGGTGAGGGAATCACTACCATGTGTCGCTTACTCAACGACCTTTATCGCATTCGGGCAGGTCTGCATACTGAACTTTTCAACCTTCCCCTCACTACAGCTATTCTCTTTTGGAACTCGGGTACCAACATTTTTGGCTTCAGGATAGACCCCATGTCCCTAACCATCCTGGACATGGCGCAGGTCTTCGGGCTAAGGCCCTCGGGCAGGGTCGTAGATGTTACCCATGACTAGTCATTGGCTTCTACAATATCTTCAGAAAGGCGCATTGCGTCCAGCTTCTGTTTCAGGACTTCTATAGCATTGAGGAGTAGCCGAACAACTTTAATCGCATCGGTAAATTCCACTTGTGAAGATACAGCTATCTTCCCTTGCATTGATATTCATAAGCCCAGACTTCCCTATAGCTTCTATTTTCTTGATCACTTCATCATTATAGGTGTATGCTTCAGGATTAACTACCATGACCTTGTTGGTTTTAGGATCAATGTCAAAGACTTTGGTAGGACTTATGGAAGAAGGCTCTGCTATGGAGGTAAGGATTACAGAGGTGTCTTTTGAAATTGAGAGGTTGGAGGAGCAACTGTTTGTACTTAAGGCTGAACAAGCAACCATAACCAACCAGCCTCACCAGAAGATTGAAGAGGTCAAGAAAGTAAATGTTGAAGTTGAATATGCTGAAGCATAGTTAGCTAATAGTAACATTGCTTTAGAGGAGCCAGGCAGAATTGTCACTATCATGCAGACATACCACTCTAGGATAACTGCCATCACCAAGGATGTAAAACTATTGAGCTGATTCTTATGTAATTTCAACATTCAATGAAATGAAAATGACTTCTTTAATCCACTTTAGCTTGCATTTCCTCCTTGAAATTTAACTATGACGAGCATATAAGCTGACTTTTGGATCTCTTATAATGTCTAAACTTCTTCAATGTAACAATCCCTAACATCCCACAAGGTTAGGTGATATTTCTTAAAAAACTTAGCATTAATTGGATGCCTCTATAAGGTTCCTTCCACATCTGCCAAGTAATATCCTCCCTTGTCTAGTACTTGGTTGATAGTGAAAGCACCCTCCTAAGTCAGACTCCACTTCCCAAAGCCTTTGATTTGAGCTCCCAAAGGTAGCACTGCTTCCCATACTAATTCCCCATCCTTAAAGGTTTTTGAGCTCCCAAAGGTACCATAGCTCTCTTCCCCTCTTAAATTTTATCTAGAGCTTCAATTCGGGCTACATCTAGATCTTCAACTCCTTGACACATAACCTGGATATATTCTTCACTGTGCAACCCAAATTAGTTTTGAATCCTAACAGAACTCATATTTATCTCCATGAGGAGCACAACTTCTTGCCCAAAGGTTATATCATAATGAGTAGTTCTAGTTGCTGTCTTCTTGGAGGTTCTGTAAGCCCACAAAGTATCACATATCTTCTCATGCCACTTCTCTGGATTATCTGTCACCATTATTTTAA
Organism: Malus sylvestris; assembly: GCF_916048215.2. Classification (NCBI taxonomy): domain Eukaryota; kingdom Viridiplantae; phylum Streptophyta; class Magnoliopsida; order Rosales; family Rosaceae; genus Malus; species Malus sylvestris. Next base: position 22,240,411 of record NC_062275.1, read on the forward strand.
TAATGTTCACCAAGATCTTGTTGTTGGCTTCTGTTTGACCATTTGAATGGGTGTGGTAAAGACTAGATTGGATTATCTTTATCTTGAACTTACTTGCAAATTCTTCTACTTCATTCGAAATAAAAGATGGCCCATGATCTGTAACAATTGTCTCGGGCATCCTAAATCTGTGTAGGATATTAGTTTCAATGAACTGCTTGACTGCATTTGAGGGGATAGTTTTTACCACTGAAGCTTCTACCCACTTGGTGAAGTAATATGTTGCCATGATTATGAATGTATGTCCTTTGCTAGAAGCTAGATAAATTTGCCCGATAAAGTCCATTGCCCACCCTCTAAAGGGCCAAGGCTTGACCATGGGGTTCAAGGGTATTAAGGGCACATGTTGGAGAGGTCCATATCTTTTACATTTTTCACACCCTTGGGCATAAGCTTTGCAGTCTTTCTCCATCTCGGGCCAGAAATAGCCATATCTTCTAAGCAACCATCTCATCTTAGTTCCAGCTTGATGTGCCCTATAGATTCCTTCATGTACTTTGGCCATTACCCTAATCGATTCTTCCTGGCCCAAACACTTCAGCATAAGTCCATTTGGAGTCTTTCTTAACATATCGTTAACCACATGACATGTTTAGTTGCTTGTCATCTATTTTTGTTACTTGTGGGGAAAGATGGATCTTTCAAATACTGAACAATAGGCATCCTCCAATCCTTTATCTCCATTTCTTCAGTCATCACATCTAGTCTGAATCCCTTTTCAAAGATAGAAGGGAGATTTCTTTTATGAACTTCTATATCCCCTTTAAACTTCCTTTCTTGGATCTGTGCTCCAGAAACCAATTGTGCCATCTTATTGGCAATTGAGTTTGACTATCTAAGGATATGGCTGATTGATATTCCAGTGCCCCAATAGCTCAATAGTTGTGTAGATGCCAAGTAGTAATCTGCCATGGTGATGTGTCTGCATTTGTATTCTCCATTTAACTGATTGATCACGAATTCTGAATCACTAAACACCTCAACTTCAGTTGCCCCCAACTCTATTAAGATTTCCAGGCCAATTATCAATGCCTCATACTCTGCTCGATTGTTGGTAGTCTCTTGATAATCTAGGAGGAATGAATAACAATGGTAAGTACCTCTGGGATCAATGATGACAATCCCAACTCCAGCAGTATTTTGAGTGCAAGAACCATCAAAATACAGTCTCCTAGGAGTGATATAGAGGCTAGTTATTCTTTTTATCTCTTTTTGGATCCATTCTTCTCTGCTCGAGAAGGCTTTGCTTGGTGAGATCCACACATTGGCCACTTCTAGAGTTCCTGGGATGTTGTTAATCTCCTCTTGAGACTCTTGGTGCTCAACCAAGAAGTCTACAATTGCTTGTCCCTTGATCGCTCTTTGAGGCACATATTGAAAGCTGAACTCTGATAGTGCTAGAATCCACTTTCCAATTCTCCTAGTTAGCATTGGTTTTAACAACATGTACTTGATCACATCAGTCTTGGCAATAATGTGGATGTGGCAAGGCAACATGTAATGCCTTAGCTTGCAGGCAGTGAAGTATAGAGCTAAACATAACCTCTCTATTGGTGTGTATCTTGACTCTACCTCAATAAGGATTTTACTGAGGTAGTAAATTGCTTGTTCCTTCCCACCTTCATTGTTTTGGGCCAGCAAGCTTCCCATTGACTTTCCAAAGGTAGAAATATAGTTAAAGGCTTCCCTCTTTGAGGTGGCATGAGTACTAGTGGAGAGGTCAAGTAAGCCTTTATGCTGTCAAAAGCTTCTTGGTGTGATGGGCCCTACTCAAATTCTTCCTTGTCTTTTGATCTCAACAAAGGAGTTAGTTGTGAAATCTTGCCCGCCAAGTTAGTAATGAATCTCCTTAAGAAGTTGATCTTCCCCAGCAGCCTTTGCAGTTGCACTTTATTGGTAGGAGGAGGTGATTCCATTATTGCCCAAGCTTTATTTTTGTTGACTTCCACCCCTCTTTGATGAACAAGAAATCCCAAAAAGTTGCTCGACCTTACCCTAAAAGAACATTTCTTAGGGTTCATTTTCAGCTTATGGATCCTCATTCTTGTTAAGGCTTGTTTGAGGTCTACCAAGTGATGTTCTTCAATTTTAAACTTCACCATGATGTCATCAATGTATACTTCCATGCTATGGCTAATCAAGTCATGAAAAATGGCATTCATCCACTACTACAAAAGGGGATATTACTGTCATATTCAAAACGACACTGATCAAGTCATGAAAAATGGCATTCATCCACTACTACAAAAGGGGATATTACTGTCATATTCAAAACGACAGGAAAAACCCCTTACTGCCGGAATATTGGACAAAATCCGACATTAAATCGTGCAATGTCGGATACAGAAACCGACACCAATGCTACCGTCACAAAAAGGGTATTGACGTCGCTTAGGCACCTTAATCCGACACCATGAAGCAAAGTAATATAAAATAAAAAGGAACAAAGGCGTCGCTTAAAAGAGACATTACCACTGACGTTGCTTAAAAGCGACATAGATAAGGGCCATGATGTCGGTTAAAACCGACATTAAGTAGTAAATAAATAATTAAAATATCACACTTGGTATCGATTCCAACCAACATCAATTCAGTTAAAATAATAAAATACGCAAGTTAACGTCGCTTACAAACGACACTACACATATTAAAAATAAAAATTTTCACAAATCCTCACGTCAGATTGTAATTGTTATATTTGATATATTTTTTCAACTCTTCACATCATTTTTTAATTAATAACAATTACAAAAAATTATATGAAAATAATTCCAACCAATATATCATTTATAGGCCAAGTCTTAGTCAACCATTAACAAAAACTCATAACAAATATTTTATATTTCAAATAACATAGAAAAACTCATTCGTCATAACAAACACCAAATCCGACATTACAAATACAACATACAAAAAACAGAAATAGAAACTATAAACGCTAGCACAAGTGTCATACATAGCCGACAAGAAAATGAACCACACTACTCAGCAGAACCAGAGCCCGAATGTGAACCCGTTCCTTCTCGAGATGCTTCTCGAGTTCCTTCTTGAGATGCTTGTTGAGATCCTCCTTGTGATCCAATAAACCTCGTCATGTTCACATCTAATGGACCACCTGCAAGCATTCTAGAAAAACTTCCAATTGGAACATCCGGGAAAATCCCATTATGAGCAGCCATCTCGAGTCGATATATAGGCATTTGATATGGCAGCTGCTGCATGTATGACATGGGTGGCTGCTGCTGCATGTATGGCATGGGTGGCTGCTGCTGCATGTATGCCATGGGCTGTGTCGGATACATTGGATATGGAGGTTGATGATTATAGCTTGTATACGGATATACAGGTGCACTAGGAGGCTGATTTTGGGGTGACTGTTAGGTTCCTTGTGGGTATGGATATGGAGAAGGAGGCTGACCCTGACTTGATTATTGGGTCCCCGGACTATATACGGTGGTATCGGCTGAATTTTTTGCAGTATCAACTTAAACAGCTGATTCTATTTCTGCTGCTGGCTGCATGTTTCTGCAAGCATAAATTCTAGATCTGCCATCCATTTAGAATGAGCTTCTTCCTTCCTTTTTAATTCATTGTTCTCGGTCAACAACACTGCCATTGAACTCTGGGATGATCTTCTGGAGGAATTAGAAGAAGTTGAGGAAGATGCATACGACACCATATCCGGAGTCACCCCATGTCCATACCCTCGTACTCTATTATGACGCTCAGGACCCATCGTCTCCACATAAACCTGGGTCCTAAGCTCATCACCATCTTCATGCCCAGACTCAATCATAGTTTGAATATTCCCTTCCCTAGTTGCCATGCAATAAATTTTTTATAAATAAGAATTCAACTATAGATAATAAAATTTAATAACAATAATATACTAGATAGAAAAAATTTAATAACAATGATATACTACATAGAAAAAATCAATTACCCCAGGGCGCTTCGATGTTTCATCAATCCAAGTGCGATCCTTTCGAGTATGACAGTGACGAAAAAATAAAACAGGATCCGCCTCCTTCCCATGCTTTTTCCTCTATCATTATAAGTCAAACAAAAAAAGAACAATTTTCACCAACCATCAAATTATAAATAAATTTCTACCAATAATATATTAAATTTAAAAATATCTACAATACTTGAAAATGAACAACCCTTACAAGTTATGCCCTAACTCTTGCAAAAGACTTTGCACCAGTTGTATGGTTCATCGTTTTCAACCGCCGATTATACTTATTTTTTGCAGCAATATCCTAGAAAAAAATAATTTATTAAACACATTACAAACTTTAATAAAATAAATAATAAAAAGTTTACCTTTGTCTTTTCTTTGTTCCAGTAAGAGACCAATTCAGCCCAATGTTTGAGGATCCACATTAGGAGGAGTTTTCCGGTACTCCTCAACTGGTTTATCAGTATAATGTTTTTTTTTTCAATTTATTTCTATACTCCTTACGCGCATGCTCCGCAATATGAAGTGTCATGTGCCAGATCATTGGCATTTTCGCCATATCCTCTTCTTGAAAAATAATAGTTTCCTGTACGCATAAAAAAAAAATCAAGCAAACTAATTATTACTACAAACATTGACTAATTATACTCTCTTCTAGTAACAAAAAAATAATTCTACCTTTATTCTTATCCAAAAAGCTTCTCTGCGATCTTGCTTGATTTGACGGCAATCACTCACCAACGACATATGTCTAGAATCTCTTACCTCTGCCGCTACATGTTTTGAAAATGCATTGGAATTTTCACTTATGCATTTTCCTGACGCATCAAAACAATAAACTTGTTCCTTCCAGTTGGGAATCGAGGGTCCCTGTCCCCGTTGAGTTGTTCTTTATAAACAAAGAAAAAACAATTAAAAACCATGGACCAAAACAAAAAAACTGTAACTACAAACCATAACAAATTAAAAATGAACAACCTTCAACTTCTTCCTCTTCGAAATGGGGATCGTTAGCATGTTCATCTTCAAAATGTTCCATAACAAAACAATTTGCAAGTAAAAAACCAAAAAAGTGAAATGAGAGAAGAAGTGGAAAAAACGGAGGAAATTGGGAGAGAGATGGACAGACTAAATTTTGTGCAAAAACGAAAGCGCGGGCGAAATGAGTGGGGAAAAAGGGGATTAAATATGGATGCTAACTTGGCGTCGGTTAAAACCGACATTAACCCACTGACGTAGCTTTAAAACCTGTTGGCATTGAAATAACTGACTCATAGTGTCGATTTAAACCGACAATACCACTGATACATATATTCATAAAATTAAACCCACTTACTTTCTGACAAAATTTAATGAACCAAACGTTGCGTCGGTTTAGCTACAATTGGTGTCGATTTAAACCAACACCATCACTTACACATTTATTGCTACAATTAATTCCAGACTTCTGACAAAATTTAATGAACCAGTGACAGCGTCGCTTTAGCTTAACTTGGTGTCGATTTAAACCGACACCATTACTGACACATTTACTTCCTCCACACACTTCTGACAAAACTCATTACACCAGCGTCGCTTTAACTAAACTTAGTGTCGGTTTAAACCGACACCATTGTAGACACATTTACTGCTGCATCTAATCAGACAACAACTTTCTGACATAGTTTTTTAAAATTTGCATGGCGTCGGTTTAGTTAATTTGGTGTCGCTTAAAACCGACACTATTGTTTGACAAGCTTTAATGATGTGGCCGTTGTGTCGGTTTAGTTATATTTAGTGTCGGTTTTAACCGACACTACCTCTGACACACTTTACTGCCGCATTAAATCATACAACTACTTTCTAACCCACTTGACTTACGAAGTGACTAATTGGAAGTGGTCTTCCCAAGTCCACTTTACGTCGGTGTTAGTCGACACTACCTCACCCATGCCGTCGCCTAAAAGCAACAGAAAAATAGTTTTAAAAAAAAATGCTTAACCCATAAAAAATAAATATCGAGGTTTTTTTTTTTGGTTATCTCATAAAACATTTTAAGATTTTAATGAATAAAATTGAACTTAAACCATATACGTAATAGAAAACAAAAATATTGTCTAATTAATACTTAAAACACATAAAACAGTTACTATATTTATTCCATGTCATCATCTGTCGTGTCTTCGTCAGCATTGGCATTGCTAGCGAACTGGGTAGGCAACGGTAATGATTCATGAAAAGGAGTCTCTTCCACGCCAACCCTTGTATGGAAATTTTCATGGTCAAGTATCTGATCATCCAAATTTGGTACCGCATAATCTTCAATTGCATCACCATCCTCTAATACGTCAAACAAATCCCTTGGTTGCGTTCGAACAACTACGTGCCAATCTTTTTCAATTGTGTCCTCAACGTAAAATGCTTGTAATGCTTGTGATGCTAATATGAAAGGATCCCCTTTAAATCCTAATCGATTGAAGTTCACCATAGTAAATCCATATTGATTAGTCTTCATTCCTCGTGGACTTTCACTGTTAACCCATTCGCACTTAAATAACATCACAGCTCGACCCCTATCTCCTGGCTCAGCATGACCACAATATTTAACCTCGAACATAACTACAACTCTGCCATAACAATTCTCTTGCCCAATTGCACCAGGAACATTTGCAGGTACAAAGACACCACAATTTTGATTCTTATGCTTGTCATCCACAGATTTTATACGAAATCTGAACCCATGAACAATGTGACTTTTATATCTACTCACAACCCTGCTAGGATAATTAGCTAGCCAACGCAAGTCTTGAGATATCAACGTGTCATTAGGATGACATCTTGAATTCATCTGTAATAAAAATGATGACAAAAGTTAACATGATAACTATAATCATGTTATAATTAAAATGTAAAAATATAAATAAATAATGTGATTGTTGTATCAACTCACATGTTGCTTGAACCATTCTAGAAATTTTTTCTTACTTAGCTCCTGAATTTGTCGCATAGTTAACCTATCTCGACAATGTTTCATTTTCAAGAATTCCTCATGCTGCCTGGGCATTTATGTCCAAATTTAGATAATTAATTTTTCAAAGTTAAGAAAACCAATAAAACATTAAGACATAAGATTAAACGTTCTTACCTTTTAAATGGGTGACCTTGATCACAATTATTTAGAATGTATCTATGGCACTAATCAATAACATTTAGATCGAGCTCCACATTTTCTCCTCAACCCATATAACATCGTTTGGAGTAAAAAATTGATAACCCACCAGACACTTCACATCCAATACCATCTTCATTTCGGCCTTCACGGGTGTGACGACACTTGACATCTCTAAGATACATGGAACAGAAGGACAAGCACTTATCCACCAAATATGCTTTAGCAATAGAACCTTCAGGATGACCCTTATTACAAACATAGCGCTTCAACGTTTGCAAATACCTACAATTATAAACAAAACACAAATTATTATAATTATAAATTAAAGCTATGACTATAATTGTAAAAAATTTATAAAAATTTATTAATTACCGTTCAATTGGATACATCTATCTATATTGAACAGACTCTGCAAGAGCTGCTTCATCTGCCAAGTGAATTGGAAGGTGCACCATTATATCAAAAAATGTAGGTGGGAATATTTTTTTCAAGTTGACATAATGTCAAGGCAATTCTTGAATTCAGTTGCGTGAATCCTTCCTCAGACTCCTTCTTACAACACAACTATCTGAAAATTGCACTTAACTTTAATAATACCATAGTAACAGTTTTAGGCAAAACCGGGCGTATTGCAAGCGGGAGTAATTGTTGCATTAAAACATGGCAATCGTGACTTTTCAACCCATGTATTTTTTGTTCATTCACGTGCACAGATCTCAATAAATTTGAAGAATATCCATCGGTGACCCGAATGGTAGACAACACTTTGCAAAACACAGTTTTTTCTTCTCTTTTCAACGTGAACAATGTTGGAGGTAGAAATGTTCTATTTCCTTCTCTACGTGGGTGTTAACTACGTCTTATGTTCAAGACTTCAAGATCTGCACGTGCAGCCAATCCATCTTTAAACTCTTCTATATCTAGTAATGTTCCCACCACATTGTCACATATATTCTTCTCGATATGCATAACATCGAGATTGTGTCTAATCAACAGATGCCTCCAATAAGGTAGTTCATAAAAAAATAGATTTCTTCTTCCACTGACTGTTACTACTTGTACTGCCTGAAGTTTTTTTTCTGCGCTGCCCAACATAAGCATCTTTCTTTGGTTTTCCAAAAGTAAATCTCAATGTAGAAAGTTCTTCGAGACACTGTAAACCAGTCCACTGCCTTAGAGCACTACGATGCTCTCGACGACCATTAAAATTTATGGTTTGCCTTTGAAACCTATGATTATCTTCAAGAAAACATCGATGCCCCATATAACAAATCTTACGACTCGCCGGCAAGTAAATAGATTCTTTATCATGCATGCAATGTGGACAGGCTTTATAGCCATGTGTACTCCATTCCTACAACATTCCATAAGCTGGAAAATCACTTATAGTTCATAAGACGGCAACCTTCATTGTAAAACTTTGGTTGGAATATGCATCATAAGTGGGAGTTCCCACCTCCCACAACTCATTCAACTTGTCAATCAGTGGACGCATGTATACATCAATCTCATTACCAAGACTGCGTGGTCCTGGTATTAATAGAGACAACAACAAATTTGGTTGCTTCATGCACATTTAGGGCGGCAAATTGTAAACAGTAAGCACCGCAGGCCATGTGCTATGGTCATGCCTCATTTTCCCAAAAGGATTAAATCCATCACTGGCCAACCCTAATCTGACATTTCGAATTTCAGACGTAAAATCCGAATATAAATTATCCAAATGCTTCCTTGCTGGAAAATCTGAAGGATGCCTCATAAACTCATCCTTAGGACATTCAGTTGCGTGCCACCTCATATGTTCAGCAGTATGCTTCGACATAAAAAATCCTTGCAATCGTGGTTTTAAAGGAAAATACCATATAACCTTAGCTGCGATCTTTTTTCTTGAGCTATTGATGCGAAAATTTTCTTAACACACAAATTTAACCTTCTTTTGACAATTGTAGTACATGTATAAGTAGGGATCGTTCTGGACCGGGAATTAGGAGGGCTTGCTAATAACCTCTAAACTGACTCAAAAACATAAAACTAAACTTAAAAACACTTAAAAAGACTCACAAGACTCAAAGCCAAGTTAAAATACTCAAAACAGCTTAAAACAACCAAATAAACTTAAACTAGACACTAGGAATGACTTTGGACGAAAATTGACTTTTACTTGAATCAAAACACTTAAAAACACAAACTAAAACATATTTGAAACACTTTGCAAGAAGAAACTAAAGGGGGGTTTTGATTTGGATGAAGTTGAAACAAATAAACAAGTATGAAAAACTAGACGGATTGTAAAACAAATGTGAGAAATAAGATGATGGATGGGATAACTAGAGGTTTTTTCTCCACACATGACATGTATGCAAATAACTCGATTTCCAGTTACTACTTCATTGAATTATGAACGACAATGCTCCAAATTAACCGTGACATCACTAGTTAACTCTCAGATTTTCCTTGTTTTATTGGATTGGATGACATCATTCGACAACCCAAAACATTCTTCTAAAGTTCACTACATGACATCATAATAGAGATACAATCAAAGATCATTACGTTTAATGAAAATCATAAGCATTGACAAAGTAACATGCAACCATGACATCATGTCACTTATGCTAGGAATTGAACTTAATGCGATCGTTTATAAGCGACCTTCACTACATGTGAATATAAGTTTGTAACGATTATGTGAAACTTCCTTATATTCTAGCAACAGATTTATGCATGCCAATTAAGTGTTGACCCTTAATTAACAAATACAAATAAGTTATCAATCAAATAGTTAAGCCAATTGCATTCACGATTCAAGAGTTCATAACTGGAATTTATCAAATTATATTGCACACATAATCATGGCTTTTAAATCACCCATAGCCAAGAGGGGTTTAGCCACTCATATTTATAACAAAACGAAAGGAAATGAATTTAAACATTAGAAACAAAAGAAAGAAAACACCTAAACGCTCCAAAGATCCAAGTTGGATAGCAAGCACATCCAAGCACTTTCCTTCCTTTCCTTTGCTATGGCACATGGTGTTGGTAAGTTTTTGAAGGTTTGTTTGTATGGAGGAATGGATGTGAAGACGAATGTATGTGTTTGGATGAAGGTTGTGTTGAAATGAGAGTGAATGATCTAACCAAGTATATGGAGTTGTGAGATGTGAATGTAGTGTCTTTGGATGGATTTTTTCTCCCGTTGTTATGGTGAAGGGTGGATGTATTTATAGGCTTGGGAGAGGACCACCATCTAATTAAGGTGGTAATGGTGTATGTTGTGGTAATGAGTGGATGTAATGGGTGTAGTGGGTGAGTGTTGTGATAATGAGTGGATGTAATGGGTATAGTGGATGAGTGTTTGGTAATGAGTGGATGTAATGGGTGTAGTGGGTGAGTGTTTGGTAATGAGTGGGTGTAATGGGTGTAGTGGATGGATGTTTAGCAATGAGTGGATGTAATGGGTGTAGTGGATGAATGTTTGATAATGAGTGGATGTAATGGGTGTAGTGGATGAGTGTTTGGTAATGAGTGGATGTAATGGGTGTAGTGGATGGATGTTTGTAGTTGTAGGTCAACACACTTGCACACACACATGCTAATTTCTAGCCTTCTAATCTTCAAAAATGTCCATCCTCATGTCTCCATGCTTGCACTATCCAATCTTGGCCCAAAAATGCTCTAAAATGCTCCAAGCCAACTTTGTTATTTGAACCTACAAACACACGAAAATAGCTTAAAGTACTAAAATAACTAGAATTAAACTAAGTAAATGCCAAGAAACAAGCTAACTAAGTTGCATAAATATGCTCCTATCAAATTCGCCCACACTTAGATTTTGCTAGTCCTCGAGCAAAACAAAAGAAACAAAACGAAACAAAACAAACAAAACACAACGTAACCTTCCAACATTTGCCTCAAGGATTTCCAATGCACATGACATGTTAAAAATCATCATTCCCACAGATTTTGGTTATCTTCACACTTGAGAACAAACTTAATCACAGTCACTACTTACTAGTTCACAATTAACCAATTAAAACAATGTTTTGAATGTTGTAACATGCCTTAGAGAATTTGCTCAATTCCTTACAAGATACTCTCTATTTTCACTCACATATGTTATAACAAAGGAAGCAATTTTCTGGAGTTATTAAGCATGTTTAGATATGATCTCATGAATGGAATGCTACTACTTAGATGCGAGAACCAGTGACACCATATGCTCATACCAATTTCGAACTCCACAAATTGAAACGCACAACACTCAAGATTGAAGTCAAGGGTTGTAACAGGGCTTGGGGGTAATGGCTAACAAAGAAAGGATAGGAATAACAAACGTTCTTAAAGCGATAACAAGCAAAGCAATGAAATAGACACTTGGAATTCACTTTAGAATGCAGAATCAACTTTTAAATACAAAGGGAAGATTCATGCAACACTTAGGGCCGAATTCAATGTTTTGGACCCTTTTTTAACAAACAACACTTTAGAGCTCTTTTTCATACTTTTTTTTTTCTTTTCCCTACCCGTGCCTTATTAAGGACTTTGGTACACACACACACAAGAATTACTTCCCCCACACTTGCTTTCTGCAATACATTGATAAAAAAGGAGTTCATTTTAAGTCATGCTTTACTATGCTTCAAGAACAAGGGTATGGATGATCCTAAAACTAGGCTAGGTAAGGATAGTGTGGGTTAACAAAGAACATAGGCTTAACAAGGCTCAACAGGGTTAAACTTAAACACATAATGAAATAGGGGAACGGCAATTTGGCTTTGGTGGTCACTACACATCTTCATCTTGAATATGTGTTATGCAAATCAATAGCATGCTTTGAATGAAATAGGCATGAGTTCTAGCATTTGGAACTAAATGATGAAACGCCTTCTAAGTAGCAACCAAGCAAAGAATAATGAGATCATGCAACGACTTTAGAAAACAATGATGCACATATTATTAACTCTCCAAATAAACGTTTAGGCTCAAGTCTCACAAGGTTGTAGCGTTCATTTGAGTTCCTTCCTTCAAGCATGTTATAAAAACTGATTTTTCCTTTATGATTGCATGTGAATTCATAAATTATAACCACAACCAAGCATACACCAAAGAGTAAATCAATTTTCATCCATGTTTATAACTCTCTTTAATAGTCATGTAATTAAAAACCAAATCCTCATCATTGTGTTGGAAGGTACCCTAAGACACAAATAAACACACAAAAACAACTCTTTTTGGGTTTTTCAAAACAATTTTTTTTTTTCAAATTTTTATGAGATTTTTGGATTTTTATGTCAAAACACACTAAAACACTCCAAAACAGCTTCAAAAAAAAAAAAAAAAACACTTAAAAACAGCAAGGAACAACACTAGAAGTAATGGGTGATAAACTCTTACGAATTTCATGCAAAACAACTTGGTTACCCCCCCCCCCCCACACTTAAATCAAACATTATCCCCAATGTTTCAAGCATAAACTCACACAAAAACAAGCAAACAAACAAACAACGAATAAACATGACAAGTATGGTAAAGTAAAAACCAGACAGAGTAGAGTTTAAGAATGCAAATCTGGTTTTGGAGATAAATGATCTTGGCGACTTTCCACAGCTTTGATCTCGAACTGGTTTGGAATTCTGAGCAAGGAATATCAGAGTTCCTTGGTTTCAAATCAGACTCTTTCTGCTGGGTTGATTTGATTGTGCAGTCTGCATTCTTCTCTGTTTGTTTCTTTTGCACAGCAGGCAGGCACGAAGTAGAGGCGATGATCTGTTTCTTTCTTCAATCTTTCCAAGTGCCCACCATTTGCTTTCTTTCTCTTTGTCCCTAGCTGAGGATGAATTAGCACATTGTCTCCACATGTTTCGAGGTATCATTTTCACTTCCCTTATCTATTCCCAGGCAGATGTGGTAGACGAAGAGGAAGTATAAGATGTTGAAGATGAGTACTCGAGAGCAAGGCTAGGTAAGCAATCAGGAAGGGGTTTCAGGCAGTCGGTTCCAGATCGGAAGATTGATACCAAGTGCTGGCTGATTGCTCTCTTTCTCCTTGTCTCGCAGATGAAAACAACGACAAGGAGAAGGACATGGAGAAAGCATGATATGAGATACTCTTGCTTTCAACCTTCATGATATGAAATACTTTTGCTTTCTATGAATTGTTTGCAGAGGTACCCCAAGGAATAAGGAACACTGAGTGACTCGAGAGGCTTCCTTAGGAATGCATTCTCGGAGATGAAGAAAGGTTATGTATGTCTGCCTTGCAATGAAGGGTGAAGGTTGACATTTATAGGAATTAATAACCGGTACTATTCTTTCACTCTTGTCGGCAATCGTTGGATGATTTAACAGTAAACTTCACATGCCTTCTACTTCACAAGAAATCTTCGACATATTGCCTATAATTTCCGCAAAGCTGAGTGTGCATGTGACAGGCGCTGACACGTCTGGAAAAGCAAGTGCCTCTTCGATATCTGGAATCGGTGCTTCGACAAACTGCCCGTGATTTCCGCAAAGTTGAGTGTGCATGTGACAGATGCTGACACGTCTGGAAAAGCAGATGCCTCTCCGATTTTTGAGCTTGCCTCTTCGAGTTCTGAGCTTCGTCGAGTGCAGAGGTTGCATGTGACAAGTGCAGATAAATCTGGAAAAGAAGATTGGTCCGTGGTTTCTGAGCAAGCCTAGCTTTTGAGAAAGCTAATGCCTCTTCGATTTTTGAATTGGCCTCTTTGATTTCTGAGCCCGCCTCTTCGATCTCTAAAATCCTGTCGAGTGCTGGTTTTTATAGAGGGGCGCAGTACGTTTCAGAGCACACTTGAATTTTTGCCTGTAGAAACTCCCTTCTTGCACTTCTACGATCTTGACTTGTCCGATCTCTTCTTTCTTCAACACATTTGAAAATGTCTGGCCCCTCCGACCATCGTTTTGACCTGAACCTTGGTGAAAAGATAGCCATGCCTTCTCCAGACAACATATGGTGCCCATCCTTCATATCCCTTACTGGTCATCTTACCGTTGGGGATTCAGTGATGAAGAATGATATGACCGTTGCGATGGTGGCTCGAAACCTTGTCACTCCCAAAGATAATAGACTACTTTCCAAACGGTCTGATGAGTTGTCTGTTAAGGATTCTTTGGCTCTCAGTGTGCAGTGTGCAGGTTCTGTGTCTAATATGGCCTAACGCCTATTTGCTCGAACCCGTCAAGTTGAATCGTTGTCGGCTGAAGTGATGAGTCTTAAACAGGAGATTAGAGGGCTCAAGCATGAGAATAAACAGTTGCATAAGCTCGCACATAACTATGCTACAAACATGAAGAGGAAGATTGACCAAATGCAGGAATCTGATGGTAAGATTTTACTTGATTATCAGAGGTTTGTGGGTTTGTTCCAATAGAATTTGTTTTCGTCTTCTAGGGCTGTATCGCGTAATGAAGCTCCAAATGATCAACCTCCGATGCCTCATCCTTCTGGGGCTCCGCCGACTGCTGAGGCTCCGCCGACTACTAAGACTTCTCCTAAGCAGCCTTTGTGAAGGCTTCCTCTTGTATTTTCTGCTTAATGTTCCTCGTTTTTTTTTTCATGAAAATGAATGTAAAAATATCTTGCATATCTGTCAATGTTTCAAAAATAAACCCACACCAAAAAAAATTAAACAAGCAACAAATAAAAATGACAATCATGGCAAAATAAAACTGCAGAAAAGGGAAGGTTTTTAGAATTGCAAAACTAATTGTGGAGCGATTCAAAAATCTTCCTCATTTGAATACATGGGTTGCCTCCCAAGAAGCGCTTGCTTTAACGTCTTCCAGCCGGATGAAACTTCCTTCTAAACTTGGATAGGGCCCATAGCATGGAATTGATCCTTGAATGGAAGGTTATACTTGATGTGATCCGGCAATGGTTTAAATTCTAGTGTAGGTGCCTGAATCATCGAAATTAGCAAGTTAGTATATAATAAAATCGAAGTTGGAAAAGATGGCTTACTTGCTTGCTCTAACACAAACTCAATTACGAACACCACATCTTTGAAGGTTGCAGGGATATGGGACTTGGCCAGATTTGGTGTTTTGAGAGTTATGACTTTTCCCGTGTCATAAAATCCAACTTCTTTGGGAATTTTCGTCTCAAATGTATCTTCTTTGATGAATTCTAGACATTCCTCATCCACTTCTTGCTCTTGATTATTTGGAAAGGTTTCGAAGATGCCTTTCTCACCCTCTTCTTCTTGGATTGCATGATCCTGCAAGGAATAAGGACATTTGGTGAAACGGGGTCAAGACGATTTGAATTTAGGCTTACCTTGGTTGTAGTGGACGACATAGAGGGCATATGGGGCTGCGGCAAGGGTGGTTCTTCCCTTACCGTGGCCTTGTTATTCTCCTTTTCTTCGAGCATCAGCTATTCATCCATGTTTTGGCTTGGTTTGGATGTCTTGGGTTCACCTCCAACCTCCATAGCACTTCCGAAAGTGATAGCACCATGGATTTCAAAATCTTCCTTCAAATTTTCAATAGTTGAGTTGGAGAGTTCACTTTGCTCTTGAATTTGTGCCGTGAACTCCATAATCTCTCCAAGTTGATTTTTCAATTCGCTCATCTCCTTAGCTTGATTTAGCATTGTTTCATTTTGATTTTGCTGCCCTTGCACCAAAGAGTTTAGTAATTGAAAAATTTGATCACTATCCGTGGACATACTTGAATTTGATTGGAATTGTTAGAGGGGAAGCTGTGGTGGCTGCATAGGTGTTAAATAAAACTCCTTAGATTGATGCCAATATCCATCTTGTTAAGCCTCATTGGCTTGATTTTGTAAGCCCTGCACCAAAGAATTTATTACATCAAAAATTCGATCATAATCTATTGACGAACCTGAGTTTGATTGAGCATATTGTATATAAGGTTGTGATGGTTGCATAGGTCTTGAATGGAACTCTTCTTCTTGCTGCCAATATCCATCTTGTTGGAATTGTTGAGGTTCTATGTAATTTGAATAATCTCTCCAATCCGAATTGTAAGCGTTGGAAAACATGTTGTCCCATGATTGGTTATGGCCTTGATACCCCCAAGCATCTTCATTCGCAGCGAATTGAGAATATTGCTGAATTGGATATCCTTGCCCATATGACACACCACATGTAGGGACACTTTGCATTGTGGTCCTTTCGGCATATTGTGACAATTGAGAAGTAAGTTCCGCCAATTGAACTTGAATGGTAGCAAAATCCATGTCTTACTTCTCTAGTACCTGCAATCAAGGAAACAAAACTAAATCAAATATCAAAAGTAAAAAAAAAAAAAAAAAACAAAACACAAACAGAAACAAAGTCAGTAACTAAAAAAAAAAGACACAAAAATAAACAAAAAGAAATAACAAGGGATTAGCAAAGTTGCTAATCCCCAGCAACGGCGCCAAAAACTTAATGCAAAAATTTTCTTAACACACAAATTTAACCCTCTTTTGACAATTGTAGTACAAGTATAAGTAGGGATCGTTCTGGACCGGGGATTAGGAGGGCTTACTAATAACCTCTAAACTGACTCAAAAACATAAAACTAAACTTAAAAACACTTAACAAGACTCACAAGACTCAAAGCCAACTTAAAATACTCAAAACAGCTTAAAACAACCAAATAAACTTAAACTAGACACTAGGAATGACTTTGGACGAAAATTGACTTTTACTTGAATCAAAACACTTAAAAACACAAACTAAAACAGATTTGAAACACTTTGCAACAAGAAACTAAAGGGGGGTTTTGATTTGGATGAAGTTGAAACAAACAAACAAGTATGAAAAACTAGACGGATTGTAAAACGAATGTGAGAAATAAGATGATGGATGGGATAACTAGAGGTTTTTTCTCCACACATGACATGTATGCAAATAACTCGATTTCCAGTTACTACTTCATTGAATTATGAACGACAATGCTCCAAATTAACCGTGACATCACTAGTTAACTCTCAGATTTTCCTTGTTTTATTGGATTGGATGACATCATTCGACAACCCAAAACATTCTTCTAAAGTTCACTACATGACATCATAATAGAGATACAATCAAAGATCATTACGTTTAATGAAAATCATAAGCATTGACAAAGCACTTGCAACTATGACATCATGTCACTTATGCTAGGAATTGAACTTAACGCGATCGTTTATAAGCGACCTTCACTACATGTGAATATAAGTTTGTAACGATTATGTGAAACTTCCTTATATTCTAGCAACGGATTTATGCATGCCAACTAAGTGTCGACCCTTAATTAACAAATACAAATAAGTTATCAATCAAATAGTTAAGCCAATTGCATTCACGATTCAAGAGTTCATAATTGGAATTTATCAAATTATATTGCACACATAATCATGGCTTTTAAATCACCCCTAGCCAAGAGGGGTTTAGCCACTCATATTTACAACAAAATGAAAGGAAATGAAGTTAAACATTAGAAACAAAAGAAAGAAAACACCTAAACACTCAAACGATCCAAGTTGGACAGCAAGCACGTCCAAGCACTTTCCTTCCCTTCCTTTGCTACGGCACATGGTGTTGGTGAGTTTTTGAAGGTTTGTTTGTATGGAGGAATGGATGTGTTTGGATTAAGGTTGTGTTGAAATGGGAGTGAATGATCTAACCAAGTATATGGAGTTGTGAGATGTGAATGTAGTGTCTTTGGATGGATTTTTTCTCCCGTTGTTATGGTGAAGGGTGAATGTATTTATAGGCTTGGGAGATGACCACCATCTAATTAAGGTGGTAGTGGTGTATGTTGTGGTAATGAGTGGATGTAATGGGTGTAGTGGGTGAGTGTTGTGATAATGAGTGGATGTAATGGGTGTAGTGGGTGGATGTTTGGTAATGAGTGGATGTAATGGGTGTAGTGAATGAGTGTTTGGTAATGAGTGGATGTAATGGGTGTAGTGGGTGAGTGTTTGGTAATGAGTGGATGTAATAGGTGTAGTGGATGGATGTTTGGCAATGAGTGGATGTAATGGGTGTAGTGGATGAGTGTTTAATAATGAGTGGATGTAATGGGTGTAGTGGATGAGTGTTTGGTAATGAGTGGATGTAATGAGTGTAGTGGGTGAGTGTTTGGTAATGAGTGGATGTAATGGGTGTAGTGGATGGATGTTTGTAGTTGGAGGTCAACACACTTGCACACACACATGCTGGTTTCTAGCCTTCTAATCTTCAAAAATGTCCATCCTCATGTCTCCATGCTTGCATTATCCAATCTTGGCCCAAAAATGCTCCAGAATGCTCCAAATAGCACTTTGTTGCCAACTTTGTTATTTGAACCTACAAACACACGAAAATAGCTTAAAGTACTAAAATAACTAGAATTAAACTAAGTAAATGCCAATAAACAAGCTAACTAAGTTGTATAAATATGCTCCTATCAGCTATCCTCTGCGTTGGTGATTTTATATCTTGATTCACCACAAACCGAGCACACGGTCAACTCCGAAGTATCTTTCCAATAGATCATGCAATCATTGGGACATGCGTCAATTTTCACATACGTCAGACCCAAGTCATTTATAAGTTTTTTTGCCTTATAACAGGAATTAGGCAAACAATCCCCTTCAAACAACATTCTTTTAATTAACTCCAGTAAAGTGGTAAAGATCTCGTCTGGCATTCCCGCTAAACATTTGATCTGATACAGTCTTGCAACTGCTTCCAATTTCTTAAACTCTTTACATCCTGGCCATAAATCTTAATCTGCCTCTTCAAGTAACCTAAAAAAAGTCTCCACCTTTTCTGGACACCTTTCCCTAATAGGGGGTTCAGTAGGCGGCCCAACACCTTCTTCTGTTAATGGTTGGACAAATACATCATTAAGAAAATCATGCATACCAGCCACCACATCTCCTGTTTCTTCTTCTCCGATTGCCACATTTTGCTCTCCAATGTTTTTCTCACCATGATGTCGCCACCAAGCGTTTTTATAATCTTTATCCATATCATACAATATGAGATGTTCAACAACAGTGTTCCTAACAAAAGTATATCGATTACAACATCTTTTGCAAGGACATCTAAACTTATCAGGGCCAACACCATTTGCAGCTGCTTGGTCCAAAAACAAATTAATTCCAGTTGTATAAGCTTCCAAATTTCAAGCTATCGTCATCCAACTCCTGTCCATGTTTTACCGCTTTACGGGGGCAAAATATTACGTTGACACTAAAATGCCTACAATCTTTCAATCCCTATCATGTAGGCATAACTATTAGAATTTTCAATTTCAATCTTTCAACCCTCGAACTCTATCACGATTGCAATCTTTTAATTTTCAACACCTATTATAGTAAAAACAAATTAAAATAACAACAAAAAGTTATCAAAACTATGCTCATCTAATCCATTCTAGTAAATAACAACCAAAAGTTATCAAAGTTATCAAAATAACAACAAAAACAAATCAAAATAACAATTAGAGTGCAAAACAAATTAATTTAACATAATATATTCTTATATTATTAAATATTATAAGTGTATGTTATATTTAATATGTCAATTTCACATAAATGCTTATAAATATTATTCATTTCCTTTTTCTCATAACAATTCAAGTGACAAAGTTAATTAATTCGACTAAATATTTATTAATTTAACAAAAATAGTATAAATTTATCTAAGTACTTAAATTAGAACTTTTAAATAAATAAACTTGTGTATTATACAATATAAAAATTAAAGAATTTAGTGATAGAAACCTGAATTATGGAAGAATTCCGTCGTTGATCAAATCTTTATGTACTTAACCAGCTCAAATAAATTCCCTACAAAAATAAATTGTAAATAAAAATTAAACATAAGTGGAGAAAATAAAAATATTAGAAGCAAGAAAAACTTACTTGTGAAGAAGGAACAAATGAAGTTGGAAGAACAAATAACAAAGGTGCAAGAGAGAACACGGGAGGGTTTGAAGTTGGAAGAACAAATAAGAAAGTAGCAAGAGAGAACATAGGAGGGTTTGAAATTGGAAGAACGAATAAGAAAAATGCAAGAGAGGAAGAAGACAACATGGGGGAAAGTATATAAAAACAATTATTCTGTCGCTTACAACAGACACCAGATTTTGAAATATTTGAAAAAACTAAAATCTATGTCGCTAAGAACCGACGCAGGCTTTAAAATATTTAAAAAAATAAGGACAAGTTTGTGTGGCGTCGAAATAAGGCCATGTTTGCGTCGGTTTAAACCGACGTGAGCCTCATGTGGCGTCGAAATAAGGAAGCTTTTGCAACAATGATTGAAAAGCTTTCCTACTTTATGTCGCTTAAAAGCCACCAGTATTTAAAAATATTAAAATGTATGTTTACGTCGGTTTAAAAGCGACACTAGTATTAAAAAATATTAAAAAAAATGTATGTTTACGTTGGATTAAAAGCAACACCATTATTTAAAAGTATTAAAATGTATATTTATGTCGGTTTAAAAGTGATACTAGTACTTTATGACGCTTTTAAGCGACAGTAAATCCGACGTCATGTTCAGTTAGTGTCGCAACTGTCTTATCCGCCACTATATTAAATTAAACCGACACCACCTACTGACACTATAAGACCATTTTGTAGTAGTGATCGCTCTTTGATAGGTTGCCCCAACATTGTTTAGCCCGAATGGCATTACCAAGTATTTATATGCTCCAACATGACCTGGGCACCTAAAAGCTGTTTTTTGAATATCATCTTTAGCCATTTTTATTTGATTATAACCGACATTCCCATCCATGAAAGATAGGACTTTGTGTTTGGCAATTGCATCTGTGGATAAGTCAGCCAAGGGCATGGGATATTCATCTTTAGGCGTAGCTCCATTAATGTTTCTATAGTCAACACAACACCGAACTGCATTAGTTATAGCCTTTAATATAGGTAAAATGTTGGCCAATCACTCAACATATTTGGCGGGCCTAATAAATCCAGCCTTTTTACCAGCCTCTCAATCTCTTCTTTGACTTTTTCTTCGATTTCTTTTGACATCCTCCTTAGTGCTTGCTTCACAGGTTTATATCCATCCTTAATAGGCATTCTGTGTTCTATTAAGGTTGAATCTAAGCCTGGCATCTCAATGTAATGCCAAGCAAAACAGTCTTTAAACTCATGCAAAAAACTGACTATCTTTGCTCGAACTTCAACTTCCAACAGGCCACTGATCTGTATAGGCCTTGGATCTCTCTCAGTCCCCAAATAAATGGTTTCTAAAAGGTCTTGTACCTCTAGTGGTGGCTTGTCAAGCTCTGTACACAAAAATTTGACTAACTCTGGACTCTCGGGCAAGTCTTCTGGCCCATCCAAGTCGTATATACATTTAGCCATTTGGATAACTGCTTCTAACTCATTTCCAAAAAACTTTTTTTCACTTTTGTTTTGGTTTCTTGAAGCTTTTTCCTCTTGTTCTTCTGCCAAGTTTTCCTTTTCCTACTTTCTCTCTCTTCCATACACTAATAGTCTTTTGATTAAGGACTTGACTACAACTACTTGGTCATTTCTTTTTTGTTCTGACATCACTGGTGTTGGGGATTTATGATAATATAGGGTCTATCTTATTTCTTCCTTGGTGAGGAATAACCCTTGTTCCAAAAACTTTTGGGCCATCACCTTAGTTAGGTGGCCGTTCTTATCAGCTCATAAGCACTGGAGAATCCCAATACTAGGATTATAAAAGCAGGTTTGTCCCATATTGGCAATGGGGAGGAATGGCCATGACTCGGCCTCCACCATCTCCTAAAATCTTGGTCCCATGGCTCATTCCTCATGGTAAACTGCTACTTGTTGATGCAGGGTGGAAGGCACAGAGAGACTCTGATGCATCCAATCTTGGCCTAGTAAAGCTCCATAGGTGGAAGTGTTGTCCACCACGAAGAATGCTAGCATGATTTGCTTGGAGCCCAAGTCAACCTCTAAGGGCAATATCCTATGAGTTTTAGTGATGGCTCCAAAGAAAATGAAAACTGTTAGATTTGTGGGGATAAGATCCTCTTCACTTCTACACACCATTTTCATTTGCTTATATGGTAACACATTGACCACAACTTATTCATCAATTAAAACCCTTTTGAAGGGCACTCTCTCTAGATGAGCAGTTACATAAATAGGCTTAAGATGGTTGGCTAGGGTCAAACTCGGGCGGTTGAAGACTATGATGTCTGAGTACACTTTCTCGGGCTCTTTGTGTGTGAGCTCGAGAAAACTTATTATGCCCGACTCCTCTTTTCCTACTTCTTCAACATTAACATGTGCCATCATAAGTTCTGTTGCCAAGTAATCACCCTCCATTGTGGTAGGTTGATCATGCTTCAGACAAAATATGGCAGATAAAGCAAATGTCATTTTTACATGAAGGTTGCTAGGTTCCGGTAAGTCTTCCTTCTTGCCCCCAATGTGGTTCATGAATTCATCTAACCAGGCCTGTGCTTCTTTTGGCAACATCAACTCAGGCAATCTTTCCTCCCGAGTTATACCAAAGTTTGGCATTTGTTCTGGAACTTTGCAAAGAGTATCAACCAACAAAGGTGAGGGCGTTCTTCTTTCGAGCTAGATAGTTCCAAAACATATTAGTTCCGGGGCTCCATCGTGGTGTTGGTATCATTACCATGTCTTCCTGAGCTCTCCTAAAGATTATGTACTTTCCTGGATGAGAATTTTATGGCACATGATCTCTTTCCCCCTCAATCTTGCTATTTGCCTTTTCTACCTCCTTTTTGCTTCTCCAATGAAGTTGATTTGTTCCCCCATGAGGTACTTTATCAAACTTCACATTTTCAGAGGTTTCCAAGGTAGTGGGGACTTTTAATGAGTTCATGTGGGCTTTGTGTAGCCTTTGAACTCTTTTGATCATAGAGGCTCCCATTTCTTTGACAGACCTCCCATCTTTTCCTACTACGTACCATTTCCTCCCGAGTTGGGCATAATCGTTCTTGTTGAATGAGGATATGTTCTTTGTTCTTCCTTTCATTCTGACATCATTATAACTTGGTTGGGGAGGCCTTACATCCACCCATTTTGGTATTTTAGCTTCTCTGTCTTGCACCTCTTCAGAGGCCTCATAATCTCTTAACGCTTTTAACACTCCTTTCGGTTGAGAGTCCCTTCCCAACCTTTAGAAAACATTTCTGGAGGTCTATTTCTCAACTGCCTACATGATACTTCTGCGGGCTTCTTGTTCCTCATTCTCTCATCTTCTGATCAATTCTTGATCAATAATAGCTCATGATGTTGGTATTTCTAACTCACATTTGCCTTGGCACTTACCACACAACACCAGTCCTTTAACTATAGCTGCTTTGGGTTTCTCGAGCAGCTTGATAGTTCCATTTGTTGGTTTGTCAACTTGCCTCCTTTCTGCTTTCACTTCCCAAGTGGCTTTTCCTTTCCCTTTCTCAGCCCACGTCAAGTTGATCATGTTCATTGGGGCTTCTGGGAAGGGATCAGTGTTAATCATTATATTGGCTTGTGGTTTTTCCAACATCAGTTTTCCCTTCCATATGAGGTCTTGTATTCAATCCCTAAACTGGACACAGTTGGTTATGGAGTGATTGAAGGTATAATGCAGCTCGCAATACTTCTTTCCCCTTAACTCTTTTGGCTTAAGCATCTTTTTGGTGCTGTCGGGCACAATCACTCTTGCCCACACCGACTCTTCATAGATCTTCGAGACCTTGGTTAAATCAAAAGAATAACTCTGGTATTTAGGGGGTTTCATAGGGACAAATCCACGATCATTCATCACCACTTTCTGATACTTGATTGGTTGGACTAACCCCTTCACTATTAAAGGTTTAAAAGGGGTAGTCATCTCTGCCGCACACATGTTCATCCCTTCTCTTCCATGGCCATCATTTTGTTCTGGCTCCGCTCCTTCAAAGTTCACTTGGTGAAATGCAGCTTTATTTTTGTAAAAAGGAGGAGCCTTGGATGAATGCTTCATTTGTTGTTCCTCAAGCAACAGCTTTTCGTACTTTATGGCAGCAATTACTAACTCTTGTAACTTATTGAACTGTACATCATAAAACTTTTTCCTCAAAGGCAGCCTTAAAGCCTTATGAGCAATGGATATGAGTTGGGTATGATTGATAGAGAATTGGCACCTAATTCTTGTCCTTCTAAACCTCATCATGAAGTCTTCTGTAGACTCATGTTCGTATTGCTTCACCTCCACTAGGTCATTGATAGACATTTCAGGCTCCATCCTATAGAGCTGCTCATGGAAAGCCATCTCCATTTGCCCCCAGTTAGCAATAGAATTTTGGGGGGGGGGGGGGGGGGGCAACAAAGAATACCATTGAGATGCTAGGCCAACCAAGGGTGTAATAATTAATTGATAAATTAATATATAATTAATATATAATTAATTTCGAATTTAATTAAATTATTTTTTATGAAAAGACTCATCATTTCTAATGAAGTCTGAGAGCATATGAACATATTTGAGAAACAGATAAAGCAACACACCCTTTGTGTTGAACAGTCGCCTCCCAAAAACATGTATGTTGCAAACAGACATAATACATGCATCTACATATCATTCAAGACACTGAAAATCATCAATCCTTATATACCAAGCATACTGAGAGTACCACAAACAAATTCGCCAGAAGTTTAGTTTTCCGGTGCTGAAATTCTAACTTTCATCGTTGAATCTTGGTGAAGTAGAAACTACAAGCACTAAGTAGGGACGAAACTTCTGTTTCAAGAACATTGCGGTACTCAAGCCTCGATCTTCTGTTTCTCTGTAATATATTTATTCGCATTTATTATTAGTATATATAAGTTTATCATAGATTGTTGACATATATCCAACAAGCACCATTTAACATGAGGTAACAACTTTAGCATCATTACAGAACCTGTCGTTGGCATTGATGTCTGCGATAAAGCCTCATTCTAAGTCGTCTGAGTGCATGAGGAAGATGAACGCCACAAAGGCAATCCTAGATTCCTCCGGTTCTTATCCTTCACTCCCTCGGCTCTCTCCAAGAGATGCAACCATAGAAGTATTAGCTGCTTCACCTCTACATTACAGATTCTCTCTCCGGTACATATGCTTCCATTTTCAATCCGTTTGCTATCTGAAAAAGGGTGATCGTAAAAGTTTGTTCTTTTACTCTTGGGCGTCTAACTCTCTCTCGCGTTTGTAGATAAGTACTGTACCATACATCACTCGATCAACCCTTCTATTTTTCTAACTTCTTCTATAGAAACCTCTCTTCCTCTCCTTCCCAACAACACCTTCTGACATTGGTAAATTATGAAGCCATCCTAAAGGCAGTAAAACAGCAAGGAACTGTGCCATAATCCCTAAAACTAGGCTCGAGTAGTCGCCTGCCGTTATTCCTATCAGAGAAGCCAATCCAACACCTAAAAACCCACTAGCTATTGATGATAAGCTCAAAGCTGATGCTAAGAAAGAAGTCAGTGATCCTCGAGGACATATATTCGCAAATAGTACTGTGAAAGGCAAGATCTTAAACTGGGCAATAGTCTCTGCCAACCTCGAAAAACGAAGGACAAACACCTCATTCAGAATCCCCAGTCTAACATTGATCTGTCTCACTAATACAAGGTCAAGAAGGGAAAAGGCATACACCAGCTGAACAAGACCAACCAACATTCTTATCGGAACTTTTTTCCATTAACGGTCATAAAGTACAGCAGTGGAGGCACCAACTGACCGACCACTCAAGAAATGCCAATTTTTGCAGGATCGAGATGTAGACATTGTGTTTGATAGCAGAAGATATGGAACTTGATAGGATTGGGACCATGGCAATATAAGCTACAATCCAAATAAGAGGACAAACTATACTTTCCTTTTGAATTCCCATCTGCAGCTCAGAAAATTGTTTCCTGATACTTTCAAAGATTGGTTTTCTTATAAGACTGTCATCTGGTAATTGTGGTAAATCAAAAGATTCCTCTCGTATTCTCAACGAAATTGCAAGTTGAGCAGAGAGTAAAACTATAAATACAAGAAACAAGGTTCTAGGCGGCTTTTTCATCAAGATATATCCACCTATTAAGTTGCCAAGGATTCCACCAGTAGCTGCTGCCATGAATGCATAAGGCTGGAGGTCAGTCATATTTTCCTCTTGGCCATACTCTGCAACAAGAGCATCCTGTGCTACTTTTGTAAAGGATGCTCCAAGATTACTCAGAAAAATGCATGCCATCAGGTTAGGAAGAGCTCGAGCTGCAACAGGTATCAGTGTCATTGGCCCCCACGACAGAACTTGTAGAACAACTGACAAGTTTGAACTCCATCAGATTCACTCATGAGAAGTTGTTCCAAGCAATTGGTTCTAACCAAAGCCAAGAGGCTTGACTTTCACATAGAAAATATACACTTTTTTTTTCTTTTTCTGCCTTTCCCAAACCCAAATTTAGTTCATTCTATTTTCTAATCGATGCATTGTTTACCCCGCTAAACAGTGTTGTTAAGCTTAAGCCAGTCTTTCATAGGAATTACAGCATAAAACTAGTAGAATTAATGAAACTCATACAGAAAAATTTATTATAGGAACCAAAAATCTTTTCTTATATTACGAATCTAACTTTTACTTTCGATTGTCAATCAAACGAATATGCAAATGCAGTACACAAATAGAATCTTGTTGGAGTGAAATTTCCTACACGAAGAAATATCTCCACAAATTTGTTGACCGTAATGTTCACGTTCTTCGAATTCCCTTGTGAGAGGCATCCACGAACGGTCTTTCTCCGAAGCTTCGTCTAGGCAGGGTACCTGCAAGAGATACTCTGACGCTCAAGTAAGTCAATTGAATTTATGTTCTCTAGTCTAGGGTTTTGATTGCATACCTTGCTCTTTGACTCCTCTCCATATTTATAGGACTATGAGGCTTGGAGAACAAGTACCACCACATGTCCCTCTCTCCATCTTCCTTAGTAGTCCTTCGTAGTAAAGGTGGTTATCTACCTCCTCCTCCCTTTTCCGAGTAAGGAGTCAGCATGTTTGTTATGGGTTTTCCTTTTTAGTCTGCCTGTCATAGGTTGTCTTACACAACATCATCTTTTTGGATTATTTGTATTGGCCCATGAGTTGAAACTAGATTTTATCCTCCCACAATGCCCCTTTTCCCCTTTTTTACATATGTAAAATAGGGGCAAACTGAGTTTTTCGATCGCATGAGGCCATGAAATTATATTCTCTAAGCCAAGCTAAAACTTTAAGCACATCTTGTTAAGGTCAAATTGTGGAAGCCACTTTTTCTAAAGCCAAATTTACTAAAGATAAATTTACCAAAACCTTCATTCATTTGCCAAACTTACGAATGTTCTACTAGCTTTCTTCATGTAATTTGCGAAAGCACTCTTCGTATACCTTGCGAAAGCCAACTGATACTATTCGCATAATTTGCACATTAAAGCCAACTGACAATGACTCATGAACGACGCTCTTCGCATAACTTGCTGACACTCTTCGCATAACTTACGAATGCCAACTAACATCTTCGCATAATTTATGAATGCCAACATATTCGTATAATTTGCGAAAGT
This sequence comes from Malus sylvestris, assembly GCF_916048215.2. NCBI lineage: Eukaryota > Viridiplantae > Streptophyta > Magnoliopsida > Rosales > Rosaceae > Malus > Malus sylvestris. Next base: position 22,268,095 of record NC_062275.1, read on the forward strand.
CTACTCTTTGCATAACTTATGAAAGCCAACTGACTCTTCGCCTAATTTACGAACGTCAACTAACATCTTCGCATAATTTACGAACGTGGACTGACATCTTCGCATAGTTTACGAATGTGGACTATATCTTCGCATAGTTTACGAACGTAGACAAGCACCTTTGCATAGTTTACGAAAGTTGATTGAGAAAGTTGTTTGACACTATATATATACACACACCATTTATGGATCCTAATTTTTTGTAGTAATCCTAAAACTAAATGTTCTGTTGGGTTTTCTATGGATTTGGATTCTGACTCTTGGTCGGAGGAAGAACTATTGTGTTCTTCATCATTATTGCCAATGAGTGCTTGTGTTTCGATACTACTGAGATGAGAGCGAATTTCTATATTTTTTATATTTTAAGGACTTAATTTCTTAATTTTATTGACTTCTCTTTGTAAATCTTTGACTGTAATTTCTTTCTTAGCCCTATTAAACCTGTCTAGGATTGTGCTAAGACATATTTTAGGCCTCTTGGGATTGACTAGTACTGGCTTCTTCAGGGGAGACTAACTTCTTAAGTTTCTTTAAATAAAATGACTTTAATTCAGGGTCATCTACTTTGCTGATTAATTCGATAAGATCATCTTCTTCTTCTTGTTTATTGAGGACTGAAATCTTTTTACAACAAGTACGAATGCACCCTATTTTAATGTCGGGGGATGAAAGACTACTTGAGGAATTATTGGAAGAAGACGAATTAGAACTTAAATCATCTTCGGATTAACTATCGTCTGTGTCTCTAAATTCTAAGACCTGGATTAACTAGGTTTTCTCTTCCTCAGAGATTTTCAACTAGTTGATTGTTTTCTTGACTCTACATTTATTTGCATAATGACCGAATTTGCCATACTTATAGCAATTTCCTTTTCATTCTTGGTTTTTGGAGTAGAATTTTCCTAAGGGTTTCCTCTTCCACTTACTGGGCTTAGGTTTCTTGTAAAATTTATTTGTTTCAAAATTATAATTTTTATATTTGGGATGTCTCCTACTTGAGTACTTATTTGGGTAATTGTTGTAGGCTTCTGATTTTTTCTTTTTGTTGGATGGAGCAATAGGAGGTAATCCATATTGTTCACAAAATGTTCCTAATTCATATTTGGCTATTGACTTGTCTTTGTTGACTTGTTTTGTAATTTTCATAGCAATACACATTTTCAATCCTTCTTTCTAGATAATATTAATAATATTTCCGTAAGTAAGGGTATGATATGGTATGATACATTCTTCATTAACTAAAACATTTCTAATTTTATGGGCAAATAGATTTGGTAATCTGTTAATGAATTTTTCTTTCCAAAATGGTTGATTACTATCCTCTCTAAGCATGACTGTAGACATGAAAACATCTTTGTACCATCTAAAATCGCTTAGGGTTGGACATCTTAAGTTACTAAGTTGGTCATGAATTCTGGAGGTGACATTACTAGGTGTCCCTATGAAATGTTCTATAATGGTGAAAAGTAATGTATTGATTGCGTCTGGGACTCCTCGCTTATATGCTCATCAAAGATGGGTGTTCCAACTTCGTCTCTTTTGATTGCATTTTTAATTTCATTTCTGGATTGTTCAGTAAGATGTTTTTCCCACTAGGAATGGAGCATTCCTGTAAATCCAGTGACCAAAAGGTCAACAAGTTGTGTTTGATTGAGGTTATGATTGGTAATATAACTATTAGCAACCATGGAGATGTGTTGTAATTTATTCAAAAGTTCTTGTTTTGATAATCCATCTATGTTCCATTCATAGAGTTTTTCAGCTGAGACTGAGAATTGATTTTGGATGTTTCTTTCTTCAAATTGAATATCCGAAGGTGTTGGCCTTGGATACCAATTTTTGGTAAGAGTTGTTGGATTGACTCGTTTGTTCGTGATTCGTTTTAGTTCAAGATTTTGAAAAGCTTATTCTACTTTTATGATGGAATTTGTTTCATTCTCGTATTCTGAATCCCATATTGTAGAAGTTGTTCCTAGTTGAGATTCATCTGGATGTTGTAAAACATTGACTGTTTTTTCTTGTTTTAATTCTTGTAACATTTGATCTATTTTTTGACTTGTGGAAATTATTTTTAAAGCTATTGTGCTAGAGGAAGATTTTGGGAAGTTGACTAAGGGTTTTTCCCTAATTGTTGGTTTTGGTTGAGAAAGTCTATCTATTTTGGTTTCCATTTTGTCTAATTGTTTTCCTATGGTGTGTAGACTTTGGTTTGTAAAATTGTTTTGTTCAATGACTGGCTTGACTCCTGCATCTTCTTTGAGAAGTTGAAAAAGAGTGGCTGGTACTTGTGTGTTTGCAATTGTAATTAAAATTGTTTCTTGTGGAGGGTGACTAGAAGAGACTATGGTTTTGTCTTCTTGAACCCAATTTTCTTTGGTGATGACTTTTATCTTCTTTTCAGACTTGTATTATTTTTCAATGAAATCGAAGAAAAATACTTCAAACCTATGCTTTTTCATGAAATTAGTCCATTTATTGTAAATGTCCAATTTTTGTTCTTTTGTATATTTATTTCGAAAAAATATTTCTTCTGGGAATATTTTTTGTTGCTTAAATGTCAACATTGAGTTTCTTCCGTCAAATTTTGAATGGTTTAATCAGTATGAGTAATTGGTGGTTAATTTGACTTGCTTCGAAGTCGGATTTTGTTGGAGAGGTTTGTTCTCCTTGGTTCTGAGTGTTAGGCTAGTATCGTGGGTGAGTTACCTGAGAGGTTGTTTCTAATTATTTTAATTTTATGTTGATCGAATCATTAATTAATTCTTGTTGGGTGACTGCTGAGCTAGTTTCTACTGCTTTTAATTTTCTACTGACTAAGGAATTTATTAAATCTTGATCTCGACCCACCATATCAGCTGATGTGGATCCATGTTGCAAAATTTAAACTAACCAAAATTAGTCCAACTTAGTTCCAAATTTTATGCTTGCAAGTGTATGAATCGTTAGATAGTATAGAAAGCAAGCACTTAAAATCGTCCCTCATAAAATGATTTAATTCTTATCAACTAACTTAAATCTAATTGCATGAAGTAAAATTAGAAAAGATTGATGAAAGATGGATTCGAGAATTGAAATTAATAATAAAAACAAATGAAAATAAGAAAGTTTGATCACGATACAAAAAGTGGCAGCCAAGAAAAACAAGTTGTAATTCAATCAAGTAAAACACTAGTGCGTCCGACTCACCATAACCAATCCTACTTATTTCCTGCAACGAATTATTAACAAGTACTCAATCTCATTAATAGTCAAATTTTCCTAATTCATGTAATATCTATGGCATCTAGACTATTACGTATATCCTAACTTGCAACCATCCATGGCATTTGAAATAGTTTAACATCATAAAACTCATTACGATAAGTGGAAATTTATATAAAGACTACACAAATCCTAGAGTATGGCATCTACTACTAGGTAATTTATGGTATCTATTTGCAAGAAGCTATCACTCAAGTTGAAAACATGGCATTTGCACAACTTGCATCACATTTACTAAGTAAAAGTCAAGATGGTAGCTAATCACCAAGACTAAAACCAAGCATATAAACACATCAAACAATACTCAATGAAATTGAAAACTTGAAAATAATTCAATTCAGAATTTAAGCATTCATAGTCATGGCTACATCGTAGCCCTAACTAAGGAAAATTAGTTCCGAAACATAGATGAAATTGTAATTGTATTCATAATAAAAACGAGAAGAAAATTGAGTTTAGAAAACCCTATAAACTCCTCTGCTCTGCCGCAACCTTTCTTCTTGCCAATCCCATCTTCCGTGTGTCTCTGCTACTTCTATAGAAAATAATTGATCAGTTTCTATCCTTCTTTTCCCCTTTTATGTTTCCTTAACTGACGAAAGATTAACCCCAATTGATTTCTGACAGTAAAAGAGAGGAAACAGTAGAAATCCTCAATTATGTGATGGCCACTCTTTGGTACATTAAAGCACCCAAATGAATTCTGAATCTGTTAGCATCAAACTTGTGCCTTTGATCTCCCTACTGTTGTTTGCCCCTTGATTTCGATAACTCAGTTAATCCATTTTAAACATCAATAGCCAAATCTCTCTTTAATGCCTTCACGCCAAAACCCATAATATAAGAGAACACAGCACAAGAAAATCAAACAAATTAGGAGCAAGGAAATATGGGAATAACATTCCTCTACTTTCCTTTTTTGTTCTCCCCCAACTGTGCAACTCGAATTTCACCTTCCAGGTCGTCTTTGCCACTTTTCAAAAATTGCCTAGATTCCAAAAGTTAAGATAATCAACCCAATGCTCTAGATTCATCTTCTCACAGAGATCCACCGATTGAAAATTTGGTGGATGAAGTACTATCTCTGGTGGTGTGTGGAATTGAACACTATCATTTTCTTTTCTTTTTCTTGAAATGGAATTGGTCGGCTACCCTTGCAGAATGCCAAGAGGTGAATGCAGCCTTCCCTTCTTTAGGAACAGAAAACAATAAAAGCTCTTTCCCATGGAATTGGTAAGAAGCCACGTGCAAGTGAATGGTCTAGTTGACAAGTCAACGCTCCTTTTAGACTTGTAAAACAATATGATCCCTACAGAAAAGTTCAACCAAATAAGCTACTGTCTAATTTCTAAGGGAAAGATTTGCATAAGATTTGGATGAGCCAAAAATGTAATTAAAATTTTAACTTAATCGACTTACTAAACAAAACCAAATTTTGACTTAAAAAAAAATAAAATATGACAAACACACTTCAACTCAATCCACTTACTAAACAAAACCAAATTCTAGCTACTTTACTTGAATTGAACTTAAAAGGATTGAATTCATATTTTTCTCAAAACCATGTAATTTCATTTGTTTAGAACAAACATGACACAAGAAAATGTAGCTTTCGGAGTGTTTATACCATACTTAGGGCCTTCGTATTGAGATCTCGTATAAATACTCGGGGGATTTAAATGTAATTATGTAATAAAGGAAGGGGCAAATATGTAAGAAGTGAGGAGCCTTTATTCTATAAAAAGACCACTCACCCTCACAATTAGGGAATGCCTCACTCTCACCCTCAGAGGCAAACTCTTAGGCCTTAAGCTCCCTCATCCTCTCAAAGCTCTCACTTTCATATTTAGAGCTCTCTCTCCCTCAGAAATACAATCAGTGTGGACATAGCCCAAATCTTGGGGTGAACCATGATACATCTTATGTTATTTACATTTCTGTAGATTCACGGTCGGATTTACGTTGTTCCAAGACCTCCGGTTTTGTGCATCAACACGGAGTAAAATAATTAGTAAAATATGCGCTCATCAATCCAGAAAAGGAATTCCTACTTGGTTCTAAAGATTTGTGTGACCGAGCTAACTCGTGTAAGTGGACATTAGATTTTTTGGCTGGACAGTCAAAGTTGAGTTTAACTATTCTGTCAAAATATTGTTCTATGTTGTCTAGGTTGACTAAACTATTTTGGATACTAACTGGTTTGCTTTCATTGATCAAGCACCAATCTGAAGGTAGACTGATATCTGACCACCTAATGGTTCTGGGTATTTTAATGTTGGCATTTTCTTGATTGGTTTGTATCAAGAGTATGTAGTCTCGAGGATAAATAAGGTTTGGAAGTTCATGTTTGTTCTTGTGACTTTGTAGTAAACTCTGAAAATTAAAGCTAATGGTTGGACTCCTTCAAAGACTTGGTACCCTGAAGTTTTTATGTTTAATGTGAGTGCTTTCAGCATGTGGGGGTCTGAAAGACTTATTGTGAGATATGGGAAGCAATCAAAATGAATTGGTCCATTGTAAAGACTTGACTCAATCATTCCAAGAATACTATCACTGAAGTCAGTGAATCTTGCATCTCGGAGACATAACAAAATAAAGGTATTGAGGCTTCTTCTTGTTAAGGGCTTGACTGCTATTTGGACTTAACCTATGTGAATGTAATTGTAACCATCTTTTCTATAAGTTCTGATTTGTTCTGGTGTGAATAATTGACAAGTTTCATGTTCTTTACTAAGAGCATAAGCTTTTTCAACTGTTTTGACGTGGTGTTCACTTCTAAAAGAGGATACTAACCATTTCTTTTTGTAAATGTTTTTACTAGAAACCTTGGGGATATTCCAATCTCCAAAGTCGACATTGTCATCCGTTTGAAATTCTAACTTTTGTTCTTCATTTACTATGTCTGGAATTCTACTTAAATTGGTTCTGAAGCTAGAGTTGGCAGTTGAATTGGATCTAAATAATCTACTCGTGTTGTTCAAAATGCAGTTTTTCAATATGCAGAAAATCTTACTGGCTATTACCTACCTCGTGTATTTTCTAAACTCCCTCTCCACTCATGCCAATCCTATGGACTTATTGTTTGGAAGACGCCTTACTGTTTGGGTTGAGAGTAAACAATCATACTTAAAAGGTTACCAAATAAGATAAGCTATAAATGAAAACTGAATAATGAACAAATGTAGTGATTAAAAATTGATAACTTAATTACCAGTTACCACTCACTTGGCTCTGATACCAAATGAGGCGAAACTAATGATAATAATAATGATGAGGACAATTATACCAAGGGCAATGATGATTAGGGTTGAATGAACTGTTAAATGAATTGTTAATTGAATTATGTGGAACTTGATGTGGAGGATAACCAAGATTAAAAATGCAATGAAACCAACTGTTATAAACAAATAGAAAGAATTGAACAAATGATTGATCGGTGTTTACCTTGAACTTGAGGTATTTGATGAATTGACTGTGAATAAAAATTTTATGCCATTCAAAATCAGTTGTTATGAAAATATTCTTCATAATGAAAATAATGAATTTAAAGTAATGATGCAAATATAATTTAAAAATAAGTTTTATTGCAAAACTTGCACCGGAACTTACAATTGATTTACTGACGATTGAGTCAGCCAATAAGAAAATGACTGATGAAAAGGATATTGGTGCACGCATGCATCCTTGACATTCTAAAATGAAAAGTGTTTACAATTTTTTATTTCTTTGGGTACAGTGTGAACTCAAAGAAACTTTTGATTAAGAAATTGTGGAAATTCCAAACTTGAAACCTTCTCATCCGTAGTTCACTTCATACAGACTTGGAAAAGGTCTTGGAAGACTTTCTTTCACTATTGATGAATGTTGACTTTGAATGATGACTTGCTTTCACTATTGATCAATAGTGAAATTTGTTGGAATAATTGTTGCTTTTACTGTGGAAGAATATTTGCTACCATTACTATGGAAGCACGAGATGGCTGAATGAATGAATGACTTCAAACTTTGTTAGAATCGTTGGTGAGAATAATTTATGAATGCTTCCCATGGCAAATGACTGTGTTCACATGGTGACTTGACATCAGGACTAAAGTTTTCATATGGCTTTAAGAAAATGGGTCCTGGGAATCCTAGTAGTCGGCCCACTTAGTTGACTGTGTTTTGGCTTGCTGAGTTGGATGGTTGCTGTGAGGATGTGTCTGAAGATTCACAGTCTATGGCTTATTCGTCTTCAATATAGAGCATCACTGCTTCTGCAAGTAATTGTTATGTTAAATTTTCAAGCTAAGTGGCTTTATTTTTCTTTGAGCCTAACGATTAGGTAAACTTGACTGTTCCTTTAAGGGACGAAGATGGACTAATGTCTGATAATGATTGTTCAGGGGTGACTGGCAGTGATGGTTGTGCCAGAATGACTGGGAATGGAGTAATGGGAAAATCGGTGAGGACCTGACTGATGGTCTTCTAATGGTTGAATTTCCCACCACTTGACTGATCTGGCTTTGTAAACTTCACCTGTTTCAACTTTATAATTCCACTTCAAGATCCATGGGACTTTGTACTTGGCCATGAATATTGGGAGAAGTGTAATTCTGTAGTTGAAGTGGCTTCTGTCAAATTTTTGTTGGAAACTGGCAAATAGAACATGCATAAGTTCTTCTGGTAGGAGATTGGTTGTTAGGTCGTGGAATGACTAAAATCTTCTGTTTAATGGAGAAAGATGTTAGTCCATACATCAATGTAATCAAAATAATTGTAATGGTTGTTGGGAATAAGGATATATTGGGTATGAAGAGGTTTGGTTTTGTAAAGGGGGATTCCCTAATCTGATTCTGTTAAAAACCTTCCAATGTAAAGAGAATGGTAGAGGATTATGTTTTCATGGGTTTTGCTGTAGAGAGGTTTGATTGAAATGGACTCAATTTCACTGAGGATGACTTGATAGTATTTCAGTGTTTTATGTAGTTTTGTAGGATGATAATGGAAATTAGGTGGAAAGACTGTTTTGGCTAATTTTTATGGTGCTTATTCTTGATTGAGATTGAAAGGGATACTGAAAAGATATTCACTGGGGTTTTTCTTGACATATGGTGATGTTTTGGTATAATTGACTGGTTGGGATGATGATGATTGGTATGTTGGGGTTGAATAAGGGTCATATTAACTGAGGCCGTTTGATAATTGGGATGTGGTGATTGATAGTTTGGCTTAAGGTTTCCTGTCGTGGAACCTAAAGGAGTGAATCGGTTGGTAATGGCTAAGGCTGATGAAGAATCTGGGCTTGATTCTTGTTTGACTGGTGGTGGTGGTAGAGTGGCTGGAAACCTCCTCTGATCAGGTATTCTTGTTGTCATTCTTCCCCTGCAAAAATTCTCTAGTTAGGAAATTAGGGATGCAATTTTGACTACCTTTGATGTATTCGATTTCAAAATCAAAAATACTTAATATAGCTTGCCATCATGCAAAAATCTGTTTTGATGCAATGTTTTGAACATCTTTTTGTAAAACATGTTTCGCAGATTTGTAATCGACTCTGACTAAAAACTTTTGATTTAATAAATCATCTTGAAATTTGCTAATGCATAATACTATAGATAATATTTCTTTCTTAATAGTACTATAATTACTTTGTGCTGGATTCCATACTCCTAAATGGACACAAACAATTTGTTCAAGGGATTCGAAAGAAATTAACTGTTTTAGAATACCTCCGTAACCAATTTCAGAGGCATCAGTTTCAACAATTTTGAATGAATTGGGAGTTGGAATGCCAAGACAGGGCAAAGTCTTAACATGTGATTTGATTTGTTTCACTATGGAAGTATGAGTATTTGACCATGATGAGGGATTTTCTTTTAGACAATTAAACAAGTGTTTGCATTGTTGTCTAAGATGTGGATAAAATTATGTAACATAATTTAAAGATCCTAGAAATCTTTGTAATTGGGTTTTGTCAATGATTTCATCTCGAAACTTATCTGCAAATTGAATTACTCTATCTATTGGTTGAATGGTTGACTGGTGGATATTGTATCCTAAAAACCTAATTTTGGTTTGGAATAACTTAATTTTGGTTGTTGAGACAACTAATTAGCTTGACTTAATTATCCTAGCTAATATGTTTAAGTGTTTCCAATGCTCATCTATCGATTTGGAATAAATGAGAACATCATCAATATAAACAATTGAAAAATGAATGTATTGATTAAATATTTCGTTCATAATATTCTGAAACTCACTGGGTGCATTCTTAAGACCGAATGGCATTCCATTACATTCATAATGACCAAAAGGAGTGACAAATATTGTTTTGTATTTATCATCCTCATGAATTTGTATTTGCCAAAATCCAGACTTCATGACAAATTTTGAGAAAATTACAGCTTAACTAAGTCTCTTAATTAGATCTCTTTTGTTGGGAATTTGATACTGTATCCATTCCAAGACTTCATTAAGAGGTTTGTAATTAATGACTAACTTGGGAGTTCCTTTTTCTAATTCAGCATTTTTCTGGACATAAAAAGCAAGACAAGACTAAGGTGATTTGCTTTTTCTAATGATTCCTTTATTGAGAAGTTCTTGGATTTCTTTTTTGCATAATTCTATAACTTATTGACTCATTTGGATTGGTCTGGCTTTTGTTGGTATTTTCTTTTCATTAAATTCCTTATTGTAAGGAAGTCTAACAATGTGTTGTTTTCTATGCCAAAAAGCGTTGGGAATATCCGAACAAATTTCATTAATAAGTTTCTTTTGAAAATTGTCAATGCTTTGTAACAAAGATTTGTTTGTTAATTATTCTTCAATTCTTTTGTAATTAATTTCTTCTTTTAAGAAATTAATTTGTTGTGATTTTTTGGTAATTAAATTGATGGTTTTTGAGATGCTATCTTTTTGTAATTGTCTTAATTTTTTTAGATCTGTTTCCATGCAGAACTCAAATGTGATTTTTTGTCCTAACATTCTGGTGGTTATACGATTATGGTGTACCTTAAAAGGATATAGGAGAGCTATGAAAGGGAGACCTAGAATGACTAGGTCTAAAATATTTTTTATCAAAACAAATGGAGTTTTAAAGCCAACACTGTTTTGACAAACATGAATTTTTGGGATTCATATTTTAATTGCATTGATGACTGATTTGCAGCACTAAGAATTTCTGTTTATTTATAAAAATACTTAGTGGGAATTAAACCTTCTTGGCTACAATTCAAGTCTGCACCTGAGTCAATTAAGGCAATTATTTCTAACTGGAAGTGTTATTCGCACTTCAAAAATCTCATTCTACACTCCTCGCAAGTGTATTTTTCTTTCCTAATACAGAAAGTTTGGAGTGTAGAATGAGAATTTTGGAGTGCTAGTAACAATTCCCTATATATACATATATGATGGATATATATATATATATACATGTATATATATGTATATATATGTATATATGTTAGATCCCACATCGCCCAGGGGAGTGGATCCTCTATGCCTTATATGTACATGCTCACCTCCATATAGCACGAGGCCTTTTGGGAGCTCACTGGCTTCAGATTCCTTAGGAACTCCGAAGTTAAGCAAGATCGCATCGAGAGCAATCCCAGGATAGGTGACCCTAGGGAGTTCTCGTGTGAGTTCCCAAAAACAAAATTCGTGAGGGCGTGGTTGGGGCACAAAGCGGACAATATCGTGGTACGGCAGAGTCGAGCCTAAGATGTGGTGGACCCCGGATCAAGATGTGACAATATATATATATACCATGTATGTTTCCTCCACACATATAATCCATAATATTAGTCTGCACACCTAGTATGCACACCCATTCTACACGTCTAGTCTACACACATGGTATCTCTGCACACTTTTTCCAATTGTGGGACGATAAAATTTGGTTTCGACTCATGGGCCAATACCAATCATCCAAATAGATAATTGTGTAAGATGAGCTGTGATGGGCAGACTAAAGAGGAAAGCCCACAAGAAACATGTTGACTCCTTTCTCACTCGTGCATGGGAAGGGAAACATGTCAGACGTTGCACGAAGAGTTTGGAAAATGGAGAATGAGGTAGATAACCACGTCCACTACGGAGGACCGCTAAGGAAGAGGGAGAAAGGGACATGTCGTGTTACTTCTTCTCCAAGCGTCGTAGTCCTATAAATATGGAGAAGAGTCAAAGAGCAAGGTACGCAAACAAAACCTCAAACTAGAGAACATAAATACAATTAACTGACTTGAGCGTTGAAGTATCTCTTGCAGGTACCCCCTCTTAGACGAAGCTTCAGAGAAAGATCGTTCGTGGATGCCTCTTACGAGGGATTTGGTGAACGTGAGGATTACGGTCAACAAATCTGTGCAGGTATTTCTTCATGTAAGAAATTTCGCTCTAACAATTGGTGTCGTCTGTGGGAACAGAAAAAAATCAAGTTACAAACATGATTGAATCCACACAAGAAGTTATGAATCCTTTCGAAGACGCACAAAATTGATCAGGGCAGGCGAGGTCTCAATCCCAAAATAGTGAACCCAGTCCCACCATGGAATAATTTAGAAAACTAACAAAGGAATTACGTGCAACAAAAATGACAGCAGAAGAAGCATTGAAGAAGGCTGAGGCGAGAAACACAATGGAAGATGTGACCGGCACCAAGAGATTGTGCAAAAGAAGAAGATAAGAAAAGCAGCTCCAATAACGCGCCATCCAGCAACCGCGTTGAGGCAATGAAAAATCAGGGGGAAGATGATCACAAGGAAAAAGGATCGAAGAAGATAAAGGATGTCAATCTGCGAGAGAAAACTGAAAACAAATTGTGAAAGGATAAAAGCATCAAAACTTGCCTTAGAAGTGGCCAGAGGGATCTGTAACTCGCCATTCACAAAGGACATCTTGAAAGCTAAGAAACCTAGCAAGTTTACCTAACTAAAGTTCAAGCTATTTGAAGGCACAACTGACCCCGTCAAGCACATTTACCACTTCCAATAGCAGATGGCACTTGAAAGAGACGATGAGGTCCTCTAATGTAAGTTGTTCCCCTCAAGCCTTTTGGGATCATCTTTAACATGGTTTAAACAACTGAAACCGAAGTCTATTGGAAGTTTCACGAAGCTTTGTGAAGCATTTATATCTCAAAATATCTGCAATTGAAAGCCAAGAAAAGATACTACAATCTTGTTCAACACCAAACAAAATATTGGCGAAAGCCTTAAAAGCTACATGACTAGGTTCATGGAAGAAATGTCAACCCTAGAAGAATGTAATTTTCACACTGCATTTTTGGCAATCCGAGAACGGGTGTTGCCTAGAACGAAGATGCGTAGGTCATTAATCGAAACTTCGCCCCTTGACATGAGGGAGGTGATGGCCCAAGCTGATGGAATCATCAGACTAGAAGAAGAAGAACTTATTCAATCAAAGTAAGCCACCGCCACTATTGTTGCATCCCCAACGAGTACTACCATGCCTATCTTGAAACCCACAACTTAATCAAGGCAAGAAGAAAGATTGTCACATGATTCGAAAGATGGGTTTGGTGAAAGATTGCCCACACACCAAGATGACGATGAGCTTGGCCAAAATTTTCCATTACAACAAGGGAATGGGAATCTCTTGTGCACCAGCATCGATTTGAGTGTTGTTAGAGAAGCGAGACAGGAACAAGATGTGTGCTCATCACGACGACTTTGGTCATACCATTAACGATTGTCGAAGCCTGAGGAACCAAATGGAAGCTATGCTGAAGAAAGGGATGTTGTCACAGACTCACAGTCGAGAGACGAACATAAGAGCAACTAAGGACTTAAAGCAATAATAGGAAACATCGGAGCAGAAGAAAGGCTATTGGATATCAATGCTATACATGGTGGACCCCAACCCCTTAAAGGACGCGAGGCATGCTCTTAGTCATAAAGGCAAGAAGCCAAGAAGTCTAGATGAGTGCACAACATAACATCAGCCCCTGAAGCTTCCAAAGCATTAAAGAATCTAGAGTCATCTCCTTTAGCCAAAAAGACCTTGAAGGGATTCAATTCCCTTACAATGATGCATTGGTCGTGACCCTACGCGTTGCTAATCAAAAGTGAAAAGAATAATCATTGATGGGGGGAGCATCATTGATGTTCTATTCTAGAGCACCTTTAGGATGATGAAATTGGACGAGAAAGAGATAAGGCCAAATACAACTCTCATTTATGTGTTTGAAGGAACTAAAGTCCGACCTATTAGAGATGACAATTTAACAATGAGATGACAGAATTTGGAGCAGATGTTCCAAAGTTGGAGAAGTGCAAGTGATGACAGAATTTAACTGGGCAGGAAATTATGAAACATGTTGAAACCAAGGTAATTGACACATAAATATGTATAGGCTTTTTAGCCAAAATGGTCCCTAAGATTTGCATAACACATCACTTTCATCCCTGAGATTGAAAATCAATATAAATGGTCCCTAAGATTGTCCACCATCCATTATTTTGGTCATTCGTTAAAAACTCCGTTAAGTGTCCCAGAGCTTTTGGCCAGAAGCTTGGGCAACTTTCAAAACTTCGTAACTCAATCGTTTCTTAACCAAATTCGACCCATAATGTATCACAACGAAGATAGAAAAGTGTAGAATAAGATTATAACTATTTGGAAGCCCAATGGTTTCCGGAGATGGCCGGAAAATAGCCTGAAATATGACTGGTCCGAGAGAAAACTGGATCACTCGCCGAAAACTGGGCAAACTTTAAACGTTCATAACTTATTCAATACTTAACAAAATCGAGTGATTGAAAAACAAAAATCATACTTCTCAATGAGACGAAGAGAATGGTACCTTTTTTATGGCTAATTCGCAGTGGTTTGGCTGAAAAATGGCTCAAAATTGGCTAACTCGAGATCAAGACAACCACTTTCGAGCATTTTTCGGCCAAACCATGGCGATTTAGTCATCAATAAAGTTACCATTCTCAATAAGTATGATTTTCATTTTTGAATCACTCAATTTCGTTGAGTATTGAAGAAGTTATGAACGTTTAAAATTTACCCAGTTTCCGACGAGTTTTCCAGTTTTCCCGCGAACCAGTCACATTTCAGACTATTGTCCGACCATCTCTGGTAACCATTGGGCTTTCAAATAGCTATAATCTTGTTCTACACTTTCTTATCTTCATTTTGATATATTATGGGTCGAATTTGTTTAAGAAACGATTGAGTTACAAAGCTTTGAAATTTGCCCAAATTTTCGGCCAAGAGCTTCGAGACACTTAACGGAGTTTTTAATGAAATGACCAAAATAATTGATGGTGGACAATCTCAGGGACCATTTCTATTGATTTTCAATCTCATGGACCAAAGTGATGCGTTATGCAAATCTTCGGACCATTTTGGCTAAAAAGCCATATGTATATATGCATGTGCATAGAGAGATATATATATATATATATATATATATATATATATATATATACATATATATGTATGGAAAAAGTGTGTGCAGAGATACTCATGTCGGTGTGAAAAGATATGCACATATATTGTTAGAGATTTCAATAATATATATGGGGCTGTTTGAAGGGAAGTTGGGTTATTGACCCAACAATTATATCTTTTCGAAGCATTGCAACTTTTTGCTAACAAAGATACCCATTGGGCATCTGACCGCATGTTTTACAACATATATGATGTTTGGGTAATTGGTGTTTTGTATCAGATACTATTGCAATGAGTTGTATCGCATGATGAAAAGACATACTCAAACCAAAGGATGTGTCTAACGGGTGTAAATCTCTTTATATATATTGGTAACATTAGTAGAAGAGATACAATTTCAGAAATTTATTTCTACATTTCTTGCTCTCTCTCTCTCTCTCCATCATATTCATACAATTTCTTTCTAGTTATTTCTACAAGAATATAATTCGGTTTTGCTACTCGAATATTTCATACTTTGTTGTATTATGGAAGTGATTTGCCAAGAACCCTATAGCAAACTCAATCGAGTGGGGGCAAATAACACTTTAAGGAAACGATTCAAGTCATACCTCAAAGTCATCATTTGGATTATTCTCTATATTTCTACATTTATTCTAATGATAGGAGCATATTTATGCGCCGTAGTTAGCTAGTTCTTATGCATTTTCGTTATGTTTTCTTAGTTAAAGTTGTCTTTTAAGCTAGTTTTATGTGTTTTCAGGTTTTAAGGGCAAAGCATATAAAAATATGCAATTTGGAGTATTTTAGAGCAAAATGGAGCTTGGAATGAATGTCACATATTTGGAGCCAAAGGTTTGGACGAATTTGAAGATTTGAAGATGATGATTCCTACTTGAACAAGGTTTCCTAGTTGAAGTAGGAAAGTGCTTACATGAAGAAGGTTTCATACTTGAAGTAGGAAAGTTAAACCTAAGTGGCCTTAAGTTCCAGCAACAAAGAAGTAATCCAAGTCAAAGAAGGAAAAGGAATCCAAGAAGAAGAAGGATTGACCAAGACAAGCTTTCCTAATCCTAATGCATAAAGATTTCAGCTACAAAAGGGATTTCTTTTCCTATTTGGAGACTTAAAACTTGATTTCTAGAAGCCTTATCCCTTCCTACAAAGGTGCCACACCTTATCCCTTGTTTTTCTAGAAATCAGCCACAAAACAACCTTTCTAGAAGGCCTTATCCCTTGTCCTACAAAAGTGACTCCCCAAACCTTTCTAGAACTTCTAGAAACCTGATTATTCCTTTCCCCCTTGGTTTCTAAAAGCCTTAGCCTTTTCCTTCAAGGATTGTGTGTTATTATCCTATACAAATTAGGCCTTTAAATCCTTTTCCTTTGCTACATAGGGGCTGTGAATTTCAACCTATAAATACCATCCTTTGCTGCACCATTTAGTCACCATCCTCTACCATATTTTTCTACATTCGTACATCCCTCAAACACACTCATCCTTCTAGTGCCGCAGATTGCAAGGAAGGAGAAAGAAGGAATAACCTGGTGCCGTGCCTATGCCCAAGCCTTGGGAGTGTTGGAGCGTTTCTAGGTGTTTTCTATCTTTGATTTCAATGTTTAATTTAAGTTATCTTTGTGTAATTGCGATTATTAGGAACTAAACCCCCCTTAGCTAGCTAAGGGGTTCTTCTCCACACATGTCACACTTGCATACAAAACGATTTCCAATTGCTTCTCAATAAACATTGAATCCCCAACACCCCAAGTTAATTAGATACGCTTAAATTAACTTTCAGATTTCCCTTAAGTCAATGAATTGGATGGAAAAAGCGCATCGCAACCAAATTATTCCTCAAAAGTTCCCTGCATGAAAGCGCATAATAGAGATACAATTAAAGATCATTACGTTCAATGGAAATCATAAGTATTGACAAGGCACTCGTAACTATGAAAGCGCATGATACTTATGCCAAGAATTTACTTAACACGATTGTGATCAACAACCTTTACTACTTGTGAATATAAGTTCATAACGATTAGGTGAAAATCCCTTACATCCTAGCATTAGATTTATGCATGAAAATTAAGTGTGCACTCTCAACCAACACACACAAATCAGTTTAATTCGAATAGATAAGCAAATTGAATCCACAACTTATGAAACGCAATTAGAAGTAATCAAATCATATAGCAAGCATAAACATGGTTTCGAATCCCCCCTAGCCAAGGGGGGTTTAGTTCCTCATAATCGCAATTACACAAAGATAACTTAAATTAAACATTGAAATCAAAGATAGAAAACACCTAGAAACGCTCCAACACTCCCAAGGCTTGGGCATAGGCACGGCACCAGGTTATTCCTTCTTTCTCCTTCCTTGCAATCTGCGGCACTAGAGGGATGAGTGTGTTTGAGGGATGTACGAATGTAGAAAAATATGGTAGAGGATGGTGACTAAATGGTGCAGCAAAGGATGGTATTTATAGGCTGAAATTCGCAGCCCCTATGTAGCAAAGGAAAAGGATTTAAAGGCCTAATTTGTATAGGATAATAACACACAATCCTTGAAGGAAAAGGCTAAGGCTTTTAGAAACCAAGGGGGAAAGGAATAATCAGGTTTCTAGAAGTTCTAGAAAGGTTTGGGGCGTCACTTTTGTAGGACAAGGGATAAGGCCTTCTAGAAAGGTTGTTTTGTGGCTGATTTCTAGAAAAATAAGGGATAAGGTGTGGCACCTTTGTAGGAAGGGATAAGGCTTCTAGAAATCAAGTTTTAAGTCTCCAAATAGGAAAAGAAATCCCTTTTGTAGCTGAAATCTTTATGCATTAGGATTAGGAAAGCTTGTCTTGGTCAATCCTTCTTCTTCTTGGATTCCTTTTCCTTCTTTGACTTGGATTACTTCTTTGTTGCTGGAACTTAAGGCCACTTAGGTTTAACTTTCCTACTTCAAGTAGGAAACCTTCTTCATGTAAGCACTTTCCTACTTCAACTAGGAAACCTTGTTCAAGTAGGAATCATCATCTTCAAATCTTCAAATTCGTCCAAACCTTTGGCTCCAAATATGTGACATTCATTCCAAGCTCCATTTTGCTCCAAAAGGCTCCAAATTGCATCTTTTTATATCTTTTGCCCTTAAAACCTGAAAACACATAAAACTAGCTTAAAAGACTACTTTAACTAAGAAAACATAACGAAAATGCATAAGAACTAGCTAACTACGGCGCATAAATATGCTCCTATCAAATTCCCCCACACTTAGCTTTTGCTAGTCCTCGAGCAAAACAAAGAAACAAGAGAAAAACGAAACGAAACACAATAATCAAAACATAACCTAAACCTTCTAACGTTTGCCTTAGGGATTTCCAATGCACATGACATATTAAAAATCATCATTCCCACAGATTTTAGTCATCTTCACACTTAAGCACATACTTAATCATAGTCACCACATATTAGTTCACATTTAACCCATTAAAACGATGTTTTGAATGTAATAACATGCCTTAGAGAATTTGCTCAATTCCTTACAAGATATGCACTCAATTTTCACTTAGATTTTCTAAGTACACACCCTATACTAGTTATATGTGAGAAGATTGATGTAAACATGAAAACGAACGCTCACATATATGTATAACAAAGAAAGCAATTTCCGGAGTTAATAACATGTATATAAATATGATCTCATGAATGGAATGCTACTACTTAGATACGAGAACCATGGACACCATATGCTTATACCAATTCTAAACTCCACAAATTGAAACACACAACACTCAAGATTAAAGTCAAGGGTTGTAACGGGGCTTGGGGTATTGGCTAACAAAGAACGGATAGGGATAAACAAAGGTTCTTTAAGCAATAGCAAGCAAAGCAATGAAATCGAAGCTTAGAATTCACTTTAGAATGCAGAAATCAACTCTTAAACACAAGGGAAGATTCATGAAATACTTAGGGTCAAATACAATGTTTTGGACCCTTTCTTCAACAACCAACACTTTAAAGCTCTTTTCACATCTTTTTCAACTCTTTTTCATACTTTTCACAACTTTTCTTTTTTTTTCTTTCTATTTTCCACGAATTTTTTTTTCTTTTTCTTTTCTAACTCGTGCCTCATTAGAGATTTTGGCACACACACACATCAAATTCCCCCACACTTGTTTTCTGCAATACCATGATCAAAAGGAATTCATCTTGAGTCATGCTTAACTATGCTTCAAGAACAAGGGTATGGATGGTCCTAATCTAGGCTAGGTGAGGATAATATGGTTTAACAAAGAACATAGGCTACACAAGGCTCAACGGGGTTAAAACCTACAAAACAATTGAACATGGGGGACACGGCAATTTGGCTTAAGTGGTGGTTACTACACAACTTCATCTTGAATATGTGTTATGCAAATCAATAGCATGCTTTGAATGAAATGGGCACGAGTTCTAGTGTTTGGAACTAAATGATGAAACGCCTTCTAAGTAGCAACCAAGCAAAGAATAATGAGATCATGCAACGACTTTAGAAAACAATAATGCACAGATTTTAACTCTCCAAATAAACGTTTAGGCTCAAGTCTCACAAGGTTGTAGCGTTAGTTTGAGTTCCTTCCTTCAAGCATGTTACAAAAGCTAATTTTTTTCCTTTATGATTACATGTGAATTCATAAGTTATAACCACAACCAAGCATAAACCAAAGAGTAAATCAAACTTCCATCCATGTTTATAACTCTTTTTAACAGTCATGCAATTAAAAACCGAATCCTCATCATTGTGTTAGAAGGTACCCTAAGACACAAACAACTACACAAAACAACTTTAAAACGACTCTTTTTGGTTTTTTTTTCAAAACAATTTTTCAAATTTTTTCTGGGATTTTCGGATTTTTATGTAAACCACACTAAAATGCCTAAAAACAACAAGGAACAACATTGGAAATTATGGGTGATACAACCCTACAAATTTGCATCAAAACACATTGGTTACCCCCCCACACTTAAATTAAACATTGTCCTCAATGTTTCAAGCATAAACTAACACAAATAACAAACCAACAAACAAACAGTAACTAACATAATAAACATGGCAGAAATGAAATAAACAACAAAGAGAAGGGTTTAGGAACGCAAATCTGGAATTGGAGTGATTCCTAGGTCTTCCTTTGTTGAATGCATGGGTTGCCTCCCAAGAAGCGCTTTCTTTAACGTCTTGTAGCCGGACGATGCTCCATTGAAGCTTTATGGAACCCCACGGCAGGGAGGGGTGCTTCCTTTACAACCTGTCCTATGAACCAGTTCCTGCTTTAGATCTTTGAATGGAAGGGGATAATGATCCTTCCTGATTTTGATGTTTTGCTTCCTTAAATCAGCATGAACTCTTCCACCACGTCGAATACGATTAGGTATCTACACCATACAAGGTAACAACTTATTAGTTGAAATGGGAATCGAAATTGGAATAGGTGGCTTACCTATGTACGGCAAAGAAGTGGTAGCACAATGAATAGATGCACAAGGGGTGCTTTCGGCCAGATTTGGTGATTTCAAGGTTGGGGCCGTGCACCCCTTGTTGTTCACTCCAATTCCTTCCTCGATGGTGGTTCGAGGTACATTCTTCTTGATTAGTGTTGAACATTCATGCCCTATATATTCAATTACATTAATGGCACAACAAGAACGAACAACATTAGGAGTCTCAATAAATTCAGAAACTTTAAAACTAATCATGTCACCACCAAATGCCATAGTGACCTCTCCTTTGGCCACATCAATCTTGGTTTGAGCCGTTTTCATGAAAGGTTGTCCAAGTAAGAGTGGTGATGGTGGAGAGTGGCCTGAATCCTCCATATCGAGCCGTTTTCATACAATTTCTTTCTAGTTATTTCTACAGGAATATAATTCGGTTTTGCTACTCGAATATTCCATACTTTGTTGTATTCTGGAAGTGATTTGCCAAGAACCCTATGGCAAACTCAATCAAGTGGGGGCAAATAACACTTTAAGGAAACGATTAAAGTCATACCTCAAAGTCATCATTTGGATTATTCTCTATATTTCTACATTTATTCTAACAACCTTAAAGTGTTATTTTCATCATGGAGAACAAGTCTAATAACATCATTTTGAAGATTATCAATCAAGATGTTTACAAGTTAGACAAATTTGATGGATCAAACTTCACCCGATAGAAGGAAAAGATGCGTTTCATGCTTACTGTTCTAAATGTCATATATGTGTTGGACCCGAAATTGGAGCCTATTCGTGAACCAAGTGACAAAGACTCGGACAAAATAGTTGCCGATTGAAAGAAGCGTGAAGAAGATGAAATGGTATGTCGAGGACACATCTTGGGCACATTATCTAATCGCTTATATGACCTGTACGCATACATTCAATCTCCAAAGGAAATTTGGGAAGCTCTTGAACACAAGTACACAACGGAGAAAATAGGTATTGATAAATTTTTAATGTTCAAATATTATGAGTTCACTATGTTTGATAACAAACCCATCCTAGACCAAGTTCATGAGTTATTGGTTTTGGTCTCAAAGCTTCGTGAATTTAAAATAGTTATTCCGGATCCTATGATAGTTGGGGCTATTATGGTAAAATTACCCCAAACATGGAATAATTATAGAAAGAAACTTCTACACATGGTGGAAGAAATTAGTTTGGAGGATTTGCAAAAGGGTATTCAAATTGAAGAAGAAACTCGAAATCATGATAAGAATTTTGCAAATCAAGATTTCTCCAAAGATCACATTGTCGAAGGAAACAAATACAAAAAGAACTTCAAAGTCAAAATCGACAAAGGGAAGTTTAAGAAAACCAATTCCAACAACAATCAAAAGAATGCAAATGGTGTCTGCTACCATTGTGGAAAGAAAGGCCATTACATTCGTGATTGTAGACACAGAAAAGCAAGTGAGGAATATGCCAATAAGACCAATAGCACAATATGGTGGAAAATTATGGAATTGATAACATCGTTGCAATGGTATCAATGATGCATATTGGCATGATTACCGAACTAAATATGGCAACGGCAATAAAATCATCTGATTGGTGGCTCGACTCAGGGGTTACTGTACATGTGTGCAATGATAAGGCATAATTCAAGATATATGAAGCATCAACGGACAATGAAGAGGTTTTAATGGGGAATCATAATTCTGCCAAAGTTCTAGGAAAAGGAACAGTTGTACTTCAGTTTTCTTCTGGGAAGAAATTGATGTTGCTTAATGTACTACATATTCCAGAAATTAGAAAGAATCTTGTGTCTGCAAATTTATTATGTAAGAACAGTATAAAGACTGTTCTAGAGTCCAACAAGTTAATAATGTCGAAAAATGGAATGTTTGTTGGGAAGGGATATTCTTGTGATGGGATGTTCAAACTAAGTATTAATAATAAAGTGAATTCTTCTGCTTATATTGTTGAATCTTCCTCTCATTTATAGCATTTACATTTAGCACATGTAAATTTTAGATCTTTAAAATACATGCGAACACTTGGTTTAATTGCTTGCAATGATGATTACAATGATAAATGTGAAACATGTATTCAAGCGAAAATAATTAATAAACCTTTTCCAACTGCTGAAAGAAATACAAATTTATTCGATTTAATACTTTCTGACATATGTGGATTTAATGGGGTTTTAACAAGAGGAGGAAAAAGATATTTTATCACATTTATAGATGATTGTTCTAAGTTCACTTATGTTTACTTATTGTCTAATAAAGATGAAGCTTTTGAGTGTTTTAAGAGCTATAAGGCTGAAGTTGAAAACCAAAAGGGAAGGAAAATTAAATGCCTTCGTAGTGATAGAGGTGGTGAATATTGTTCACATGAATTTGATATCTTTTGTGAAGAGCATGGTGTTGTACATCAAAGAACTGCACCCTATACACCACAACAAAATGGTTTGGCAAAAAGAAAAAATAGGACACTCACTAAAATGATTAATTCTATGATGATTAATGCTAATACTCCTAAATATTTATGGGGAGAAGCATTATTTATTGCATGCCATATACACAATAGAATTACATCTACGAAGACACATGTCTCACCATATGAAATTTGGAAATGAAGAAAACCAAATTTGTCATATTTGAGAGTATGGGGTTATGTATCCTTTTATAAGGCACTGGATCCTAAGAGATCCAAGTTGGGTCCAAGAGGAATTAAAAACATATTTGTAGGATATACAGAAAATTCAAAGGCATATAGGTTGCTTAATTTAGACTCAAATACAATAGTTGAGTCTAGAGATGTTGAATTTATAGAAAATAAATTTTATAACTACTACTCAGTGTCTGGAAAAGAGAATGATCAAACACCTTTCTCTAATCCGTCTACTAATCATTCACAAGGTGAGAAAACAAAACAATATGAAATTGTTGATGAACCAAAGAAAAGCCAAAGGGTAAGAAAAGAAAAGACTCTAGGCTCTGATTTTATTTCATCTCAATCTATTGTATTTTTAGTCGAATGAAAATAGAACAAAGGTTCTTAAGAAAATACCCATATTGTTCTTAAGGAAATAGAACAAAGGTTCCTAAAAGTCTAAGTGAAGCATTGACTTTAAGAGATGCAGCCTTTTGGAAAGAGGCTATAGATGATGAATTTGAATCAGTAATATCTAATCAGACATGGGTTTTAGTGGACTTTCCCCAATCATCAAAAGCAATAGGTTGTAAGTGGGTATTTAAAAGAAAATACAATACAGATGGGTCTATTCAGACATTTAAAGCTGCCTGGTTGCCAAAGGTTATAAGCAAAAAAATGGACTAGATTATTTCGATACATATGCACCAGTAGCTAGGCTCACATCAATTAGAATATTGTTTGCATTGGCATTTTTATATAATTTGCATGTGCATCAAATGGATGTGAAAACGACTTTTTTAAATGGTGATTTAGATGAAGAAGTCTATATGGAACAACCAAAAGGGTTTGTTCTCCCTGGGAATGAAAAGAAGGTTTGTAAATTAGTAAAGTCATTATATGGATTGAAGCAAGCATCAAAACAATGGCATGAAAAGTTTGATTTTGTCATTTTATTATATGGATTTAGACATAACAGTGCTGATAAATGCATATACTTTAAATTCACAAATGATTATGGTGTTGTTGTATGTTTATATGTCGACGACTTGCTAATTTTTGGTACAAACATGAAAGGTGTATCTGAAACTAAAGAGTATCTAAATTCAAAATTTAAGATGAAAGACTTGAATGAAGTAGAAACTATCTTGGGAATTAAAGTAAAGAAGCATAGTAGGGGTTACGCTTTGTGTCAGTCACATTATATAGAAAATTTGCTTCTTAAGTTTCAGTATCTACAAATAAAAGAAGCAAATACCCCTTATGACCTTAGTGAAGCTTTGCTTAATAATTCTGGTAGGTTTGTTGCACAGCTTGAGTATGCTAGTGTAATCGGAAGTTTAATGTATGCCATGCATTGTACCAGGCCAGATATCGCATTTGCAGTAAGCAAACTTTCTAGATACACTAGTCATCCAAGTATTGCTCATTGGAAAGCAATAAATAGAATTTTTGGTTATCTTAAAAGAACTATTAACCTGAGTTTAACTTACTCTGAGTTTCCAGCAGTACTTGAAGGTTATTCAGATGCAAGTTGGATAACAAGTGCTAATGATAATAAGTCTACATCAAGGTGGATTTTTACAATTGTCGGAGGAGCAATTTCTTGGGCTTCGAAGAAGTAAACATGTATAGCATATTCAACTATGGAATCTAAATTTATAGCATTAGCGGCAGCAGGTAAAGAAGCAAAATGGATTAGAAATTTATTATTGGAAATAGAGTTGTGGCCACAACCAATGCCATCCATTTCTTTATACTGTGATAGTGAGGCTACTTTGTCTAAAGCATACAATAAGGTATATAATGAAAACTCTAGACATATTAGTTTGAGACATGAATATGTCAAGCAATTAATAACTGATGGAGTTATTAATATTATTTATGTTAAATCAAGTAATAACTTGGCGGATCCGTTAACGAAAGTACTTTCAAGAGCTTTGGTAGTTAGTACATCTAGTGGAATGGGGCTAAAACCCTTTACTAAAAATTAGCCACCAATAATGGTAACCCGACTTTCTCTAGAACATCACTAGTTTAAAAGCTTAATGGGTTATAACAAGTTATCGATAAGTGGTTGTGAAAGCATTGAAAATTAATATATATAGCTCATTCCAGGATGATCAGTGCAAAACTGCTACGTTTAGGAGGATGAGTTAATCTCTTAATGAGGTTATTTGTAGTTATGTCTATAATAGCAGGGACATGGGAAGGAACCTCACCTATATGAACATAAGAAGTGGTGCCACTTCTATCAAGAGTTGGGTTTTCTCTTGTAAATGTTTATAAGCTAGGATGAAGCACAAAGCCATAATAGTGCTTAATTAGTTTAGAAATTTCTTTAAGGAAATAAGACATAGTCATGTGTGTAGTGATTCCGGTTTTAACATAAGAATAGTTGGTTTAAACTTAGGTCACCATCGCATTCGTTATAACTTTGAATTACTTACACTAATTAAAGGTTTAATTCGAAAGACACCTTTATTGTATGCATGATTATATCAGTATGCTTGTGTTAATTATAAGGAGAGAATTGTTAGTATATTATTTATCACATTATTGAAATTGGGAAGGATCATTAATATATATACAGGGCTGTTTGACGGGAAGTTGGGTTATTGACCCAACAATTATATCTTTTCGAAGCATTGCAGCTTTTTGCTAATAGAGATACCCATTGGGCATCTAACCGCATGTTTTACAACATATATGACCTTTGGGTAATTGGTGTTTTGTATCAAATATGTCTATTGGACATACTGCAATGAGTTGTATCCCATGGTGAAAAGACATACTCAAACCAAAGGATGTGTCTAATGGGTGTAAATCTCTCTATATGTATTGGTAACATTAGTAGAAGAGACACAATTTCAGAAATTTATTTCTATATTCCTTGCTCTCTTCTCTCTCCATCACATTCATACAATTTCTTTCTAGTTATTTCTAAGAGAATATAATTCAATTTTGCTATTGCATATTCCATACTTTGTTGTATCCTAGAAGTGATTTGCCAAGAACTCTTTAGCAAGCTCATTCGAGTGAGGGCAAATAACACTTTAAGGAAACGATTCAAGTCGTACCTCAAAGTCATCATTTGGATTATTCTCTATATTTCTACATTTATTCTAACATATGTGTGTGTGTGTGTGTTAAGTGTCGGTGTGCCTATATACATACATACATACATACATACATACATACATACATATATATGGAAAAGACTTGGTTGCCGAAAGATTCAGTAGCACCTCTTACTGCCAACCAATCATTGTTGGACATGTGTCCAAGTTGTGATTAAAAAATTCACAACTTGGACACGTTTCTAATCGTGATTGGTTAGCAGCAGGAGGTGCTGCTAAATCTTCAGCAGCCAAGTCTCGTTCTATATATATAGATGTAGGTGTGCAAACTAGACATGTTGACTAGGTGTGTAGACTAATATTATGAATTATATGTGTGTGGAGGAAACATATATGGTATATAAATATATATGTATGCACACGGGGATAGAGATTTATATAATATATATAAGTGTCAGACAATTTTCTTAGTCCATTTTCGTCAATCAATTTTCGTAAACTATGCGAAGGTGTCAGTCCATGTTCGTAAACTATGCGAAGATGTCAGTCCACGTTCGTAAATTATGCGAAGATGTTAGTTGATGTTCGTAAATTATGCGAAGAGTCAGTTGGCTTTCACAAGTTATGTGAAGAGTGTCATTCGACTTTCGTAAATTATGCGAAGAGTGTCAATCGACTTTCGTTAATTATGCGAAGATATCAGCTGGCATTCGTAAATTATGTGAATAGTGTCAACAAGTTATGTGAAGAGTGTCGTTTGTAAGTTATGCCAACCGTGTAAATTATGCGAAGGCAAGTTATGCCATTAGTGTCAATAGACTTTTGCAAGGTATACGAAGAGTGCTTTCGCAAATTACGGGAAGAAAGCTAGTAGAACATTCATAAGCAAACGAAATGGAAGTTTTGGTAAATTTACCTTTAATAAATTTGGCCTTAGCAAGAGGAGCTTAAAGTTTTAGCTTGGTTTAGAGAAAATAATTTCATGGCCTCATGCGATCAAAAAATTTAGTTTTCCCCTATTTTACATACGTAAAAAAAAAAAGGGAAAAAGGGGCAATGTGGGAAGATAAAATCTAGTTTCGACTCATGGACCAATACCAATCATTCAAAGAGATGATGTTGTGTAAGCAAAGTCGTGAAAGGCAAATTAAATAGGAAAGCCCACAAGAAACATGTTGACTCCTTACTCGTTTCTCACTCGCGCACGAGAATGGAAACGTGTCAAACGTTGCATGAAGAGTTCGGAAAAGGGAGAAGGAGATAGATAACTACCTCTACTATGGAGGACCACTAAGGAAGAGGGAGGGAGGGACATGTCGTGGTACTTGTTCTTCAAGCGTCATAGCCCTGTAAATATGGAGATGAGCTAGTCAAAGAGCAAGGTACGCAATCAAAACCCCAAACTACAGACCGGAAATTCAATTGACTAACTTGAGCATCGAAGTATCTATTGCAGGTACCCCGCCTAGACGAAGCTTCGAAGAAAGATTGTTCGTGGACGCCTATTACGAGGAATTTAGTGAACGTGAGGATTACGGTCAACAAATCTATGGAGGTATTTGTTCGTGTAGGAAATTTCCCTCCAACAAATCTACACCATAATCAAACCAAGCAAAGGAAAGAACAAAAAGAACGATACCAATATAAACCACCAAAACAAAGCCTTCATCTTTTTGGATATGAATTAAAATGCATAAATAATATAACTTTACATCTCCAATGCATCTTCAAATTTAACATACGAACACAATAAAACTAGGAAATATAATCAAATCAGACCGAAAACCACGAAGGCGATAAGGCAAGAAAATTGTAATTGACCTCCAATGGAAATGTAAGGAACTCTATGAGCACCAGAAATATAAAGAGCATCAGAGAGGACTCCATACAAGGGCTTGGCCGCCATGGGAAGGTTAGTAGAATGTTGCACGAGCTGTAATGTGGAGGGATGCATTTGGAGATTGTGAGCCATGTGGAAGTTCAGAGCCAGCCATGGAAAGCACCTGAAACCCTGCATCCAATACCCAAATCCACACAGAAACAACATTTGCTGCCTACCCAGTTGGGGAAATCGAAACCCACTCATTTCCTGATGGATCGTCATCGTCCGGTTGCTGCTTCTCCTGGTTTTTAAGTAAATAACTTGGGTTGCTGGGTTTAGGGATATGGGGTTTCTAAGCTAGGTTTTGGGTTGGATGGGTCTGAAGGGAAATAATGAGATTTATGTGGGATTTCTAGTGACTAGCATGCATATACAATTCAAAATTTATATACATTAGCAACAGAAGCATGTTATCACATAATATCAAAGCTATAGTCATGCAAATCCCCTTCAAGAAGCATAGGTTCATATATGATGCATCTAAGAAAATATTGAACAACAAAGTGAAGGTTTAGTTTTATACCTCTTGATCTAGACTTGAGACCAAGGATGGACCACCTTCAAGCTCTTTGTTCTTGGAACTCCTTGAGTCTAGCCTCCCTCCTAGCTTCCTCCACCTTGAAAGATTTAGAGCTCATTTCTCCTTTAGTCTCCAAAGTAGAAGACCCCTAAAGATCCACACCCACTAGTGTAGTGAGATGGATAATGGAATAACCAAAAGGATGAGAGATGATTAGCTTTCCCTCTTTTTGGTGGCTGGCTATAAGTGTGTTGAGAGAGAGAGACTTGTTTTTCTCTTTTGTGAAAAAGAACACACAAAACCCTAATGAAACTTTTCATTAAACTTTCTTTATAAATGTCAAAGAAGTGAGTGAACAACTTGACTCTCTCTCTCTCTCTCTTTGGTCAGCCCCTTTGTGTTTTTTGGGCTTTTATCAATTCAAGTCATCATATGCTTACATAAAAGCCCAATGGGTTTGGGCTTAATGGGCCCATATGAACCCAAACTTTTCTTTAAGTCCAAAACAATCTTTCATCACTTCTATGATTTCTTTAGACTTTCTAATTAATCATAACACTTAATTAATCCAATTAATTTATTCCATCATCCTTTAGTTGTCTCACCACAAGAGTGTTTCGGTGTACAATCATTTTAGGTTCTAATTAGCAAGGCAGTGAGGTGATTGGCACCAATCCAATTGATTTGTATTAATCCAATCACTTAGTGAATTAAAACTTACTTTCAATTCTCCTTCTTCTTTGATGACTACTTATTTAATCATCTATAAGAACTCACAAGCCATGAGTGACATCTAACCATATATCATGGCTACCCAAGCTAATGTAGAATTTGTTCGGATAACCTATTCAGTTGGAATTACAATGTAATTTGATCCTTCTCTAATACAATACTCACAATCACATTACTAGGGTATGGATATTTAATGTCAAACCCCTAATGTGATTATATCAAGTTATATGATTCTATTAAGTCGTATAGGAACGCTTTCCATCATTACGCTCGATACTTCGGCCGAAGATTCTTGAATCATATCTTAGAGTATCCATCCTCTCATAACGAGGATTAGAGATCTCTTGTTGATCATTCACATGCCTCTGAGAATAAATCACTGACCCCAACAATGCATAGAACACATCCAAGATGAGATGTGGTCACGTCTCATTATCAAATGATCAGCAACGTATCCCCAAGACAACTATGATGTCTCAGGTCAAAGAATTACTTACATTATTCCAACCCAGTAGAGTTACTTGATTGACATGTGAGTAGACCTCCATGCAAGTACTCTCATTTGATTGTGTTTAGTGAACTCATTCCCATAATGAGCACCTACATCCTTGTCTTAGTGTCACTACACGAATGGCATGAGACTTTCCATCATTCCCATTGGAAGGGGACATAATATGTACTGGTCTATGTATTGTCAGTGTCCCTCTAACAATCCTATGACCAAGAACCTTTTTGGACATCATGGTTATGTGAAGAAGGTCTCTGCAATCTAACATCATTAGATTACTTCTTCTATTGATCCATTGTCCATGGATTCACCTTTTAGGACGTATATCGTTTATTGAGATAGTCCTAATGAGTGACTTTGCCTTTTGATGTATTAGAGTTTTCCATACATATAGACATTGTCCTGAAAGGTTTCTTCCAAAGATTGACTTTCAGGGCATATCTCCAACAGGGTCCTGCTAGTTTTGGCGATGAAAACAAAGGATGCGTTCTGAGGGGAAAGGTGGTTGCTTTTATTGTGGGGGTTTTTGAAGAGATTGAAAGTGGTGATATCCATGGATTTTCAGAAGAAAATTATGAAGAAATCATGGTAATTACAAATTAATATTAATTGGGCACTTGGAAAATAAAAAATAAATGGAATGAAAGTTCCTATGATCGTATGGAGTTTTGATTGAAACAATGAGGAGGAAACGGAGGAGTGTGGCTACCTGTGACGGGAATATGAGTGGTACATCACATGTTTTTATATAAGTGGTTTGTATTTCTTAAGTTATTAACTTTTGAATACATATATCTCACTATTTATATAGTGACATGTGATGTACTACCTCATAGTTCGATCACACTGAAAAATCTCTGTCTATACAGATCATGTATTGTAAAATCGACGGTGTGTGTAGTAGAATAAATAAACAAGACACAAAATTTACGAGGTTCCTCTATAGTCAATGTGACTGGAGTACATCCTCGGGGTAGTAGTGATGCTTTCATTTATAATCTGAAATAATAAGATTACAAAGATAACTCTTTATTCTCTCCTCTCTTTTTCCTCTCTCTTTCTGCCATGAGCCTTCTGGCTTCTCTCTTCCGTTCTTGTCTATTCTTTATTCTCTTCGTATCTCCTTTGATTTATAGGCAAAGCAGGAGCACCAAAAGCAAGCAGTAGCAGCTCCTAATGGAAGGACATGTAGAGTGGGATGAATGAGATGTAATGGGTTGGCCATCCACACATTGAATGGCTCATAATATTATAACATTCCCCCTTTGATGGCCATAAGTCTTCGATTGACTCGTTAAAACCTTGATCTATTTTTAGATGCTCCCCCTCATGAGTAGTAACACATATGTTGTACTTGTTGACTTTCTACAGGCTATTTCTTGAACTAGGCTGGAGGGCTTTTGTTGGAAATGTGCCCTAAAACCAATCATATGATGATACTTTACGAACATTTCACATGTTAAACTAATGTAGTTTAAATATAAAGGGCAAAGATTATTGTTTGAGCCGTCTCATATAAATGTTATATGCTTAAACGATAAGTCCAAGGAATATGTGATTGGGAGAATGCAATCTAAAGAAGTTAGATTCATGAGACCATTCTTTCGTAGACACATCCTAAACGTTCCTGATCATAGGATTACCAATTGGGCATTGACAGTCCGTTAAGATCAGTACGTGCTGTGTCTTCTCTCAAGGAGAGTGACTAGTCTCGAGTCATTGGTGTGTGTGACATCAAGACAAGTACGTAGGTGCTCAATAGAGAATGAGTTCACTGAACACGATCAACGAAGAGTTCTCATATTCATGTCACATGAGAACTCATGGTTGGGATAATGCAAAGTAGTCATTTGACCTGAGGCATCACAGTTGTCTTGTGGTTAAGTCCTTGATCTTTGATTATGTCAAAGTCACCCCATCCGCGGGTGTCCACGGCATCGTTGGGGTTAAGCCACTTAGCCATGGAGACAATTGAATGCGCAACAAGGGATCTCTAACCTTCAAACCGTTTGGGGGAGAATACTCTATGATATGATTGAAAATCTTTGATCAGAGTATGAATGAGATTTAGGAAGGCGTTCCAAATCACATTCAAGGTAATCATATAAGTAAACGAATCACATTGGATAGTAGACATGAATAAACTATCAAACCAAACAATGTGGTCAAGAGTATTGTATTAGAGAAAGACCGTATTGCATTTGTAATCCTAAACTGAATAGGTTCTCCACCTCTTCTGATTAGCTTGGGTAACCATGATATGCTGCTAGGTGTCACTCATGGTTTGTGGAAGCCCTAAACGTGTATAATCACTAAAGGGAGAATTGAAAGTAAGTTTGAATTCATAATCGATTTGAAATGGTTTTAATCGCTCACTGCCTCACTAAAAGGAACCTAATGGATCGTACACCGTGTAAGGTGGAGATTGAAGAAACAATGGAGATGAGTAAGAATAATTAAATGGTTTAATTATTTATGGCAAGGATTAATTAATATGTTAATTAATCAAACGAATAAGTTCGTAAAAGACCACGGGTTAGTTTTGGGCCTCAAGGCCCAATGGGCTTCGAACGTCAAACCCATTGACTTAAGTTGTATGACAACTTAATTCACAAAGGCCCAAAAGCCCAATAAAACCCTTATGGCCGGCCATGTTAGAGAGAATGGCTTTTTGGTTCTTTAGGTCACTTATTTGAAGGGACTATACAAAGGACTTTATAGCCTAAATTCATTAAGGGTTCTTTTGGAGAAAATTGGAGAGAACATGTCTCTCCTTTTCTCTCTAGGAGGCCAGCCCCCTTGGAGGGATTAGCTAGCAATCCCACTCCTCCAAGGTCACTCATTTCTTCTCCAATCTAACCTTGGTGTGGAGACTTAGAGGTTCTCTATTTTGAGAACTTGGAGAAACCTTTTCATCCATCCAAATCCATAGATTTAAGATGCAAGGAATGAAGGCCCTCTCTTTGGGTGATTAGCCTTTGCTTATGCAAAGAGGAATCTACAAAGGTATAAATTTCTCAACTCACTTTGTTTTGAGTTGAGTCTTGGTTCACCAATCTACTAGGCTTTGAATTTCATGGGTAATGTTTTATTTTTGAGTGCATGCTAGCATGATTCCGCCTTTAATTGTTAATTGCATGCTTATAGATGTTGCTCAAATGAACATGTTTTCACAAAATCATCCTTCAAGTGGTATCAGAGCCTAGGTCTAGTAGTTGGTGAATCCTTTTGGGTTTTGTATTTCATAGTTTTGATTTAAAAGTTGTAATATGTTACAAGCTTTATTCTTGTTTCTTTGAATGTAAATTTTGTTAGAAAATTTTCCATCTCAAATGTTGTAGATGTAGTTCATATGAGCATGAATATTAGAGCTAAAATTTGGTGCCAAGTTTTTGGGGATTTTCGGCCAAATCTAAAGGGTGATTTTTTGGGTTCTTGTTTGACTTGTTAAAAATGTTTTAAAGTGACTTTTGGAACCCCTAAGTACCCTAGGATGTTAGCCCCATTTTGAATGGTGAAAATTTGAGTTTTATTGCTTGAAAACATTCATGGAGCTCTTATGGGTTTTCATGGATGTTCTTCATTGTTCTTGATGTTCTTGCCAAGAACAAAAAGGTTTGATGTTTTGATTCATTTCATAAAGTCTTTGTTTAGTGATTTATCTTATATTTAAATGTGTTAGATATTTATTTAAAAGGTGTAAGAAATATTGGTGGGTGTGAAAGGATTAATTTCCTTTCACACACACCACTTGCATGAATTTATGTCACAAATATCTTGCAAGGCTTTATGACTTTGTTAAAAAATTTCCAAATTTTTGTGGACTTATCTCCATGATGCGAAATATATAAGCACACAAATTAAACCCTCTTTTTATCAAATGTAGTAAAGTATGTAAGTAGGGATCGTTCTAGGCCGGGGATTAGGAGGGATTGCTAAATCACTTGAAAACTGACTTGAAAACGTAAAAACAAAGTTTAAAACGCTAAATTAGACTCAAAGAATGCAAAACTATACTTTAAAATACTAAGATAAACAAAAAGATTCAAAACAGCAAATAAACACTCAAAACTGCCTTAAAAACACTTTCTGGGCAGTTTTGAACACCTAACACTAAATTGGACAAAATTGGGTTATGACTTGACTCAAGACACTTAAAAACACAAACTAAAGTGATTACTAACTAATCTAACACTTTGAAATAAATGGGAGATTGGTTCTTGACGAATTTGAAAACAAAACAAACTTTGTAAAACAAAACAGATTGTAAATGAATTTGAATGAAACTTATCGATGGAAGGCTAGCTAGGAGGTTCTTCTCCACACATGTCACACTTGCATACAAAACGATTTCCAGTTGCTTTTCGATAAACTATGAATACTCAACACCCCAAATTAACCGTGAATTGCACTAATTAACCCTCAGTTTTTCCACAAGTTATTAGGTTGGATGATTGCATACGACAACCCAAAACATTCCCTACAAGTTCCCTACATGAATTGCATAATAGAGATACAAGCAAGAATCATTAAGTTCTATGAAAAACATAAGCATTGACGAGGCACTCGTTACTATGATTTGCATGAAACTTATGCCAAGAATTTACTTAACGTGATTGTGACTAGCAACCTTCACTACTTGTGAATATAAGTTCATAACAATTAGGTGAAACTCCCTTATATTCTAGCGTCAAATTCATGCATAAAAATTAAGCGTGCACTCTCAACCAACATACACAAATCAGTTTTTATACGAACGGATAAGTAAATTGAATTCACAACTTATGAATCACAACTGGATGTAATCAAATCATATTGCAAGCATGAACATAGTTTCGAATCACCCCCTAACTAAGAGGGGTTTAGTTCCTCATACTTACAAAGCAAAGATGCATAAATTTAGACATTAAAAACAAAGATAGAAAACACCTAGAAACGCTCCAACACTCCCAAGGCTTGGGCATAGGCACGGCACAAGATGTTCCTTCTCTTTCCTTCCTTGCAAGCAGCGGCACTAGAGGTTTTGGACGGTTTTGGGTGGTTTTTATGGTGTAGAATGGATGGGGAATGGTATGGAAAGGTTTAGGGTAAGTGTGGAGGAGTGTTTGAGGGTTGGAGGGTGGTGGAGAGCTAGGCAAAGAGGATGGAAGAAGGTGGAGTGGCTGTTATGTTTTCTAGGCACTAGAATGGTGTTTTTGGGGTGTTTTGCTACCTAGGGTGAGTATGGACGAATTTCTGTGATGAATGGTGAATATGAGAGTGTGAACCCTTTGCCAAGGGGTGTAAACATGTATATATAGGCCCCAAAAACCTTAGAGAATCAGGTTAGGCTAGGGAGAATGCACGGCAAAGAGTGTATGTGGTGTGCAATGGTCCAAGGGTGAAAATGAAGTGATGATGCAAAGTGTGAAGGGTAAAATGGAGTGGTCTTGTAGCTAGGGGGCATGAATGATTGTGTACATTGCATAGAGATGGAAAGGGAGGTGAAAATGTGTCAATAAATGGGTCAAAGGTGCAGCAACATGTGGTACACAAGGCATGGGATTCCAAATGTGAATGATGGAGCATCAATTGGTGCATGTTATGGTTGTGAAAGTTGTATAAAATTTTGTGGGTGAAGGGAACAAGAGGTATCAAGCAATTAAGTGTAATAATTAAATGAATTGAAGCATGAAATCAGAAATTATGTAGGGGACAAGAGTGATCAAGCATGGCATGGGAATCCAAAGGGAATTCTATGTTGTTTTGCATGGCAATGAAGGCAAGTTGGGGTGACAAATTTTTGGGCTGAGTTCTTCATCTTTTGGACCATAATTCTTCACATTCTTGGCCTCTTTAGTTCTCAAATTCGTCCATCCACTTTGGCCCAAATATGTGACATGCATTCCAAGCTCCATTTTGCTCCAAAATACTCCAAAATGCATCTTCTTGCCTACTTTGTCCATAAAATCTGAAAACACACGAAAATGACTTTAAACATTAAAATAACTAAGGAAACACGACATAAATGCACAAAAACAAGCCAACTAAGTCGCATAAATATGCTCCTATCACTCAACTCCTTTTTTCTCCCTAAAACCAGCCACCCTATTAAATAGGGTATTTTTGGGGCTTTTATGCAATTACATAAAGTTTTGATACTTTTGTGTATTTGTATTTTGACCCGAAAGTTTACGTTTTGACGTTAAGGCCTAAAAACGCTAAAGGACAAATTGTTTTGCTCCTTTAATGAAGTTTTGAATTTATTGAAATTTTTGGGTTCTAGTTGTAATTACATGAAGTAGTGGACTTTCGTGTTTTTACAAAGTGACCCCAAAAGTTTGTGTTTTTGCAATATAGCCCAAAAGTTGTGGTAATTGCATTTTGGCCCAAATTAGGTTGAGAACAAAATTGTTTTGTCTCTTTAAATGAGAATTGGATTTTCATTTTATTTAGCTCCATTTAAATCAATTTTATGGATACAAAAACCAAATGAAAATGTTGCATTCAAGTTTAATTAGTTAAAGCGTTAATTAATTAAAGGGTGATTATGAACCTCAGCCTACAATAATTGAGCTATGTGAAAGGCCGTTTCAAATTTGTTTGAACCATGGGAATGTGTAGATTAGATTTTGGTTGTAATTTGATTTGATCAAATGTTGTAAAAGAGCTTAAGCTTTTCTTTACTTTAAAGTAATTTGAATTGTTCAAATGTTGTAATGAGCATAAGCTCACCTTTACTTTGAAGTACTTCTTTCTTGCTTTATTTTATATGCATGAAAATGAAGTAGTTGGGTCCAACGCCCCTAAGACAACACGCCTTAATGTGATTAAACTCGTAACTAAAATCAATCATCATCCCTAGACCGAGATTCAACACTAGGCTCGTGTTGAATCTAAACAAAGGTTCATAGTCATCCTAAGGCCCTAAGGCAACTATATAGTCCATCAAATGAATGCAAAGTTTATGTTAGTAGTATCATATACTCTTGCTTTAAAAACCGTTTTATAAGCATAGTGGGAGTATTATATACAACTAAATTCAATCAAATGGACCAATAGTTGTAATAGGACCAAAATTGTTTTAATAAAGATTAAAATGAATATTTATATGTGATGAGACCTAAAACCCTCAAACCAAACCATTATTAAGTTTGATAAGCGTGAGAGTGCTTTGAACACTCTTTCGTGGCCTTCCACCGTGGTAGGCTCCAATCGTTTATGACTTGTACACCGCCTTCACCCTATCATGGGGGAGTGCAAAGTGCATGCTTATACTCAGGAGGAGTTTATTTAAAGCATTTGATGAGGTTAAGGTAGGCAACGAGTGTGGCCAACATCGTATCATCATGAGGTCATACTTGAACCCCTTTCTAAACCGGCATGGTGGGAAAGAACTTAACATTCTCTAGAGGCCAAATAAGATGGGTACTTGCAAGAGATGCAAATGAGTAAGCATACTCTCTCATTATTATTAATGCTAGCCAACATCATATCATTGTGAGGTGGGCTTGGTAGTAGTGAGTCTCCCATACCCTACTAAGAGTTTCCTCCAAAACTCTCGAATTCCAATGAGGGATATGGAATTTGCCAAAAATAGTGGGTGGTGCTATTTGATTTAAAGACCCGGATCAAATGGCTTAAAATCAATCAATTTATATTCGTTATGTATTTATTTACCAATATATTTGCAAACGCTATCCAACACTTGACAAATAAAAGCCGAAAGCTTTAGTTTCCGGACTTGGTACTACAAAACCATAGATTGTCTTTAATGGCTTGTAAATGTACCTAAGTAGTCTCATCCTCACAATCTTCCTATTGATAATGTATCATTAGAAGAATATGTTAGAAAAAGTCTATCATAAAGAGGACAACACTTTTAATGTCATAATTCTTCAATTACAAATTGTTGTATGAAGAAATAAGAGTTGTTTTGAACAACCCTTAGTCAATGTAAACACTAGTGCTTGTTTTCTTTGTTAAATGAACAAAGAACTTGAGAAGAAAGCACAATGGCATGGACACTTTATGTGCCATGATTCTTCACTTACAAATTGTTGTATGAAGAAATGAGAGTTGCCTTGAACAACTCTTGAAAGTTTGTAATTATGTTTAGAACATAATGGTTGGTTGACAAAAATAGTCCATCAACATGGACTTATGATGATTTTGAATCATTGAGTGTTGAAGTGTTAGACCACTTCAAGAGACAGAAACTAGGCAAGGACGTCACCTTTGTGTCCCTATCCTATTGGTTCACTAAGTTTATTGTAAACTATATAGTGAACAATAAACACATGCTCTCCAAAATGTTTGATGTGTATAACACAATTGAAATAAGTTTCAAGAGAGATAGTGGGAGTTTAGGGACCATGACTATTGTAGTCAAAGGAAAAGTCAAATGAAGAAGATAAAATTAACTCCAAGGGAACAAACTTTCTTTATGAAAGGATGGACATTGGAAGGGGTATTTGCAAGAAATGTCTTGCAAGTGTCAAGAACACACCTTTCGAAGGTGTTGTAAATTGTTCTTGAATAGTTCAAAATAGTTGGTTCTTCTACTTGAATGCTTGATTCCGTATTAGTAACTATGTTTTACAATCGTTGTAAAAGTGTGACTAATAAGAAGTAGAAGAAATGTGAGAGAAGAAAAGGTGCTTCACATTCGGAACGTGAATAAAATATAGATCTCTACAAAAGCAGATAGTACTTACTTCCTCATATGAACTACCAAAGAAATTGGAAAAACCAAAGATTGTCTTTACATTCCAATTTTAAGGAACGTAATTCCGTCACTATAGTAGAGATGGATGAATGTTTTGTTTGACAAAACATTGTTCTTTATTAGTCAATGATTGGATTATTATAATCTAATTGATTGTCTCTATAGTAGAGATGATATGGTAGTGTTAACTGTTTAGAACATAATGATGCTTAAAACCCAAAAGGTTGCAAGGTAGTGACTAATCCCAACTGAGTTGTGATACCTCTAAAGCATAAATTACGAGTTGGTCATAGATGGATGCTTTGGATCGTTAGATCCGGATCCAATACCTTCTTGTTAAAATTGTATAGAGGCGAAATGTTCGAATCTTTATTCTTTTGGAAAGAATAAAGAATCACAATGTTGTTGAGGTTAATTCACTTAGATGTTAGTGGCACTTGTCCACAACATAATACTACTCATGTTGTATGACATTCACCGAAGATCACCCTCGGTTGGACTATAGTTTATTTTAAATAAACACAAGTCCGAATACTTTGCAAAAGGTTTCAAAGAATTCAAGAAATGTAAGTTGATGAGTAAGATGTCTAAAGTATTTACATCCTTAGATTTGATCCAAGGAATGGTAACACTTTAGAATAGTTTTCTTGAAAGATATCAAGGAAAGAAGCATCATAAGATAATGAATTTCTCCATTAGGAGAAGAACGAACTCGAATAAGATTTAGTTCGTTGGATGTTATCTATTACCCATAAATATGATATATATATATACTTCTAAAACAATATGATTGTCAATTAGAAGATCTTCCAAAATTTTCATAACTCCATAAGATGTAGTTGGAAAGAAAGACAAATCTTAAGCATGTTAAGATTTGGGGTTGTGTGCTAATAAGCAATATTTGTTTGATAACAATCTTGTGGGATATCCTTAAATTAACTTTTGGATATCACTTCTATAAACCAACTAACAAATGTTGTTTTGTTGGGTAGTTCATTGTAATCCTACAATGTGATTTGCCTAAGAGCAAATGAACGAGAGATAGAACTCAAAGAATGGGTTCTTTGAGAGACAAGATAATAATCAACAAATATAACAACCTAGTTCCTATACCAAAAGCTCCAAGGTAGTCAAGAAGGATTTATAAACCGTCTCAGTTGAATGGTTTGAACTTTATGACTATGTCATAGAGTTGCACCTCTTAATTCGAAAGAAATAAGAATGAAAATCCTTATGACTACATTGAGTGTATATACGATATATACTCAAGGAAATGGTAAAGTACCATTTGACCCGAAATAATGAAACCTTCATAAGCTAATTGGTAGCTTAAGGTGACTACAATCAAAGAGAATGGTTGACTTTGAAGAAACCATCTTTGACGTAGTCTTGGTTTCAATTAATTCGAAGATAGCTAGCTACAACTAAATGGTGATTCAATGTTTGAACATAATATGGGTTTCCGAAACCATTATTAAGATAGTCTTAATAATATATGTCTAAAACTATGAATCACAAGACATGTAATTTGTAGAGATCCATCCATCATGAATCTAAGCAAGCTAGTGGGAGCTATGAGCATTTATGAGAAAAGGATCAAATCGTTTGATTTCTCATAAAGATGTAAATGAATCTTTTGTTTACTAGGTTTACAAAAGATTAGTGGGAGTTAATCATATTCCTAAAATTTAACATATATATGATATATTAATTTTGGAAATGAAAAGAATTCTTCTTCGTTAAAGTTATGACTTCAAAACATTATATGAAGATAGAATGTATATGGGAGATATAGTCTATATACATGGGATGGAAATCTATAATGATATATTTCATGATATAATTGGATTATATCAATCCCTAATAATAGACAATAGATGCTAGGAAGTTTCTCATATGATGATAAACTTCAATTAGAAGGACAACTCTAGTGAGACTAAGAAGTTGCTCTTCTCAAAGAGAACGTACTATTTGACTCCCAAAGAAATAATGCGTATATAGAATCCTTTATGCATACGCATAAAGGTGATTTATGTATTTCATATTGTATGAAAAACATTGATATGAGTTGTACCTAGAACGGTACAAGACGATATCAGTGCAAGCCCAGATCAGAACCATGGCAACTGTCAAGTAAGTCCTTAAGTATTTAAGAAATACTAAATGATAGATTCCTCAAAGAATGAGGAAGAATTAAAGTAACGTAAAGGAAGCGTAAATGTATTAGATTATGAATCTAATCCATCATTGGATGTTTCTTCATTATGAATGAAGAGATAATAAGATATCTCTTTATTATGACTAAAGAGATATTTGGATGGAAACATTAAAAGTAATGACTTTAGTATGTTCCATTATGAATGCAAAATATATTGCAATATAGAAGCTTACAACAATGTTGTTTGGATGGGAAAGTTCATTTATGAACTCTCTATTCGGTTCCAACCAGAAAGTGTATCTAGTGTACAGACACTATGACACTAATGGGGCGATAGCTCAAGCCAGAGAATCAAGGTCTCATCAAGATCCGAACTCATATGAGAGACTGAACCACATGATTGAGAATCATGTATAATGGTGACGTCGTTATTCTCAAGGTTGCTTCTATGGATAACATATAGATATCCATTGTCTAGGCCTACTACTCAGCCATTTATGAAATGACTATAGAAGAGGTATCATCATTGATGACCAAGCTGATTGGCTCTAGTGCAAGTGGGAGATTGTTGGAAATGTGCCCTAAAACCAATCATATGATGATACTTTACGAACATTTCACATGTTAAACTAATGTAGTTTAAATATAAAGGGCAAAGATTATTGTTTGAGCCGTCTCATATAAATGTTATATGTTTAAACGATAAGTCCAAGGAATATGTGATTGGGAGAATGCAATCTAAAGAAGTTAGATTCATGAGACCATTCTTTCGTAGACACATCCTAAACGTTCCTGATCATAGGATTGCCAATTGGGCATTGACAGTCCGTTAAGATCAATACGTGCTGTGTCTTCTCTCAGGAAGAGTGACTAGTCTCGAGTCATTGGTGTGTGTGACATCAAGACAAGTACGTAGGTGCTCAATAGAGAATGAGTTCACTGAACACGATCAACGAAGAGTTCTCATATTCATGTCACATGAGAACTCATGGTTGGGATAATGCAAAGTAGTCCTTTGACCTGAGGCATCACAGTTGTCTTGTGGTTAAGTCCTTGATCTTTGATTATGTCAAAGTCACCCCATCCGCGGGTGTCCACGGCATCGTTGTGGTTAAGCCACTTAGCCATGGAGACAATTGAATGCGCAACAAGGGATCTCTAACCTTCAAACCGTTTGGGGGAGAATACTCTATGATATGATTGAAAATCTTTGATCAGAGTATGAATGAGATTTAGGAAGGCGTTCCAAATCACATTCAAGGTAATCATATAAGTAAACGAATCACATTGGATAGTAGACATGAATAAACTATCAAACCAAACAATGTGGTCAAGAGTATTGTATTAGAGAAAGACCGTATTGCATTTGTAATCCTAAACTGAATAGGTTATCCACCTCTTCTGATTAGCTTGGGTAACCATGATATGCTGCTAGGTGTCACTCATGGTTTGTGGAAGCCCTAAACGTGTATAATCACTAAAGGGAGAATTGAAAGAAGGTTTCAATTCACAATCGATTTGAAATGGTTTTAATTGCCCACTGCCTCGCTAAAAGGAACCTAATGGATGGTACACCGTGTAAGGTGGAGATTGAAGAAACAATGGAGATGAGTAAGAATAATTAAATGGTTTAATTATTTATGGCAAGGATTAATTAATATGTTAATTAATCAAACGAATAAGTTCGTAAAAGACCACGGGTTAGTTTTGGGCCTCAAGGCCCAATGGGCTTCGAACGTCAAGCCCATTGACTT
Organism: Malus sylvestris; assembly: GCF_916048215.2. Lineage (NCBI taxonomy): Eukaryota > Viridiplantae > Streptophyta > Magnoliopsida > Rosales > Rosaceae > Malus > Malus sylvestris. Next base: position 22,310,235 of record NC_062275.1, read on the forward strand.
AAGTTGTATGACAACTTAATTCACAAAGGCTCAAAAGCCCAATAAAACCCTTATGGCCGGCCATGTTAGAGAGAATGGCTTTTTGGTTCTTTAGGTCACTTATTTGAAGGGACTATATAAAGGACTTTATAGCCTAAATTCATTAAGGGTTCTTTTGGAGAAAATTGGAGAGAACAAGTCTCTCCTTTTCTCTCTAGGACGCCGGCCCCCCTGGAGGGATTATCTAGCAATCCCACTCCTCCAAGGTCACTCATTTCTTCTCCAATCTAACCTTGGTGTGGAGACTTAGAGGTTCTCTATTTTGAGAACTTGGAGAAACCTTTTCATCCATCCAAATCCATAGATTTAAGATGCAAGGAATGAAGGCCCTCTCGTTGGGTGATTAGCCTTTGCTTATGCAAAGAGGAATCTACAAAGGTATAAATTTCTCAACTCACTTTGTTTTGAGTTGAGTCTTGGCTCACCAATCTACTAGGCTTTGAATTTCATGGGTAATGTTTTGTTTTTGAGTGCATGCTAGCATGATTCCGCCTTTAATTGTTAATTGCATGCTTATAGATGTTGCTCAAATGAACAGGTTTTCACAAAATCATCCTTCAGCTTTCTGCTAGACTTGCATCAAATGTTTGAATTTACTCCTTTTATCTGAAGTGGAATTTGATTCAAGGGTGTGGACACTTGATCTTGAATCAAACTTGTGATTTCTTCAAGGACCTTTGAGGCTTGAGCTTGAATGAAATTGGACCATGATGAGCTTCACATGGCAAGTAATCTTCGGCTTTGTTAGGGATGAATCAGCACATATTTGTTGCGTATGTCTCCACATGTTTCAATGTATCATTTTTCACTTGCCTTATCTGTTCCCCTTGCATAAGTGGTATTTTCCATGGTTTTCCCCCATGCATGTGTGGCATCTTCTCTTGTAGTATTTGTCCCCTGATGCAGGAGTGGAATGCAACCCTTGCATTTGGATGGTTGATAGGAGCATATTTATAAGACTTAGTTAGCTTGTTTATTGGCATTTACGTTGTTAGTTCATGGTCATTTTAGTATTTTAAGCTATTTTCGTGTGTTTGTAGGTCCAAAGGGTTAACGTGGCAAAGAAGTGCATTTTGGAGCATTTTGGAGCATTTTTGGGCATGGAATGGATAGCATATGCTTGGAGCAAAAGGAATGGACGAAATTTGAAGTTTGTGCATCATCCTCTCCCTATAAATAACCATTTTAGCACACTCATTTCACCCAACACATTCACCTACTACTACATTCACTCATTTCACCCAACACATCCACTTATTACAACCACCCAACACATTCACCTACCACTACATCCACTCATTTCACCCAACACATCCATTCACCTACCACTACATCCACTCATTACAACCACCCAACACATTCACCTACCACTACATCCACTCATTACCACCACCCACTACATCCTCTCCCTAGCCTATAAATACATTCATCCACCCTTCATCATGGGAGATAGATCAATCCAAAACACACACACACATCATCTACACAATTTTCCACTCTTTGCCGCATTCAATACAACCTTCATCCAAATACATCCATTCATCTTCACATCCATTCCTCCATACAAACAAACCTTCAAACACTTACCAACACCTTGTGCTGTAGCAAAGGAAGGGAAGGAAAGTGCTTGGACATGCTCGCTGTCCAACTTGGATTGTTGGAGCGTTTAGGTGTTTTCTTTCTTTTGTTTCCAATGTTTACATTCATTTTCTTTTGTTTTGTTGTGAATATGAGTGGCTAAACCCCTCTTGGCTAGGGGTGATTTCAAAGCCATGATTATGTGTGTAATATGATTTGATAAATTCCAGTTATGAACTCTTGAATCGTAAATGCAATTGGCTTAACTATTTGATTGATAACTTATTTGTATTTGTTAATTAAGGGTCGACACTTAATTGGCATGCATAAATCCATTGCTAGAATATAAGGAAGTTTCACATAATCGTTACAAACTTATATTCACATGTAGTGAAGGTCGCTTATAAACGATCGCGTTAAGTTCAATTCCTAGCATAAGTGACATGATGTCATAGTTGCAAGTGCTTTGTCAATGCTTATGATTTTCATTAAACGTAATGATCTTTTATTGTATCTCTATTATGATGTCATGTAGGGAACTTTTGAAGAATGTTTTGGGTTGTCGAATGATGTCATCCAATCCAATAAAACAAGGAAAATCTTAGAGTTAACTAGTGATGTCACGGTTAATTTGGAGCATTGTCGTTCATAATCCAATGAAGTAGTAACTGGAAATCGAGTTATTTGCATACATGTCATGTGTGGAGAAAAAGCCTCTAGCTATCCTATCCATCATCTTATTTCTCAAATTTATTTTACAATCTGTCTAATTTTTCATACTTGTTTGTTTGTTTCAACTTCATCCAAATCAAAACCCCCCTTTTAGTTTCTTGTTTCAAAGTGTTTCAAATCTGTTTTAGTTTGTGTTTTTAAGTGTTTTGATTCAAGTAACCAAAGTCATTCCTAGTGTCTAGTTTACGTTTATTTAGTTGTTTTAAGCTGTTTTGATTATTTTAAGTTTGCTTTGAGTCTTGTGAGTCTGGTTAAGTGTTTTTAAGTTTAGTTTTATGTTTTTGAGTTAGTTTAGAGGTTATTAGCAAGCCCTCCTAATCCCCGGTCCAGAACGATCCCTACTTATACTTATACTACAATTGTCAAAAGAGGGTTAAATTTGTGTATTAAGTTAATTTTCGCATCAAGTTTTTGGCGCCATTGCTAGGGATTAGCAACTTTGCTCATCCCTTGTTATTTCTTTTTGTTTATTTTCATGTGTTTTTGTTCCTAGTTGCTGATTTTACTTGTTTTCTTGTTTTAGGTGGTTTATGACTCGAAGTTCTCAACCTGTTCATAAGCACATCTTTGACTTTGACGACGATTTTGAACGAACTTTGAGACCAGCAAGCAATCAACAAGATCCCCAACCATCTCCGCCTGCACCAGATCTTGAAAAAGACAAAGTAGAAAAGCAAGAGGAGGCCACGGCAAGGACTTTTGAAGAAGTCCAAGATATGACAGTAGACAATCGAACAATCAAGGAGCTTTCTGCTTCGGGATTGGACAATGCTCTGCCTTTATGCATTCAATATCCAAGGGCGGCCCAAAATAAGACCAACGAGTTCGAATTAAAGTCCAGTTTATTGCATCATATTCCTAAGTTCCATGGGTTGTCCATGGAAGATCCTAATAAACATTTGAAGGAGTTCGAGGTTGTTTGTTCGAGCATGACCCCTGTGAATGTTGATGGGAGCATTCTGAAAATGAATGTTTTTCCCTTTTCTCTCTTGGAAAAGGCTAAAGATTGGTTGTATGAGCTAGCCCCCGGAACGGTCACATCATGTGAGAGTATGAAACGAGCATTTTTGAAGAAATTTTTCCCAACTTCTCGAGTCATTCTACTACGCAAAAGGATTAGTGGTATTCAGCAAAACCAAGGTGAATCCTTTCCCACTTACTATGAGCGTTTTAAAACCCTTGTTGCTTCATGTCCACAGCACCAGATGAAGGAGGAGCTTCTTCTTCAATATTTCTATGAAGGGCTTCTACCAATTGAACGCCAAATGTTAGACGCCTCAGCGGGAAGAGCTTTGGTAGACAAAACACCCATGGCTGCCAAGACCTTAATTGCTAATCGAGCATTGAATGCTCAACAATATGAAGGCGTTGGTCAAAGAGACAACCCACGGTAGCAACAAGTTAATGAGGTAAGTGTTATTTCCGAACTTCAAAATCAAATGGCTAATCTTACTACTCTTCTTTCACAGGTGCTTGAAAAACCAAAAGAACAAAGTGTAGCTGCTTGTGGCATGTGCTCAATGAATGGACATCTCAGGGATAAATGCCCTCAATTGATCGAGAACGGAGGGTGGGAATCTGCCAACGCCGTGGGTTTTGGGAGTCAAAACCAACCAAGGAATGATCCGTTCTCGAATACATACAATCCAGGTTGAAGAGATCATCCAAATTTCAAATTGAGGGAGCCCCAACAAACCCAACAACAAAGTGCATTCAAACAACAACCTTCGGGATTCTATCAAAGGTCGTATGCACCCGCACAACCCCAAACACAACCTGCCCAAAATAACTCAGGTTCGTCTTTTGATAATGCTCAAGTTATTCAGTTACTAACTACATTGGCGAAGGGTCAGGAAAATCAAGCCAAAGATATGCACAATTACGCCAAGGAAGTGCAAAATCAAGCTCGAGAGGTGACTGAATTGAAGAGACAGATGGGACAAATGGCTGAGTTCATGGGGCAATTTAGTAGAGAGCCAGGTAAGTTACCTAGTTCGACGGATGTGAATCCAAATGGAGGCTTCGAATCTGCCAAAGCCATCACCTTACGAAGTGGACAATAAGTTGGATCTGATCCCAACCCATCTAAATCCAATCAAAATGAGGACGAAAAGATGCAATCTGAGGAGAAGGAGCAAGGTCTACCCTCAGCAAGGATTGAGCAATCTTTGCTGCAGCCACCTACACACCCTAATTCGACCACCAAAGGTAAGTTGGGTTCAAATTCCATGACTTCTAATTCCATTCCAACCAATGCACCCTTTCCTCGCAGGTTTATGCAATCAAAGAAGGATGAGAGTGACAAAGACATCCTTGACACATTTAGAAAGGTGCAAGTCAACATTCCACTTCTAGATGCAATTAAACAAGTCCCCAAGTATGCTAAGTTCCTGAATGAGCTGTGCACTACAAGGAAGAGGGCTTCAAACAAAGAAGTGGTAAGGGTAAGTGAGAATGTCTCAGCTGTGTTGCAACGAAAACTACCTCCTAAGTGCAAAGATCCAGGCAGTTTTACAATTCCTTGTGTTATAGGAAATACTTGCTTTGAATCTACCATGTTAGATCTAGGTGCATCAATAAATGTCATGCCTTATTCAATATATGCATCTATGAACTTGGGAGAATTAAAAAATGGTAGAGTGATCATTCAACTGGCCGATAGATCTAATGCGTATCCAAAAGGTGTTTTGGAGGATGTTTTAGTGCAGGTGAATCACCTAGTCTTTCCGGCGGACTTCTACGTGCTTGAAATGGAAGACTCGAACCATTCCTCTCAATTACCAATATTACTTGGCCGACCATTCATGAAGACTACCCGTACAAAGATAGATGTATTCAAGGGAACATTGACCATGGAATTTGATGGGGAAGTTATTGATTTCAATACTTCTGATGCTATGAGATATCCTCATGATGGTCACTCTTGTTTCTCTATTGATGTGATTGACTCTTGGGTGCAGGAATTCCTTGATGATTTGAATGAGGATGCACTTGAAAAGACTCTCACGCAAAGCATTGGACTAAAAAACGAAGGGTTATCATTTAGGCATGCACACGGCAACAACAAGGAACATCTTGCCGTGCCTATTCAAGAAGAACTGGTAGAGATGGTTGCTGCCCTAAAGTCAAATCCAAGGCATATTGGTAAGTCTCCTAACCTAATTTCAATTCCCATTTCGACTAACAAGTTGCTTCCTTTTGTAATCCAGCCCTATTCCCTATAGCTTAAACCATTGCCTAGCCATTTGAAATATGTGTTTTTGGGAGAGCAAAAGATGATGCCCGTCATCATCTCTTCTTCACTCACTGCACAAGAGGAGGACAAGTTGGTGAGGGTGCTTCGGGAATACAAAACTGCCATTGGGTGGACATTGGCCGATATCAAGGGAATTAGCCCTACCACTTGCATGCATTGAATACTCTTGGAAGAATGAGCCAAACCATCTAGAGAAGCACAACGCCGGCTCAATCCACCCATGATGGACGTTGTGAAGAAGGAAATCATCAAGCTACTAGATTGTGGAGTGATTTACCCAATTTCTCATAGCCATTGGGTCTTGCCGGTCCAAGTTGTTCCTAAGAAGTCCGGAGTCATTGTGGTAAAAAATGAAGATAATGAGCTTGTGCCTACCTGAATCCAAACCAGATGGAAAGTTTGTATTGACTATTGGAAGCTCAACGCTACGACAAGAAAAGATCACTTCTCGCTGCCCTTTATTGATCAAATGCTGGAAAGGTTAGCCAGTCATTCATTTTATTGTTTTCTTGATGGATATTTGGATTATAATCAGATTGTGATAGCTCCCGATGACCAAGAAAAGACTACCTTCACATGTCCCTTTGGTACCTTTGCTTATCGACGCATGCCATTTGGGCTATGCAACGCACCAGCCACATTCCAAAGGTGTATGGTAAGTATTTTCTCAGAATTTGTGGAAAAGATCATTGAAGTGTTTATGGATGACTTTAGTGTCTTTTGTGACTCATTTGATGCATGCTTGAATAATCTTACTCTGATCTTACAACGATGCATCGAAACTAATCTTGTCTTGAATTGGGAAAAGTGTCATTTTATGGTAAAACAAGGTATAGTTTTGGGGCATATCATATCAGAAAAAGAGATTGAGGTTGATAAATCTAAAATAGATCTTGTACGTCACTTACCCTCTCCCACTTCTGTGAGGGAGGTTCGTTCTTTTCTCGGCCATGCAGGATTTTATAGGAGATTCATCAAGGATTTCTCAAAAATTGCCCAACCCCTTTGCCGTTTACTCCAAAATGAAGTAGCTTTCGAGTTCAACAAGGAGTGTGAGACTACTTTCAAAACCCTCAAGGACATGTTGACTTCGGCCCCCATCATCATGCCACCAGGTTGGAGTCTTCCATTTGAGCTAATGTGTGATGCATCCGATTATGCCATTGGTGCTGTTTTAGGCTAAATGAGGAACAAACAGCCCCACGTCATCCACTACGCTTCCCGGACACTAAATGATGGTCAATTGAATTATTCTACCACTGAGAAAGAACTTCTTGCAGTTGTATTTTCTTTAGATAAATTTCGTTCATACTTACTTGGCACTAAAGTGATTGTATATTCTGACCATGCAGCGTTGAAGTACCTCCTCACCAAGAAGGAGGCCAAACCAAGGCTGATTCGTTGGATGCTCCTACTTCAAGAGTTCAACATTGAAATAAGAGACAAAAAGGGGAGTGAAAACGTGGTGGCTGACCATCTCAGCCGTTTGGTGCACGAGGAGAACTCCTTACCCATTCTAGAAACCTTCCCTGACGAGCAATTGCTGTCCCTAGAGGTAAGTAAGCCCTGGTATGCTGATTTGGTCAATTATTTGGTCATAAAACAAGTTCCTAGAACTCTAGATAAATACAAGAGTGATAAACTCAGAAATGATGCACGAATTTATGTGTGGGATGATCCATATTTGTGGAAGTATTGTCCTGACCAGATTATTCGTAGATGTGTGCACAATTCCGAGTTTAATTCAATTCTTGCATTTTGCCATAGTTATGCATGTGAGGGTCATTTTGGCACCCAAATGACAACCCTTAAGGTTTTAGAGAGTGGTTTTTATTGGCCTACATTGTTTAAGGATGCTAGAAAATTTTGTATAACTTGTGATAGATGCCAAAGAATAGGTACAATCTGTGCCAAAAACCAAATGCCGCAAACCCCCATCTTTAATGTGGAGATCTTTGATGTATGGGGTATGGATTTCATGGGACCCTTTCTGCCCTCATATGGTTTTACTTATATTTTGCTAGCCATTGATTATGTGTCGAAATGGGTGAAAGCCAAAGCCACCCATACTAACGATTCTAGAGTGGTGGTAGATTTTATCAAGACTAACATTTTTTCCAGATTTGGCATGCCGAGGGTGTTCATAAGCCATGGAGGCTCCCACTTTTGCAATCGCACCATTGAGGCGCTGTTTAAAAAGTACAATGTGAAGCATCGGGTTTCCACGCCATACAACCCTCAAACAAGTGGTCAAGCCGAAGTCTCGAATAGAGAAATCAAGCAAATCTTGGAGAAGACTGTTGGGCCAAACCGAAAGGATTGGAGCTTGTGTTTAGATAATGCACTATGGGCATATCGCACTGCCTACAAAACACCTCTAGGGATGTCTCCATTTCGACTAATCTACGGCAAGCCGTGTCACCTATCTGTGGAACTGGAGCACAAAGCGCACTGGGCTTGAAAACATTCAATTTGGACTTAGATGCTGCTGGAATGAATAGGAAGCTCCAATTGAATGAACTTGAGGAGATACGGAACGAAGCCTATGAGAATGCACAAATTTACAAGGAGAAAACAAAGGCGTTTCATGACAAAATGATTCGGGGAAAAACATTCTCAATTGGACAGAAAGTGCTACTATTCAATTCCCGTCTACGATTGTTCCCTAGTAAGTTACGGTCTAAGTGGATTGGGCCATTTGTTGTCACTAATTTTTTTCCCCATGGTGCAGTCCAAGTTAAAAGCTTAAGGAACGGCGACGAATTCAAAGTGAACGGGCATCACCTGAAGCTATACTATGAGAGTGGTGTGGGGCAGATTGTGGAAGAAATCCCACTCAGTGCCGTAGGCCCCATCCAAGCTTAGAAGGAAGTTTCGTCCGGCTGCAAGACATTAAAGCAAGCGCTTCTTGGAAGGCAACCCATATTTTGCGTTCCTAAAAACCTTCCCTTTTTCTGCAATTTTATTTTACCATGATTGTCATTTTTATTTGTTGCTTGTTTAATTGTTTTTTGTGTGGGTTTATTTTTGAAACATTGACATATATGCAAGGTATTTTACATTAAAATTCGTTGAAAATGAACAGGAGGCAGAAAAATACAAGAGGGAGCCTTCACAAAGGTTGCTTAGGAGAAGTCTCAATAGTCGGCGGAGCGCCAGAAGGATGAGGTATCGAAGGTTGATCATTTGGAGCTTCATTACGCGGTACAGCCCCAGAAGACAAAGGCAAATGATGTTGGAACAAACCCACAAACCTCTGATGATCAAGTAAAATCTGACCATCAGATTCCTGCATCTGGTCAATCTTCCTCTCCATGTTTGTAGCATAGTTATGTGCAAGCTTGTGCAACTGTTTATTCTTATGCTTGAGCCCTCTAATCTCCTATTTGAGACTCATCACTTCAGCCGCCAATGATTCAACTTGACGGGTTCGAGCAAATAGACATTGGGCCATATTAGACACAGAACCCGCACACTGCACACTGAAAGCCCGAGAATCCTTAACAGCCAACTCATTAGACCGTTTGGAAAGTAGTCTGTTATCTTTGGGAGTGACAAGGTTCCAGGCCACCACCGCAGTGGTCATATCATTCTTCATCATCGAATCCCTAACGGTAAGAGGACCAGTAAGGGATATGAAGGATGGGCGCCATATGTTGTCTAGAGAAGGCATGGATGCCTCTTCACCAAGGTTCAAGTTAAAACGACGGTCAGAGGGGCCAGACATTTTCAAAGGTGTTGAAGAAAGAAGAGGTTGGACAAATCGAAATCTTAGAAGTGCAATGAAGAGAGTTTCTACGGGCAGAGAAATTCAAATGTGCTTAGAAACGAACTGCTTATCCTCTATAAAAATCAACACTTGACGGGATTTCAAAGATCGAAGAGGCGAGCTCAGAAATCGAAGAGGCCAATTCAAAAATCAAAGAGGCGCTAGCTTTCTCAAAAGCTAGGCTTGCTCAGAAACCACGGGCCATCCTCTATTCCAGATTTGTCCGCACTTGTCACATGCAACCGCTGCACTCGACGAAGCTCAGATATCGAAGAGGCAAGCTCAGAAATCGGAGAGGCATTTGCTTTTCCAAACGTGTCAGCATCTGTCACATGCATACTCAGCTTGCAGAAATTACGGGCAATCTGTCGAAGATTTCTGGTGATGTAGAAAGCACGTGAAGATTACTATTCAATTATCCAACAGTTGCAGACAAGAGTGAAAGAATAGTACCGATTATTAATTCATATAAATGTCGACCTTCACCCTCCATTACAAGGCAAACATACATAACCCTTCTTCATCTCCGAGAATGCCTTCCTAACAAAGCCTCTCGAGTCACTCAATCTTCCGATCTGGAACCGACTGCCTGGAAGCCCTTCCTGATTGCTTACCTAGCCTTGCTCTCGAGTACTCATTTTCAACATCTTATGCTTCCTCAAGCTACCACATCTGCCTGGGGAACAGATAAGGGAAGTGAAAATGATACCTCGAAGCATGTGGAGACAATGTGCTAATTCATCCTCAACTAAGGACAAGGAGAAAGAAAGCAAATGGTCGACACTTGGAAAGATTGAAGAAAGAAACAGACCATCACCTCTACTTCGTGCCTGCCTACCGTGCAGAAGAAACAAGCAGAGAAGAATGCAAACTGCACAACCAAGGAACTCTAATATTCCTCACTCAGAATTCCAAACCGGTTCGAGATCAAAGCTGTGGAAGTCAACAAGATCATCTATCTCCAAAACCAAATTTGCGTTCTTAAACTCTACTCTGTCTGGTTTTTACTTTGCTATACTTGTCATGTTTATTCGTTGTTTGTTTGTTTGCTTGTTTTTGTGTGAGTTTATGCTTGAAACATTGAGGACAATGTTTGATTTAAGTGTGGGGGGGGGGGTAACCATTGTTTTGCATGAAATTCGTAGGAGTTTATCACCCATTACTTCTAGTGTTGTTCCTTGCTGTTTTAAGTGTTTTTAAGCTGTTTTGGAGTGTTTTAGTGTGTTTTGACATAAAAATCTGAAAATCTCATAAAAATTTGAAAAATTGTTTTGAAAAACCCAAAAAAAAAAGAGTTGTTTTTGTGTGTTTATTTGTGTCTTAGGGTACCTTCCAACATAATGATGAGGATTTGGTTTTTAATTACATGACTGTTAAAGAGAGTTACAAACATGGATGAAAATTTGATTTACTCTTTGGTGTATGCTTGGTTGTGGTTATAATTTATGAATTCACATGCAATCATAAAGGAAAAAATCAGTTTTTGTAACATGCTTGAAGGAAGGAACTCAAATGAACGTTACAACCTTGTGAGACTTAAGCCTAAACGTTTATTTGAAGAGTTAATAATCTGTGCATCATTGTTTTCTAAAGTCGTTGCATGATCTCATTATTCTTTGCTTGGTTGCTACTTAGATGGCGTTTCATCATTTAGTTCCAAATGCTAGAACTCATGCCTATTTCATTCAAAGCATGCTATTGATTTGCATAACACATATTCAAGATGAAGTTGTGTAGTGACCACCAAAGTCAAATTGTCGTGCCCCTATTTCATTATGTGTTTAAGTTTAACCCCGTTGAGCCTTGTTAAGCCTATGTTCTTTGTTAACCCACACTATCCTTACCTAGCCTAGTTTTAGGATCATCCATACCCTTATTCTTAAAGCATAGTAAAGCATGACTTAAAATGAACTCCTTTTTTATCAATGTATTGCAGAGAGCAAGTGTGGGGGAAGTGATTCTTGTGTGTGTGTGTGTGCCAAAGTCCTTAATAAGGCACAGGTAGAAAAGAAAAAAAAAGAATTGAAAAGAGTATGAAAAAGAGCTCTAAAGTGTTGTTCGTTAAAGAAAGGGTCCAAAATATTGAATTCGGCCCTAAGTGTTGCATGAATCTTCCCTTTGTATTTAAAAGTTGATTCTGCATTCTAAAGTGATTTTCAAGTGTCTATTTCATTGCTTTTCTTGATATCGCTTTAAGAACGTTTGTTATCCCTATCCTTTCTTTGTTAGCCATTACCCCCAAGCCCTGTTACAACCCTTGACTTCAATCTTGAGTGTTGTGTGTTTCAATTTGTGGAGTTCGAAATTGGTATGAGCATATGGTGTCACTGGTTCTCGCATCTAAGTAGTAGCATTCCATTCATGAGATCATATCTAAACATGCTAATAACTCCAGAAAATTGCTTTCTTTGTTATAACATATGTGAGTCCTAGTCTTTCGTGTTTACATCAATCTTCTCACATATAACTAGTGTAGGGTGTGTAGTCAGAAAATATGTGAAAATAGAGAGTATCTTGTAAGGAATTGAGCAAATTCTCTAAGGCATGTTACTACATTCAAAACATCCTTTTAATTGGTTAATTGTGAACTAGTAAGTGGTGACTGTGATTAAGTATGTGCTCAAGTGTGAAGATGACCAAAATCTATGGGAATGATAATTTTTAACATGCCATGTTTCATTAAAAATCCCTGAGGCAATTGTTGGAAGGTCTAGATTTTGTTTTGTTTTGTTTTGTTTTGTTTGTTTTATTTGTTTTGTTTTTTTTTTGTTTTTTTTTTTTTGTTTTTTTTGTTTTGTTTTGCTCGAGGACTAGCAAAAGCTAAGTGTGGGGGAATTTGATAGGAGCATATTTATGCGACTTAGTTAGCTTGTTTCTTGGCATTTATGTTGTTAGTTCGTAGTTATTTTAGTATTTTAAGCTATTTTCGTGTGTTTGTAGGTCCAAAGGGTTAATGTGGCCAAGAAGTGCATTTTGGAGCATTTTGGAGCATTTTTTGGCATGGAATGGATAACATATGCTTGGAGCAAAAGGAATGGATGAAATTTGAAGTTTGTGCATCATCCTCTCCCTATAAATAACCATTTTAGCACACTCATTTCACCCAACACATTCACCTACCACTACATCCACTCATTTCACCCAACACATCCACTCATTACAACCACCCAACACATCCACTCATTACAACCACCCAACACATTCACCTACCACTACATCCACTCATTTCAACCACCCAACACATTCACCTACCACTACATCCACTCATTACCACCACCCACTACATCCTCTCCCTAGCCTATAAATACATTCATCCACCCTTCATCATGGGAGATAGATCAATCCAAAACACACACACACATCATCTACACAATTCTCCACTCTTTGCCGCATTCAATACAACCTTCATCCAAACACATCCATTTATCTTCACATCCACTCCTCCATACAAACAAAGCTTAAAACACTTACCAACACCTTGTGCCGTAGCAAAGGAAGGGAAGGAAAGTGCTTTGATGTGCTCGCTGTCCAACTTGGATCGTTAGAGCGTTTAGGTGTTTTCTTTCTTTTGTTTCCAATGTTTAAATTCATTTTCTTTTGTTTTGTTGTGAATATAAGTGGCTAAACCCCTCTTGGCTAGGGGTGATTTCAAAGCCATGATTATGTGTGTAATATGATTTGATAAATTCCAGTTATGAACTCTTGAATCGTAAATGCAATTGGCTTAACTATTTGATTGATAACTTATTTGTATTTGTTAATTAAGGGTCGACACTTAATTGGCATGCATAAATCCGTTGCTAGAATATAAGGAAGTTTCACATAATCGTTACAAACTTATATTCACATGTAGTGAAGGTCGCTTATAAACGATCGCGTTAAGTTCAATTCCTAGCATAAGCAACATGATGTCATAGTTGCAAGTGCTTTGTCAATGCTTATGATTTTCATTAAACGTAATGATCTTTGATTGTATCTCTATTATGATGTCATGTAGGGAACTTTTGAAGAATGTTTTGGTTGTCGAATGATGTCATCCAATCCAATAAAACAAGGAAAATCTGAGAGTTAACTAGTGATGTCACGGTTAATTTGGAGCATTGTCGTTCATAATTCAATGAAGTAGTAACTGAAAATCGAGTTATTTGCATACATGTCATGTGTGGAGAAAAAGCCTCTAGCTATCTCATCCATCATCTTATTTCTCAAATTTATTTTACAATCTATCTAATTTTTCATACTTGTTTGTTTGTTTCAACTTCATCCAAATCAAAACCCCCCTTTTAGTTTCTTGTTTCAAAGTGTTTCAAATCTATTTTAGTTTGTGTTTTTAAGTGTTTTGATTCAAGTAAAAGTCAATTTTCGTCCAAAGTCATTCCAAGTGTCTAGTTTAAGTTTATTTAGTTGTTTTAAGCTGTTTTGATTATTTTAAGTTTGCTTTGAGTCTTGTGAGTCTTGTTAAGTGTTTTTAAGTTTAGTTTTTTGTTTTTGAGTTAGTTTAGAGGTTATTAGCAAGCCCTCCTAATCCCCGATTCAGAACGATCTCTACTTATACTTATACTACAATTGTCAAAAGAGAGTTAAATTTGTGTGTTAAGTTAATTTTCCCATCAATGGTTCATCATTTTTTGGTGACTAGAGACCAGCTCCATCAACAATTGAAGATGGCTACTCGAGAGAAATACTAGGTAAGCAATCAGGAAAGGTTCCAGGCAGTCGGTTCCATACCGGAAGTTTGAGTGGAGGAGGTTCCGACATATTGCTTTCTTTATCCTTGTCTTTGTAGGTAAGAATAAGGACAAAGGAAAGGACAGGGAGATTGCATGATATGAGATACTCTTGCTCTCGTCCCTGATGATATAAGGTATTCTTGCTCTAGTATGTCTTGTTTTGAAGAGGTATTCTCAAACAGAAAGAAAACTGAGTATGTTGAGAGGTTTGGTTGCAGATGCATTTTCGAAGAGGAAGAAGAGTTTAGATACTTTTGCAGGTCCACCTTGTTATGGAAGATAGAGGTCGACATATATAGGAATTTCTCAATAGCAGGTAGTGGTGTGGATGCGGCTTTGTCATCCACGCTTGTCGGCAATAGTGTTGTAGTTGGAATAGTAAGATTTACACGTTTTCAACTTTGTCAGAGATCTTTGACAAAGTTGCACACGATATCCGAAAAAGCTAAGATTGTGTCTGAAAAATGCCAACGAACTTTATTCAAGAAAATCTGGCTTTTGAAATTCAAAGAGTTGTGCCTCTTCAATCTCTGAACAAATGGCTCTGTTGCCTCTTATTTTATAGAGGTATTGATTGTATTCAAATTTGCACACTTTGAAGATTTCCCACTTGTGAAAATTGTCTCTGCTGTATTTCTGATATTTCACTATATCCAACCTTTTTCTTTCATCAATTTCTGAAAATGGCTTGCCCATCTAACATTTGCTTAGATTTGAGTCTTATGACTAATACAGGTGAGCCACATCAGGATAATATATGGCACCCATCTTTCTTATCTTCAAATGGTCCTCTTACGGTTGGGGACTATGTGATGAAGAATGACCTAACCGCTACATTGGTAGCTAGGAATCTTCTCACTCCAAAGGATAACAAAATCCTTTCAAACCGGTCTGATGAGTTAGCCGTTAATGACTCCTTGGCTCTCATTATTTAGTGTGCGGGCTGTGTTTATAATCTGGGTCAACGCCTACTTGCTCGAACTCACCAAGTTGAATAATTGATGGCTGAGGTCGCAAGTCTTAAACAATAGATCAGAGGGCTCAAGCACGAGAATAGAGTGTTACACATGCTTGCAAATAATTACTCAACGAGCATGAAAAGAAAGCTCGACCAACTACTGGAATCCAAAAGTCGAACTCAAAGTGACAATCAGAGGTTCGATGCTTTATTCCAAATGCACCTATTGGCTTCGTCATCCGGAGTTTTACCAAGTATTGAGACTCCAAATAATCAACATCTGGTGCCTCCCCCTTCTGGGGTACTTTCAAGTACTAAGGTTTCACATGAGCAACATTTGTGAAGGCTCCCTTATGTTTTCATGTATATGTACATGTCTGTAATTTATCGGAGATATCAATAGATAAGCTTTATTTCATTCAATGTATTGTGTCAAATACAATAAAGCATATACTTCACTAAGATGTGGTACTTCTAGACCAAATATCAATTCAACTTTTCCCTCACAAGGATGAATGATTTTTCTTAGTGTCTAAATATTAATAACCACTTGAGTGTTCAACTCATGATCTTCAATCCATATGATTCTTTAAAATCATAAACATCATGGATAAGATTCATGTTGGCATATTGTTCGATATGCAGTTCGAGCCAATATTTCTCTCAACACTTTATAATCTTTCTAGACTCTTTAGGAGTCCCAATTTAATGTCATCGACTCTTCAGGAGTTCTAATTTAATGTTATTGACTCTTGCAAGAGATTTTAGTATGTTGCAACAATATTATAATGATAGTACTCACTAAGGCAATTTATACCATGCATTGGTATTGAGTAAATAATTCATGCTTTACCCTTCCGAGGCTTACTTCAAGCAATTTGAATCTTTCAAGGATTTTCTACACTTCATGACACATTTTCCTTTGGAATATATACAGAGCAATTTGCTCCCATGTATACTTGAGGGATTTACTTATGGAGATATGATGTGGGCGACTCACAACCCTTTGTATATAATTCTCCATTCATATGAACTCGTTTACAAGAGTATAATTTCAGGTTTCAATTAGTAACCTTGTGTCATATCATGTGAGTGTATTTTACTGTATTACAAATGCCCATGTGTAACCTTCTAGGTTCAACATCTTTTGGCTATTTGTATTGTATTCAAGTATATAGGTCTATTTTTCCACGTTCTTACAAAATTGCAATGGAATTGCCTTTCTCCATCTTTGGCCAATAATTTTTCCTTTCACGAAAAAAAAAGGGACTCAATATGAACACAGCTCATTTGATGAATTTAGTAGCTACTTGTAAAAACCAAAATTATCATTGGTTATCATCAATCTGTGATCCCATATTCTCATGTGCATGCGCATGCATAAAAACTTTTCATTTCTTTAGATATCCATTGCCTCTTGAAGGGCATTAGGCTATCTCTTCCAGGATAGTCATAATTTAGAGAATGAGGATCATAACCTCTTCTTGAGTGTTATAGAGCTTGGACTTTAATCTCCACTTCCGGGAGTTGAGTCATTTAGAACCTATACGTCTATCATGTTTCATGCATGAGACATCAACATTCCCATGTCCGCGGATTGTCGTTTCTGGGACATATATCCATGCGGCGACTATCATGCTTCTGGCATGCAACAGTTATACTTCGGGAATGCAATAGTTTAGGAGTGCCATATTCTTCCTCTTTCGGAAGACTGAACCTTTTTTAGTCTGAGGGTCTGCCACACTTCAAGCGTGCAACAAATAAATCATTTGTTGCCTCATTATTTTATCCAATAGGGATATCAATTCTTGTAGGCATATTTGTAGCAAATATATGTGATTTCATCACTTTCTTGCATCATTAAATGCATCTGGCATTTGATTGATATATCGTTGCATCATTCAATTATTTTATCTTCATTTTCATGTTGATTGCTTCGTGAATCAAAATAAGACAAATTCTCTTCGTTCTTCTAGAACGGTCTTTTCTCATCATTCTTCTGGAATGATATTTTCTCATCGTTCTTCTGGAACGATGTTATTTTCTCCCCCTAACAGTAGGAAAATTATCTTATCAAAATGACAGTCTGCAAACCATTTGGTAAACATATCCCCAGTAAAGGGTTTTTAATATTGAATGATAGATGACGAATCAAATCCAACATAAATTTCCAGTTTGTATCGATACCTTATTTTAGTACGTTGTGGCAGTACTACAGGCACATAGATAACACAACCAAAAACTCGTAAATGTTAATGTTTGGCTGGTGCCCAAACACGAGTTGTACTAAGAAATATTGATGGTTGGCAACTAGTATCAACCGAACTTAATAGTGAATTATGTAAAATGGTGTTCAACATCAATGCCCAATGACATGCAATAATCATCAAAACTCTCTTCAGCGAATATGCATTATATCATCATTTACATAAATCAAGGAACTTATGGTCTTTATTTAATAGCCTATGGATTGAGATTCTCATGGCCTTTATTACAATTAAGTTGTGGCACTTCGGCTCTTCAAACTTAAGGTACTCATCAAGGAACTTCATGTCCAATCTTGAGGATATAGGGACTTCATTCTTGATCTTTTTGCATGATGAAACTTCGGGTCTAATCATTTTATGTGATAAGGATCAAGAAACTTCAGGTTCTGATCTGATCAAGAAATTTTGGGTCCAGTATGTACTTATCGTAACAAAAAGAAGTACAATAAATAAATTAAAGCAATAGGCGGTAATTCCAGCCATGGTAAATAAATTGCTTTTAAGTAAATAAAGCTTGTGACAAGGGCTTTGATTCAGCACCATTCACATAAATATGAAAGCTTTAAAGCAAAGGGTAATAATTCTACCCACTGTAAATCAACAGAACTTGTGATAGGGCTTTAAACCAACACCATGCACATAAATATGCCAAAATAGAAAATGCAATGATTTAGTCCCCATCTTTTGCTTTTTCCTTCTTCTTTTTTCTTGGTCTACCACTTTCTTTTGTATCATTCTTTTTATTTTTATTTTCATTTCACAACTTTAAGTCCCTTTAGTTACTCAGGAAGTAATAGTAACAATAAGTTCCAATTGGTGTTCCTCCTCCGGTGAGTTTCGAAAAAGTCGAAACAGTTCCCATAAGTTTTGGAGTCAAGAGTGTCTACAACTTATGAGAAGATCAGACCGTTAGATTTAGTTCAAATTTTAGTATGATATGGATAAGAGGATACTGAACAACTTTCGTGAAGAAACAATTTCGATCTGAGATACCGAAATAGAGTTTTGGTACTCATAAGGTGCCTGTCCAATTTTCTGCGGAAATTAAAAACTGGTTTGGTATTTCAGGCATCTACGATAATCGCACCGTTGGAATGTTCTTCAAGAAGAAAGTATTTCAATCCAGTGTCTGCAAGTCGGAGTTCCAAGGCTGTTTACATGGCTGTCAGATTCCCTACGAATTTTGAGTCTGTACTCTTTTGCTTCTGCAAAAGATGATATACAATCATACAACAACATATATATATATATTTGCTTCAGAAAAATCAGTAGTACAAAGATTTTAAGATGAAATGAAAAGATTTTCTTATCTGTGAGATTTCAGCCGACAGAGGTGAACATGATTTGTGACGATATGCTTTCCACTGACACAAGAGCTTCTTGTGTTGATAACGTGTTGTAAAATCGACGGTGTGTGCAGTGGAATAAATAAACAAGACAAAAAATTTATGAGGTTCCTCTACAGTCAGTGTGACTGGAGTACGTCCTCGAGGCAGTAGTAATGCTTTCATTTATAATCTGAAATAACAAGATTACAAAGATAACTTTCTCTATTCTCTCCTCTCTTTTTCCTCTCTCTTTGCCATAAGCCTTCTGGCTTCTCTCTTCCGCTATTTTCTTTTCTTTATTCTCTTCGTATCTCCTTTGATATAAAGGCAAAGCAGGAGCACCAAAAGCAAGCAGTGGCAACTACTAGTGGAAGGACATGTAGAGTGGGATGAGTGGGATGTAGTGGGTTGGCCATCCACACATTGAATGGCTCATAATATTATAACATCATGGACTGTATATATATATTGGTTAAAGTCAGGTTCATTTTCATATTTGTGTCAGGTTCATTTTGGTTAGCCTGGAAATTCATCTGATGGACGATTATCTTTGAGACGATCAAATAAAGGTTTACATTGCTGACGAAGATGAGGATAGAATTCTGAAACATAGTTTAATGATCCAAGGAATCTTTGTAACTGCTTTTTGTCGATAGACTTCTCCAGTTTCCACTTCATTATCCACGGGATTTTGTATTTGGCCATGAACAAAGGAAGAAGAGTGATGTAGTGGTTGAATCGGCTTCTGTCAAATTTCTTTTGGAAATTTTCCAATAGGATGTGCATGAGATCCTCAGGAAGGAGGCTAGCTATTGGGCTCAGTCTTTCAATCTACAGTCTACCTTATCTGTTAATCTTCTAAGCTTGTTTGTTCGACTCCCCAACCAAACAATAAGGTGTGTTCCAAACAATAAGTCCCAGGAGAGGCATGAGCGGATCGCATGAGCGGGGAAGAAGTTTAGTTAATACGCGGGGAAGGTGAGATATTTAAGTTTTCTGTATTTTGTTTTGCTTGTATTGTGAACTTTATGAGTAGATTATTTAGATCTAATTCAATGGCCAACACTAGCTTTAGATCCAATTTAGGCACAATTCCAGATATTATTAATGAAGAACAAAAACTTGATTCTCAAACTGATGACAGTGTAGACTTTGGAGATTGGAATATCCCCAAGGTTTCAAGTAAAAATATTTACAAAAAGAAATGGTCAGTAGCCTCATTTAGAAGTGAACATCATGTTAAGACAGTGGAAAAAGCTTATGCTCTTAGTAAAGAACATGAAACTTGTCAATTGTTTTCCCCTGAACAAATCAAATCCCAGAGGAAAGATGGTCATAATTACATCCACATCGATTTAGTCCAGATAGCCGTAAAACCATTAACACGTAGAGGCCTTAATACCTCTATTTTGTTGTCTCCGAGATGCTAGATTCACTAATTTTAGTGATAGTATACTTGGAATGATTGAATCCAGTCTTTACAATAGACCTATCCATTTTGATTGTTTTCCAGACCTTACCATAAGTTTTTTAGATCCTCATATGTTGAAAGCACTCACATTAAACATCAAAACTTCAGAATATCAAGTCCTTGAAGGAACATAGCCCTTGGCATTAATTTTTAGAGTCTATTACAAAGTCAATGGCACAAATATGAATTTCCAGGCTTTAACCAAAAGTCCTAGAGATCATACACTTTTAATACAAACAAATCAAGAAAATACAAACATTAAAGTTCCCATAACCATTACGTAGTCAGATATCAGTCTACCTTCATATTGGTGTTTGATCAATGAAAGTAAGCTAATAGCTATCCAGAACAGTCTAGTTAATTTAGACAACATAGAACAATATTTTGACAGGACTGTTAAAATCAACTTTGATCATCCAACCAGAAGATCTTGTGAGTCTATTCACTCACATAAATCATTTGCTCATAGCAGAAATTCTTTTTCTAAATCCATACCAACCGATAGGATGGGTAAAGATCAAGAGTTAATCAATTCATTAGCCAATAGGAAATTAAAAGCGATAAACACTAGTTCATCCGTCACTCAACAAGAATTAATCAATGATTTAATTAATATCAAATTAAAATCAGTAGAAACGACCTCCCAAGTCACACATCCAAGGTACCAATCCCTTACCCAGGACCAGAGAGAACAAACTTCTCCAACAGAATCTGATTTCGAAGCAGGTCAGATTAATCATCAACTTTTAGTTTTAAATAAACCATTTAAGAAGAATAGCAAAATGCTCAATGCTGATATTGAAGCCAAAGAAAATATTCCCAAAAGGAATATATTCCGAAACAAATATACAAAAGAAGAAAAAATAGAAATTTATAATTCATGGAATAAATTTATGGAAACTCACAGGTTTGAAGTATTTTTCTTCGATTATGTTGAAAAGTACTACGTGTCTGCAAATAAATTAAAGGTAATAACCAAAGAAAATTGGCTTAAAGAAGACAAGACTATTGTCTCTTCTAGCCATCCCCCACAAGAAATAATCCTCATCACAACTGCCAATACACAAATTCCAGCAACTCCTTTTAAAATCCCAAAAAATGATGTAGGAACTAAACCTGTCATTGAACAAAATAATTTCACTAATCAAAGTCTTCACACCATAGGAAAACAATTAGATAAAATTGAAACTAAAATTGACAAACTTTCCCAACCAAAACGAACACACAAGGAAAAACCATTAATCAACTTCCCATAATCTTCTTCTAGCACCATTTCTATGAAGGCAATATCCACAAGTCTAAACATTGACCAAATGTTATTAGAATTAAAAAAGGAAAAACAAATTTCATGTCATGAATCGTCCTAGTGAATCTCAATCGGAAATATCTCATACATCCTCTGAATCAGAAGGTGATTCAAATTCCATTAGAAAAGTTGAACAAGCTTTTCAAAACCTTGAACTCAAAAGGATTACCAATAAACGTGTCAATCCGACATCCCTAAAAAAAAATTGGTATCCCAGACCTACACCTCCGGATATTCAGTTTGAAGAACGAAATATCCAAAATCAATTCTCTATCTCATCTAATAAACTCTATGAATGGAATATAGATGGTTTGTCAGAACAAGAACTCCTAAACAAACTCCAACATATCTCTATGGTAGCTAATAGCTATATCACCAGTCATAATCTTAGCCAAACACAAGTTGTCGACCTTTTGGTCACTGGATTTACTGGAATGCTTCATTCCTGGTGGGAGAAACATCTCACTGAACAATCCAGAAATGAAATAAAACATGCAGTCAAAAAACATGAAGATGAAATACCCATCTTCGATGAACAAATAGGACAAGGCATACCTGACGCGGTTAACACATTGCTTTTCACAATTATAGAACATTTTATAGGAACACCTAGTAATGTCACCACTAGGATTCACGACCAACTAAGTACCTTAAGATGTCCAACCTTAAGTGACTTCAGATGGTACAAAGATGTATACATGTCTAGAGTCATGCTCCGAGAAGATAGTAATCAATCTTTTTGGAAAGAAAAATTTATTAATGGATTACCAAATCTTTTTGCTCATAAAATTAGAAATGTCTTAGTAAATGAAGAAGGTGTCATACCATATCATACCCATACTTATGGAGATATAATTAATATTATCCAGAAGGAAGGCTTGAAAATGTGTATAGCTATGAAAATTTCAAAACAAGTTAACAAGGATAAATCCATCGCTAAGTATGAAATAGGAATGTTTTGTGAACAATATGGAATACCACCTATTGCTCCTTCTAAATACAACATATACAAATCTAAAAATAAAAACTTTGAAACTAATAAGTTTTATGAAAAGCCCAAGACTGATAAGTCAAAGAGAAAACTTTCAGGGAAATTTTTCCCAAAAGAACAAAAAGGAAAATGCTACAAATGTGGCAAATTTGGCCATTATGCCAACAAATGCCATGTTAAGAAAACAATTAATCAATTGAAGATCTCTGATGAAGAGAAACTTCAGTTAATCCAAATTTTAGAACTTAGAGACACAGACCATAGTCAATCAGAGGATGATATACAGTCATCTTCTTCAGAAAATAATTCATCCAGTAGTCTTTCATCACCCGATATTAAAATAGGTTGTACTGATACTTGTTGCAATAACAAGATTTCAGTACTCAACAAACAAGAAGAACAAGAGAATCTTCTTATTGAATTAATTAGTAAAGTTGATGACCCAGAATTAAAATCCTTTTACCTCCAGAATCTAAAGAAATTAGTTTCTCCAGAAGAACCTGGCATTAGCCAATCTCAACAAAGCCCGAAAATCTCTCTTAGCACAACCTTAGAAATGTTTAATAAGTCCAAGAAAGAAATCACAGTCAAAGACCTCCAAAGAGAAATTAACAAAATCAAAGATGAAATTAAATTTTTAAAATCTGAAAATTTAGAAGTTCGTATCCGCCTTAGTGAAATCCGAACACAAGCAATAGTCGAAGAGGAAGAATGCAGTAGCAGTTCCTCTTCAACGGCTTAGTCGAGCAAGCATTCCAAACAAGACTTAGTCTTAGGTCTCTTAGACAAGATAAGAATCCAGAAATGGTATTCTAAAATTAAAATAATAATTGAAGATATTCATTTAGAAACAATTGCTTTGATTGATTCTAGCGCATACTTGAATTCTATTCAATAAGGATTAATTCCTACTAAGTATTTTCATAAGTCAACAGAAATACTTAGTGCTGCTAACCAGTCACCAATGCAATTAAAATACGAAATACCTAAAGCACATGTTTGTCAAAACAATATTTGTTTTAAAACTCCATTTGTTTTAATAAAAAACATTTCAGATCAAGTCATATTAGGTCTCCCTTTCATAGCTCTTATATATCTTTTTAGGGTTCATCATAATCGGATTACCACCAGAGTCTTAGGACAAAAGGTTACATTTGAGTTCTGCTTGGAAGCAGATCTCAAAAAATTAAGACACTTCCAAAAAAATAATATATCAAAAACCATTAGTATAATTACTAATAAGTCACAACACATTAATTTCTTAAAAGAAGAAATTAATCACTAACGAATTGAATAACAGCTAACAAATAAGTCTTTGCTAGAAACTATTGACAATTTTTAGAAGAAACTTGTTAATGATATCTGTTCTGATATTCCCAACGCCTTTTGGCACCGCAAGCAACACATTGTTAAACTTCCTTACGTAAAGGAGTTTAATGAATCAAAAATCCCAACTAGAGCCAGATATATCCAAATGAGTCAAGAAGTCATGGAATTCTGCAAAACAGAGATCCGGGAACTTCTTAATAAAGGAATTATTAGGAAAAGTAAATGACCATGGTCATACCTTGCATTTTATGTTCAGAAAAACGTAGAATTAGAAAGAGGCACTCCCAGATTAGTTATTAACTATAAATCTTTGAATGAAGTTTTGGAATGGATTAGGTATCCAATTTCCAACAAAAGAGATTTGATAAAAAGGCTTTCTCAAGCAGTTATTTTTTCAAAGTTTGATATGAAATCAGGTTTTTGGCAAATTCAAATACATGAATCTGATAAATACAAAATAGCTTTTGTAACAACTTTTGGTCATTATGAATGGAATGTACTGCCTTTCGGCCTCAAGAATGCACCCAATGAATTTCAAAATATTATGAATGAGATTTTTAATCAGTATAGCCATTTTTCGATTGTTTATATTGATAATGTTCTTATTTATTCCAAGTCAATATACAAACATTGGAAACATTTGCATATGTTTGTTAGAATAATTAAGTCCTATGGATTAGTTGTCTCTACATCCAAGATTAAACTATTTCAAACTAAGATTAAACTATTTGCTTGTCTTAAAGATAATCCTCCATCATGGTCTCCCATTCATACTTCCATTGTTAAACATATTAAATCACATGTTAAGACATTGCCCTGTCTTGGCATTCCAACTCTAAACTCATTCAAAATAGTTGAAACTGATGCATCTGATATCGGTTATGGAGGTATCCTCAAGCAATAAACTTCTTCCGGATCTCCTGAACAAATTGTTCTTTTCCATTCAGGAGTATGGAATCCAGCGCAAAGTAATTATAGTACTATTAAGAAAGAGATATTATCTATTGTATTATGCATTAGCAAATTTCAAGATGATTTACTAAATCAAAAAAAATTAGTTAGAGTCGATTGCAAATTTGCAAAACATGTTTTACAAAAAGATGTTCAAAACATTGCATCAAAACAGATTTTTACACAATGGCAAGCCATATTAAGCATTTTTTATTTTGATATTGAATACATTAAACGCAGCCATAACAGCATTCCTGATTTCCTAACAAGAGAAATTTTTCAGGCGAAGAATTTTAGGACAACCTAATCAAAGAAGGCTTCCAGCCACTTTACCACCACCAAAACAGGAATCTATTCCCGATTCCTCATCAGCTTTAGCCATAACCAACCGATTCACTCCTTTAGGATCCACAATAGGAAATTTCCGACCAAACTACCAAACACCAAAACCAAATTACCAAACAGCATTAGTCAGTCAATATGATCCATATTCATCCATGCCTTATCCATCATCATCCCAATCAACCAGTTATACTAAAACCTCTCCTTATGTCAACAAATCATCCAAGGAATACCTTTTCAGCATACCTCCCAATATTTCAAAAGAACAAACACCAGCAAAAATAGCCAAAACAGTATTCCCGGCTGATAGGAACATATTTATGCGACATAGTTAGCTTGTTCTTGTGCATTTGTGTTGTTATTTCTTAGTTAATTATGTATTTTAAGCTATTTTTGTGTGTTTGTAGGTTCAAATAACAAAGTTGTCATCAAAGTGCTATTTGGAGCACTTTGGAGCATTTTTGGGCCAAGATTGGATAGTGCAAGCATGGAGACATGAGGATGAACGTTTTTGAAGATTATAAGGCTAGAAATCAGCATGTGTGTGTGCAAGTGTGTTGACCTACAACAACAAACACTCATCCACTACACTCATTATATCCACTCATTACCAAACATCCATCCACTACACCTATTACATCCACTACACTCATTACCACAACCCACTCATTACCAAACATCCATTCACTACACCTATTACATCCACTCATTACCAAACACTCACCCACTACGCCCATTACATCCACTCATTACCAAACATCCATCCACTACACTCATTACATCCACTCATTACCAAACATCCATCCACAACACACATTACATCCACTCATTACCAAACATCCATCCACTACACCCATTACATCCACTCATTACCAAACACTCACCCACTACACCCATTACATCCATTCATTACCAAACATCCATCCACTACACCCATTACATCCACTCATTACCACAACAAACACCACTACCACCTTAATTAGATGGTGGTCCTCTCCCTAGCCTATAAATACATCCACCCTTCACCATAACAAAGGAGAAAGAAAAAAAGATCCATTCAAAAGACCTTACATTCATCCATATATTCCCACATCCCACAAACATATACAATTCCATTCCCTTGCCGTGGCACTCATCCAACCAAAAGGAGAACACAATCCACCCATCCACCCTTCACCATAACTCACCTATATCCATCCACCACCATAATTTACCACTCATCCATCAAACCACACTTTGTGCCGCAACAAAGAGAAGAAGAAGGACCCTTGGACGTGCTTGCCATTCAAGTTGGATTGTTAGAGCGTTTTTAGGTGTTTTCATTCTTTTGTTTTCAATGTCTAAATTTGTTTATCTTTGCTTTGTGAGTATGAGGAACTAAACCCCCTTTAGCTAGGGGGGAATTCGAAACCATGTTCATGCTTGCAATATGATTTGATTACCTTCAGTTGTGATTTCATAAGTTGTGAATTCAATTTGTTTAACTGCTTGATTGATAACTTATTCCTGTATGTTTATTAAGAGTGCGCACTTAGTTTACATGCATGAATATGATGCTAGAGTATAAGGGAGTTTCACCTAATAGTTACAAACTTATATTCACAAGTAGTGGAGGTCGCTTATAAACGATCGCATTAAATAAATTATTAGCAAGAGTTTCATGCTCATCATATTAACGAATGCCTCGTCAATACTTATAGTTTTCATAATGCTTAATGATCTTTGATTGTATCTTTATTGTGCTGTTCACGTAAAGAACTTTTGAAGAATGCTTGAATTGTTGTATGCGCTTTCCCATCCAATTCAATAACTTAAGGAGAACTTGAAGGTTAATTTAAGCAAACTTAATTAACCTGGGGTGTTGAGTTTCATGATTGATCGAAAGAACAACTGAAAATTGGTTTATGTGCAAGCATGTCATGTGTGGAGAAGAACTCCTAGCTAGCCTTCCATCCATTCAATTTACTCAAATTCGTGCAGATTTCATTAGTTCTTTAATTTACTTGTTTTGTTTTCAAATTCGTCAAAACCAAAACCCCCTTTACTTTAAAGTGTTTTATTAGTCAAAATCTATTTTGATTTGTGTTTTTAGGTGTCCCAAAAGTGTGTTAGAGTCCAAATCTGCCCAGTTTGTGTTTTTAGGCAGATTTAAGCGTTTTTAGCTTGTTTTGAGTCCTTTGAGTTTTTTTTTAAGTTCTTTGAGTCTAGTTTAGTGTTTTTAACTTTTTTTATATGTTTTTAAGTCAATTTAGAGGTTTTAGCAAGCCCTCCTAATCCCCGGTTTAGAACGATCCCTACTTGCATTTATACTACAATTTGACAACAAGAAGGTTTAATTTGTGTGTTAAGTTAATTTTCGCAACAAGAAGGTTTAATTTGTGTGTTAAGTTAATTTTCGCATCACCGGCCAATTTCCATTATTTACCCCATGCACCGCATAAAACCCTTAAATATTACCAGGCCATTCTCAGTGAGACTGAATCCATTGCTATTAAGCCAATTCTTAGTACAACTCATGCTAACAAAATACTTTATAATGCCGTTCACATTGGAAAATTCCTAACCGAAACAAAATAGGGATTCCCCCTTTACCAATCCAAACCTCTTCATTCCCAGCATGTTTTTATTCCCAATAACACATCCAATTATTTTGATTATATCAACACTTGGTCTAATATTTTTCTCCATCAAACAGAAGACTTTAGTCATTCATGGTTTGTTACTTTTGATAAGGATTTCAGATTGAATTTCCCAGCATGGTTTCCCAGATGGTGGTCTTCTCATAGCCTAACAGCCAGCCTCCTTCCCGAGGATCTCATGCACATCCTATTGAAAATTTTCCAAAAGAAATTTGACAAAAGCCAATTCAACCACTACATCACTCTTCTTCCTTTGTTCATGGCCAAATACAAAATCCTGTGGATAATGAAGTGGAAACTGGAAAAGTCTATCGACAAAAAGCAGTCAAATGGTGGGACAAGTTCAATCACCAGAAGATCATCAACTTGGTCCTCTCAGAATTTCCCGTCATTCAAGCTCAAGTTCAAGCCATTTCGGCACAACCAGCCCAGCAGAAAAAGGCGCTGCCAACAGTTCTAGAACAAGTCGAGTTCGAAAAAGAAAGAAAAATCATTCCAGCTCAAGGACCTTACCCAACAATTACTTGTAAAAGCAGCCATGCTCCATACTGACGACTCAGACTCCTCAGAATCTTCAGACACATCTTCACAACAACCCTCCAGCAAGCAAAAGGCCAAATAGGCAGATTACCAAGATTCCCAAGACCCGTTTGAACTGTAGAATTCAAATAAGATTTGTAATCATTTTAAAATTTTACCCATGTAAATTCCACAGTACCAGCCATATGATCCCTTCAACAAAACGATGTATGCAGTAACAGCAATCATTCAGACAATTCACTATTCATGAATAGTAAAATCACTTTTACTATTCATCCATCATTTTAGAGACAGCAGCGTGAATCCACAGTGAAAAGAAAATCATTTCTCCAGCTTTTACAGCTAGTAGCACATGCAGACCGGGATTCCCGCTTCAACTCTAATCATTCATCCAACCATCTCCAGCCTATCATCACAATTCAGAACCCATTCTAAGGAGGCTGAAAACTCTGCGTATTCTCTAGAACAAGAACAGAGTCCAGTATTCAGCACTCATCATCTCAGTTCAAATTTGTAAACACTTTTATTTTATCAAGGATGCATGCGAGCTCCATCACCATTTTTCATCATCATCTATAATTGCCAGTAGGCAAAATTGTAAGTCTACATTTCAAAGTTCAATAAACTTATTTTCAAAATACACCTGCATCATTAATTTTAATACATTATTTTCATTATGAAGAATATTTTCATAACCACTGATTTTGAATGGCATAAAATTCTTAGTCACAGTCAATTCATTGAGTATCTCAAATTCAAGGTAAATACCGATCAATCGTTCATCATCTTCTTCCTGTCTGTTTATAATATTTGGTATGATATCTGCACTCCTAATGAACATAATGATTGTAGTCTTGATTGTTGTCCCCATAATCTCTATCATCGTCAATAGATAGGCTTCCATCCCATTTATATATATATATATATATATATAAGCTGATAGAAGAAAATATTATTTGTTAATGGAGAGATCTGGAAGACTGTATTTTGAACAATCGAGAGAAAGAGATTGAAGGATTGAAGAGTATATGACCTAGCACCTCAATAGATGAGGTTGGTTTGTCTTATATTGCTTGGCCATACTTATATGCTATTTTTGCCAGGTTTGGAGGAAAAAATTACGAAAAGGTCGAATCAGTTGAATCGTAATGTGCTATTATACGTTATTATTGAATGATTCCAATTCACATAAGTACAAGAAAGAACTAGCCTTTCTGCACACGCTTAAACGCATGCGAAAGGTCTTTTTTACATAACAGGCGCTACACGCCCTGAAAGATTTAATTTTTTAGATATGTTTGATTAATAAGCAAACGGAAATGATCTTAGAGCATTTCCAGTGTGTAAAGGCTTCACTTGGCAATAGACAATTCAATCCCCTAAAATGAATAGTAACTTTGTTTAATGAACAATAATTGCCTTTTACATTTCAACCCCTAAAGTAAACTAAATAGTTATGGCAATAAGTAAAAAAATATTAGTATTTTTTATTTTCTAAAATAATAAAAAATAATTTTGTTTTTAATTTCGGATAGGATTTTTAAATGATATCGTCACGTCACGGGTCATGATCCGAAAGTACAATTTTTGTGGATAGATTTTGATAAGATTTTTAACCAATTTCGTCGCGCAACTTGTGACGACCTATCACTAATTTTTCGTTTTTATAAATTTTAAAAGAGTGATTTTACAAAAATGCCCTAGAGGCAAGGATTGTGACTTTCATTGACCGTCGGGAGACGTAGGACTCATTCTTTTAGTGTATTGGGTATTACTCGAAGATATGAACGCGTGGGCATAAGCGGATTTGAATTTGGAGAAAAAACGAGGACATTATGGAATTCAAAATGTAAGGGTATTTTGGTAAATTCACAAATGGAGATATTTCTCCATTTTGGACCACCACATGACTAACACGTGGCACCCCATTCTGGTGCCCTTTTTCTTTTCCTTCCCGTGATCTCTCTCAAGAACTCTCTCATCTCTCCTCTCTCATCCCTATCAGCTATCCCTCTCCGCAAGTTCAAACAACATCAACCACCACCCACTGTCTTCTCCGGCGAGCTTCGCCATACCACCACCATAACTCTCTATCTCGGACACTCTCCTTACTCTTAGGCTCTCCTTCTCAAGCTCTCTTGATGCATGCACTTCACTGAGGTAGTGACCTAACCAGCATGACCATCATCACCATTTCATGGTGGAAAAATGGTACAGCCACCACGACTCTCGCGATGGACCGCCATCACCACCCTCACTTGCCATTTTTCATGGTAACTTCCCACCGTTCACAACCAAGGTGATTTTGAACCCCCAACCTCGAGTCTTTCTTATTTTGATCCCTTAGTGATATTTCTAATCTTAAATATGAGGTTTGTGGGTGTTTTAATGCAGATCGCAACTCGGGGAAGGATTTTCCCCATATTTGTGGAAGGAATGAACTGTGTCTGTTGGGCCATTTTCAGATCACTTTTTCAGCCAGCTCCGACCGTGTTTGGACCTCAAAATGGTATGATATTGTTCTCCTCATTACGAGCTTCAAATACATAGGTAGAACACTAGAAATGGTTAGGTAGAGAGCTAGAAATTAGCTCTAAAAGTTAGGATGAAATTTCCTAGAATCTGGAAAACTTGGACCCGTGGCCATTTGGCCACTTTCAGACCATTTCCCCAGCCAATTCTGGCCACTATTTGACTTTAAACTGGTACAAACATGTTCTCCACATTTCTAGCTTCTAGTTGGCTCTTGAATCATCAAATTTTGTTAAGAATCGAGCTCGTTTTAAGCTCTAAAAGTTGAGCAAAAAATCTACAAAATCGTAGTGACGGCACGTGGGCTGCGCGTAGCTGCCTGTGCAGCCACCATGTGACGACGCGTGGTGACACTGAGACGAACCCGAGGTCCCTCCATAGGTTTCTCGATGTGCCGGACCCGAATCCGCCCTCCGCTTTTTGAAATTTGACTATTTTAAAATAGTTTCTTTATTAGCTGTACTTTGTACAAAAACCGTTTATATATTAGTACACTACGTATTTACCTAAATGGTTTCGTTTCTAGATGAAATGCATCACAAGGACTATTGATGCCACGAGGCGGGTTTGACTCAGCGGCATGAACTGTGAGTGGGCATTTGTTTTCTATATATATATATATATAGTTTCCAGAAACATTTTTATATGGAACTATGCTTCGCTTGCCATGTTGTAAATAAGTTACATTTTAAATATTGCATCGTTACACTTGCGAATTGTATTGTGTAATGCTGCAGAGACTCAGGTAAGCTTCAAGTGAGTATTATGTGATTGAATGGGTTGTGTTTATACCATATTTAGGGCCTCGTATTTAGACCTCGTATAAATACTCAGGGGACTTAAATGTAATTATGTAATAAAGGAAAGGGCAAATATGTAATTAGGGGAGGAGCCCTTATTCTATAAAAGGGCCTCCTCACCCTCACAAACCCTAAGTCTCTCCTATCTAAAGCAAAGCTCTCACACTCTCTCCCTCACAAATACTCTCAGAGAAATACAATCAGTGTGGACGTAGCCCAAACCTTGGGGTGAACCACGATACATCTTGTGTTATTTACATTTCTTGCAAATTCACGGTCGGATTTATGTTGTTCCAAGACCTCCGATTTTGTGCATCAACATTTGGCGCCGTCTGTGGGAATCGATACGAAAAGTTGTGTCGATTCTCTTTCATTTTTTTTATCTCACCACCATGAGACCTCACCACTGACCATCGTGAATCTGCAGAAACCCAAGAACCCAAAGCTTTTCCAGAAAACCCCCACAAACACAAAGCCGATCATCCCTCCCTCTTACTCTCTCTCTCTCTAAAAACCCCAGATTCGGAAAAGCTCTATCTCTCTCTCTCTCATTTTCTTTTGCCCGTAAAGAATAAGCTTCTAAAGAAAAAAAAGAAAGGAAGATTCCTCTTGGAGGTAATGGCTACTATCAGAAACACAAGATGCATCCTCATTAAACCCATCAACCAAGGTTCCTTCCAGTCAATGGCATGGAAAAAGCCTAAGAAAGTGTGGACAGCAGGCGCTCATCCACTGCCATTTGATCCAGGCGCTCCGCCACTGCCGACCGAACCCCCACCGTCTCTATCTATATCTCTCTATCTCTCTCTCTCTCTCTCTCTCTCCCATCGCAATCCGCTGCTCCGGTTAACAATGGCTGGCTTTCAGATAACGATCCGTCACAAAATAGCATCTGGGTAAGATTCTGAAACGCCATTCTCAGCTTTCTCGGCCCCGAGTATTGAAGTCCCCTAGCCCCGAGGATTCAAGTCCCCCGAGTATTTGAATCCCAATGCAGCAAAGTTTGTTCCCTTTTCTCTCAGATCTCCGTCATCTAGAAGTACCAGCACAGCTCAGGGCGTAAAAAAAAGTTTTCTTCAGCTGGAACATTTGGAAAAGTAGTACTAGATCGAATAGAATATTCTACATCAAACAATTCCGATGACGAGGCCCACCAGTACTGGCCCCACCAGCTCCCTGATGATATTACCCCTGACTTTAAGGTCATGGGGGAAGATGAGTCGCAAGGCCTTGGGAACCTCTCTTTGGCAAAGTTATCTGTGGTACCCATGAGCTGATGGTACGTGTGGAAAGTAGATGATTGAACAGTAAGATTCACGTGCTTTCTACTTCACCAAAAATCTTCAACAGAATGCCAGTAATTTCAGCAAAGCTGAGTGTGCATGTGACAGGTGCTGACAAGGCTGAAAAAAGCAGGTGCCTCTTCGATTTCTGAGATCGGCCCTCGTGGTCTCTGAGCAGCCCAGCTTTTGAGAAAGCAAGCGCCTCTTCAATTTCTGAGATCTGCCTTCGTGGTCTTTGAGCAGCCCAGCTTTTGAGAAAGCAAACGCCTCTTCGATTTCTGAGATCGACCCTCGTGGTCTCTGAGCAACCCAGCTTTTGAGAAAGCAAACGCCTTTTCGATTTCTGAAGCTCCGTCGAGTGAAGATTTTATAGAGGCTGGCATTAAGTTCCAAAGCACACTTGAATATTCACCAGTAGAAGCTCCCTTCTTGCACT
Organism: Malus sylvestris; assembly: GCF_916048215.2. Taxonomy (NCBI): domain Eukaryota; kingdom Viridiplantae; phylum Streptophyta; class Magnoliopsida; order Rosales; family Rosaceae; genus Malus; species Malus sylvestris. The sequence goes on from NC_062275.1 coordinate 22,343,512, forward strand.
TCTAAGATCTTGATTTGTCCAACCTCTTCTCTCTTCAACACCTTTGAAAATGTATGGCCCCTTCGACCGTCGTTTTAACTTGAACCTTGTTGAAGAGGCAGCCACGCCTTCTCCAGACAACATATGGCGCCCATCCTTCTTATCCCCTACTGGTCCTCTTACCATTGGGGATTCCGTGATGAAGAATGATATGACTGCTACGGTGGTGGCCAAGAACCTTCTCACTCCCAAAGATAACAGACTACTTTCCAAACGGTATGATGAGTTGGCTGTTAAGGATTATCTGGCTCTAAGTGTTTAGTGTGCAGGTTCTGTGTCTAATATGGCCCAACACCTATTTGCTCGAACCCGCCAAGTTGAATCATTGGCGGCTGAAGTGATGAGTCTCAAACAGGAGATTAGAGGGCTCAAGCATGAGAATAAACAGTTGCACCGGCTCGCACATGACTATGCTACAAACATAAAGAGGAAGCTTGACCAGATGAAGGAATCTGATGGTCAGGTTTTACTTGATCATCAGTGGTTTGTGGGTTTGTTCCAAAGGCATTTATTGCCTTCGTCTTATGGGGTTGTACCGTGTAATGAAGCTTCAAAATCAACCTCTGATGACTCCTCCTTCTAGGGTTCTATCCAGTACTAAGGCTCCGAATGATCCCCCTCCGGTGCCTTCTCTTTTTTGGGCTCTACCGACTGCTGAGACTTCTCCTAAGCAACCTTTGTGAAGGCTCCCTCTTGTTTGTTTATTTTGACTCATGTATATGTACATAGTTGTAACTTATCGGAGATATCAATAAATAAGCTTTGCTTCATTTCAACGTATTGTGTTAAATACACCAAAGCCTTCTTCACTGAGTGGGGTCGACTATATGAATCTTAGAACGCCATTGTGCTCGGTCCTGTGTCATGTCCTTCACTAACTTAGCTTCTCTCACAGCTTTCTTCGCCTCTTGCTTCGTTCTTCTATACCTTTCACCATTTTCATCGGTCTTGTCCTTGTATAAGGCTTTACAACATTCCTTCTTAGCCTTCACCTTTGTTTGTACCTCTTCATTCCACCACCAAGATTCCTTTTGGTGTGGAGCAAAGCCCTTAGACTCTCCTAATACCTCTTTTGCTACTTTTCGGATACAACTAGCCATGGAATCCCACCTTTGGGTAGCTTCCCCCTCTCTATCCCACCCACACTGGGTGATTACTTTCTCTTTGAAAATGGCTTGGTTTTCTCCTTTTAGATTCCACCATCTAGTCCTTAGGCACTTCCAAGTCTTGTTCTTTTTTCTCACTCTTTTGATATGTACATCCATCACCAACAAGTGATGTTGATTAGCCAAGCTCTTTCCTGGTATAACTTTGCAATCCTTACAAGTTATACGATCCCCTTTCCTCATTAGAAGAAAATCTATTTGTGTTTTTGACGACCCACTCTTGTAGGTGATCACATGTTCTTCTCTCTTCTTAAAGAAGGTGTTGGCTAAGAAGAGATCATATGCCATTGCAAAATCCAAGATAGCTTCCCCATCCTCGTTTCTCTCCCCAAAACCATGGCCACCATGAAAACCTCCATAGTTGCCTGTCTCCCTGCCCACGTGTCCATTTAAATCTCCTCCTATAAATAACTTCTCCGTCTGGGCAATTCCTTGCACCAAGTCTCCAAGGTCTTCCCAAAATTTCTCATTCGAACTTGTATCCAACCCTACTTGAGGTGCGTACGCACTAATCACATTGATGAGTTCTTGTCCTATTACAATCTTGATTGCCATGATTCTATCTCCTACCCTCTTGACATCTACAACATCTTGTGTCAAGGTCTTGTCCACGATGATGCCAACACCGTTTCTCGTTCTATTTGTGCCCAAATACCAAAGTTTAAACCCTGAGTTTTCTAGATCCTTTGCCTTAAGACCAACCCACTTAGTTTCTTGTAGGCACATAATATTTATCCTTCTCCTCCACTACTTCCATAGATTTTCCCGTTAAGGTTCCTATATTCCACATTCCTAAACGCATTCTACTCTCTTGAACTCTACCCTTCTGTCCTAGCTTCTTCACCCTCCCCCGTCCAATATGATCAAAGTACTTCTTTTGTGTGTCTTGTGTAAAGTTGATAGGAGCATATGCTCCCAAACAACTTTGAGTGGAGTCGTTCGAAAAGAAGTTTCTATGGCCCCCTTGCTCATTTAACACTGCATCCGGGTGCCGATGGAGATACAACGACCCTTGCTCACTTATCACTGTGCTCGGGCCACACAGCGCGCCACTTATGGGTGACGCCCTAGCTTTAGCGCAATTTCGTTCTGGATTCATTTTCATAAGGATTCGACGTAACTGATGAGTGCCGGCTGTCAACTACCTGACGCCCTCCCCCTCCTCCTTTACCCGGGCTTGGGACCGGCAATGTAAGATAAACTTACACAGGCGGAGTTATTACACACACACAAAAACAAAAACTTCAAAGGAAATCCAAGTTGATAACTGAACAGTTTGGGAAAGAGAGGCTAATATAACATGTATAGAAAAGGTTCAAATTAAAATTGACGATATATGGAGAAAACCTTAATATAAAGTCAAAGTTTGCAAATTCGTTATCCTGCTATGAGAAGATCAATTTAAGAAACTAAGAATAAAAACATAATGAAAAGAAGTGCAATAGAGAGAAACTATTTTAGTTCTTTGATAAGGAGAAGTAACGAAAGGAACTAAAACTGCAAACAAAAAAAAAAAACGCACGGAAAAATAACTTGAATACCTGAGATGATCGTGGTTGATGAGAAGCAGCAGCTGCAGTTGCCATGCGAGATGGAGAGATGAGCAGTGAGTGGAGTACGTCGAGTTGTTTCGGCCCTTCTCAAGTCTCAATAGGTTTTTCTCAGATATCCCACAAATAAATTAGGGTTGAGGAAGTTAAATACTTAAGATTATTGAAAAACCCTATTTTATTTTCCATGGAGAATGTGGTGAAGTTTTGTGGGAGGAACGAATAACGTGGTTGAAGTTTTGTATGAGGAACGAAGAGCGTGCTGTCGTGGGAGAAGCGGTTCTTGGTTTTTTCTATTTAGTTTTTACTTTTTCCGTTTAACTTTTAAGTGTAAAAAATGTATTTCTTATTTGTTTAACAAAATTACCGCTGCAATATGTTATGTATTATTTTCGGTTAGTTTAATTTCTTTTTGTTTTAGGGATTTTTTAGTCCACTTTTTTTTTTTTTTTTTGGTGAAGCCTTAGACACCAAAATTGGCTTCTTGGCATTCTATTAGTAGGGATTTGCAATAAAGCAAATCCAAATTCATAACAAGAAAAGGCATGTGCATCTGATATGCTTTGGTGTATTGTGTATTGAATTTTTGTCCATTAAATATTTTACATAGTGTGATATTCACATTCTTTTTTATTTTTTACACATTTACTTAATTTGCAACCATTAGATTGACTGAATTAAAAATATCAAATGACATAGATTAGCAATGTACGTGTGAGAAGTAAAAATGATGTGTGAATGGCACATCTCTATTAATTATTATATATATTGACCAATAATCTAACCATCAAATAAAATCCCTTGAATTTCATGTCATCCTAATGTGAAGAGGAAATGGAGGAGGGCTAGTGTCATAGTGGAACCAAGCACCCTTGTGGCCCTCCTATCACGGGTTGGAGGCTCTGCCACCCCCTTTTTCACTACCATGAGAACCTCACCTAACTATTGATCAGGGCCGGTCCTGTGTTTTTGGGTGCCCAGTGCGAAAGCTCAAAATGTGGCCTTTTTAATACAAAAACATATGTTTAAAAAAAAATATTTAACGAGGGCTGGAACCCAGTCAAAGCTGGGGGGCTAGGCCCTCACGCCCAAATTATATTACTTGAGAAAATATACAACGGGGGGGACATAATACCTAAACCCCGACAATCAAAAATACAATCATATACAACCATTCCTAGCAAAACTCCTTGAAATTTCAACCTTTAAGAAATTGTCTTCTGGCATTTTTTGAAGCAAAATCATCAATTATATCATCATACTCCAAGTCTTCAATCTCATCATTTTCAATGCATAAGATTGCTAATCCATTTAGCCTATCTTGAGTCATAGTGGTCCGCAAGTAAGAGCAATATCCACTATAACAAGAAAATAATTTGTTCTAAATGATTCTTCAGCAGACTGTTGTTCCCTCTCATTACCATCAACTTCATCATGATGTCTTTTTCTAGGTCTATGACGTTTAGTTTGAAAAACAGGGTCAATTTCCAATTCAAGTGCAATTTCTTTAGCATCACGCATGGCAGAAGCAAAACCAGTTTCTCTGTAGTTTTCAAAAAAGGTAACAAGTGCTTCCAAAGCCTTTACAGCAACATCAAGACGCATGTCTTCAGATTGTAATTTTTTGCTCACCATGTTAATCTTCAACAAAATGTCATACCAAATAACCAAACTTAATACAAAATCAAAACTGGAAAGTTCTCCTGATGCTAAACATTCTGCATCCCTACTCAATCGGGGATTCTCAGTAATTTCCACCAACGTAAACAAAGCATTTCTAACTTGGGCTACTTGGGATTTAATTGCTTTAACACTTTCAATGTGACTTTCCCATCGAGTAGTTGACAATGACTTCAAAGTTAAACCATCAATATGTTCAAGCAAAATATTCCAACGCTTTGTAGAGTTGGCAAACACCGTATATATGCATTGACATGCTCCAAAAAAAGATTTTGCTTTAAGACATGAACTTGCCATATCACAAACTATTAAATTAAGACAATGAGAACCACATGGCATGTAAAATGCTCTGGGATTTATGTCTAGCAATCTTTTTTGGACACCTTGGTGTTTCCCTTTCATGTTAGATCCATTATCATAACCTTGTCCCCTCACATTATCAATATCAAGATTAAGAGACTTTAGGACATCTTGCAACTCATTAAAAAGTCCTTGTCCTGATGTATCTTCCACACTTAAAAACTCCATGAAATACTCCCTTATATTTATTGACCTACTTGACAAGTCAACACATCTCAAAATTAAAGTCATTTGTTCCACATGACTTGCATCAGGAGTACAATCAAGAATGACAGAAAAAAATTTGGCTTCTTTTACCTTTTTAATGATTGCGGTTTTGACTTTTGAAGCTAAAGTAGCTATCAACTCATTTTGAATTTTATGACTCAAATAGTGGTGATGAATCTCTTTATTCTCAATGAGTCGAAGATGCTTTTGCATTATTGGATCAAACTCCGCAATCATTTCAAGTAAACCTAAGAAGTTTCCATTACAGTCTTCATAAGGTCTTTCATTTGTTCCACAAAATGCTAAATTACGTATAGCAAGACATTTCACAACAACAATAATTCTAAGCATCACTTGTTTCCAATGATTTGTCTCTTTCTTGATTCGCATTTGAAATTCTTTATCAATTGTCTGATTTGTTGTCAATCTACTTTTCAACTCAACCCAAGTTCTCAAATTAGTAAGATGTTCTTTACTCATTTCATGTTGGTCAAGCTTCACACCAAGATGTCTCCAATCACTAATTCCATCTTTTGCTAACTCACTTTTTGAGGCAATTGTTTTAAACAATTTACAACAAAAGCAAAAGACTTTATCCAACTCTTTTGAGTACACGAGCCATTTCCTATCATAAATTTCACCCGTTGGTAATTTTCAATCATAGTAGTGTGAGGAAAATTTTCTAGAGAGTTTGTCCTTAGGATAAGTGAGATTAGTTTCTCGAATTGGCCCATTTTCTACAAGCAAGTCTCTCATTTCTGCATTAAGACCATCCCAAACTCTTGGATCATAAATGTTTATATGGAAAATAGGTTCAGGAGATTCAATATTTTCCTCTACACCAATATGGTCATCATCAACATTTAAATCCACATCACCACCATTTTCATGGTCTTGTGACTCATCACCAACATTTTCTTCTAACTCACTACCATTTTCATGATCATGAGACTCCCCAATAACATTTTGTGGCTCTTCACCAACATTATTTTCTCTCAAATTTTCAACTGACTCATTCTTTGTAGAGAAAAATTTATTAAGAGATCCTCTTAAACTTTCGGCAATTTCGTTATCCTTTGCCTTTTTTTTTCTTTTCATATTACCAGAGAGTTGTTTCCTAAAAGACATGGCTTCGATAATTTGTTTGCAAAAATTACCTACACATGATATAACAAAATTTTCCTATCAAAATTATCATTCCAACACATTATATATTATAAAAACACTAACACATAGTCAAACATATTATAAAAATTGAACCTAAAATTGGGTTTGAAATGAAATCAAATAATTCAATAATCAATTAGTCAAGAATTCAATTCATCATTCATCAACAACAATAATTCTATACATCATTGCAAAATTTTATATTAAATTATAAATTGAGAATTAAAATTTTAAAAATTTACCTCAAAACTAATTTTGTCTCCGCGCTTGAGAGTTTGGAGCAACCATTAAAGCTTGTAGCAAAGAAGTTGGGACGGCAGAGCAAAGCACCAATGATTCAGAGAAAGAAAAATAATGATTCAGAGAAAGAAAAATAAGGGGCAGGGAAGGCAAAGTGAGGGATGTAGGGAACAAAAGGGAGGTGGGTGGGTGGGTGGGTGGGGAATCGGGAAAGGTTGGAGTATATTAGTGATTAGGGTTTGATTGGGACCACTGGTCCCTGTTATGTTTTGTTATGTTTTTTTTTTTTTTTTTTTTATTCTTCTTCTTCTAATCTGCGGCTGGGTCTTTCTGGGCCCTTTTGTTGCCTCTTGGGCTCTTGCCAGCCCTTATTTGGGCTGTGAAATTTTTTTTTTTTAATACTTAGTTATATGGGTTTTTTTTTATTTTGGTGCCCTCTTCATTTTGGGGTCCTGGACAGTTGCCCCTGTGGCACTGGGCCTGGGCCGGCCCTGCTATTGATAAACAAAAATATGGAGAGGAAGTGACAAGACTTGAATAAATAACGGATAGTGCTATTCATACATTTATTTTTAACCTCTCTCACACCCTTACTAATTTTTGTCCTTTGATATTCTACAGTCCATTTGATCCAACAATCGAAAATCAAAATGAGTACGTGAGAGGCAAAAACAGGTGTGTGGATAGCACCACCCGCTTACCTATTTTATCAATCCGTCGTTGAAGGAAGGAAGACTCAAGAACGTCTAACGTCTCACTAAGGTTAGTTGAGAGTATCTCCAAATGAGATGTCAAAAATAATATGTCAAAATTTTATTAGGAAAACTAATGAAAATGGCTCGAAAACTTTGAATTTTAACGATAAGGATAAAATAGAGAGTAAAGTGAATAGTATCAGGATTGACTTTTTAGTGTGAAAATATGGTTTTTCGTTAAAGTAAATAGTACCGGAAGCTTTTTATTAAAGTTCCCAATTTTATTTGATGGCTAATGTAGCAAATTGAAGACAAGTGTTAAATCCTCTTCTTTTCCAATAAATATGTCAAATATGTATTTTATTATTTTATTGGACCCAAAGTTACATTAACTATTAAAAAATAATCAAAATTAATTTTAATTTTTATTTTATTGGTTATTAATGGGACCCATGAATTAAAAAAATTAAATTAAAAATATTTGATTCTTTCTTTGTTTGCTGTCAAAAAAGACAGCTAGGAAGTAAGGAGTCTAATCTTGTACATTGCTTGTTCAAACCTTTCTAGATTTGCAAGAAACAAAAGAGCACTCATCAGCCTGCTCTGCTTGACCTATTTCTGCAAACCTTTCGGCTATCGTCGTCAATTCTGCAGGCATTACCATATACTTGTTCAAATCTGCACTAAAATCCCATCCCCTAGACGACATGTTTTTCTTGTGCTTTCATTTGAATTCGGAGAGAACATGAAAGTTTTTATGACAATCTTAGTTGGCAGACCTATCTTTAACTCGTAGACATGTCAAGAACTAGAAGGATCATTTTCCAACTCAAGATGCATTCACTCAAAACAAGAAATTCATCCAAAAAGACTTTGACAGCGAGAAAAATTGTATGTTTTCTGTCCAAGAGGGTACTTTATTAGTTTTCCCCTTTTCTCCCCATCATTGTGCAATCAGCAACGTCTAACGCTACGGTTGCGGTGCAGTTATTACTCACGAGTTAGCGGAGACATGAGCATATGCAATTTCAATCACAATAGCAAGCACTCAGATTCTACATGACACTCAAACCATAGGGCACCACATATCCTTCCCCCAAAATTGTATATGACAAAATATTTCCATTGCTTTTTTTCATAAGTGGCTAATGACTACTTGGAACCTTTTTTTCCACCACATATTGATAAAATATGAGCATAAAAGCTCAAATACACAACAAAAAATTCCATTTGACGACTTCAACTCACAGAACACAAGTAGGAACTTGTTTTCCTCGCGATTTCATTCAACTTGCGATGATACAATTCAATTGAAGTGTGGAGGTTATATGCTTACGAGCTTAACAAAAAAGCACCTATGACGATCTTAGTATGCATGCAGAATTCTAAACAATCCAATGACCAGATGCGGTTGAAGGATTGGGAGATGCAAAATGACTGAAATCAACAGGAAAATGTTACTGACATGCGAAATTTCATGACATCCGAAGAATAAGGATCATGTATTCATTCATATGAGAACTAGGAATTTTTTTTCATTTGCTTCCAAACAAGAATTGCAACAAAGTACATTCCATATGTCTTTTCGCCCTTGCGATTAATGCAGTATTCCACCCCTTCTACTTCATCACAATGAAAAGGAGAAGAAAAAGTAAAAAAAAAAGGTTCGCCCAATTGATTGGTAATCCAGCTTAACCAGATGATTCGTTAAACTGACACCAATCAGGGCACTGAGTACTTCATCCAAAAAGAATCTATGAAAAGGGTACTATCTAAGACGAAGATTTTAAACAACCTAAGAATGAGGTGAGGGTGACTGAGTTGAGTATCAAGAAAAGAATTTAACCTATGTCTATGAAAAATCCGAACCCGAGAATGAAGAGTGCTCGGTTTATCCAGTGGGTTGGATAATTGGGATGGATATCTACATGAGCTTGTAGTAGCAGTCACCTCCACTGAGAAGGAACTGATACGCTTTGTCACAGTGACACCTGAAGTGAATTACCAAGCAGTCATCCTTCTTCTCCACACTCACAGATTCCGCAAATTCTTTCCCCCCGTCATCCTGTAAATTCTTTATGCATCAAAATTAATTGACATTTTAATCACAAAAATACCAAATCATACTTGTTTTGACTGGTTAATTAAAAAATACATGAAACATGGAAAAGAAATCAAATTGTTTAGCTTTTAGTGTTAGATTATTCAGACCCAAGACAATAGAATGGCCATATCTTCTTTCTGATCTTGTTTGTTCGAAGAAAATCAAAATACCAAATCTTACTATCTATGATTGATTAGTTAAAAAATCATATCAGTTTCAGACCCAATACCTCAGCAGTAGCAGTAGCATTGTCATGAAAATCTTGATCAGTAGCATCAACAGTTTGCACTTGTTCTTCTTCCGCTTCTTCTTCTTCTTCTTTTTTTTCTTCGGCCGCTTGCTCCTCGTGATCTTCATCTTCTTCCATTAAGTCTTCTTCCCGCATCAGTTGCTGGCACCACAGGCTCATCTCTCTCAATCGGCCCTTCATCCTCTGCAGCCTCTGCAATCATTTTCCCCAAAAACCAATTTCAAAAACAATCGAAACAGAAGAAAAGAATCAAACTTTCGAAGATTAAAGAAAAAATCAACAATTTCCGCAAAACCCTATTTCATCAACAATCCAGAAACAGATAAAGAATTCAGCTTTTCGCAGATTAAAGCATAAAATCAAAAAATCATTTCATCAGCAATCCAAAACGAGAGAAAGAAATGAGTTTTTATAAAGATTAAAGAATAAATTAATTAAAGAATTTGTCATTACCTTAGAATTGGGGGTGTCAATGTCGGTGGAGAAGTGGAAATCTTGGGAGGAGGTGGAGGAGCGGGAGGAGGTCTTGGCCGGAGAGGGGTTGAGATCCGAGACAGAGCGCTGGAGAGTCTGCGGTGGAGGAAGAGGAGGCAGGACCGCTGCCGGGGAATGGAACGGAGTCTTGGGGAAGTGGAGTCGGTCAGGAGAGTAGGACGGAGTCATGTTGCACAAAGAACCGCCACAGCGAGAAGCAGAGAGAGAATGCTCAAATGCGTAGTTGGGGGTGGTCGCAGACGGAGGGTTGTAGGGGTCGGAGATGCAGCGGCGGAGAAGAGGGAGGGAGATCCTGCGGTAGCCAGAAGAAGATGCAGGGAGAGAAGAGTCTTGTTCTGGGTGGTTGGATGGAATCTGGTGGTGGTGGTGGTGGTTCATGGTGGCCGGCGGAGGAATTGGGTTTTGGGATTTGTGGGATTATTTGATTTCTTGGAAGCTGTTTGGAATTTTGGGGAGTTTTGATTGGGAAAATGGAGGGAGTGTGGTTGGTTTTTGTAAACAGGGAGAAGGAATTTGCAACGGATTAACAACCGCAACACTCATCGAGATTTGAGAGTCAATCAGTCAACAGTTAATCCGTTAAGTTTTGGCGCCAGATTAAACCAAGGGTTTAATCCCCGTTTTACCGAATAATTTTCCAGCTGGAAGGGTTTAAACAACAAGCCCGTCTAGCTCAGTTGGTAGAGCGCAAGGCTCTTAACCTTGTGGTCGTGGGTTCGAGCCCCACGGTGGGCGATCTATTCTTTTCTTTTCTTTTCTTTTTTAATTTGTACACACCTTTTTTTCCTTTACACTCCCCATTTGTTTTAAACTTTAACGAATCATAAGGAATTCGAACAACTGCTTCAAATAAATTTGCTTTTTGACCATTAGCAAGAACTTGTTTCAGCTACAGATCATAAGGAATTCGGACAACTACTTCAAATACAGTGTCAGGAAGTACTGCTTGTGGAACCTCGACCGGACAATATTTTCAGACAAATTGGCTTTAAAATCCATTGCACTAACCACTACATACTGTGGGCATTTGATCAATCACACCCAAAGTATTTTCTAAGTCTGATGCTGGTGATGAGCTTTTACTATGCCAGTAAGTAGAGTAAAAAAAAAAAAAAGGTCGTACCCAGTGCACAAGGCTCCCGCTTTACGCAGGGTCTGGGAGAGGTGAATGTCGGCTAGCCTTACCCCCATTTATGGAGAGGCTGCTCCCAGTAAGTAGAGTACAATTATAATATTTAAGTCTGATACAAGTTGACTAATGAGTCTTCTGTCCCGCCAAACAAAGGTTTTCTACAAATTTGTTCCTCTTCATCTTTCCGGTTGCAGTTTCTTTGCGTGTATTCCTCTCCAGGAGCAACGAACAAATTATTATACAAGCACTGCAACCTATACTTCTTTCCTAGATAATGCACAGCGACAAATACAGTGAAATGTGAAGATTGTCCACAATCGGTTTGAGGATCAGGGTGACAGGTCAAAATGTGCTTCCAATAGCGTGTGAACTTCCCTTAGGGAAGTCACCTTGAAATCTGGTTTGAATTCGACATTGGCATATTCTGGAGAGTCATACCTTCCACTTTCATCGAGCAAGCATGCAACAGCTCCTGCCTGCTTCCCACAAGCCACCTGCAACGTCAGGCAATTGTTTGTAAGCATCTCCAACATCTAAGGGAAGCAAGATTTGACATAAACTCAGAACTGTAACACAATGCAGAAATCCAGCTTCCTTAATTATCTAATCATCTTTCTTCTTTTGGAACATCAATAAGTCTACCTAAGGTCCATATGTTGCTTGGTCATCCTATCAAATACAAGGAACTAGTCACAAAACAAAATACTTTGAAAAGAACTAACAAAACCCCAAACGCTCACATCATCTTTGAGGGAGTCTCCAACCATCATTACTTCACTTGGTTTAACTTCCCAAGCTGAACATATATGCAGTAGTGGAGATGGATCCGGTTTGTAAGGTCGAAATTCCCTGCTCAACGCTGGAGAAAATGACAACTGCAGTAATGACACAGAAAATAAGATCTCAAGAGTCCACTACAAAGAAGAAAGAACGATAAGAAATGAGATGAGCCCCAAACGTACATTACATAAAGTTAGGGGTTCTCCTCAAGTGATAACTCATATATTTCATACATTTAGACCATCCCTTTCTACTCTCTTTGTGATGTTTTGGAGTTAAACTGGTTGCATTTTACCCTACTTGGATCTAACGGAGGACATGACACAGAACCGAGCGCAATGGCGTTCTAGGATTCATATAGCCGACCCCACTTAGTGGAAAAAGGCTTTGTTGTTGTTGTTGTTGTTGTGTAGTGTTAGTGTGCAGTTAATTGTATGTCAGGATCCATTTGAAGTAAAACAATATGGCATTTTAGGAGTTTTAGAGAGAATCAAACGTGGAGAGGTGAGGAATGGTGCTGATTTGAAGTCCAAATAAGCTTTTCATGAGCGCATAGGAGTTGACTAACTTCAGCTAGTAGCCAGATCAGAGTAAGGCTCAACCAAGAAACCGTAATTTGTTCTTAAGACAAGAGAAACAGTAATACGGAACAGAAATAGAAGAATAGCTTTATGCTATAAGAAACTTTTTTTATACCAACTTGTGCTCTTCAATATACTTACACTGAACCGATCATGAAACAAATCTACAGCAGCCTTGACATTACGTGTGATTAATCCCCTCCTGTAAATAATCCAAATAAAAACAAAAATAATATTGCCATCATTCCCATCTTCATTGGTAGAAAAACTTATGACACGAAGTAGGTAAGAAAAAATGAAAATCTTGCAAGCAAAATAAGATTATGAACTTCAGTAACATGCATATACGCATAAAAGATAAACCACACTTGAAACGCCCTAAAGGAGACATGCATATAAGCATGCGGCCATTAGTTATACATACAACAAAAAATGAACGACTATCAAAGAAGATAAAGACTTAAGTTGAGCATGACCTTATATTCTTAGAATCTAGAAAACCACAAAGTTCTGCTGCACCTGCACCGCAATTAATCCAGATTTTAATGAACATCAGTTATCGGATCTGTCAAGTGATGATGGGAAAAAGAACAAAGCACTCTGAAATCTGATTAAGTTCATGTGAATAGTAAAGTATAAATTAAATTCTCACATTAATATCACCCCAAATCTCACTTCGGAGAAAAAGCAAAGGGTGGGAAGCAAATAGCATCCTCTTGCTTTACGAATATCGCTTTTAGTTTTCAATTAAACAACTTTCAATATTCAAAGAAAATGTGTTACATTGTTCCAAAAGTAACAACAAGTTTTCACATTTCTTGTTATGTTACATCCATCTACAAGCAGATAATATAACACAATCATTACTCATTAATCATATATCACCCGAAAACTTGCACGAGATAACGAATTAAGAACACAACATAATCCCAGTCGTATTTAACGAAAATCATAGATTAAAATCCTAATCATCACTAGTTTTGTATATCTCACTTGTAAACAGTAAAATTTTACGTACTTTGGGAAAAGAAATTAAATGGCAGCTATGCAATTAGCAAAATAAAGTAAAGTAATTGAAGATAGTGTGTGCTACTGCCACATTACAATTTTCCTAATCCAACATTTTCCCGGGAACCAAACAGAAAATCCAAAACCAAAGTTGGAAAATTTTCTCACCAGGCATGATCTGAAGGCGATCGCTCCCCTGGCGCTCAAAATCGGCGATAATATCATACGCCTTCCGCTGCTTCTCGGGGCTCCAATTCTCAATGTGGTGCAATATATCGATCCCGGAAGGGTTCTCAGCCTTGATTCTGACGTACTCGTCTTCGCCGAGCACGGCTCTGTACATTGCGGCGAAATCGATGACGGGGACCGTTAGGGTTCCGTCCATGTCGAAGACAACGCCTCGGAGGCGCGCCCTGGGTGGTTGGGCGGTGGTGGTGCCCATTGTGGCCATGGGTCTTTTGGTGATTTTGAGTTTTGGGTACAGGAAGAGGAGTGTTCTGGGCAGTAGTAGTAGTGGCATGGGGCAGGATTTGAGTGTATTGGGTATTTGAAAGGGAGGTATTTGGGTTTAAATTGAGAAATTGAAATTTGTGGGTGTGTAATTGAGTGGCTTGTAGAGCCTCTTGGGTTGTGGGTAGTGTTTGGTTGGTGAGAAAATTAGTGAGAAAATGGAGGTCAATATAGTGATTTTACATTTCTTTGGGCACCCGTTTGACAATTTCTGATGACAGTTGGGTCCATGACTTGGGCCAGTTTAAAGGACTGAAAAGGAAAACAAAACCTTCATCAGTTGGTTTGTTACCAATGGATTTTAATATCTCTCACACCATTGTTGATGGACAACATAAAAATGGTATGAGATATTTAGACATGTTTTTAATTCTCGTCGAATGAGAATATAAATTACATTATTGATAATCAATTGTGAGACTATCATAATTAGATAATATCGTTTATTAAAAAAAACAAAAGTACTTACATTTTTAGCGGCAGTGTTTTCCTTTTTGTATCCGGAGATTGAGAGTTTAATTTGAAATCGCTTTTTGAAAATTTTGTAAAAAGAAAAAGAAACTTAATTGCCACTAAGTATTATGGTCTAGTAGTATTCTTCTTCACCTGTAAGTGAGAGATCTTAGGTTCGATTCTCATCAAAAACGAGTTTGAACCACATTATTGCGAAGTTTAATCACCATATTATACTTAGGTAGCTAAGCTTGAGTTATGATTTTCGCGGATTTTAAATTTTCAAAATTTTACATAAATATCTTTTGTTCAAAAGAAAAAAAGAAACTTGATCATTTGAAGTTTAATCACCATATTATACTTAAGTAGCTAAGCTTGAGTTATGTTTTCGTTGATTTTAAATTCTAAAAATTTTACACTAATATCTTTTGTTCAAAAGAAAAAGAGAAACTTGGTCATTGTGAAGTTTAATCACCATATTATACTTAGGTAGCTAAGCTTGAGTTATGTTTTGGCGGATTTTAAATTCTGAAAAGTTTACACAAATATCTTTTGTTCAATAGAAAAAAAGAAACTTGATCATTTGAAGTTTAATCACCATATTATACTTAGGTAGCTAAGCTTGAGTTATGTTTTCGTGGATTTTAAATTCTGAAAATTTTACACTAATATCTTTTGTTCAAAAGAAAAAAAGAAACTTGATCATTGTGAAGTTTAATCACCATATTATACTTAGGTAGCTAAGCTTGAGTTATGATTTTCGCGGATTTTAAATTCTGAAAATTTTACACAAATATCTTTTGTTCAAAAGAAAACAAGAAACTTGATCATTTGAAGTTTAATCACCATATTATCCTTAAGTAGCTAAGCTTGAGTTATGTTTCCGTGGATTTTAAATTCTAAAAATTTTACACTAATATATTTTGTTCAAAAGAAAAAGAGAAACTTGATCATTGTGAAGTTTAATCACCATATTATACTTAGGTAGCTAAGCTTGAGTTATGTTTTCGCGGATTTTAAATTCTGAAAATTTTACACAAATATCTTTTGTTCAAAAGAAAAAAAGAAACTTGATCATTTGAAGTTTAATCACCATATTATACTTAGGTAGCTAAGCTTGAGTTATGTTTTCGCGGATTTTAAATTCTGAAAATTTTACACTAATATCTTTTGTTCAAAAGAAAAAAAGAAACTTGATCATTGTGAAGTTTAATCACCATATTATACTTAGGTAGTTAAGCTTGAGTTATGATTTTCGCGGATTTTAAATTCTGAAAATTTTACACAAATATCTTTTGTTCAAAAGAAAACAAGAAACTTGATCATTTGAAGTTTAATCACCATATTATACTTAAGTAGCTAAGCTTGAGTTATGTTTCCGTGGATTTTACATTCTAAATATTTTACACTAATATATTTTGTTCAAAAGAGAAAGAGAAACTTGATCATTGTGAAGTTTAATCACTATATTATACTTAGGTAGCTAAGTTTGAGTTATGTTTTCGCGGATTTTAAATTCTGAAAATTTTACACAAATATCTTTTGTTCAAAAGAAAAAAAGAAACTTGATCATTTGAAGTTTAATCACCATATTATACTTAGGTAGCTAAGGTTGAGTTATGTTTTCGCGGATTTTAAATTCTGAAAATTTACACTAATATCTTTTGTTCAAAAGAAGAAAAGAAACTTGATCATTGTGAAGTTTAATTGACACACCCCAACCCAGAATGTCCACTGGGACTTCGAATCGAGCCGTGCTGGTTGACACCTGGAAGGTGACGAAGCCATAAAGTGTAATAATGTATAAAATGTGAATAAATTAAAATCTAAAATTTCATAAGTACACAAGTGTGCGGTGAGCGGGTCTGGACCCATTTCACGCGTGATACAGAGCATAAGTAAAGTACAGTAAGGTAAAATAATGATTATACCATCAAAAAAAGCCACCTACACTAGGAAGTGCCCCGAATCCTCGTCAATACGGAACTCTGCTGCTAGAACCTGGAGGGGTACAAAAACAGAAAATGTGAATGAGTGAAACAAAACTCTTCAAACCAATTCCAACTACCAAAGATAGTAGCCCCTCGCCGCAATACCTGTTTAATTTCCCAGAAAATGATAGGATGACTATAAATCAAACCATAACCAAAATGATAGTCTTACGGTTATGTTACGTCAAATATCTTAACAGGAATGAGTAACCCAGGTGAAATAAATCAATAGGAAATGGCATGTTCGCTGGATCCACCCATCATGTATGGTTGAATCAATATCTCATCCCTTATATGCTAGCATCTCATCACATATATCATCATAAATATATGCTAGCATCTCATCATATATCATCACATATATGCTAGCATTTCATCACATATCATCACATTTATGCTAGCATTTCATCACATATCTCATCATAAATATATGATAGCATCTCATCACATGTCATCACATATATGCTAGCATTGCATCACATATCTCATCATAAATATATGCTAGCATCTCATCATATATCATCACATATATATATATACACACACACACACACACTAGCATCTCATCATATATCATCGCATATATGCTAGCATTTCATCACATATCTCATCATAAATATATGCTAGCATCTCATCATATATCTCATCACAAATATATGCTAGCATCTCATCATATGTCATCACATATATGCTAGCATTTCATCACATATCATCACATATATGCTAGCATTTCATCACATATCTCATCATAAACATATGGTAGCATTTCATCACATATCTAGTTGGAGTCACCTCTAGTGACCTATACAGCACTACTCCTGCACACGAGTCGGAACCACTGTAGTGGTCTGTACGACAGGACTGGGTGTAAATGAATACGCTCAAGTGCTACAATCATGTGAAGAGTCACCTACGAGTCGGAACCACCTATAGTGGTATGTACAACAGGCCTATGCACCTACCTTGAATTCAAGGTGAGCGTATGGTGCGGGAGGTGAACATTACGTGAAAAACCGTACCCTAGCCACGAGCAGGAGCACTAACACCGGGGTGCAGGTTTATGAGCTTTAAATGCATCTAATACCACATGTATGACTCATAATCAACCTGTACGGAGTTGCCTACTATTGCAACCTGTATGACCGTGTCGGAGTTACTTAAAGCATAACTATAGTCATACCATAACCCCATCAATTCAACTAATACTGTATACTTACCTGTACGTCCTGCGTTCATTCTTGCCCTCCAGAGCGTTCACAATAATTATGTGCAAGGAATATACATATGGATACATCATGATGTAAATCTGAATTTCAACCATATCATAATATTTCCAGATATATAAACACATAAACAAATGGCTTAAAACGCAATAACAGTGACACCCGACTCTTGAACCATTTACTTTTGGGAATAATTATCAGTGATAAACCAATTAGACACTAGTTTAATTAACTAACATTCCTTACGTTTCCTTACTTCAATTCCTTGATTCTTTACACATTGATTTATAACCAAGATGTAACCATCAAAACATAGGTTAAATCTCACATTTTGCACCAATCTCCCTCACACTGTTCAATTCCCCAAACAGAGCTATTGTCTCAATTATTTAGTCTCAATTATTGTATGGCTGCATCTAACGTCTTGTTAGACTGCCTATGTACCCTAAACAGGGATCAAGCCATTCGTATTCACAATAATTATTTGTAGATGACATGCATAACTCAATTTAGAAGAGTTTATGGCACAATCAATTATATACATATGTTAAAAAGGAAAAGATCCATTCACTTGGAGTCCACGCTATGATTCTCCAGCTCGCACATCGAAACGTCCCGAACGATTGGCACCTATAACAATTATCGAACCACATCTCAGAACTCCTGTCAATAGAATACATAATTCACATAAGGCACATCCTTAAGGACATTCTAAAATAGTTTGAGACTTATTGACCATAAGTCAATCGTCGACCAAAGATCGACGGTAGGGTCTACAACTCTGTATAACTCGATCCGGAAAATCTGCACATCAGATTTCCAATCCGTAACTTTCAAAGATTCACATTATGCTTCTAGAATAACATACTAAAATTTCATTACGATTCACCGGTCGGATCTCCGCCAATTGCCCAAAACCAAGTGGCGGTTAACATTTATTTTATAAACTTACAAATCCAATTCGAGAAGATCCATAAGTCGGATTCCCGATCTGTAGGTTCCTATGATCCTGAAATATTATTCATTATAACATATCAAAATTTGGTGACTATTCAACGGTCGGATCGTCGATTCATATTTTTACCAAATAACGTATCGTAATGAATGTAACTTCAATTAATCAGATTACGACATACATACATCACCTATGAATTCAAGGCCTCTAATTGAACTTAGGAAGACACCATCGGCCCACTGGCCACGCGCCACCGCACGCGCAGCCGTGGGTGGCGGTCGGTCGCCACAGCTCGTTGGAAAATCCAACTATTTTCAAAAATTACCAAATTTTACAGAAATGAAGATCTCAATGAGTAGAGAAACTTTCATACCTGTGGCCAAGACCAATTTGGCTGGGAAACACCTCAATTTCATGAAAATCCGACGGAAACCCTATAAAGGGTGTGCTTCGATTCTTCCTCCTTGACGTTCCGTTGTCCCTAAAACCTATTGGGCTTTGTTCAGGAGTTCAAGGGAAGTCTATTGGTAGTGATAATTGAATGAAATTGTTTCAGGTTTGGTGGATTTCGAGCAACCATTACCGCGGCACCCATGGTGGTTTTTCCATCAAACTTCAACCAAATTCCTTATAATTTTGGGTGGAAATGGAAGAGGGGAGGTCAAGGGATAATTTCCAGGTGAAGAATGGGTGACTTTCATCGGAAAAATGGTGGGATTTAGCTGGAATTGGAACCAGGTCGAAACCGGTTTTGTTTTAGGTGCACGGGTCGGCTGGGTTGGGTGCTCCACACCTCCCTCCTTTCCCTCTTGGTTCTTCTCTTCCATTTTTCACTCTCACTCTCCTCCTTCCCTGATTGGGCAATGCCCATCTCTTTCTCTCCCTCTCCACTTCGCTACCATCAGGCAGCCTTCCTCTTTCTTCTCTTCTTTTTATTTTTTTCCCTCATTTTTCTAACTCCTCCACTTAGTAAAAATAACAATAACCACAAAAAATGAATAGAATAATGAATAACGACCCTTAAAAATTTATAAAATCGTAAAATTTGGGACGGGTTGTCACATTAATCATCATATTATATTTAGGTAGCTAAGCTTGAGTTATGTTTTTGCGGATTTTAAATTCTAAAAATTTTGAAAAAACTTTACGAAGGGATAGGAGATTGGATTAATTTCATTGACATCCACCTTTTTTTTTTCTATAAAAGAAACTTCATTAAAGAGAGAAACCATGAATGCAAAGCTCCCATATTGTCCAAATCAAAGGCTGCTCTAGCCAAAAAAGGATACAAAAATCCCATAAATGATTATTTTGGATGAGAAGACCCTGACGAGCAAAAATATCCGTCACAAAGTTTGTCTCTCTAAAAATGTGCTTCCACCAAATGTCAGTAAAGTTCAATGCTAATCGTAGGAAATCTTCAATTATATAAATGAGATTTTAGCGAAACTCGCAATAGCCTTGGGCTGGCTAAATAATAAGACGAGAGTCACGTTCCACCATGATTTTCTTGAATCTCTTCCGCTTTGCATAAACCGGACCCTCTTTTAAAGCCCTCGCCTCCGCTTCATTAATTGTAGTCCCATCAAGATTAAACATTTTGAGAACAATTAGTGATGTAACACTTTTTTTTATTTGGTCAACGCTGATGTAAAACATTTTAGTACAGAGAACTTTAATGAAAAGTTTTTGGTACTATTTACTTTAACGAAAAACCAAATTTTTATACTAAAAAGTCAAACATGGTACTATTCACTTTATCATTTACTTTGTCTTTATCATTAAAACTTAAAATTTTCAAGCTATTTTCATTAGTTTTCGTTTTAGTATATCGTAAATTGAGCTTGTAAAATTTTGTTTATAAAATAGTTGTGAGTAATCAGGATTCAAGACTGACAAATCGTGAACAAATCTATGTCCCTTGAACTACTTAGCCAAAAACATAAGGTCAACCAGTTTTTTTTTTTTTTTTTTTTTTTTGTAAGTGGCCCTCTACCATAGTGGTGGAGAAAAATGTTGTCCTTGCACCACACCGTGAATTCGAACCTCGTCGGTTTCTAATCTAACAAATCTATTGTTTGACAAAAAAAAAGTTTTTTTTCTTTTCTTTTGGTGAGAGTCAACTAAATTTTTATGAGACCAAACTCAAACCATAATTTAATTCAATTAGTTAATTGTGTGTGTTCTTGACCTTTAATTTTATATATATATATATATATATACTTTATGTTTTGTCACAAACATTCATCAAAACTTCTTTTTTGTTAGTTTAATGACTTATTACATGACAAAGTTGTCCTTCATTGGTTTTCATTTTTCAATTAGTTTAATGTGGTTTAGTTTATGAACCGTTGACATTTAATTTATATATAGAGACGTTCAGTACATACAGATGCTAAGAGAAGGAAAAATCGAACCTAGAACTTCAAATACAAGCATCTTGTAAGAAGTTGACGTTTGGCATTACGATTAACTAGCCATGAGCGATCGACCAGCCGTAACCCCCTGCGAGCTGATTCTAAAGATTGATTAATTGGGATTATGCAAGGTTGACAATCAAATATCATATCTTGTGTAATCCTATAACATAACTATGATCTCACTCAACATATTTTCTTTTCTCCAACTTCCATTGAGAGCAACTCCACCGTTACCTTGGGGATAGGTAACTCAATCCACTCCCCCCTTCACCCACTTCTCGAGGCGCCGCCTCCCCAAAACACTCCAGTCCACTTGGGCAATTGGGCTCAAGGCGAGCACGATGGAGAAGTCAGACAATAATCTACTAGTCCAACGCCTGAGCTATATGATGCAAGGCTAACATCATCGTGACGTCAGGCACAAATTCAAATTATTAAAAAATTATTTCAAAAATTATAATTTTATTCTATAAATACCATGTTCTTCCACTTGACATTACTTTTCAATATTTTCAAGACTTTCAACTAATCTTGTCTAGGATATTCAATTTAGAGATAGAGATGCACTTGGACAGTAAGGATGCGTTTGTTGCACCAAACTATCTTGGACTGGATTAGCTTTAGGGACTAAGTTGGACTGGCTTGGCTTGGACTAAGCAGGATAAGATTAGTGAAGTGTTTGATGCAGTGTCATGACTAAAGTCTGGACTAAAATATTTTGCTATTTTATGTTCACTTTTACAATTTAATCCACTATTGCCATTTTTTTATTTCATTCCAGTATCATCTAGTCCTTCTTATTTTAATCCACTTTTGCCATTTTTTATTCTATTCCATTATCCTTTGGTCTTCGTCTTCAATGATACAACTACAAGCACTCCATCCACCATCCTCTCTCTCTCTCTCTCTCTCTCTCTCTCTCTCTCTCTCTCTCTCTCTCTCTCTCTCTCTCACAAAAGCTCAAATTACCTTTTTGATAAAAACCTAGATCAAAATTCTTCATTTCTGCAACTGGATTTAGATAAATGCCAAGGACCTTGTGTCGGAGTTGGTGCCGAGGTTGATTTGGGCGATGAGGTTGATTTGGGCAACTTGGTTAATCTTGGTTTGAACTAGCTTTTGCAATTAATTCGAGCATTTTGGATTCTGAAATCAAAGCTTCTGGGGACAACCTACAGGAATTTATGAGGTAATCGATAGTGAAAATTTGTTGGTTTTTTGGGGATTTTTGAGGTCCTTTGGTCAATTAAAGCATTTCCGATGCTGCTAGCATCTTTGAGATTAGATTCATGTGGGTTGGTGTTAGGTTGGTTTTCTGGGCATCTTTGAGAGAAGCATGTTAGTTTCAAATGAGGTGCGAAGCAGACAAGTCCACCATTTTTCGGGGTGTCTCACTAAAACCTCCTAGTGAAGCATTTAGTCCGAACAAGTGAGACTTGGGATGTATTCAATTGAGATTTTGAGAGATTTTAATTCTTTTAATGAATTTAGGGATATTCAATTAGGATTTTAAGTGATTCTCTAAAATTCAATATTATTCAATCAGGATGTTAAGATAGTTTATTAAAATCCTTAGAAATTTGGTTATATTCAATTAAGATTTTAAAGAAGTTATAACATTCTAGGTGTATTCAATTAGAATTTGATTTTAAAGAATTTGAAAATTTTAAGGAATTAGAGGGAATTAGAGAGATTTCGTAGTGTATTTTTGCATCTACAAATTTCATCTCTCCCCATGAGATTTCGGGGGAATTGAATCAACATTTTACATGAAATCTCTACAAATCAATTAAGGGGTATAGTATTGTAACAGCCCGTCCCTAAAAATTATGGTTTTTATAATTTTAATACATGAAATGACAGAAATGCCCTATGGGCAAATCATGATTTTTTTAGGACGTATGTGATTCTCATATATTTTGTCATGTTTATTGACATATTCGAATAGAGCTTGATCTTACATACGCGCATGCACATGTAAAAGTGATTTTGGAGTTACGGTTAAGTTTTATTGAGTTACGAACCCAAAGGTATTTGGAATGAAATATTATTTTAATTATTTCTACACTATGTTTTTATTATTATTATTACAAATATATGCATTGGGTGAGTGGGTGTGTGTCAGGGAGAAGAGGAAGAAACAGAAAAAGAAAGAGGGAAGAGAGAAGGAGGACTATTGCCCAATTGGGGAGGAGGAAGAGATGAGACTGACTAACCAGGAAAAGAAGAAAGAAGGGAAAGGAGAGGAGATGAGGGGCATGGGATCATGGATCCCTCACGCAGGATCACGACCTGACCCGGTCACCACATTGGTTTTCTACGGAATTCTGTCTCTCTAGCCGGTGTTTCCTGACCATCCACCATTCCCAAACAATTATTCGGCCTTCCTCCTTCAACTTTCAACCTTAAAGGGGCGGGATTCGAACTAATTTTGTGAGGAACAAACCCACGGGTCCGAAGAGCATTCGTCGGTGATCCACCTTATTATGAAACGTTTACCTTCGATTAGCATCACCAAAACACTCCTCTAGAACCCAAGAACAAAGCCCAAGCAATGGTCGAGGCATTGGAGTGAGTATGGAGGTCAAATTGAAGCACACCATTTTCTAGGGTTCCGGCGGGTTTGAGTAAAATTGGAGCTTTTCCTGGCCAAATTAGACTTGGCCGCAAGCGATGATGGTTCATGATATCTTGACATACGTGCTAGGGAGTTGTGGCACGGACCTTAGGTGAGTGGGTCTTTTCCATTTTATCGTGTATTTTATATATATATATATATATATATATGATAGACAATTCTATAAATGTTTATAAATCGATTATTACTTATGATTAATGTGAATGCTTTGAAATACTATTGTGAACTACGAATGGTTTTATCCTTGTTTATGGTACGTAGGCAGTCTAACGAGACGTTAGATGCAGCCATACAATATTTGAAACAAAAACGTTGTTTGGGAATTGAGCAATGTGAAGGAAATTGGTGAAAATATGAGATTTAACCTTATGTTTTTAGTGATTGAATGTTGGTCATAAATCAATGTGGAAGGAATCAAGAAACTGAAATAAGGAAACGTAAGTAATGATAGTTAATTAAACTAGTGTTTAGTTGGACTTATCCCCGATAATTATTTCCAAAAATAAATAACTCGAGAGTAGGGCGTTATAGATTGTGCATTTTACGCCACATTATATATATATATATATGCATATATTGGAAAATACTATGATATGGTTGAGTTTTAGATTTGCGTTATGGCATATCCATGTGTATACTACTTGCACAAAATTATTATGAATGCTTTGAAGTGCGAAGATGAACGCGGAACACACAGGTAAGTTCAGGTGAGTTATGGTATTAGTTGAAATGATTGAGATATGGCATGATGACATTATGTTTTAGGCAACTCCGACATTGTCGTACAAGTTTCCTATGAGTTGTATATGTCACATGAGATGCATTTAGAGCTCATAAATCTGCACCCCGGTGTTAGTGCTCTTGCCCATGGCCAGGGCATAGTCTTTCACGTGATGTTCACCTCCCGCACCTTACGCTTACCTTGGATCCAAGATAGGTGCACATGCCTGTCGTACAAACCACTATAGGTGGTTCCGACTCGTAGGTAACCCGCGATTATTCGCACAGTCTTCACGTAATCGTAGCACTGAGCGAATTTATTTACACCCAGTCCTGTCGTACAGACCACCTTAGGTGGTTCCTACTCGTGTGCAGGTATAATCGCTCTTGGCCTTCACTTTTCCAATTTCTTGTTGTTCGTCTCCCATTTCTAATTACTAGCATGTTGGAAGCAGTAGCAGTAACAAAAACCATTTAGGACTTAACAAAAGCCATTCGAATCATTATAATATGCAATGCATTAATAAAGCAACAAAATACCTCATCAATTAACCAGACAATGACAATGGAGAACTAAATACAGATTAAGAACTAAACTCAAATATATTACCAATAAAAAATAACAATTCTTGAATTCTCAGACCCCAGGCTATATATTACTAAACAATAAAAACTAGTTAAATATATCCAATCCCCTTTCAATTATTTGAAGTAAAATATCCAAACTTCTTGTTGACTGGTCAAAAAAGCATGTATATTAGCTAATCTATTGCATGTATATTAGGTTTTCTCTTTTCATTGCATACATATATGGCTTAGCAATCAGACATAAAAAAATAAAAAAAATTAAATTAATCAACTCAAAATGCATGAATTTGGAAAAGCTAGGATATGTGATATTATATATGTATGAGAAGGAAGGGAGTAATCGATATATATAAGTACCAATGGAGCAGTAATCTGTGAAACAAATAAACCATACAAGAATTATACAAATTGGGAAGAAACCTGCAATACCTTGTGGCGATAGAGGAAGATGAGAGACACAGACTATTCCATTTCTGTGAAGAACGTGAAAGAAATCACATGAGGTAGGGTTGGATTCTTGATGGCACTTTGTATTTATACCACCTATCCTCATATCCCTCAAAATCTCTCGTTCATTAAAATCCTAATAAATCTTTGACATTCTTATTATACCTAGATTTGAATGTATTCTTTAAACTATTAATCAACTACCCTTGGATTTGGGTGTATTCTTCAAAATCCTCTTAAATCTTAATTTGACTACACCACGATTTCATAATCTTTTAAAATCCTCCTTTAAAACTCTAATCGACTACACCTAAATTTTAAAGTCTATTAAAATCCTATCAAATCCTAATTTGACAACACCCCCTAAACTTCTTAAAAATTCATAAATTTATAAATCTATTCAAATCTCTCAAATTTCCAATTAAACTCATTAAAGTAAGTCCTGATGCACAACAAGCACAGACTAACATTTTTAGCTGAACCAAGTTAGTCTAGTAAAACTTAGAAAAGCCAAATAAATACATCCTAATTATTTGCCGCAGACGATTATTGTTTGAGATTAAGTTGCCTATTGCCCAAGCAGGTGGTGAAACTGGTTTAAGTTGTTGCGTGACTTTAATCTAGGTGATTGTTTAATCGAACTTGGCATTTTGAAATAATAAATGCCATGAATGCCGTCGTATAGATTTACAAAAAAGTATTTTGGATGGTTAGACTTTACCTTATATACTATTCACTTTAACGAAAAACCATATTTTTACACTAAAAAGTCAATCTTGATATTATTCACTTTACCCTTTATTTTGGCCTTATCATTAAAACTCAAAATTTTCAAGCCATTTTCATTAGTTTTCCTTCTGATTTAATTCTTCCGTACTTGCATTTTTGACTCACCACCTTTCTTTCTTTCATGGACACTAACCTTCTTTTTCGTTGCATCCTTCTAATTTTTTTTTTTTTTTTGTTGTCAAATGATAGATTCTCCCAAGCCAATACTATAGGAGGCCATGTATGCTCCATACTCAAATTATATACAATACAACGAATTTATCGGAAAGAGATCTCTTTCACCAAGGTCACCAGATCAAGTGATATAGACTCTTGAAATTTTATCAAACGGCTAAAGTTATTATAACTTTTAAAGGGACCTCTGTTTTTAGCCGTTGGATCAAATTTCAAGGATCAGAATCACTTGATCCGGTAGTCTTGGTAGAAGAAATCCGGAGATGATCTCTTTCCAAAGGTATCCAAACAGTTCACGTTCACTTTTAGATTTGCCTGGACCAACTGCCGTGTAAAGACGAAATAATAACATTTTGATGGCTCAATGGTGAATCAAAATCATGTTGCTGGTTTTGTCATTCTTGACGATCGTAGAAGTCCTATTGTTGCGGGAGCTCGAAGTGTGGGAGAAAACACAATTTTGTTTGAGGAAGCCCTTGCGTTGCGTGATGCTTTAAAGAATCACATCTTTCGGAATACCATGAAGAATATGCGCGCGCACACACACACTACACATTACATCCACCACAAACACAAAATCTTACCGGTAATAATAATAACATTTTGAAAAAAATAAAATTTAATACGGAAATTAGATTCTATCTAAACAGACGGGGGCGTGGATGAAGTATTTGGTTCGACTACTTTTCTAAGCTGAATCATGTTAGGCTTCTCCGAGTCCTCATCGTCGCGGTACACGTAAGCAAACCCGCCGTGCCGGGTCAGATCCATACCCGCCATTTCGTCCTCAGCCGAGATCCTCAACAGCTTCAGCTTGTGCAGCACATAGAACAAGGGCCCCATCGTAGCGCTCACCCACCCAATAATCACCACTATCTGGATCAAGTGGGCCCCCAGCAGCTTCCCTCCGCCCCCCATAAACAACCCGTAAGGCCGCCCCTCTTTTCCCGGATACACCTCGTTCACGTACTTCTCCGTCGCAAACAGCGCCGTGAAAATAATCCCCCACGCGCCGCACCCACCGTGAAGCTGAGCCGCCTCCAGCGGGTCGTCGTATTTCAACTTCTCCGCCAATTTGTTGCACGAGATCAAAACGACAGCGGCGACGAATCCGCATACTATCGCCGCCCACGGTTCGACAACAGAGCATCCCGCCGTTATCGCCGCGAATCCGCCCAGAAGACCGTTACAAACGTCCGTTACGTTCCAGTGACCGGATAGGATTCTTTTTCCGAAGAGAGTGGTGAGAGCGGCGGTGCATCCGGCGAGAGTTGTGGTGACGGCGGTCCGACCCACGGCTGACCACATACCGTAATAGGATCCGGATGACCCGTAAGGACTCAGGATCTTGGTAAACGAACCCGGGTTGAACCCGTACCATCCGAACCAGAGTAAAAACGTGCCGAGAACAACGAGAGAAGCGCTATGTCCGCGGAGAGCGACGGCGCGGCCGGAGTGGTCGAACCGACCCATTCGGGGGCCTTCGATGAAAGCTCCCCAGAGACCGGCGATGCCTCCGACCATATGGACCACACCCGACCCGGCAAAATCGATGACTCCGGTTCCGAATAAGAGGTTTTCGGTATTTCCGGCGCTAGCCCAGCCGTCGACTGACCAGAACCAGTGCGAGACGACCGGGTAGACGAAGCCGGTGAGAAAGGAGGAGTAGATGAGGTAGGCGACGAACTGAGTCCTCTCGGCAATGGATCCGCTGGTGATTCCGGCGGCGGCGATGGCAAAGGCCCACTGGTAGAGGAAGTGGCTGTAGTCGAAACCGGTGGCGGAGGGGACTTTGCTGAGGCCGAAGAAGTGGTGGCCGATGAAGCCGTTGGAGGGGCCGCCGAAGGCGAAGGCGAATCCGAAGAGGTAGTAGAAGAGGCCGCCGGCGGCAGCGTCGAGGACGTTGGTGAGCATGATGTTCATGGTGTTCTTTGCGCGGACGGAGCCAGCGCAGAGCATGGCGAACCCGAGCTGCATTGAGAAAACAAGGTAAGCAGAGAAGAGGAGGTAGGTGGTGTCGACCGCGTAGGCGGTGTCGGAGAGCTTGGTGGAGACGCCGGCGATTTGGTCACAGATGAAGTGAGCTGCGCCGGTGGAGTTGGGCCCCAGGAGGTCGGCCAGCTGCGTGGCCGAGCAGTCTAGTGTTGCCCACGTCGCCATTGGAGCAGTAAGCGAGAGAGTGGTGAAGTTGGAGTAGTCTGCTCCTTGTAGAAGTGTAGTTGGCGTCGGATATTTGTTGTACGGCATAAATATTGGCCCGGGGGGGGGGGGGGGGCGCGGGGGCGGGCGGAGGGGGAAGAGAGAGTGTGTTTTGACTTGGAGGTTTCACTTTTTTTGGAGCAGTGTGGGGTGACGTCTAAGACTCTAACTCGTGCGGTGGTCATACATGATTTGATGACTTTTTGGACTCTGATCCCCTGCAGCTGATTTGGTTTTGGAAAGATTGGAATATACGGTCAGGATTCAGATCCATGAATCTCTCTTCTGGGTTTTACTGAAATTAATTAGTAGCTGAGCTTAAATGTTTTTTTTTTTTTTGGAGGTAATAATTACTTTATGGCGGTTAACTTATTTAGATGTAAATCTTTTTGTTACAACTTACAAGTAAACAATTCTTTTTTTAGGTAAAATCAAGTAAACAATTCTTAATTCTGGCACTGGCACATATTGGTTTTACATAAGAGACATTTTCTCAATAAAAAATGTAAATCATACGAAGTTAATTGAGACCCGTGTTTTGGTTCTATCGGTTTTCCACATGCTAATCGTATTTTATCAATAGAAAATAAAAAGGAAAACTAATGAAAATGGCTTGAAAACTTTGAGTTTTAACGATAAGGACAAAATAAAGGGTAAAGTGAATAGTACCAGAATTGACTTTTTAGTGTAAAAATGTGATTTTTCGTTAAAGTGAACAGTACCGAGAGCTTTTTGTTAAAATTCCCAAAATAAAAAGCATATAAGCTTGAGCAACATAATTAATTATTTGGGGGTAGGACGAAAAATGCGACGGAATTACTTACGGGTTGGTTTAAGTGACTAGAGAAGATGAAAAATGAGTTTTCAAGTGCGATACATTAAGAGATATCAGCATCATAAGTGAAAGCGAAGAAACAAACAATCTCAAAATAAAAACACATCAGATTAACGTGGTTCAGTGTAAAAGCATGTATAATGATGAGGTCGATAATCTCAAGTTGTTTCTATAGATAACATGTGAATATGTATCATCATTTTGAACATAAGTTAATAATGAAATGATACCTTACGGACATTTCGTATATTAACTAATTAGTTTAATCTAAGGATAAAAATATTATTTAAAGTCGTCTCATTAAATGTTATATGCTAAAGCCGGCTCATTAAATGTTATACACTTAAACAATAAGTCCAATGAATATGTAACTAAGAGAATATAATCTAAAAAAGTTAAATTCATGAGGCATTTCTCATTCATACACATATCTTAAACGTTCCTAATCATAGATTGACTCTCACCAAACAAACGGAGATGAAAAATGAGTGTCTTAACTCTCATCACCCAAATCTCACAAATTACAACCCTAAACCAAACAAGTAGAGAATCCAAAAAAACAGAGTATTCTCTCCCAAATTGATCTCTAACTCTCAAATTCACAAATTGTCAAATGAATGAGCCATGAATTTGCCATACTCATGACTCCAAACCCTAAACTAATGGAGAGACACACAAAATTAACTAATGGCGAGGCACACAAAATAAACTAACCCAGTTGGATCAATGACTAAAAGATGGCATGATTAAGCAAATAATTGCTTACTCAAGTGAGGCGTGGTGTGAAAGCTAGAAGTTTATCAGTTTAGCATGAGAGAGAGAGAAAGAGAGAGAGAGAGAGAGAGAGAGAGAGTTTGCATGAATACATGATATTCTTGGTTGGGTAATCTGGACTTCCTAGGGTAATAACAATGCTTCTAATGGCCGGGATGATAAGAGGGAGGTTATGGAAAACACTAAGGTTGCAGGGGTGATGCTTCCTGAGTTTTGAGACTACTTACAATTAGGGAGATACTTCCTTAGCTTGGTGCAGTACAATCCTTAATTCTGTCTAACGTTCTATCTCTCTTTGGCCTCATCATCAAAGGTCCCTAACCTCCCCTTTGTAGGTGAATGATTCTTTTCCAGCTTCCTAAGGAATTTCTAGTTGTGGCTAAGTCCCCCCCCCCCCTCTTTCTTCTAGTGTAGCTACAACCTTCCCTTTTAGTGTAAAATAGATGAGTGTCGCTAGCCTTGTGATGTCTTTGCTACGCCTTCTTCTCGAGGCGCTACTTTCCCAGTTCAGCTTCCACAAACGTTACTTATGATAACTCGTCTCTTGGCTTTCATTCGCCATTCTTTTGCGTGAGTTAGGAAGGGAAGCCAACCTCTCTTCATTAAATGCATGCTCCGTTATGTGACTTACTTAATTAGGGTTTGGTGCCTTCCTAACTAGATTGGTTGGCTTGCTAGGGAAAGAAGGAAACTAGGTTTGCACGCTCTCAAACCTACCCACGTGGACTTCAAAGCTTATGGGCTTGAATCTTTCAGCCCACAAGCAGTCCAAAGTCTTCCTTCCATAATATTGACTTTGTGTAGACCCGATAAACTTCCGTAACCAACACATCACAATTCACTTGACAAGCCCCAAACATAATGGTTAACATGACAAAACTTGGCGTAAGGAATATGCATGGGTCGTATGAACGTGGGGTAATTTATACAAATGCACGGCTTAAAATAGAGAGGTTGGCACTGAGTGAATTGTCAGGGCGCCATATTTTGTTCCACGTTTACTTTTTGAAATTATTTTCCTTTGGTTCCTTGTTTGGAATATGAGTTTCGCGAAAGGATAAGGCTTGTGCCCCGAGATTTATTTGTCGCTCACTTATAATTAACGAATCTTTATCATGATAATCCAAACAGTTTATTTTATTTATCGTGGTCTGAAGAGAATTAGAATCAGATAAAGTTGTAAATCGGGTCCAGACTCTCCATTCATGGATGTCCTCGCTGGCTCTGCAACTGCTTCTTCTTCATACCCTCATTTACTAATCTCCAACTTCTACAAGAACCACTGTAGCTCCGCCTCCATGGCCGCCGCTCCTCCACCTCAGGTACTCCTCATTGATTCCTATCTAATTCATGCCTCATTTTAGCTTGCTTTCACAGGGCATAACCCACAATTACGAATTTCGAGAACAACATAGTTGCCAAATTACGTTCTAATCATAAAATTCTAAAGCTTTTCGCTTTTACTCTTTTGGGTCAATCAAATTGTGGTGAATGCTGAAAACTTTGTACTCAAAGATTGCGCTTTGTTGCAATTATTATTATTTGTGTAACACAAAAAAAGAGTTGTAGAAGGAAATACATAAAAAAGATAACTGGAGGACACGTGTCGACACCAGAAAGAACTGCATCTCATTTTACTTTTGATAAGGAACCATTTTCACTTGCCATCCTTTAAGTGTTGGTGATGCTCACCATCACATTGATTGCCGTTGGATGAATTTAAATTGCTTCGCACGTGCCGTAAGAAGATGGCTTGCTTTGCCATTACAACTTTTTATGTGTAAGCTACTGATTTTTGTTTGCATACTCTAACTCATTTTACCAAGAAAGATATCTGATTCTCTGATCGTTTCTGTAATTGTTTTTACGAGATTATGGTTCTTATTATATCCATTCCGGTGGTTTAGTAATATCTTGTAACTTTCTCAGAGTCTTAATGTCGGAATTTGATCCTAAAGAGGCCTTCTGGCTCCTGAAAGATACTGCTCTATAATGTATGCCGGGCGTTATCTAGTTGTAATGGGAACACCCAAAGTTATTGTTTTCAATTGGAATCCTTGCAGTTGCTGCAGTGGAAGTATCTGCCAGTAAGGATTGTAGAAGCTCGAGCGAAGTCTCCCTTAATGTGTATAATGACTATGTCGCTGAAGAGACCAATAAATTATGGTAACAGCAATGGGTACTTTTAACAGTTTCTTGAATCCATCAGTGTTGAGGTTCAACCAGAGTTTTATATGTCAGTGTGGTTTGTTTTCAGCAAATTATAGCAAGATCAAGAAAAAACTTCGATTGAAGAAATATGCTGGCAGTCTCCATGAAGTGATAAAATGTTCAGAAAAAATCAGACGACATATTTTTGTTTTTGTTGCTGGGCTGATGGTTGTCATGTCAGCTTCCCTTTCTGTTAGCAGTACTCCATCCTGTAAGTTTACTTTATACCGTAATATAGTAATGACAACCCAAAATCGTGCAGTGGTAAGAGAATTTACTCGAATTTGTTGTCTTTTATTGACTTGCCCAGGGGCTCTCACAGAAGAGAATCTTCTCTTCTTAGAGGCATGGAAGATGATTGACCGTGCATATGTTGACAAAAGTTTCCATGGACAAAGTTGGTTTCGGTACAGAGAAAATGCACTGCGCAATGAACCGATGAATGCACGAGAAGAGACATGTATGAATTCCTTCCTGCAGTCGGTGATATTGTATTGTGTGAAAATTACTATAGTAAAAGTAGCTCAAAATATTCCAAGGCTGATCCTAGCATGCCAAAGTCTCCCTTCACTTGATAAACCATTATTTTACTCAGCTATTTTGGTTTTGTATAAAAATGAGCAAAAGCTTCATGCCAGCTGGATCTCTTCATTTAATACTATACATATCTTTCCAGTTTCCAGTTTCTGCCTTTCTAAATCCTAGTGTTGTATGTTCATTTAGATATGGCAATTAGGAAGATGCTTGCCACATTGGAGGATCCTTTCACTCGGTTTCTGGAGCCTGAAAAGTTAACGAGTCTACGGGTACAATGATTTTTCTTCTTATACTGTTAGTGTAGTTCATTCTAGCGGTTTAGCCTGCATAAGAAAATATGATGCACCATTAGACACTACATCAAACTCACTCTCAAATTACTTATTATATTAAGAAAAATTTCTTCAGTTGAATTTGAATATAGTTATTGTTCCTGAAATCTGTTCACATCTTCTTCAAGGGCAGTCTGGAACTCGAGGTGCTCTTACAGGCGTAGGGCTGTCAATTGGCTACCCTACACAACTTGATGGATCAGCTGCTGGTCTTGTTGTTATTTCAGCTTCCGCAGGAGGTCCAGCAAACAGGGCTGGCATCTTGTCTGGGGATGTTATTCTGGCGATTGATGATACAAGTACAGAAACAATGGGCATATATGATGCAGCAGAGCGGCTACAGTGAGTTTCATACACTTACTCCCATGTAACTTGTCATTGTTTTTTCATCTAAATGTTTATGCTCTAATACTGTAATGAGGAAATGCAATAATAATATAACTTACAATATTAATTATGTATTTCTTAGCTGGAATTTTCATTGAAATTCTGTTCGTAAGATTAATCTAACATGGACATACACAAAGACAAATTGCAGTTTTCCAGTCAAGTCCTTTCTGATATCTAAATGACTATAGTAGTAACTATCCATTAGTGCTAGGATATTCTAGGGACTGTTCACAAAATTTCTGGTTGGAAGCCATATCATTTAAAAACCTAGAGTAGCTCTCTATCTTGGGCCCTTTGAATTTGTGAGTGGGCTGGTGACTTGTAACAAGTGTTTCAGAATCACGATTCGTTTTTTCCCAGTAAATTTTTATTTATTTTCATTTATACCGTTTTTCCTAATTGTTACAGGGGATCTGAAGGAAGTTCAGTGAAACTAACCATTCGGAGTGGACCTGAAATAAAGCACCTGGATCTAATGTAGGTTCAGTTCTTCATTCATTCCTGCAGAAATACTGTAATATCAGTCTAAGGAATTATTCATTCTATTCCCAAAGGTGTTTGAAGATTATTGATTTGATAATATGATGGTTTTAACTTTGTCATGGCATGCATTTGATAATTAGTTGGAATTAATTTCATCATGTCATTTTAAGAATGCTTTTGGTCTAAGTTCTCATTTTATTTGGTGGCTGGCAATTGAGCTTCGTGTTTAACCACAGTCATCCCATTTGCTAAGACATTGAGCTACCGTTAACTTGGGAATAGCACTTAGGACTGGGGTTAGTGGTGATTTTACTTTTACTCAATTCAGAGTCCTTTTTCCATTTTAAAATTATTAAAATGTCTTCTTGGTGTATTCTAGGCGGGAGAAAGTTTCACTGAATCCTGTGAAATCAAGACTATGTGCGGTGCCTGCTTCGGGAAAGGATTCCCCTAGGATTGGATATATCAAACTACCAACGTTCAATCAAAATGCATCTGGTAAGAAAAACTAGTAGTTGCAGAACTGATATAAGTTTTATGTATGATGGTATGGTGTTTTGATCTTCTCAAGCCCACTCTCACTGAGATATGAATTCAGTTCTCTTGTGCTTCATTTTGAAGAAAACATTACTCATTTTGTTTAAAACTTAATTTACTCAATGCTTCATAATCTTGTTAAGTACTTCATTCGTTTGAACTTGTTTGGATATGTGTATATATATATATATATATAGAGAGAGAGAGAGAGAGAGAGAGAGCTCATATTTTGACTGTCAATTTCCGCAATTTGGTCTAAGAAGTTTGCATCCCATGTAGGTGCTGTCAAGGAAGCAATTAATACCTTAAGGAGTAATAATGTTAATGCCTTTGTATTGGATCTTCGAGACAATAGGTAATCATTATATCTCAACGTGGGTCTAGGACTCTAGGTTATCATTAGCTTTCAACACGGCTCATGTAAATTTTTCCCTTTTGGAAGGCTTTCTGAAAGCTTAATATTTGCTTAATTTTGGTGCAGTGGTGGTCTTTTCCCAGAAGGAATTGAGATTGCTAAGATTTGGTAAGTCGACGTGGACAATTGTGGGAAACTAAACTGTTTATAATTATTGCTTTTCACCTAACGAGTTGATTTTGTGTTATTTTTAAGACGGGGAATAACAAAGTTTTTGCTGCATATTTAATTATGGAACTGAGATAACCAATGTTTGCACTTAGTCATAGCCATACGATACAGATTTTGATACTCTGAACTTATTCCTATATATCATGTCTCAAATATCAAATTTATATATATCAGCACGCATTTTTTATACACATGAAGGTTTTGGACTCATATTACATATACGAAAATACTAGCCAGCAATCCTTTACAACGCACCGTATTGATTGCAATGCATACATGTATTTGGGCTTAAAATGGATTCATGCGATCTGCTGAAAGTGTGGGAGGCATGCTTCTTTCATGTGTCTCCTTATTCAACCCAGCAAGGTTTAAGAAGACAATCCCTCGAAAGCCACTGGATTACTAGATCGCAATCATGCTGCTTGAGTGGTCTTTTCATTCATATTCAAAACCGTTATGTTTGATCCTTTTATGCAGCACAAATTCTTACAATTCAACTTTGTAACAAAAATAAAAAACATTGTTTGTCTTTCAAGTATTAAGCTTGCACTTCCTTATATCAGATCCAAATTTTGTAAATTCATGATTGGATGCTTTTTTCCAGGTTGGACAAAGGTGTGATTGTATATATTTGTGATAGTCGTGGTGTTCGAGATATATATGACACCGATGGAAGCAAAGCAGTAGCGACTTCAGAACCCCTAGTTGTGCTGGTACATGTTTATTTAGTAATACGATTAAGTAGATTTGGTCAGTGATATTCCTCCATGCTCAGGCAAACAGTTGCATATGCTATTATTAATGGTGCAGGGTTGTCATCATTTAGTTATCTGTTGTCAAGCTCCGGCCTGTCTCGCTGTGCTGTTTAATGCCGGAATCAGTTTTTCGTTTCTGATATTGTCTTATTAAAAAGGAACCTTTCTATAGCGTGTTCATGTGCGTTCCTATGAAACATTATGTTTGAAGAATTGCTTGGTGAGATTTGGTGTGCGTATCAACTGAGATTTCTTCAGGTGAACAAGGGAACTGCTAGCGCAAGTGAAATCTTAGCCGGGGCATTGAAAGACAATAAACGTGCTGTGTTGTTTGGAGAACCCACATTTGGGAAAGGGTAATCTCTTTTGCTCCGACACAGCTCCTATGAATAAAATCGTATATTCCTGACATAAGTCATCCATCCGACTATGCAGCAAGATTCAGTCAGTTTTTGAGCTGTCCGATGGCTCTGGCTTGGTTGTTACAGTCGCTCGTTATGAGACACCTGCGCACACAGACATTGATAAGGTCTGATGCGGTCTCTTGTTCTCCCCATACACTGTATTCTTGTTGCTCTCGGTTAACTTTGTTCCCATTACTTGTAGGTCGGTGTGATTCCAGACCATCCCCTGCCTACCTCATTCCCCAAAGACGAGGAGGCTTTTTGTAACTGCCTCCAGGACCCTGCATATGCTTGCAACAAGGTCGAGCTATTTGCACGATGACCGCAGTTTTTGTGTACATTCACATTGTTTACAGTACAGGAAATCACAATTTTTTACAGATGCAGTTTGACATTCTTTCAAGGTTTCTTTTGAATTTGTAAACAAATAGCAATATTTGATTAATGGTATTCGATTCAAGAAATTTACGAGTGAATGTTTCAGTATTCAACCAAATTCCATAAGATAATACCAAATTCCACCGTATGGAATGAAATGTCAAATGTACTGTGAAATTGTATTTGGAATATATACTATATACGATGGCGTACAAAATAATAATTTCTTGAAGAACGCCAGCATCCGAGTCTGGTGTATACAAAAAATGGCTAAATTATGCTATCAGAAAATCATTGATCTTAAGCTTCAACGGTTCAACCGATTTCTTGATCTTAGACTCAGCTGATTTATCGTGGATCCGTAACAGCAGACGGAAAAATCTTGTAGTAGTTGATCCGAATACTTTCGGGCAAACCGATCGGAATACTACAGGTTTGAGACTACTCTATTCACCAAAACATCTTTGTCCATGTACCCAAAAATGGGAAAACAGCAATCAACAATCTTAACAGGAGAGGTGTGTCACTATTTCTTTCTCTCCGACTCAACTTACCCTTCCCCATCGGCTTTCTTTGAGATTGCCTCCGTGCAGATTCCATTCTTTCAAGATCATCCCATCCGCCTAAACTCGATGCATCTCGACCACTACTATCAGCTGAAGCATCATTTCCAACTACCCAAGATTGATAACCCATTCTTTTGTCACTAGTTTCCTGCTCTTCATCATATTTTTCTTTTTCTTTGGTTCTAGCGTTACCTACAGTGCTGGCAAAAGGTTTCCTTCTCCTCCTGGTCCTGGACTTGCGTTTCGGCCTACTTTGTGTCCCTCCCCATAACTTCTCATATAACAGTGAAAATGCTGACTGAACAAGGGGGAGTGCTAACGCCATTATGAAAGCTTTCGGACCCGTAGACAGCAGCAAAGATATGATAATAGCTGGAAATGCCCAACCATACGATTTGAACACCTGCACCAACCAAAAAAGCAAATACATTGGACATTTTACACCTATAAGAACATATTCTAAAATAGGAATAAACCAGTACAAGCATAATAAGAAAAATTAGACTCCTCTGGATATCAAATTTTGACTCAGGTGATTTTTCATCTTCAACCTCGGGATTATGGTGTTCATATTTTGGTCCTTTTTTATTTTGGTAATCACTTTATCAAAATGCTTATATATTCAGGAACTCAATGGTATCAGATATCTAATTGACCATATACGTCATGTGATCAACAAATGGGAAGCAGAGGAATGACGCGGAACATGTTTATTTATAAACCAAGCTTAACTAATTGCAGAAGAGCACGGGATCCACCGTGCTCAACCAGACAGCATAACTGTTTGTCTTGGGAGCAAGGCATTGTTCATTATAACAGTTATAGAAAGCACAAACTATTCGAGCAGTTTTCTCGTTGTTTCTTTTGTAACCAAGTAACCAAGTGTCAAACTGACTATCCAGAACAACCCCAAGCAAGTATATTCATTCCCTCCAATTACTGCTGCTGTTCATTGCCATGAAAGCACATTAAGGTATTCATTTTTTACACTTCGATGTTACGCTTTGCTCACTCAGACTAAGGCTCTCCAGTGATTGTCTCTTACCTTAAGGTGCCTTCCCATAGCTGCGATAATGGTCCATCGCGATACCTTTCATAACTTTCATTAGATGTTTCTCAGGAAGTGCTACATTGTGCTTGACATCAGTTCTCTTCCAATTTTTCATTTTTTATTTTATTTGTATATAACACATTGACTTCAAACTTATTAGGAGACTTACACGTGCAGAAAATGTTACGATAAAGGACCAATTCAGCAGTAGAAAGCACTTAGGGACTAGGCTAACAAAATAGGATGTGAGAGAAGTTTCAGAACAGAAAGGAAAAGAAATCTGCTATGTAGTCGAAGACCGAGGTGATGAAATATTACTCTATAGGACTTTCCTACTTAAATGTCAACAGGTTGTTGAAATGTTACATCTATAACTTGATCATAAGCAAATTATGTTTGAAGATGGAACTGGTTAACTTCAAAACTCTTGATACAACACAAATCGAGAAGCCAATAGTAGACAAAGATGCACACAATATCGATTTCACTGTCTTCACATTGGTTTCTGATTCTATCTTTTGCATACGAACCTTATAAGGGGGGAATTCAGCACTTACACGAATGCAAGTAAAGCTATCTATCATAATAACCTTTATTGAATTAATCAAACTATTGATGCATTTGAATTCTTAAACATCTGTTTCTTAATAATTTTTGTTCCTCGACGAGTCAAACATGTTTACAGTAAGTTCTCCAAGTAGACTAGGGAGTAGTCAAATTAGCTAGAGCAGTGTGCTCTCCTCTGCACCGAAGTTTGAATCCCCTCCCCCACAATTTAGATAGAGTCATTAGACTGATTAGAATATTGCTCGAATATTGATGCATTCTAATACTTAAGCATGGGTGAGAAGAACTAAGGTAATGTCTCCGATTAGAGCTGGGCATAGCTAAGTTGGTTACAACAGTGTGCTTTTTCTACGGCATTTTAAGTTTAAATCCCTTATCCGCAGTTTAGATTAGACTAATTAAAATATCGCTTGAATAAAAAATTAAGCTCTCCAAACTTGAAACACTCCCAAATCCAAACTTCACATAACTAACCAAAAATTAAGTGAAGGTTAGTACCTTAAAAATCCAGACACTATCAATGGCATCCTCCAAGATTCCACCCGAGCCTTCCTCCTCCATCTCCGACGACTCGTCCGACCACCACCGCCTTTTCTTCTTCCCTTCCCTTCTACTGTACTCGTAATCTTCTTCGTCTTCTTCATCGTCTTCGTCTTTTTCTCCGTTGCCTTTGTCTCTGAAATTGACACCGAATCTTTGGGAACGAATGGTTTCGGCATTGGAGTCCCAGCGACGGTAGCTAGGAGCATAGGAGCGACTTAAATGGGAGGAAGGAAGTGGGTTTTGACAGATAAAGTGAAAGGAATAATTGGGTCGCCATGGATGAGGCTGTGCTGTAAGGAGGACACTGCTCTCCATGCGTAGTGTGAGCTTCCATCTGCCACGTTCTCGTTATCTTTTTCTCCGATTAATATACTTTCTAATGTTATTTTTCACTTGTGAATAAAAAGTTTTAAATTCGATTATCATTAAAAATAAATTTAAACCATATTATTATTAACCTATTGTGAGATTAAAATCACTTTTACCTTACTGTAAATGATATTGTTTGTTCAAAAAAAAAAAAAACACTCTCAAACTTTATTACCAAAAACAAAGGTTAATTACATTATTATATTCTCGAACTCACGAGTTTTATTTATGGAAAACTAACCAAAACACCCTCAAAAGTTTCATTTTAATCATAAGGACAAATTTTTTTTCATAATACCCAAATTGGGCATGGGAAAGAGGACAAGGAAGAAAAACAATTCTGAGAGATCACATACAAACATTTCTGAAAGATCACATGGATGATCAAAATGAAGGCTCCAGGAGACAAATCATGCAGCAAATTCACATGCAAAAGGAGACAAGTAAGATCACATGACCACGTTTCAGAAACAGTGTTGACAATTTCAGCAATAGTAGAGGCAAAGTGACAAATGACAAGTACCAAGGAGATATCCATACCATTTATTACCATTGTATCCTCAATCAGTCTATATAAGTGGAGTTTCATTCATTGTAAAGAAACCTCTAGCTGAACATCTCTCAACACCTCAACCACTCAACACCTGAACACCCTACTCTCATACTCACATCATCTTCATACTCTCAAGCATCTGTAGTTTTCAGAGCAGCCTTGTAAACACTTTCTTGTAAACAACTATCTTTATAAACATTCCATATATCAATAAAGGTTCAAGTGTACATATTCAAGCAAACTTCAAGTCTTAAGTAAGCTTTCTTTTCTTTCTTTAGTGTGCTTGTTTAATTAGACTTCTAGTCCAGAACAGGGAAACACTATTGTAGTTATATTATTAACCTGCTAAACTGACGATCATATTTTGTTCTAACACTCTGTTATAGTTGAATGCTTGCCATACAAATAACTGGACATTAACCAGGATACCTCTGAGTTCAGTTGTTAAGGCTTTATACTTGTACTGTGAGTGGCCGTCATGCTGAAACATGTTGAGTTCCATGTGCAAGGTTATATGTCTAGTTGTTATAATGGCCATTTGACTATTTAACCGAGCCTGCATTACGAATTTGGTATCAGAGCCAAGTTTAGCATTTTAATAGTATAACTATAATAGTAAAGTACTTTGAGGATAGAAGTCATTGATACAACTGATATCATATTTGTTTATTGTGTATGAACAACAGATATTATTGTCCTTGTAGACCTTGTCAGCCACAACCACCAGGTATTTATTGTCCCAGACATCCAACTATAAATAGCATAAAGAGAAGATTAGTATATATATCCAAAAGAATTACTAGTACTTTGAAGAAGCAAAAGTTTTATCTTGGTTATCTTGAACATCCTTTATTTATTCGTAAATATAATAATACAGAAGTTCAACATAAAGTTTTAGAAATAAAAAGAGCAACATATCAAGTTTTAGAGACCTTGAGAGAAGAAAGAGAGTTTCTAAGAAACCAGTTAGCAGTAACTATAAAGAAAGGTAGACTGTAGTTTATGATAGACTATCTTAATTTAGAAATTAGTGAACCTTAAAAAAGAAAAATAACCTTAGACCAAAATAGTTTAGTTTGTTATTTTCCATTGAGAAAGCATAATCATATTTTGCATAGTGAAGAAAATCCACAAGCCAATAATATTGTAGATCTTATTATTAGTCAATCAGAAAATATAAAATTAGAAAATAATAAGCATAATCATTTGTTAAACCAGTTGTTAGTTCATTTTCAGAAAACTTCCATAAAAACAATTAGACAAAATTTGGACTATATTACATCTCAGTTAGAAGATCATAATAAAAATATTCAAAGGGTTCCTAGCAAAAGAGAAATAAAAGATCTTGTTGATCTCATAGATAGTAAGCCGAAGCAAGTAGAACTTAGAAATAGTTGAGCAGTTAAAATTAGAAGTTCAAAAAATTCAATTAGTACAAAAAGAGTTAAGTGAACAAGTAGATAAGTTGCATAATAAAATAGATAAATTATTAGTTTAATGACCGATTCTAGAAATAGCAGAAAATATATCCAAGCTTTGAAAGAAATTAGTAAGTTAGATAAAGAACCAGTAGGTTTAACAGATTTTTCAATACAATTATCTAGTAGTAATATTCCCATTAGGCAAAATAATTTGATTATTCAATTAGTTTTAAGTTTGGCTGAAAAATTAAATCAAGTTGAAGAACAAATAGTAGAAATAAACCAAGTTTTACACAACGCATCTTCATCAATTCCACCATCCTTGCTAGATAAATAAGAAAATTTAACTTTAAGTGCAAATAATAATAGAAGACCTAAGCTAAATCCTTTTGATAATAGAAAATGGAACTCTTTAGGAAAAAAAGGAAAAGAAGTAGTTAGAGCTAAATATATTTATCCTAATGAAGAAGAATCACAAGAATTTATTCGAAGAAGTTTTGAAAGAACACAGAAAGATAAATATAACCTGTACCAATTAGGTTTATTTGAAAATAGAAGCAGAATTGTAAGTAGCATCAGTCAACATGAAGTTAGCTGTATTGATAAAGAAGTCACACTTAATCTAATTAGTAAAGAAGCAGTTACTCATTTGGGAAAATCACATTTTAGTTAGATTCATATAAGAACAATATTAATTGGAATATCAAGATTAACCAGAGCACAAGTAGGCACAAAAACATTAGTATACATATATGATGATAGATGTGATAATCACCATCAAGCAGCAATAGCAACAGCTGAAGTAGACTTAAGTTCAAACTTAGCAGTCATAGGTTGTATTCCAAATTATATTATGACAATTAATGAATTTAGTAAATATATTAAAGTAAGTATAAGAACAAAAAATTATACTATGAAAGGAGAATATAAAAATTTGTGCATTAGCTTAATGTATATTGGTAAAGTATCTGATAGATATAATCATAAGTTTAATTTAGAGTTTCAAAATTTAGTTCAAACATTTGGTAGTAAACATGTAAATATGATAGAAGCAAAACCCGTAGATAATAGCTTTTTAGAAGGAACTTAGTGGACATTGCCTAATTTACAAGTAGCAACAAATAAACAACCAGATAAAGTACAAATATATGAAACTAGTACAGGTCAAGCAACAATTAGGTTTAGTAATTATAAGCAATTAGAAAAAATAGAAGACGATGAGAGTGAGATCGAAAATGAGAGTATACATATGACGTTTGATAATTTAGATACTAATTTAGTTGAGCAAAACTTTGATTATATTGTAAATAAACTTATAGAAGATATTGATCATTTAGATGAAGAACAATATTTGGAAAAATATAAGACATATGATTTAGGACTACATATAATTTCAGACGAAGAGATGAAAAAATTAATCTTAGAAATAGGAGTAGAACATATTTTAGGATAAAAAAAATATAATAATTTATTAGAATTGAAAGCAGAATGTAATCCAGCAGAAGAAAGTAGTACATCAGGAGTAGAAAATCTAGGACACGCAAGTTGAACTGATTAACAATTTTTGAGACCAACAAATGAACAATATAATGAAAAGGCAAAAGTAGATTACATAGAAGAAAGTATGATAAGACAATCTAGAAAAAATAGGATTCCATATTTGAGAGGGTTAGAACAAATTAATATAACTGGTAATATATTAAATTTAGATAATGTAGATCCACAATACTAGGAAAGAACGATTGAAAGATGGGAAAAAGCCTGCGTACATGCAACATTAATGTTAGATTTTAGTAATTCACAAAATATGTTAGATTACTTTGAGCATACTTTGGATGGTTTAGTTTTTGATTGTTTCCAGTCATGGAAAGTCCAAAATCCAGAACAGCATCAAGCAGCTAAAACACATTTTAATATTGATGGTTTTGTTACTTTGATCAAACAAGAGTTTTTAGATCATAATAGGTTAGATGACAGAAGTGAAAAAGAACAAATAAGAGCAATTAGAAATTTAGAACAATTACAAATTTGTGATTTACAATATATAGTTGAGTATACCACATATTTCTTTAAATATTTAGGAAGAACAGGTAGAATTTGTGATATTAATTTATTAGATATTTATATGACAAAAATAAAGAACCAATAGGTGAAAATATTTGGAATGAATGGCAAAAGCATCCAAAGAAGAATGATATTGCTATAGGACCTAGAATTCAACATGTATATGATATACTTAGACAAGAGTGTAGTCAAATAAAAGCTAAGAGACAAATTAGGAAACAATTTTACATGAGTTGTAAAAATTTAGATTTAGCACA
The DNA here is from genome assembly GCF_916048215.2 of Malus sylvestris. NCBI lineage: Eukaryota > Viridiplantae > Streptophyta > Magnoliopsida > Rosales > Rosaceae > Malus > Malus sylvestris. Next base: position 22,387,686 of record NC_062275.1, read on the forward strand.
ACAGTATGGTTGCCATAAGAAAAATAAGTATAAGAAAATATAAGTCATATAAACCCTACAAACAACATAAGAATTTTAGTATAAGAACTTCAAGAACATATAGGAAAAGAAAATATATTCCAAAACAATTTAGAAAAAGAAGTGGCAGACCTTGAATTAGAAAATATAAAGCACCAAAAGATAAGAGTAGTTGTAAAAGTTATTCATGTGGAGAAGCTAGACATATTAGACCTAAATGTCCAAAATTAGGTAAACAGTCGAAAGAAAAAGTACATTGGATGAAATTGTTTAAGTTAGAAGAAGATGAGGATATTCAGTCAATATACAGTTTAGATAATTTAAGTGATAATGAGAGTATTTATAGTATAGAAAGTATTAACATGATAGATTCAGACTCGGAAGATTCAAGTAGCACAAATAGTGATCTAGAGGAGTATATGTATGCATTCATAGAAGAACAACATGAAGAAGAATATAAATACATTAATTTAGGTTGGCCAGAAAAATGTCATAAGTGTAGTAAATTAGTTGCAAATAAATACTATAATACATATTCAATATTATGTGAAAAGTGTTATAGTAATAGGTTATTAGAAGTTAATTCAGCAGAATCACAAGAAAATACTGAAATATTAGGAAATATTGTTCATAGTATAGAAAAACAAAAAAATAGTTCTTTAATTACCATAAATTGTGAAATAGAATTAGTAAAAGAACATAAGATACAAACAACAGCTATGATAGATACAGGAAGTACAAAGAGTGTCATAAGAGAAGAATTAGTACCAGAAAAATATAGACAAAAATTAGCAAATCAGTGAGAATAACACAATTTGATGAGAGACCAGTTTACTTAACACATTGTATAAATAATGAGTTTATTAAAATAAAAAAAAACAACAATTTAATTTACCATTAACATTTGTTTCACCAGTAGGATCATATCCATTCAATTTAGGTTAATCTTGGTTTGAACTAGCTTTTGCAATTAATTCAAGCATTTTGGATTCTGAAATCAAAGCTTCTGGGGACAACCTACAGGAATTTATGAGGTAATCGATAGTGAAAATTTGTTGGTTTTTTGGGGATTTTTGAGGTCCTTTGGTCAGTTAAAGCATTTCCGATGCTGCTAGCATCTTTGAGATTAGATTCATGTGGGTTGGTGTTAGGTTGGTTTTCTGGGCATCTTTGAGAGAAGCATGTTAGTTTCAAATGAGGTGCGAAGCAGACAAGTCCACCATTTTTCGGGGTGTCTCACTAAAACCTCCTAGTGAAGCATTTAGTCCGAACGAGTGAGACTTGGGATGTATTCAATTGAGATTTTGAGAGATTTTAATTCTTTTAATGAATTTAGGGATATTCAATTAGGATTTTAAGTGATTCTCTAAAATTCAATATTATTCAATCAGGATTTTAAGATAGTTTATTAAAATCCTTAGAAATTTGGTTATATTCAATTAAGATTTTAAAGAAGTTATAACATTCTAGGTGTATTCAATTAGAATTTGATTTTAAAGAATTTGAAAAATTTAAGGAATTAGAGGGAATTAGAGAGATTTCGTAGTGTATTTTTGCATCTACAAATTTCATCTCTCCCCATGAGATTTCGGGGGAATTGAATCAACATTTTACATGAAATCTCTACAAATCAATTAAGGGGTATAGTATTGTAACAGCCCGTCCCTAAAAATTATGGTTTTTATAATTTTAATACATGAAATGACAGAAATGCCCTATGGGCAAATCATGATTTTTTTAGGACGTATGTGATTCTCATATATTTTGTCATGTTTATTGACATATTCGAATAGAGCTTGATCTTACATACGCGCATGCACAGGTAAAAGTGATTTTGGAGTTACGGTTAAAGTTTTATTGAGTTACGAACCCAAAGGTATTTGGAATGAAATATTATTTTAATTATTTCTACACTATGTTTTTATTATTATTATTACAAATATATGCATTGGGTGAGTGGGTGTGTGTCAGGGAGAAGAGGAAGAAATAGAAAAAGAAAGAGGGAAGAGAGAAGGAGGACTGTTGCCCAATTGGGTAGGAGGAAGAGATGAGACTGACTAACCAGGAAAAGAAGAAAGAAGGGAAAGGAGAGGAGATGAGGGGCATGGGATCATGGATCCCTCACGCAGGATCATGACCTGACCCGGTCACCACATTGGTTTTCTACGGAATTCTGTCTCTCTAGCCAGTGTTTCCTGACCATCCACCATTCCCAAACAATTATTCGGCCTTCCTCCTTCAACTTTCAACCTTAAAGGCGCGGAATTCGAACTAATTTTGTGAGGAACAAACCCACGGGTCCGAAGAGCATTCGTCGGTGATCCACCTTATTCTGAAACGTTTACCTTCGATTAGCATCACCAAAACACTCCTCTAGAACCCAAGAACAAAGCCCAAGCAATGGTCGAGGCATTGGAGTGAGTATGGAGGTCAAATTGAAGCACACCATTTTCTAGGGTTCCGGCGGGTTTGAGTAAAATTGGAGCTTTTCCCGGCCAAATTAGACTTGGCCGCAAGCGACGATGGTTCATGATATCTTGACATACGTGCTAGGGAGTTGTGGCACGGACCTTAGGTGAGTGGGTCTTTTCCATTTTATCGTGTATTATATATATATATATATATATATATATGATAGACAATTCTATAAATGTTTATAAATCGATTATTACTTATGATTAATGTGAATGCTTTGAAATACTATTGTGAACTACGAATGGTTTGATCCTTGTTTATGGTACGTAGGCAGTCTAACGAGACATTAGATGCAGCCATACAATATTTGAAACAAAAACGTTGTTTGGGAATTGAGCAATGTGAAGGAAATTGGTGAAAATATGAGATTTAACCTTATGTTTTTAGTGATTGAATGTTGGTTATAAATCAATGTGGAAGGAATCAAGAAACTGAAATAAGGAAACGTAAGTAATGATAGTTAATTAAACTAGTGTTTAGTTGGACTTATCCCCGATAATTATTTCCAAAAATAAATAACTCGGGAGTAGGACATTATATATATATATATATATATATATATATATATGCATATATTGGAAAATACTATGATATGGTTGAGTTTTAGATTTGCGTTATGGCATATCCATGTGTATACTACCTGCACAAAATTATTATGAATGCTTTGAAGTGCGAAGATGAACGCGGAACACACAGGTAAGTTCAGGTGAGTTATGGTATTAGTTGAAATGATTGAGATATGGCATGATGACATTATGTTTTAGGCAACTCCGACATTGTCGTACAAGTTTCCTATGAGTTGTATATGTCACATGAGATGCATTTAGAGCTCATAAATCTGCACCCCGGTGTTAGTGCTCTTGCCCATGGCCAGGGCATAGTCTTTCACGTGATGTTCACCTCCCGCACCTTACGCTTACCTTGGATCCAAGATAGGTGCACATGTCTGTCGTACAAACCACTATAGGTGGTTCCGACTCGTAGGTAACCCGCGATTATTCGCACAGTCTTCACGTAATCGTAGCACTGAGCGAATTTATTTACACCCAGTCCTGTCGTACAGACCACCTTAGGTGGTTCCTACTCGTGTGCAGGTATAATCGCTCTTGGCCTTCACTTTTCCAATTTCTTGTTGTTCGTCTCCCATTTCTAATTACTAGCATGTTGGAAGCAGTAGCAGTAACAAAAACCATTTAGGACTTAACAAAAGCCATTCGAATCATTATAATATGCAATGCATTAATAAAGCAACAAAATACCTCATCAATTAACCAGACAATGACAATGGAGAACTAAATACAGATTAAGAACTAAACTCAAATATATTACCAATAAAAAATAACAATTCTTGAATTCTCAGACCCCAGGGTATATATTACTAAACAATAAAAACTAGTTAAATATATCCAATCCCCTTTCAATTATTTGAAGTAAAATATCCAAACTTCTTGTTGACTGGTCAAAAAAGCATGTATATTAGCTAATCTATTGCATGTATATTAGGTTTTCTCTTTTCATTGCATACATATATGGCTTAGCAATCAGACATAAAAAAATAAAAAAAATTAAATTAATCAACTCAAAATGCATGAATTTGGAAAAGCTAGGATATGTGATATTTATATGTATGAGAAGGAAGGGAGTAATCGATATATATAAGTACCAATGGAGCAGTAATCTGTGAAACAAATAAACCATACAAGAATTATACAAATTGGGAAGAAACCTGCAATACCTTGTGGCGATAGAGGAAGATGAGAGACACAAACTATTCCATTTCTGTGAAGAACGTGAAAGAAATCACATGAGGTAGGGTTGGATTCTTGATGGCACTTTGTATTTATACCACCTATCCTCATATCCCTCAAAATCTCTCGTCCATTAAAATCCTAATAAATCTTTGACATTCTTACTATACCTAGATTTGAATGTATTCTTTAAACTATTAATCAACTACCCTTGGATTTGGGTGTATTCTTCAAAATCCTCTTAAATCTTAATTTGACTACACCACAATTTCATAATCTATTAAAATCCTCCTTTAAAACTCTAATCGACTACACCTAAATTTTAAAGTCTATTAAAATCCTATCAAATCCTAATTTGACAACACCCCCTAAACTTCTTAAAAATTCATAAATTTATAAATCTATTCAAATCTCTCAAATTTCCAATTAAACTCATTAAAGTAAGTCCTGATGCACAACAAGCACAGACTAACATTTTTAGCTGAACCAAGTTAGTCTAGTAAAACTTAGAAAAGCCAAATAAATACATCCTAATTATTTGCCGCAGACGATTATTGTTTGAGATTAAGTTGCCTATTGCCCAAGCAGGTGGTGAAATTGGTTTAAGTCGTTGCGTGACTTTAATCTAGGTGATTGTTTAATCGAACTCGGCATTTTGAAATAACAAATGCCATGAATGCCGTCGTACAGATTTACAGAAAAGTATTTTGGATGGTTAGACTTTACCTTATATACTATTCATTTTAACGAAAAACCATATTTTTACACTAAAAAGTCAATCTTGATATTATTCACTTTACCCTTTATTTTGGCCTTATCATTAAAACTAAAAAATTTCAAGCTATTTTCATTAGTTTTCCTTCTGATTTAATTCTTCCGTACTTGCATTTTTGACTCATCACCTTTCTTTCTTTCATGGACACTAACCTTCTTTTTCGTTGCATCCTTCTAATTTTTTTGTTGTCAAATGATAGATTCTCCCAAGCCAATACTATAGGAGGCCATGTATGCTCCATACTCAAATTATATACAATACAACGAATGTATCGGAAAGAGATCTCTTCCACCAAGGTCACCAGATCAAGTGATATGAACTCTTGAAATTTTATCAAACGGCTAAAGTTATTATAACTTTTAAAGGAACCTCTGTTTTTAGCCGTTGGATCAAATTTCAAAGATCTGAATCACTTGATCCGGTAGTTTTGGTAGAAGAAATCCGGAGATGATCTCTTTCCGAAGGTATCCAAACAGTTCACGTTCACTTTTAGATTTGCTTGGACCAACTGCCGTGTAAAGACGAAATAATAACATTTTGATGGCTCAATGGTGAATCAAAATCATGTTGCTGGTTTTGTCATTCTTGACGATCGTAGAAGTCCTATTGTTGCGGGAGCTCGAAGTGTGGGAGAAAACACAATTTTGTTTGTGTAAGCCCTTGCGTTGCGTTGCGTTGTGGGAGAAAACACACACTACACATTACATCCACCACAAACACAAAATCTTACCGGTAATAATAATAACATTTTGAAAAAAATAAAATTTAATACGGAAATTAGATTCTATCTAAACGGACGGGGGCGTGGACGAAGTATTTGGTTCGACTACTTTTCTAAGCTGAATCATGTTAGGCTTCTCCGAGTCCTCATCGTCGCGGTACACGTAAGCAAACCCGCCGTGCCGGGTCAGATCCATACCCGCCATTTCGTCCTCAACCGAGATCCTCAACAGCTTCAGCTTGTGCAGCACATAGAACAAGGGCCCCATCGTAGCGCTCACCCACCCAAGAATCACCACTATCTGGATCAAGTGGGCCCCCAGCAGCTTCCCTCCGCCCCCCATAAACAACCCGTAAGGCCGCCCCTCTTTTCCCGGATACACCTCGTTCACGTACTTCTCCGTCGCAAACAGCGCCGTGAAAATAATCCCCCACGCGCCGCACCCACCGTGAAGCTGAGCCGCCTCCAGCGGGTCGTCGTATTTCAACTTCTCCGCCAATTTGTTGCACGAGATCAAAACGACAGCGGCGACGAATCCGCATACTATCGCCGCCCACGGTTCGACAACAGAGCATCCCGCCGTTATCGCCGCGAATCCGCCCAGAAGACCGTTACAAACGTCCGTTACGTTCCAGTGACCGGATAGGATTCTTTTTCCGAAGAGAGTGGTGAGAGCGGCGGTGCATCCGGCGAGAGTTGTGGTGACGGCGGTCCGACCCACGGCTGACCACATACCGTAATAGGATCCGGATGACCCGTAAGGACTCAGGATCTTGGTAAACGAACCCGGGTTGAACCCGTACCATCCGAACCAGAGTAAAAACGTGCCGAGAACAACGAGAGAAGCGCTATGTCCGCGGAGAGCGACGGCGCGGCCGGAGTGGTCGAACCGACCCATTCGGGGGCCTTCGATGAAAGCTCCCCAGAGACCGGCGATGCCTCCGACCATATGGACCACACCCGACCCGGCAAAATCGATGACTCCGGTTCCGAATAAGAGGTTTTCGGTATTTCCGGCGCTAGCCCAGCCGTCGACTGACCAGAACCAGTGCGAGACGACCGGGTAGACGAAGCCGGTGAGAAAGGAGGAGTAGATGAGGTAGGCGACGAACTGAGTCCTCTCGGCAATGGATCCGCTGGTGATTCCGGCGGCGGCGATGGCAAAGGCCCACTGGTAGAGGAAGTGGCTGTAGTCGAAACCGGTGGCGGAGGGGACTTTGCTGAGGCCGAAGAAGTGGTGGCCGATGAAGCCGTTGGAGGGGCCGCCGAAGGCGAAGGCGAATCCGAAGAGGTAGTAGAAGAGGCCGCCGGCGGCAGCGTCGAGGACGTTGGTGAGCATGATGTTCATGGTGTTCTTTGCGCGGACGGAGCCAGCGCAGAGCATGGCGAACCCGAGCTGCATTGAGAAAACAAGGTAAGCAGAGAAGAGGAGGTAGGTGGTGTCGACCGCGTAGGCGGTGTCGGAGAGCTTGGTGGAGACGCCGGCGATTTGGTCACAGATGAAGTGAGCTGCGCCGGTGGAGTTGGGCCCCAGGAGGTCGGCCAGATGCGTGGCCGAGCAGTCTAGTGTTGCCCACGTCGCCATTGGAGCAGTAAGCGAGAGAGAGGTGAAGTTGGAGTAGTCTGCTCCTTGTAGAAGTGTAGTTGGCGTCGGATATTTGTTGTACGGCAAAAATATTGGCGCGGGGGGGTGGTGGGGGTGGGCGGAGGGGGAAGAGAGAGTGTGTTTTGACTTGGAGGTTTCACTTTTTTTGGAGCAGTGTGGGGTGACGTCTAAGACTCTAACTCGTGCGGTGGTCATACATGATTTGATGACTTTTTGGACTCTGATCCCCTGCAGCTGATTTGGTTTTGGAAAGATTGGAATATACGGTCAGGATTCAGATCCATGAATCTCTCTTCTGGGTTTTACTGAAATTAATTAGTAGCTGAGCTTAAATGTTTTTTTTTTTTTTGGAGGTAATAATTACTTTATGGCGGTTAACTTATTTAGATGTAAATCTTTTTGTTACAAGTAAACAATTCTTTTTTTAGGTAAAATCAAGTAAACAATTCTTAATTCTGGCACTGGCACATATTGCGTTTTACATAAGAATAATGTTAGGGATATCAAGTTAAATTTTGTAAACTAAATGACATAGAAGTTATTGATTACATTATTACTTAAGCGTTGATTAACATGTTTATTTTTTGTTGATGACATATAATTTAATTTACAAATTTAGTTATCCTAACATTTTCTCAATAAAAAATGTAAAGCATACAAAGTTAATTGAGACCCGTGTTTTGGTTCTATCGGTTTTCCACATGCTAATCGTATTTTATCAATAGAAAATAAAAAGGAAAACTAATGAAAAAGGCTTGAAAACTTTGAGTTTTAACGATAAGGACAAAATAAAGGGTAAAATGAATAGTACCAGAATTGACTTTTTAGTGTAAAAATGTGATTTTTCGTTAAAATGAACAGTACCGGGAGCTTTTTGTTAAAGTTCCCAAAATAAAAAGCATATAAGCTTGAGCAACATAATTAATTATTTGGGGGTAGGACGAAAAATGCGACGGAATTACTTATGGGTTGGTTTAAGTGACTAGAGAAGATGAAAAATGAGTTTTCAAGTGCGATACATTAAGAGATATCAGCATCATAAGTGAAAGCGAAGAAACAAACAATCTCAAAATAAAAATACATCAGATTAACGTGGTTCAGTGTAAAAGCATGTATAATGATGAGGTCGATAATCTCAAGTTGTTTCTATAGATAATATGTGAATATGTATCATCATTTTGAACATAAGTTAATAATGAAATGATACCTTACGGACATTTCGTATATTAACTAATTAGTTTAATCTAAGGATAAAAATATTATTTAAAGTCGTCTCATTACATGTTATATGCTGAAGCCGTCTCATTAAATGTTATACACTTAAACAATAAGTCCAATGAATATGTAACTAAGAGAATATAATCTAAAAAAGTTAAATTCATGAGGCATTTCTCATTCATACAGATATCTTAAATGTTCCTAATCATAGATTGACTCTCACCAAACAAACGGAGATGAAAAATGAGTGTCTTAACTCTCATCACCCAAATCTCACAAATTACAACCCTAAACCAAACAAGTAGAGAATCCAAACAAACAGAGTATTCTCTCCCAAATTGATCTCTAACTCTCAAACTCACAAATTGTCAAATGAATGAGCCATGAATTTGCCATACTCATGACTCCAAACCCTAAACTAATGGAGAGACACACAAAATTAACTAATGGCGAGGCACACAAAATAAACTAACCCAGTTGGATCAATGACTCAAAGATGGCATGATTAAGCAAATAATTGCTTACTCAAGTGAGGCGTGGTGTGAAAGCTAGAAGTTTATCAGTTTAGCATGAGAGAGAGAGAAAGAGAGAGAGAGAGAGAGAGAGAGAGAGAGAGAGAGTTTGCATGGATACATGATATTCTTGGTTGGGTAATCTGGACTTCCTAGGGTAATAACAATGCTTCTAATGGCCGGGATGATAAGAGGGAGGTTATGGAAAACACTAAGGTTGCAGGGGTGATGCTTCCTGAGTTTTGAGGCTGCTTACAATTAGGGAGATACTTCCTTAGCTTGGTGTAGTACAATCCTTAATTTTGTCTAACGTTCTATCTCTCTCTGGCCTCATCATCAAAGGTCCCTAACCTCCCCTTTGTAGGTGAATGATTCTTTTCCAGCTTCCTAAGGAATTTCTAGTTGTGGCTAAGTCCCCCCCCCCCCCTCTTTCTTCTAGTGTAGCTACAATCTTCCCTTTTAATGTAAAATAGATGAGTGTTGCTAGCCTTGTGATGTCTCTGCTACTAGCCTTGTGATGTCTTTGCTACGCCTTCTTCTCGAGGCGCGACTTTCTCGGTTCAGATTCCACAGACGTTACTTATGATAACTCGTCTCTTGGCTTTCATTCGCCATTCTTTTGCGTGAGTTAGGAAGGGAAGCCAACCTCTCTTCATTAAATGCATGCTCCGTTATGTGACTTACTTAATTAGGGTTTGGTGCCTTCCTAACTAGATTGGTTGGCTTGCTAGGGAAAGAAGGAAACTAGGTTTGCACGCTCTCAAACCTACCCACGTGGACTTCAAAGCTTATGGGCTTGAATCTTTCAGCCCACAAGCAGTCCAAAGTCTTCATTCCATAATATTGACTTTGTGTAGGCCCGATAAACTTCCGTAACCAACACATCACAATTCACTTGACAAGCCCCAAACATAATGATTAGCTAAACAAAACTTGGCGTAATGAATATGCATGGGTCGTATGAACGTGGGGTAATTTATACAAATGCACGGCTTAAAATAGAGAGGTTGGCACTGAGTGAATTGTCAGGGCGCCATATTTTGTTCCACATTTACTTTTTGAAATTATTTTCCTTTGGTTCCTTGTTTGGAATATGAGTTTCGCGAAAGGATAAGGCTTGTGCCCCGAGATTTATTTGTCGCTCACTTATAATTAACGAATCTTTATCACGATAATCCAAACAGTTTATTTCATTTATCGTGGTCTGAAGAGAATTAGAATCAGATAAAGTTGTAAATCGGGTCCAGACTCTCCATTCATGGATGTCCTCGCTGGCTCTGCAACTGCTTCTTCTTCATACCCTCATTTACTAATCTCCAACTTCTACAAGAACCACTGTAGCTCCGCCTCCATGGCCGCCGCTCCTCCACCTCAGGTACTCCTCATTGATTCCTATCTAATTCATGCCTCATTTTAGCTTTCTTTCACCGGGCATAACCCACAATTACGAATTTCGAGAACAACATAGTTGCCAAATTACGTTCTAATCGTAAAATTCTAAAGCTTTTCGCTTTTACTCTTTTGGGTCAATCAAATTGTGGTGAATGCTGAAAACTTTGTACTCAAAGATTGCGCTTTGTTGCAATTATTATTATTTGTGTAACACAAAAAAAGAGTTGTAGAAGGAAATACATAAAAAAGATAACTGGAGGACACATGTCGACACCAGAAAGAACTGCATTTCATTTTACTTTTGATAAGGAACCATTTTCACTTGCGATCCTTTAAGTGTTGGTGATGCTCACCATCACATTGATTGCCGTTGGATGAATTTAAATTGCTTCGCACGTGCCGTAAGAAGATGGCTTGCTTTGCCATTACAACTTTTTATGTGTAAGCTACTGATTTTTGTTTGCATACTCTAACTCATTTTACCAAGAAAGATATCTGATTCTCTGATCGTTTCTGTAATTGTTTTTACGACATTATGGTTCTTATTATATCCATTCCGGTGGTTTAGTAATATCTTGTAACTTTCTCAGAGTCTTAATGTCGGAATTTGATCCTAAAGAGGCCTTCTGGCTCCTGAAAGATACTGCTCTATAATGTATGCCGGGCGTTATCTAGTTGTAATGGGAACACCCAAAGTTATTGTTTTCAATTGGAATCCTTGCAGTTGCTGCAGTGGAAGTATCTGCCAGTAAGGATTGTAGAAGCTCGAGCGAAGTCTCCCTTAATGTGTATAATGACTATGTCGCTGAAGAGACCAATAAATTATGGTAACAGCAATGGGTACTTTTAACAGTTTCTTGAATCCATCAGTGTTGAGGTTCAACCAGAGTTTTATATGTCAGTGTGGTTTGTTTTCAGCAAATTATAGCAAGATCAAGAAAAAACTTCGATTGAAGAAATATGCTGGCAGTCTCCATGAAGTGATAAAATGTTCAGAAAAAATCAGACGACATATTTTTGTTTTTGTTGCTGGGCTGATGGTTGTCATGTCAGCTTCCCTTTCTGTTAGCAGTACTCCATCCTGTAAGTTTACTTTATACCGTAATATAGTAATGACAACCCAAAATCGTGCAGTGGTAAGAGAATTTACTCGAATTTGTTGTCTTTTATTGACTTGCCCAGGGGCTCTCACAGAAGAGAATCTTCTCTTCTTAGAGGCATGGAAGATGATTGACCGTGCATATGTTGACAAAAGTTTCCATGGACAAAGTTGGTTTCGGTACAGAGAAAATGCACTGCGCAATGAACCGATGAATGCACGAGAAGAGACATGTATGAATTCCTTCCTGCAGTCGGTGATATTGTATTGTGTGAAAATTACTATAGTAAAAGTAGCTCAAAATATTCCAAGGCTGATCCTAGCATGCCAAAGTCTCCCTTCACTTGATAAACCATTATTTTACTCAGCTATTTTGGTTTTGTATAAAAATGAGCAAAAGCTTCATGCCAGCTGGATCTCTTCATTTAATACTATACATATCTTTCCAGTTTCCAGTTTCTGCCTTTCTAAATCCTAGTGTTGTATGTTCATTTAGATATGGCAATTAGGAAGATGCTTGCCACATTGGAGGATCCTTTCACTCGGTTTCTGGAGCCTGAAAAGTTAACGAGTCTACGGGTACAATGATTTTTCTTCTTATACTGTTAGTGTAGTTCATTCTAGCGGTTTAGCCTGCATAAGAAAATATGATGCACCATTAGACACTACATCAAACTCACTCTCAAATTACTTATTATATTAAGAAAAATTTCTTCAGTTGAATTTGAATATAGTTATTGTTCCTGAAATCTGTTCACATCTTCTTCAAGGGCAGTCTGGAACTCGAGGTGCTCTTACAGGCGTAGGGCTGTCAATTGGCTACCCTACACAACTTGATGGATCAGCTGCTGGTCTTGTTGTTATTTCAGCTTCCGCAGGAGGTCCAGCAAACAGGGCTGGCATCTTGTCTGGGGATGTTATTCTGGCGATTGATGATACAAGTACAGAAACAATGGGCATATATGATGCAGCAGAGCGGCTACAGTGAGTTTCATACACTTACTCCCATGTAACTTGTCATTGTTTTTTCATCTAAATGTTTATGCTCTAATACTGTAATGAGGAAATGCAATAATAATATAACTTACAATATTAATTATGTATTTCTTAGCTGGAATTTTCATTGAAATTCTGTTCGTAAGATTAATCTAACATGGACATACACAAAGACAAATTGCAGTTTTCCAGTCAAGTCCTTTCTGATATCTAAATGACTATAGTAGTAACTATCCATTAGTGCTAGGATATTCTAGGGACTGTTCACAAAATTTCTGGTTGGAAGCCATATCATTTAAAAACCTAGAGTAGCTCTCTATCTTGGGCCCTTTGAATTTGTGAGTGGGCTGGTGACTTGTAACAAGTGTTTCAGAATCACGATTCGTTTTTTCCCAGTAAATTTTTATTTATTTTCATTTATACCGTTTTTCCTAATTGTTACAGGGGATCTGAAGGAAGTTCAGTGAAACTAACCATTCGGAGTGGACCTGAAATAAAGCACCTGGATCTAATGTAGGTTCAGTTCTTCATTCATTCCTGCAGAAATACTGTAATATCAGTCTAAGGAATTATTCATTCTATTCCCAAAGGTGTTTGAAGATTATTGATTTGATAATATGATGGTTTTAACTTTGTCATGGCATGCATTTGATAATTAGTTGGAATTAATTTCATCATGTCATTTTAAGAATGCTTTTGGTCTAAGTTCTCATTTTATTTGGTGGCTGGCAATTGAGCTTCGTGTTTAACCACAGTCATCCCATTTGCTAAGACATTGAGCTACCGTTAACTTGGGAATAGCACTTAGGACTGGGGTTAGTGGTGATTTTACTTTTACTCAATTCAGAGTCCTTTTTCCATTTTAAAATTATTAAAATGTCTTCTTGGTGTATTCTAGGCGGGAGAAAGTTTCACTGAATCCTGTGAAATCAAGACTATGTGCGGTGCCTGCTTCGGGAAAGGATTCCCCTAGGATTGGATATATCAAACTACCAACGTTCAATCAAAATGCATCTGGTAAGAAAAACTAGTAGTTGCAGAACTGATATAAGTTTTATGTATGATGGTATGGTGTTTTGATCTTCTCAAGCCCACTCTCACTGAGATATGAATTCAGTTCTCTTGTGCTTCATTTTGAAGAAAACATTACTCATTTTGTTTAAAACTTAATTTACTCAATGCTTCATAATCTTGTTAAGTACTTCATTCGTTTGAACTTGTTTGGATATGTGTATATATATATATATATATAGAGAGAGAGAGAGAGAGAGAGAGAGCTCATATTTTGACTGTCAATTTCCGCAATTTGGTCTAAGAAGTTTGCATCCCATGTAGGTGCTGTCAAGGAAGCAATTAATACCTTAAGGAGTAATAATGTTAATGCCTTTGTATTGGATCTTCGAGACAATAGGTAATCATTATATCTCAACGTGGGTCTAGGACTCTAGGTTATCATTAGCTTTCAACACGGCTCATGTAAATTTTTCCCTTTTGGAAGGCTTTCTGAAAGCTTAATATTTGCTTAATTTTGGTGCAGTGGTGGTCTTTTCCCAGAAGGAATTGAGATTGCTAAGATTTGGTAAGTCGACGTGGACAATTGTGGGAAACTAAACTGTTTATAATTATTGCTTTTCACCTAACGAGTTGATTTTGTGTTATTTTTAAGACGGGGAATAACAAAGTTTTTGCTGCATATTTAATTATGGAACTGAGATAACCAATGTTTGCACTTAGTCATAGCCATACGATACAGATTTTGATACTCTGAACTTATTCCTATATATCATGTCTCAAATATCAAATTTATATATATCAGCACGCATTTTTTATACACATGAAGGTTTTGGACTCATATTACATATACGAAAATACTAGCCAGCAATCCTTTACAACGCACCGTATTGATTGCAATGCATACATGTATTTGGGCTTAAAATGGATTCATGCGATCTGCTGAAAGTGTGGGAGGCATGCTTCTTTCATGTGTCTCCTTATTCAACCCAGCAAGGTTTAAGAAGACAATCCCTCGAAAGCCACTGGATTACTAGATCGCAATCATGCTGCTTGAGTGGTCTTTTCATTCATATTCAAAACCGTTATGTTTGATCCTTTTATGCAGCACAAATTCTTACAATTCAACTTTGTAACAAAAATAAAAAACATTGTTTGTCTTTCAAGTATTAAGCTTGCACTTCCTTATATCAGATCCAAATTTTGTAAATTCATGATTGGATGCTTTTTTCCAGGTTGGACAAAGGTGTGATTGTATATATTTGTGATAGTCGTGGTGTTCGAGATATATATGACACCGATGGAAGCAAAGCAGTAGCGACTTCAGAACCCCTAGTTGTGCTGGTACATGTTTATTTAGTAATACGATTAAGTAGATTTGGTCAGTGATATTCCTCCATGCTCAGGCAAACAGTTGCATATGCTATTATTAATGGTGCAGGGTTGTCATCATTTAGTTATCTGTTGTCAAGCTCCGGCCTGTCTCGCTGTGCTGTTTAATGCCGGAATCAGTTTTTCGTTTCTGATATTGTCTTATTAAAAAGGAACCTTTCTATAGCGTGTTCATGTGCGTTCCTATGAAACATTATGTTTGAAGAATTGCTTGGTGAGATTTGGTGTGCGTATCAACTGAGATTTCTTCAGGTGAACAAGGGAACTGCTAGCGCAAGTGAAATCTTAGCCGGGGCATTGAAAGACAATAAACGTGCTGTGTTGTTTGGAGAACCCACATTTGGGAAAGGGTAATCTCTTTTGCTCCGACACAGCTCCTATGAATAAAATCGTATATTCCTGACATAAGTCATCCATCCGACTATGCAGCAAGATTCAGTCAGTTTTTGAGCTGTCCGATGGCTCTGGCTTGGTTGTTACAGTCGCTCGTTATGAGACACCTGCGCACACAGACATTGATAAGGTCTGATGCGGTCTCTTGTTCTCCCCATACACTGTATTCTTGTTGCTCTCGGTTAACTTTGTTCCCATTACTTGTAGGTCGGTGTGATTCCAGACCATCCCCTGCCTACCTCATTCCCCAAAGACGAGGAGGCTTTTTGTAACTGCCTCCAGGACCCTGCATATGCTTGCAACAAGGTCGAGCTATTTGCACGATGACCGCAGTTTTTGTGTACATTCACATTGTTTACAGTACAGGAAATCACAATTTTTTACAGATGCAGTTTGACATTCTTTCAAGGTTTCTTTTGAATTTGTAAACAAATAGCAATATTTGATTAATGGTATTCGATTCAAGAAATTTACGAGTGAATGTTTCAGTATTCAACCAAATTCCATAAGATAATACCAAATTCCACCGTATGGAATGAAATGTCAAATGTACTGTGAAATTGTATTTGGAATATATACTATATACGATGGCGTACAAAATAATAATTTCTTGAAGAACGCCAGCATCCGAGTCTGGTGTATACAAAAAATGGCTAAATTATGCTATCAGAAAATCATTGATCTTAAGCTTCAACGGTTCAACCGATTTCTTGATCTTAGACTCAGCTGATTTATCGTGGATCCGTAACAGCAGACGGAAAAATCTTGTAGTAGTTGATCCGAATACTTTCGGGCAAACCGATCGGAATACTACAGGTTTGAGACTACTCTATTCACCAAAACATCTTTGTCCATGTACCCAAAAATGGGAAAACAGCAATCAACAATCTTAACAGGAGAGGTGTGTCACTATTTCTTTCTCTCCGACTCAACTTACCCTTCCCCATCGGCTTTCTTTGAGATTGCCTCCGTGCAGATTCCATTCTTTCAAGATCATCCCATCCGCCTAAACTCGATGCATCTCGACCACTACTATCAGCTGAAGCATCATTTCCAACTACCCAAGATTGATAACCCATTCTTTTGTCACTAGTTTCCTGCTCTTCATCATATTTTTCTTTTTCTTTGGTTCTAGCGTTACCTACAGTGCTGGCAAAAGGTTTCCTTCTCCTCCTGGTCCTGGACTTGCGTTTCGGCCTACTTTGTGTCCCTCCCCATAACTTCTCATATAACAGTGAAAATGCTGACTGAACAAGGGGGAGTGCTAACGCCATTATGAAAGCTTTCGGACCCGTAGACAGCAGCAAAGATATGATAATAGCTGGAAATGCCCAACCATACGATTTGAACACCTGCACCAACCAAAAAAGCAAATACATTGGACATTTTACACCTATAAGAACATATTCTAAAATAGGAATAAACCAGTACAAGCATAATAAGAAAAATTAGACTCCTCTGGATATCAAATTTTGACTCAGGTGATTTTTCATCTTCAACCTCGGGATTATGGTGTTCATATTTTGGTCCTTTTTTATTTTGGTAATCACTTTATCAAAATGCTTATATATTCAGGAACTCAATGGTATCAGATATCTAATTGACCATATACGTCATGTGATCAACAAATGGGAAGCAGAGGAATGACGCGGAACATGTTTATTTATAAACCAAGCTTAACTAATTGCAGAAGAGCACGGGATCCACCGTGCTCAACCAGACAGCATAACTGTTTGTCTTGGGAGCAAGGCATTGTTCATTATAACAGTTATAGAAAGCACAAACTATTCGAGCAGTTTTCTCGTTGTTTCTTTTGTAACCAAGTAACCAAGTGTCAAACTGACTATCCAGAACAACCCCAAGCAAGTATATTCATTCCCTCCAATTACTGCTGCTGTTCATTGCCATGAAAGCACATTAAGGTATTCATTTTTTACACTTCGATGTTACGCTTTGCTCACTCAGACTAAGGCTCTCCAGTGATTGTCTCTTACCTTAAGGTGCCTTCCCATAGCTGCGATAATGGTCCATCGCGATACCTTTCATAACTTTCATTAGATGTTTCTCAGGAAGTGCTACATTGTGCTTGACATCAGTTCTCTTCCAATTTTTCATTTTTTATTTTATTTGTATATAACACATTGACTTCAAACTTATTAGGAGACTTACACGTGCAGAAAATGTTACGATAAAGGACCAATTCAGCAGTAGAAAGCACTTAGGGACTAGGCTAACAAAATAGGATGTGAGAGAAGTTTCAGAACAGAAAGGAAAAGAAATCTGCTATGTAGTCGAAGACCGAGGTGATGAAATATTACTCTATAGGACTTTCCTACTTAAATGTCAACAGGTTGTTGAAATGTTACATCTATAACTTGATCATAAGCAAATTATGTTTGAAGATGGAACTGGTTAACTTCAAAACTCTTGATACAACACAAATCGAGAAGCCAATAGTAGACAAAGATGCACACAATATCGATTTCACTGTCTTCACATTGGTTTCTGATTCTATCTTTTGCATACGAACCTTATAAGGGGGGAATTCAGCACTTACACGAATGCAAGTAAAGCTATCTATCATAATAACCTTTATTGAATTAATCAAACTATTGATGCATTTGAATTCTTAAACATCTGTTTCTTAATAATTTTTGTTCCTCGACGAGTCAAACATGTTTACAGTAAGTTCTCCAAGTAGACTAGGGAGTAGTCAAATTAGCTAGAGCAGTGTGCTCTCCTCTGCACCGAAGTTTGAATCCCCTCCCCCACAATTTAGATAGAGTCATTAGACTGATTAGAATATTGCTCGAATATTGATGCATTCTAATACTTAAGCATGGGTGAGAAGAACTAAGGTAATGTCTCCGATTAGAGCTGGGCATAGCTAAGTTGGTTACAACAGTGTGCTTTTTCTACGGCATTTTAAGTTTAAATCCCTTATCCGCAGTTTAGATTAGACTAATTAAAATATCGCTTGAATAAAAAATTAAGCTCTCCAAACTTGAAACACTCCCAAATCCAAACTTCACATAACTAACCAAAAATTAAGTGAAGGTTAGTACCTTAAAAATCCAGACACTATCAATGGCATCCTCCAAGATTCCACCCGAGCCTTCCTCCTCCATCTCCGACGACTCGTCCGACCACCACCGCCTTTTCTTCTTCCCTTCCCTTCTACTGTACTCGTAATCTTCTTCGTCTTCTTCATCGTCTTCGTCTTTTTCTCCGTTGCCTTTGTCTCTGAAATTGACACCGAATCTTTGGGAACGAATGGTTTCGGCATTGGAGTCCCAGCGACGGTAGCTAGGAGCATAGGAGCGACTTAAATGGGAGGAAGGAAGTGGGTTTTGACAGATAAAGTGAAAGGAATAATTGGGTCGCCATGGATGAGGCTGTGCTGTAAGGAGGACACTGCTCTCCATGCGTAGTGTGAGCTTCCATCTGCCACGTTCTCGTTATCTTTTTCTCCGATTAATATACTTTCTAATGTTATTTTTCACTTGTGAATAAAAAGTTTTAAATTCGATTATCATTAAAAATAAATTTAAACCATATTATTATTAACCTATTGTGAGATTAAAATCACTTTTACCTTACTGTAAATGATATTGTTTGTTCAAAAAAAAAAAAAACACTCTCAAACTTTATTACCAAAAACAAAGGTTAATTACATTATTATATTCTCGAACTCACGAGTTTTATTTATGGAAAACTAACCAAAACACCCTCAAAAGTTTCATTTTAATCATAAGGACAAATTTTTTTTCATAATACCCAAATTGGGCATGGGAAAGAGGACAAGGAAGAAAAACAATTCTGAGAGATCACATACAAACATTTCTGAAAGATCACATGGATGATCAAAATGAAGGCTCCAGGAGACAAATCATGCAGCAAATTCACATGCAAAAGGAGACAAGTAAGATCACATGACCACGTTTCAGAAACAGTGTTGACAATTTCAGCAATAGTAGAGGCAAAGTGACAAATGACAAGTACCAAGGAGATATCCATACCATTTATTACCATTGTATCCTCAATCAGTCTATATAAGTGGAGTTTCATTCATTGTAAAGAAACCTCTAGCTGAACATCTCTCAACACCTCAACCACTCAACACCTGAACACCCTACTCTCATACTCACATCATCTTCATACTCTCAAGCATCTGTAGTTTTCAGAGCAGCCTTGTAAACACTTTCTTGTAAACAACTATCTTTATAAACATTCCATATATCAATAAAGGTTCAAGTGTACATATTCAAGCAAACTTCAAGTCTTAAGTAAGCTTTCTTTTCTTTCTTTAGTGTGCTTGTTTAATTAGACTTCTAGTCCAGAACAGGGAAACACTATTGTAGTTATATTATTAACCTGCTAAACTGACGATCATATTTTGTTCTAACACTCTGTTATAGTTGAATGCTTGCCATACAAATAACTGGACATTAACCAGGATACCTCTGAGTTCAGTTGTTAAGGCTTTATACTTGTACTGTGAGTGGCCGTCATGCTGAAACATGTTGAGTTCCATGTGCAAGGTTATATGTCTAGTTGTTATAATGGCCATTTGACTATTTAACCGAGCCTGCATTACGAATTTGGTATCAGAGCCAAGTTTAGCATTTTAATAGTATAACTATAATAGTAAAGTACTTTGAGGATAGAAGTCATTGATACAACTGATATCATATTTGTTTATTGTGTATGAACAACAGATATTATTGTCCTTGTAGACCTTGTCAGCCACAACCACCAGGTATTTATTGTCCCAGACATCCAACTATAAATAGCATAAAGAGAAGATTAGTATATATATCCAAAAGAATTACTAGTACTTTGAAGAAGCAAAAGTTTTATCTTGGTTATCTTGAACATCCTTTATTTATTCGTAAATATAATAATACAGAAGTTCAACATAAAGTTTTAGAAATAAAAAGAGCAACATATCAAGTTTTAGAGACCTTGAGAGAAGAAAGAGAGTTTCTAAGAAACCAGTTAGCAGTAACTATAAAGAAAGGTAGACTGTAGTTTATGATAGACTATCTTAATTTAGAAATTAGTGAACCTTAAAAAAGAAAAATAACCTTAGACCAAAATAGTTTAGTTTGTTATTTTCCATTGAGAAAGCATAATCATATTTTGCATAGTGAAGAAAATCCACAAGCCAATAATATTGTAGATCTTATTATTAGTCAATCAGAAAATATAAAATTAGAAAATAATAAGCATAATCATTTGTTAAACCAGTTGTTAGTTCATTTTCAGAAAACTTCCATAAAAACAATTAGACAAAATTTGGACTATATTACATCTCAGTTAGAAGATCATAATAAAAATATTCAAAGGGTTCCTAGCAAAAGAGAAATAAAAGATCTTGTTGATCTCATAGATAGTAAGCCGAAGCAAGTAGAACTTAGAAATAGTTGAGCAGTTAAAATTAGAAGTTCAAAAAATTCAATTAGTACAAAAAGAGTTAAGTGAACAAGTAGATAAGTTGCATAATAAAATAGATAAATTATTAGTTTAATGACCGATTCTAGAAATAGCAGAAAATATATCCAAGCTTTGAAAGAAATTAGTAAGTTAGATAAAGAACCAGTAGGTTTAACAGATTTTTCAATACAATTATCTAGTAGTAATATTCCCATTAGGCAAAATAATTTGATTATTCAATTAGTTTTAAGTTTGGCTGAAAAATTAAATCAAGTTGAAGAACAAATAGTAGAAATAAACCAAGTTTTACACAACGCATCTTCATCAATTCCACCATCCTTGCTAGATAAATAAGAAAATTTAACTTTAAGTGCAAATAATAATAGAAGACCTAAGCTAAATCCTTTTGATAATAGAAAATGGAACTCTTTAGGAAAAAAAGGAAAAGAAGTAGTTAGAGCTAAATATATTTATCCTAATGAAGAAGAATCACAAGAATTTATTCGAAGAAGTTTTGAAAGAACACAGAAAGATAAATATAACCTGTACCAATTAGGTTTATTTGAAAATAGAAGCAGAATTGTAAGTAGCATCAGTCAACATGAAGTTAGCTGTATTGATAAAGAAGTCACACTTAATCTAATTAGTAAAGAAGCAGTTACTCATTTGGGAAAATCACATTTTAGTTAGATTCATATAAGAACAATATTAATTGGAATATCAAGATTAACCAGAGCACAAGTAGGCACAAAAACATTAGTATACATATATGATGATAGATGTGATAATCACCATCAAGCAGCAATAGCAACAGCTGAAGTAGACTTAAGTTCAAACTTAGCAGTCATAGGTTGTATTCCAAATTATATTATGACAATTAATGAATTTAGTAAATATATTAAAGTAAGTATAAGAACAAAAAATTATACTATGAAAGGAGAATATAAAAATTTGTGCATTAGCTTAATGTATATTGGTAAAGTATCTGATAGATATAATCATAAGTTTAATTTAGAGTTTCAAAATTTAGTTCAAACATTTGGTAGTAAACATGTAAATATGATAGAAGCAAAACCCGTAGATAATAGCTTTTTAGAAGGAACTTAGTGGACATTGCCTAATTTACAAGTAGCAACAAATAAACAACCAGATAAAGTACAAATATATGAAACTAGTACAGGTCAAGCAACAATTAGGTTTAGTAATTATAAGCAATTAGAAAAAATAGAAGACGATGAGAGTGAGATCGAAAATGAGAGTATACATATGACGTTTGATAATTTAGATACTAATTTAGTTGAGCAAAACTTTGATTATATTGTAAATAAACTTATAGAAGATATTGATCATTTAGATGAAGAACAATATTTGGAAAAATATAAGACATATGATTTAGGACTACATATAATTTCAGACGAAGAGATGAAAAAATTAATCTTAGAAATAGGAGTAGAACATATTTTAGGATAAAAAAAATATAATAATTTATTAGAATTGAAAGCAGAATGTAATCCAGCAGAAGAAAGTAGTACATCAGGAGTAGAAAATCTAGGACACGCAAGTTGAACTGATTAACAATTTTTGAGACCAACAAATGAACAATATAATGAAAAGGCAAAAGTAGATTACATAGAAGAAAGTATGATAAGACAATCTAGAAAAAATAGGATTCCATATTTGAGAGGGTTAGAACAAATTAATATAACTGGTAATATATTAAATTTAGATAATGTAGATCCACAATACTAGGAAAGAACGATTGAAAGATGGGAAAAAGCCTGCGTACATGCAACATTAATGTTAGATTTTAGTAATTCACAAAATATGTTAGATTACTTTGAGCATACTTTGGATGGTTTAGTTTTTGATTGTTTCCAGTCATGGAAAGTCCAAAATCCAGAACAGCATCAAGCAGCTAAAACACATTTTAATATTGATGGTTTTGTTACTTTGATCAAACAAGAGTTTTTAGATCATAATAGGTTAGATGACAGAAGTGAAAAAGAACAAATAAGAGCAATTAGAAATTTAGAACAATTACAAATTTGTGATTTACAATATATAGTTGAGTATACCACATATTTCTTTAAATATTTAGGAAGAACAGGTAGAATTTGTGATATTAATTTATTAGATATTTATATGACAAAAATAAAGAACCAATAGGTGAAAATATTTGGAATGAATGGCAAAAGCATCCAAAGAAGAATGATATTGCTATAGGACCTAGAATTCAACATGTATATGATATACTTAGACAAGAGTGTAGTCAAATAAAAGCTAAGAGACAAATTAGGAAACAATTTTACATGAGTTGTAAAAATTTAGATTTAGCACAACAGTATGGTTGCCATAAGAAAAATAAGTATAAGAAAATATAAGTCATATAAACCCTACAAACAACATAAGAATTTTAGTATAAGAACTTCAAGAACATATAGGAAAAGAAAATATATTCCAAAACAATTTAGAAAAAGAAGTGGCAGACCTTGAATTAGAAAATATAAAGCACCAAAAGATAAGAGTAGTTGTAAAAGTTATTCATGTGGAGAAGCTAGACATATTAGACCTAAATGTCCAAAATTAGGTAAACAGTCGAAAGAAAAAGTACATTGGATGAAATTGTTTAAGTTAGAAGAAGATGAGGATATTCAGTCAATATACAGTTTAGATAATTTAAGTGATAATGAGAGTATTTATAGTATAGAAAGTATTAACATGATAGATTCAGACTCGGAAGATTCAAGTAGCACAAATAGTGATCTAGAGGAGTATATGTATGCATTCATAGAAGAACAACATGAAGAAGAATATAAATACATTAATTTAGGTTGGCCAGAAAAATGTCATAAGTGTAGTAAATTAGTTGCAAATAAATACTATAATACATATTCAATATTATGTGAAAAGTGTTATAGTAATAGGTTATTAGAAGTTAATTCAGCAGAATCACAAGAAAATACTGAAATATTAGGAAATATTGTTCATAGTATAGAAAAACAAAAAAATAGTTCTTTAATTACCATAAATTGTGAAATAGAATTAGTAAAAGAACATAAGATACAAACAACAGCTATGATAGATACAGGAAGTACAAAGAGTGTCATAAGAGAAGAATTAGTACCAGAAAAATATAGACAAAAATTAGCAAATCAGTGAGAATAACACAATTTGATGAGAGACCAGTTTACTTAACACATTGTATAAATAATGAGTTTATTAAAATAAAAAAAAACAACAATTTAATTTACCATTAACATTTGTTTCACCAGTAGGATCATATCCATTCAATTTAGGTTTAAGCTTTTTGAAAAGTTTACAAGGGTTTTTATTTATGAACCATAACATAACATTTTTCAAAAGAGGCATCACAATAACTGACCAAAGTAATACTGTAGAAGCATACAAAAGCATGAGTATAGGAGACTCTAGTGGCCAAGATAGTTATCATTTAGAAAACTCAAAAGAGAATTATGAGCATAATAACGTAGAAGAGTTTGATGAAGACATATTTAAACATGAATACCTGTTTTTAGAAGAAGGAAACCGTATAGAAATATTACAGTTAAGTAAACCAAGGAGTTTAGAAGAATTATTACAATTAGCAGAACAAACTAGAATTATAGGAGAAATCCCACAGTTACATTGGAGTAAAAATAAAATACTAGCAAAATTAGATATAATTAACCCAGATTTAACCATTAAGACGGCTGATATGCCTTGTAGTTTAATAGATAAACAAGAGTTTGAGCAGAAAATAAAAGAGTTGTTAAATTTAAAAGTAATTAGACCCTCTAAGTCTAGACATAGATCAACATCATTTATTGTAAGAAAACATTCATAACTAAAGAGAGGTAAGGCTAGAATAATTTATAATTACAAGAGATTAAATGATAAAACATATGAAGATAGTTATAAGTTACCAAATAAGGATGAACTTATAAATAAAATTCAAGAGAGTAAATATTTTAGTAAATTTGATTGTAAATTAGGTTTTTGGCAAATACGATTAGCAGAAGAATCAATTGAGTGGACAACTTTTACTTGTCCAAAAGGACATTTTGAGTGGCTTGTTATGCCATATGGACTTAAAAATGCTCATTCGATCTTTCAAAGAAAGATGGATAAAATTTTCAAGAAATATGATAATTTTTGTAGTGTTTATGTAGATGATATTTTTGTACATAGTAAAAATAAAAATGAAGATAGGAAGCATTTAGAGATAGTATTACAAGAGTTTATTAATAATGAAATTGTGATTAGCAAAAATAAAATAGCATTAGAAAAGTAAGATATAGAATTTTTAGGAATGTATATCAAGTCAGGTACAATACAATTACAAGATCATATAGCTAAAAGGGTGTTAGAATTTTCAGATAAATTAGAAGATAAAAACCAGCTACAAGCATTTTTAGGATTATTAAATTATGCAAGGAATTTTATCCCTGATTTAGGAAGAAAAATAGCAGTATTACAAAGTAAAACTAGCAAAACAGGACAAAAATATTTTAATAGTGAAGAAATTAAATTAGTTCAAAATATAAAAGAAGAAATTACTAAACTTAAGCCATTAACATTACCATTAGATGATAGTTACAAGATAGTCGAAACAGATGCTTCATCATTAGGATGGGCATGTATACTATACCAAAAAAAAAACATAGGGAGTCTCTAAAGTTTGACGAACAAGTTTGTAGATATTCATCAGGAAAGTTTACAGATTTAGAAATTTTAGGGATACTTAATTCACTTGAAGCATTTTCTTTATTTTTACATAATGAAGTATTTACGATTAGAATAGATTGTCAAAATATAATTTCTCATTATAATAATATACATGTTAATAAACAGGCAACCCGAAGATGGGTTAATTTGTTGATTCAATTACAGGAAATGGTTTTAAACCAATTTTTGAACATATAAAAGGTAATGACAATACATTAGCTGATATCTTATCAAGATTAATTTGTTGAACATGTATGGAATATCGTGGACCATCATCAGCAAATAGCACAAGGCTGCAAGGCAGAAGAGTGTCTTTCAATAGCATAATGATGCACCATCAACCTCCACCATTCAGTGGATTTCAAAATAGTATGAGCAAACCAGCATCACCACTAGTACCTACTTTCAACTTTAATGGCAATATTGTTGAAGGAATCAGAAATCCAACTCTGAGATATAGGTCAAGGGTACCAGGGCTTTCTGATAGGCACCAGGTTCTCTTAGATAATTTTTGGAATATCCAAATCAAGCAGCCAAGCATAAGGTTAGGTCATGAAAAATTAATTAGAGCCTTGGAACAAGAGTTTGATAGCTTTAATTTTAATTTCCACCAAAACCAGCAGCATATTCATTTTCTTGAGCACAACCTCCAAGTCATCTCTAGGGACCATGAGTCATTACTTGGTAAGTTTACCAAAATGAACAAAGAACTCCAATATCTTAGAATGCAGCAAAAGGCAAGTGACACATTGAAAAGAGAATTGAAAATAGGTTTAGAAATTAATCAGCATAAGAATAAAGGAAAATAGGTTATTGAATCCATAGAATAAGAGGCTAATGAGCTCATAGAAAAAATTAAGATTGAACTCTTAGAAGAAGACATTGAAATGGAGCAACATCAAAATAGTGAGCAACATCAGGTTCTGAGTGACAAAGAAAAACAAGAAAAATATGGAAGTTTTCTTAGGAATATATCTTCAGACTTAATATTAGATGATATTTTATTAGAAGAAATTTAAAAAGCAAAATTAAGAATAATGCTACCAGATATGCAAAATGAGATCCTGAGTAGAGTATCACAGTCAGGAGTTACAATTACAATTACAATGTGCTTTGTATGAGTCAATCTTTGATCCAAAACCAGAGATGAATATTATTACAAAGATGTATTCACCATGTCTTTGTGATAGTACAGAGAATTGTATTTGTAAACCAGAAGTTAGCATAGCTGTGGCTAGGATTAACATGAGAGATTTTAAATCATGGCATTTTAGTTATGAGCATCAGAAAAAACATAATGTGGTAAAAGTTACCCCTCCTTACTATTAGAGTTTGGTTATCTTGATAAAATATTCATTAACCGTATTTCCCAACTAGAATCATTTCCTGAAAAACTTATAAAAGTAGCAGAAGATTATCTGGAAAGGTGGAAAGAAATTTGCATAAGCTTTATTAGTAGTCCTCAAGATTGGTATGTACATATGCATAAGGACAAAGCTAGGCATATAGCCATGATTAATGAAGAGTCATTTAGACTATCCCTTATCTCCTCACATAGGTGGACTCTTCATACAAAGATATTTTAAAATTTAGAAGGATCCAAATGTTTGCTTTAGATGAGTTTGAAGATTTTAGGTATGACATGGTACTAGTAGCAGAAGAAGAAGAGATGTTTATTTACAGCAAGACAAAGATTAGTCATCAGCTTTATTGGAAGCCCCAAAATTTCAAAGAAGAAACAGCAGAAATATACTACAAGGTGAAAGAAGATAGAGAAAGAGATGCGGAGCTAGTATAAGGCGATGAACAGTACTGGAATAATTTGACAGAAGAAGAGCTGCATAACATAGACAATATGATGGAAGCTTGAAGAGCTAGCTGTAAATTAGCATAAGTTTAATAGCATAATGTAAAATAATGTATTTCCAGATAGAAATGTCAACATCATTGTGGATCCCGCTGTAATGACATAAGAGTAAATAAAGAAAAGAGCCCGATCCATTATGGACTTTGCATACACAAAATGTCTTTTTGATTAAGAATGAATAGTGCCAGACCATTTTCGTTAAAACTCCCTTTTATTTAACCTTGGAGAAACCATATAATATTTTGAAGCTCATATTCTTTTTTTCACTTTATTTTCAACTACAAAACTATTTATGTGGCTCAAGTGTGACCCATTGTTGTTGAGATGTGTGCTGTTATGCGCTAAAATGTTTGGAAAATCATATTTTTGAATTTAAAATTTAAAACTTTACCAATTTTGTTTTCGGACGTGGCAGACATCTTAGCAACAATGGTACTTATTTGTGTCACGTAAATTGTTTAGTAGATTTATTCACAGATTTTGACAATAGTCGACAAGTATGAAACAGTTCAATTTTAGTGGATTAAGTGGCAAAGTTGAATTTCAAAAAATTTAGTGATACGCGAGTTGAATTTCAAAATATACTGAAGTAAATAAGCAAAAAATAAACTCTTTTGTAGTTTGAAATTTTAATGAAAGGAGAAACTTACTAATTTTTGGTCTAGTGGCTGTGTTAGCTTCTCAATGAGTCACTGTTAAAAGATGTCTCAAAGCCTGAAATTTTCCGTCTAACAAAAATGTATGAATACTAATTAGTTTAGTAGGCGTTGAACTCTCCATTCGTTTTTGTATGTAGGGGTAGACATACAATTACTAGTACGACTATTGTGATTCCCATTACAAGAGTCAAAATAGGAACAAGAACTTGGAGAATTTCATAAACTTCTTTTAAAAATTCTAATATAGAAAAATAATCAATATTTTGTATTTCTTGTGTATCAATTATCATTTCAACGATCTACTTCTTGTAAACAACTTCTTGGTGATGGTACATGTAAATATCTCTGGTTGCGAAAATGATAAAGGTACTTTGTCATAAGCCAACTTAACAAATTTGGAATGAAATAGACGAAACATGGTCAAACACGATGAAATGTGAATTTCAATAGAGTTAAGTGACGACATTTTTACTTTCAAGAGACAAAATAAGACTCGAGTTTTCTTTCGGGGCAAACGAGTCATTAAACCTTCAAGTTTTGGAGGGTAAATAGGCTTGGAAAGTTTAAGTTAATGTTATGATACGTTTTACCAATTCCATTCCCTATATATTCCATGATTGTAGGCTTTTGACTCTCATGGTGTTGGCCTATACTTTTTACCCTCCTCCCTCTTTTGTTTTCATATTCCTTCGGCTTTAGCCTCAAGAGATCAAGAGAGAAAGAAGAACAATTTTGACAAGAGAGGAGGCTCCATCAAGGATGTATAATTCCATGCATATTTCGCAGGTTCGATACCTTTTATTACTAATTGTTTTCTAATAAACACATTGTGTTATGGTCGCTTGTATTTTTTTTATTTATTAGGGTTAAACTTGGTTGTTTAGCATATCATCATAATCACATGCTTTGCTATTCACCTTCCATTCCAAATTTTTTTTTATTGGTTTGTGTTTCCATCCGTTTTGAAGTAAAATTTTCATTCTATGTGATTGTGACAATACGTGACCTGCTAACACGATCAATTCACTCAAATTACAAAATGTGGTGGCTGACAAATCTTTATACTTAAGAGAGGATTTAATGTTTCCATTCTTAAGAGAGAATCCATCATTTACGGTCATTTGATTTGGTGTATACATCCCAATTTCTAATCTTTTACCCGTTAGCATCTTACAAAGTTAGTTTTAACCCCCTTCACTACGGCCGAATATTTTCGAGATGTAATTAGTCACGTATCATAATTTCAATAGATCAATAAATCATGGGTAAATTGCATAGCAGCCCCTTAGGTTTGAGGTTTATTACAATCTCATACAACATCTTTAAAACATTTCACTTTCATACCTCACCTACTATTTTATTTCAATATAGTACATCCGTTACATTTTCCATCCATTGATCCGCTAAGAGTTGACGTGGTTGCCAAATTTGTGTCATGTGGCAAAAAAAATAATTTTTTATTCATTTAAAATTAATTAATTAAAAAAAGTTATTTATATATATAAAAAAAAAAACCATAACCCATCTTCTTCCCCGACCCTTCCCCTTTCCCTACAACCTAAACCCCCCATCCCACCCCACCCCACCCCCACCTCCCTCGTAACCCTCCCCCCCCAACTGAACCTCCTTCGTCTTCCACCTGACCTTCCATCTCTTCAACTCTCCAAAACCATCAGGGCACCACCCTTCCCAATCCCTAAAACCCATCTTCCCTGACCCACCTTCGCCCCTCTCCTCTACTCTCATCAACGTCGGTCGATTAAGCAAATTCAAGCTGAACCCACCAATAAAAACACAAAAAATACAAAACCCATTTCAGATAAAGCATGACACACCCCGACCCGAATCAGGGCATGTTGGCCTTCACGTGAGGGTAATGTAGCCATGTGCACAATGCAGAAGCAATAATGATAATAGAGAATATGAATAAATGAAAACCAACTCATAAGAGTACTAGTTAAGACAAGTGCTAGAATATGTGTGAATACACAATCAGAGCGTAAGTAGTCTAAGTTCAGTCAAGAAAACAAGTACTAATTAAACGACACCCAAAGATGCCCCACATTTGTGATAGTCTGTCATAACCTCCAATCAATCATCGTGAGCCACCAATGAACAAGCTTATCTAAAACCTGGAGGGGCGCAAAACAGAAAGTGTGAGTGGGCAAAATCAAAGCTTGTCAAAACCATTGCATTTGTCAATGCTCTAACCCTTCGCTGTAAAACATGTAAAATTTTCCTAGAAATAGAATATATATTCAAATCATGCCTCACATATCCATATTCATAAGTATGCCATGCCAAAAATATAAAACAGAATAAGTAACTAAGGTGAAATTATGGAAAATAACATATTAGCCGGAACCCCTGCAGAGGTCTGTACAACTGAATTCATAGCTCATTAGTCAATCTAGCCGGAGTCACTGCAAGTGACCTATACGACACTATACTGCACACGAGTCGGAACCAATATAAGGATCTGTACGACAAGACTAGGTGTAATATAGTTATGCTCAATGCTACGCTCTCATGATAGCTGTGCGATAAATCGTTAGTCACCTACGAGTCGGAACTACCTATAATGGTCTATACGACAAGACTGTGCACCTAAATTGGATCCACTATGAGCATATGGTGCGGGAGGTAACATCATAAACAGACCTGTACCATATCTCTGGCTAAATCACAATCACCTGGGGTGCAGGTTTATGAGCTCTCAATCACGTCTCCCATTATCAATATCTCATATAACAAAACATAACTCACCTGGTACTTACCTGAGCGTCCATAACACCAAGTCATATGCTGAATATAAATTTATATGCATGGCATTTCAAAGCATACTTTCATTTAAACACATTTTATGGGAAAATATCAAGTATATAAATATATACTGAAAACCAAAAGCCCACTCACTAGTATGTTGAAGGGTTGTAGCCTTCGAGTCGCCCTTAATTGTGCTCATCCTCGGGATAGGTCTCACCTATATGTGAAATAACTGAATAAACGTTATTTAAAGCACATAGACAAAACTAGTTAATAACTTCTCATACATTGCTCAAATGGGATGTTTGAATATACCAACGTGATCTACACAACCTCACGAACATCCCTATATTTTTAGAAAACTTTTCCGATGTCCTACGCGCGGGTAACCTTGACGTAATCCTAATTGCCGTTAGGAATATTCCGTTAAAATGCAATAAAAACCATTAAATCTACCTGACGGCGTCAGAATATTCCATCAACTTTGATGGAATATTCTATCTTCGTATCCGATTAGCTTAGCTGGTCGCCGTTGCTGTCGCCATCCGCCAAAAACTGGAAAAATATGTAAAACCTCATATCTCTCTCATTATTGCACCAAATTTCACGAAATCTTCACCAAAATGAAGCTTACAACATAAGGAACAAAACCTTACCAATTTTTGGACCTGAAATCCTCAAGAATTCACCGGAGATTCTTTGATAATCTGGCCAAACTTTGAACTCATCGATCTCGACTTCCCGACTTCCAATTCACCTAGTTTTTCTTCTCCGAGCTTCGTGGAGAAATGTTAAAGCTTCCTAGAAGCTCAAAAACCACTGAAACCTTCACATTTACGTGTGCATGAACAGTGCACCAAAACTGAGTATCTCGGGTTCTCGGGTTTCGAAGGTTTCACGACCAGAAAAGGGTATGGTTGAGCTTGTGACAATGAGATGAAGATGATGATGGTAATTACGAGCTCGATCCGTGACGGGAAGTAAAGCTTCAAGGTTGTTCGTACAACTTGTACAGAAGATAGAAGAAATCCGAGAGGGAAGAGAGAGAGTCAACAAGAGAGAGAGATAGTGTGTGTGTGTGTGGTCCACGTGGGTCACCAACCAAAACCAAAGAAAATACCATCTAAGTCCTAATTGGTTCCAAAATAATAAGACTTAGCACTAATTGGTCCAAAATCTAAGCTACCACACCACCACACAAAACATCCAAGGGTATATAAGTAATTTTATGTCATCGAAAATAAATATTTCTGGACAGGCTGTCACAATCTACCCTCCTTAAGAAAATTTCATCCTCGAAATTTATACAC
Organism: Malus sylvestris; assembly: GCF_916048215.2. NCBI lineage: Eukaryota > Viridiplantae > Streptophyta > Magnoliopsida > Rosales > Rosaceae > Malus > Malus sylvestris. Next base: position 22,419,805 of record NC_062275.1, read on the forward strand.
AACAAATACATCATCTAATAGTCATAAAACAAGCGTGGATACATCTCTCTCATTCGATCATCTGTCTCCCAAGTAGCCTCTTCCACTGAGTGATTTCTCCACAAAACTTTCACCAGGGGCACAGTTTTATTTCTCAAAACCTTATATTTCCAATCCAAAATAGTCACTGGCTCCTCATCGTAAGTCAAATCTGAAATAATTTCCAATGGTTGAGGAGGTATCACATGTGAAGGATCTGAGACATAATGTCGAAGCATAGAAACATGAAACACATCATGCACTTTGGACAACTCTGGAGGCAACTCAAGCCTGTAAGCAACTTCACCGACTTGCTTGGTGATTCGATACGGTCCGATGTACCTAGGGCTTAGCTTACCCTTTTTCCCAAACTGTACCACACCTCTCCACAGTGACAACTTTAAAAATACCCAATCGCCAACTTTATACACTCTATCAGTAGCATGCTTGTCTGCTAGACTCTTCTAATGATTCTAGGCCACTTTTAGGTTAGACTTAATTACCTGAATATTCTGAGTAGTTTCATCCACAATCTTCGGGCCTACCAAAACTCTTTCACTAACTTCTGACCAGCACAATGGCGTTCGACAAGACTTGCCATAGAGTGCCTCAAAATGTGCTATACCAATACTCGAATGGTAACTGTTGTTGTAGGCGAATTCCATCAAATCCAAACAATCATGCCAACCATCGCCAAACTGCAGCACTGAAGATCTCAGCATATCCTCTAATGTCTGAATAGTCTTCTCAGATTGCCCATCTGTCTGAGGATGATATGCCGTACTATAAAGTAATCTCGTACCAAGAGCTTCCTGGAACGCTACCCAGAACTTAAAAGTGAATCTAGGATCCCGATTCAAGATAATATCAACTGGAACACCATGGTACTTCACAATCTTCGATATGAATAACTTACCTAATCGGCTTAATGAGAATTTCTCCCTTACTGGAATAAAATGTGCTGACTTAGTAAGCCGATCAACTATCACCCAAATTCCATCATATCCATTTTGTGTACGAGGAAGTTTATTTACAAAATCCATGGTAATATTTTCCCATTTCCACTTTGGAATAGGAAGTGGCTGTATCAATCCAAACGACTTCTTGCTTTCATCTTTAACCTACTGACAAATGGCACACCTCCTGGATGCATTGCATATGCCGAAATATGCGCTTCATCAAGGATTTCTTTCTTTAACTTTGCATTATTCAGCACATACATTCTATTCTCTTGCATAAGCATGCCATTAGTTTCTCGAATTCTGAAATCTTTCTTCTTGCCTCAACTTTTTGCCTGAATTATTTCTTGGGTCTCTTCATCATTCATTTGAGCCTCGAGTACTCGATCAATTAATATTGGTTTGACCTGGAAATTAGCTAATAAAGCTTCATTTTTATCTTCCAATCCTAACTTCACTCTAGTGGAGCTCAAATATGCAAGAAGAGGAACATTACAAGCATAAATGGCATTAAGCCTAACTAGAGTCTTCCTACTAAGTGCATCTGCTACCACATTCGCACGACCAGGGTGATACTCAATCGTGCAATCATAATCACTTAGTAATTCTATCCATCTTCGCTGACGAAGATTAAGATCCCTCTGAGTAAAAAGATACTGAAGACTTTTATGATCTGTGAAGATCTTACATTTCTCACCATAAAGATAATGTCTCCAAATCTTCAGAGCAAAGATGATCGCCACTAATTCAAGATCATAAGTAGGATAATTCATCTCATGAGGCTTCAATTGGTGTGACGCATAAGCAATCACCCTACCATGCTACATCAACACACATCCCAACCCATTCAAGGAAGCGTCATTATAGACTTCAAAATCACCACTATCGTGGTGCACGAGTGAGACAATACTTTAACTGCTGAAAACTTTGTTCACAATTATCATCCCACTCAAACTTAACATTCTTCCTGGTTAACCTCGTTAAGGGTAATGCAATAACTGAGAAATCTTTAACAAACCGTTTATAATAGCCTGCTAAGCCAAGAAAACTCCGTACCTCAGTGATGGTTCATGGTTGTTCCCAATTCTCCACAGCTGTTATCTTTTAAGGATCCACTCGAATACCTTGAGCTGATATAACATGTCCCAAAAATGCCACTTGATCTAACCATAATTGGCATTTGCTAAACTTAGCATATAACTGGTGTTCCCTCAAACTTTTCAACACCAATTTAAGATGTCTAACATGCTCTGCTCTAGACTTAGAGTATACCAGAATATCATCAATGAAGACAATGACAAACCTGTCTAAATATGGTCGGAATACTCGATTCATTAAATCCATGAAAGCTGCTGGTGCATTAGTTAACCCGAATGGCATCACAAGAAACTCATAATGACCATATCGAGTCCTAAAAGCTGTTTTAGGGACATTTTCACTTTTAATCTTCAACTGGTAGTAACTAGACCTCAAGTCAATCTTAGAGAACACACAGACACCTCGGAGTTGATCAAACAAATCATCTATATGTGGCAACGGATAACGGTTCTTAATTGTTACCCGATTCAATTGTATGTAATCAATGTATAGCCTCAAAGTTCAGTCTTTCTTCCTCATGAATAAAACTGGAGCTCCCTAGGGTGAAGTACTAAGCTGAATAAATCCCTTATCACCCAATTCCGGCAACTGAATCTTTAATTCCCTCAACTCAGCAGGAGCCATTCGATAAGGAGTCAAAGGTATATGATCTGTACCTAGAAGCAAATCAATAGCGAACTCTACGTCTCTATCTGGCAGTAATCCATGCAAATCATCAGGGAACACATCTGGAAAATGCATGACCACACGTACATTCTCCGCACTACTAGGAGCATTATCATTCAACACCACATGAGCCAAATATCCCTGACAACCCTTCGACAACAATCTTTTGGCTTTCATGGCAGAAATAACACCATGCCTTACCCTGCTAGGCTCTCCTACAAACGTAACCTCAGGTAATCCAGGACGATGAAAAGTAACTGTTTTCCCATAGCAGTCTATATTAGCATGATTGTAGTGTAACCAATATGTGCCCAAAATCACATCAAAATCAACAATGTCTAACGGAATAAGGTTAGCTAGCATAACAACATCTTCCACCATCACTGGACATCCTGGATATACCCGATCAACATAACATCTCTCCCTTCTAGGGATAGAAAATTCTAAATCATATCCTAGGGGTGTAAAATGAGGTTGTGTCACTTGAGCAAATGTATGAGAAACAACAGAATGTGAAACACCACAATCAATTAATACTTTAGCAAAATGACCAAGAATGTTCAACGTACCTATGATTAAATCAGGATTGTTTTGAGCATCTTGCAGTGTCATGTTATGGATACGTCCCTGATTTTGTTGTCGTCTACCACGACCTCTGTTAACATGAATACCTCATCCTTGTCTTGGCTGACCCGATTGCCTCGAAGATCCTACATTGTTAGTAGCAATCTCTACTTGCTGGGGCTGTCCCCCCTGGTACCACTGGGATCCACCTACTGAATGTGGCCGGTATGACATAGAACCTCTTTGATACTGAAGGTAACCACCTTGATAATGAAGGTCTTGCTAATACTGATATTGCCCTGTAGTATAAGGAGTGGCGTCACCCTGATAATGATAAGTACCTCCACGATCAGTTTAGGCATAACCACTGGGTCCTGAAACTTGCTGGGTCGACGCATGTGGTGGTAAGGAAGGCTATTGGGGCCTCTGCTGATTATGAGGGCAATGTGCAGCCCTATGCCCCATCTGTCCACAAGTATAGCATCCACTGCTGCCTTTTTTACACTCCCCAAAATGCCTATTATTACATTTGCGGCATAAAGGAGCACCTGAACCACCACCAAAATCCATCTGCCTTTGAAATCTAGAGCCTTCAGAAAATATACCACCTCTCATATGAACAATAGAGCTCAAACCTCAACTAGAAGAGCTGGAACTGACACCGTTTCTCTTAAAACTCTGGGTCGTACAAGTCCCCTGAGAAGATTGACCTTTACCTTTATCATCATTTCTTTGATTTCCATCTTTTTCTTCTTCCTCCTCACTCTCACTAGACATATTTTCTGAATCCTCAATCCACAGTAAAACCTTATAAAACTCCTGGTAAGTGGCACAAGGAGTCGATGTCGATATAGAATGCCATTTCTTTTTAGTACCCAACCTGAAACGATGAAGCATCTCAACTGGATTAGCAGCTACCTTCAGATCATAGCGAGATAAATTAGTAAACCTTCTGTAATACTTATTCGCCGTCATCTTTCCTTGTTTTAGATGCGTAAATTCTTGTTTTTTGCGATCTATATAGTCTGGAGGAACGAATCTTTTCTGAAACAACTACTTAAACACTTCCCAATCAGCTACTACTTCTGGTGGCATCTGATAAGACTCCTGTCTCCACCAGGATGCAAGCTGCTCTCCTAAAAACTAGGTAGTCATCTCAACCCATCTATCAGGAGGAAGGCTCCCCTGACTCTGCATCACAAGAAAAGTCTTCTCCACATGATTAAAACCACTTCTCCTCTCCCTTATGTCCTTCATTACCCATGAAATGATTCAACTTCAGATTATACACAGTCTCAAAAGGTGTCATTTGAAGAGGACGGAGCGAAGACTGAATGGCATTAGCTATAGCTTCCCTTAACTGAGCAATATTAGGGAAACTAGGCTCAGCTGAGTGACGTGGCTCTCTACGAGGCGGCATAGTTCTGACAGAAGACACCATAATGATTAGAATATTCACGAGATATATAGGACTGCTAAACCTAGGCTCTGATCCAAACTATCACATCCAGGGCTCGACTCCACCGTAGCACAATATTGTCCGCTTTGGGCCCTGACCACGCCTTCACGGTTTTGTTTCTGGGAACTCAGACCAGAAATTCCTAGTGGGTCACCCATCATGGGAGTGTTCTCGTGCGCTACTCGCTTAACTTCCGAGTTCCGATGAACTTCGAAGCCAGTGAGCTTCCAAAAGGCCTCGTGCTAAGTAGGGATGAGAATATACATATAAGGATCACTCCCTTGGGCGATGTGGGATCTTACAATACAACCCATCCCGAAATATTTATTTTCAACGGCATGAAATTACTTATATACCCTTGGACGTTTTGTGTGGTGGTGTGCTAGGTTAGATTTTGGACCAATTAGTGCTAAGTCTTATTATTTTGGAACCAATTAGGACTTAGATGGTATTTTCTTTGGTTTTGGTTGGTGACCCACGTGGACCACATACACACACACTATCTCTCTCTCCTGTTGACTCTTTCTCTTCCCTATCGGATTTCTTCAATCTTTCGTACAAGTCGTACGGACAATCTTGAAGCTTCACTTCCCATCATGGATCGAGCTCGTAGTTACCATCATCACCTTCATCTCATCGTCACAAGCTCAACCATACCCTTTTCTGGTTGTGAAACCTTCGAAACCTGAGAACCCGAGATACTCAGTTTTGGTGCACTGTTTATGCACACGTAAATGTGAAGGTTTTAGTGGTTTTTGAGCTCTAGGAAGCTTTAGGACTTCTCCACGAAGCTCGGAGAAGAAAAACTAGGTGAATTGGACGTCAGGAAGTCGAGATCGACGAGTTCAAAGTTTGGCCGGCTTATCGAAGGATCTCTGGCGAATTCTCGAGGATTTCAGGTTCCAAAATTGGTAAGGTTTTGTTCCTTATGTTGTAAGCTTCATTTTGGTGAAGTTTTCATGGAATTTGGTGCAATAATGAGAGAGATATGAGGTTTTACATATTCTTCTAGTTTCCGGCAGACGACGACGACGACTAGCTAAGCTAATCGGAGAAGAAGATAGAATATTCCATCAAAGTTGACGGAATATTCTGATGCCGTCAGGTAGATTTAACGGTTTTTGTTGCTTTTAATGGAATATTCCTAACGGAAGTTAGGATTACATCAGGGTTACCCGCGAGTGGGGGTGCGTATGGCCGTGCCCTTGTTGGCGCGTGGCGGCGCATGGGGCGTCGGAAATTTTTTCTAAAAATATAGGGATGTTTGTGAGGTTGTGTAGATCACGTTGGTATATTCAAACATCCCATTTAAGCAATGTATGAGAAGTTATTAACTAGTTTTGTCTATGTGCTTTAAATAACGTTTATTCAGTTATTTCGCATATAGGTGAGACTTATCCCGAGGACGAGTGCAGTCAAGGGCGACTTGGGGGCTACAACCCTTCAACATACCAGTGAGTGGGCTTTTGGTTTTCAGTATATATTTATATACTTGATATTTTCCCAGAAAATGTATTTAAATGAAAGTATGCTTTGAAATGCCATGCATATAAATTTATATTTAGCATATGAATTAGTATATGATGCATAATATGAATTGGTGATGTGGATGCTTAGGTAAGTACCAGGTGAGTTATGTTTTATTATATGAGATATTGATAATGGGAGACGTGATTGAGAGCTCATAAACCTGCACCCCGGGTGATTGTGATTTAGCCAGAGATATAGTACATGCCTGTTTATGATGTCACCTCCCATACCATATGCTCACATTGGATCCAATTTAGGTGCACAATCTTGTCGTACAGACCATTATAGGTGGTTCTGACTCGTAGGTGACTAGTGATTTATTGCACAGTTATCATGAGAGCGTAGCATTGAGCATAACTATATTACACTCAGTCTTGTCGTACAAATCCTTACAATGGTTCCGACTCGTGTGCAGTGTAGTACCGTATAAGTCACTTGCGGTGACTCTGGCTAGATTGACTAATGAGCTATGAATTCAGCCGTACATACCTCTGCAGGGGTTCCAGCTAATATGTTATTTTCCATGAATATAATTTCACCTGAGTTACTTATTCTGTTTTATATTTTTGGCATGGCATACTTATGAATATGGATATGTGAATATATATATATTCTATTTCTGGGAAAATTTTACATGTTTTACGGCAAAGGGTTAGAGCATTTGACAAATGAAATGGTTTTGACAAACTTTGTCTTTGCCCACTCACACTTTCTGTTTTACGCTTCTCCAGGTTTTAGATAAGCTTGTTCATTGGTGGCTCACGAGGATTGATTGGAGGTTCTGACAGACTATCACAAATGTAGGATATCTTTGGATGTCGTTTAATTAGTACTTGTTTTCTGGACTGAACTTAGGCTACTTATGCTCTGATTGTGTATTCACACATATTCTAGCATTTGTCTTAACTTGTACTCTTATGAGTTGGTTTTTATTTATTTGTATTCTCTATTATCATTATTGCTTCTGTACTGTGCACATGGCTACGTCACCCTCACGTGACGGCCAACATGCCCTGATTTGGATCGGGGTGTGTCAGTTTGTAATCAGAGCCAATCTCTGGCTGGAAGTGTGCCGACGAGGGCATTGGGCCCCTTAAGGGGGGTGGATTATAAGATCCGACATCGCCCAAGGGAGTGATCCTTATATGTATATTCCCATCCCTACCTAGCATGAGGCCTTTTGGGAACTCACTGGCTTCAGAGTTCATTGGAACTCGGAAGTTACGCAAGTAGCGCACGAGAGCACTCCCATGATGGGTGACCCACTGGGAAGTTCTGGTCTGAGTTCCCAGAAACAAAATCGTGAGGGCGTGGTCGGGGCCCAAAACGGACAATATCATGCTACGGTGGAGTCAAGCTCGGGATGTGGTGGGGGCCTAGGCCGGGATATGACAAAGCATGTTTGCTCCAAATAAATCAAAATAAAATTCAAAAATTCAAAAACTTGAAAAAAGAAATGGAATTTAGGGGAGTGAATCGAACTAGAGGGGGCACTTAAGCTCGAGACCCAGTTTCTGGAAATGGAGAACCCACGGGTTCATCATTGACCTGGTACTGTTACTGCCGCTGCATTTTTGGTTAGGGTTTGCATCCACCATTGAAACGGAGCTTCGGAAACTCTGAGAGAGTTGCAGAGAGAACTAAAAAGTGAGTTCTTCGAGAGGGGCTTGAAGTATTTAGTTGTTTTTGCAGATGTTGTGTTGGAGTGGCGAAGGACACATGTACAGGCGCGAAGGCAGCAATTCGGGAAAGAGTGCAATGAGAGAGAATGAGGGAAGGGGTTGAAGGATGTGAGGTCGAAATCAGAGTCAAAGTCTAAGTCTCCGATTTGGTCCAAGGACTAGGTGGGGAGTGAGCAGTTGAAGAGTGTTGACGTGAGGAAAAAGGAGATGGAGGTAGAGGCTGAAGAGATTCAGGGTGAAGAGAGTGGAGGAGAGGGGAGAAGGTGGGGTGGGATGGGGGGTTTAGGTTGCAGGGAAGAGGGAAAGGTAGGGGAAGAAGATGGGTTAAGGGTTTTTTTTTTTTTTTTTTTTTCCTAAATAACTTTTTTAATTAATTAATTTTAAATGAAGAATTTTTTTTTTTGCCACGTGGCACAAATTTGGCAGCCATGTGGCACAACTGTGGCAACCACGTGATAGAAGCATATTTATGCAACTGAGTTAGCTTGTTTTCTTGCACTTTTATAGTTAGTTTGTGGTTATTATAGTGTTTTAAGCTATTTTCGTGTGTTTGTAGGTCCAAATGACAAAGTATGCAAAAAGGTGCAATTTGGAGCCTTTTGAAGCAGTTTTGAGCATAAAATGGATATCACATGCTTGGAGTCAAATGGATGGACGAAATTGAAGATCAAAGAAGGCAAGAAATGAAGAAATGAAAATGAAGAACAAAGAGTTCAGAATTGGAAACCAAAGTTTCTAAAGTTGGAAGTTGCTATTCTTGGAGGTTTCCATTCTTGAAAGTTTCTATTCTTGAATTGGAAGTTTCCTAATCCTTTTTCATCTTTGTTCTAAGCCCATGCCGCACCCTAGGGCCCTAATCCTTTATTTTCTGCTAAGTTTAAACCCTAATCCATCCACCCTAGGGTTGTGCCGCACCTAGTGTTCTAGAAGCCTAAAAATCTGCATAAAACCCTAATTCTTTTCTCCCTTGGATGGGCCAAGCCTTTTATCTCCAAAACCCTAACCTTTTCCCATCAGATTTTGTGAAAACCCTAGCTTTGCCATGCCTATAAATAGATGTTTTAAAGCCTAAATTCGTGACCACCCTTCACACCATTCAGAAACACCTTGCTGCAACCCTAATCACCATTCTACATCACGAAACACCATCCTCCATCCATATACATCTCTGCCGCACCTTTTGGAGAAGAAGGAGAGCCTTGTCGTGCATTCCATTGATGAAGGAGGGCCTTGTGCGCAAGCCATCTGCATCTTTGGGAGTTTTAAGAGTTCTTTCTTCCCTCGTTTCAGTTTCGATGTTTATTTTAATTTGCTTTTCAATTGCTATGAAGATGTGGAACTAAACTCTTATTAGTTAGTGGTGAATTTGAAGCCATGGACATATGTTAATATGAATTGATTCCTTTCAGTTATTGTTTCATAAAATATGAATGCGATTTACTTATCTATTTGATTGATAACTTATTCTTGTGTGTTGATTAAGGAGGTCTACTTAGTTTGCATGCTTGAATCTGATGCTAAATTATAAGGGACTTTCACCTAATCGTTAGAAACTTATAATTACAAGTAGTGGAGATTGTTAGTCACAATTGTGTTAAGTAGATTCTTGGCAAAAGTATCATGCAGTTCATAGTTATAATTGCCTTGTCAATGCTTATGATTTCCATGGAGTTTAATGATCGTTGAAAGTATCTCTATCATGCAGTTCATATAGGGAACTTGAGAAGAATAATTTGGGTTGTTGCATGCATTCATCCAATTCAATGCATTTAGGGAAATCTGAGAGTTAATTTGTGCATTCACGATTAATTTGGGGCATTGTCGTTCATGGTTTAAAGAAACAATACTGGAAATCGATTTATGTTGCATATGTTCATGTGTGGAGAAGGATCCTCTAACTAGCTTTTCACCCTTGAATTCATCTCAATTTCGTTTTAGTTTACTTTGATTTGCAATTTGTTTAGTTTTAATTCAATTTCGTCAGAAATCAAACCCCCTTTTCTGTTTTATGTTATTAGGTCAGAATCTGTCCTAATTAGGTTCTTTAGAGTGTTTTGAGTCAATATAGGTTAGAATCTGTCCATAAACATTGTTTGGGTCTTAGTTTAGTCTTAAATTCGTCCAATTTCATCTCTAAAATCTGTTTTGAGTCTAATTGTTAGTATTGTGCTGTTTTGAGTCTTTTAAGTGTTTTCTGAGTTAGTTAAGTTACAATCTGTTTTCTTTTAATCTTTTGAGTCAAAGTAAGTTTTAATTTCGTCCAAATCACTTGTTAGGTTTAGAATTGAGTCAATTTCACTTAGTTTTGCAGATTTGAGTGTCTTAGGTCAGTTTAGAGTCTATAGAGTCTATTCTTGTGTTTTTAAGTCTAGTTTAGTGTTTTAGAGTTTAATTTCAGTAGATTAGCAGCCCTAGTTAATCCCCGGTTTAGAACGATCCCTACTTACATCTTTGCTACAATTGTCATCAATAGGGTTTAATTTGTGTGTCAAGTAATTTTCACATCACCACGTTAGCTTTTAACGGATCAATGAATGGAAAATGTAACGGATGTACTATATTGAAATAAAATAGTAGGTGAGGTATGAAAGTGAAATGTTTTATAGATGTTACATGAGGTTGTAATAGACATCAAACCTGTGGGGCTACTATGTAATTTACCCGTAAATCATATATTGTCTAGTTATTCTTGCATGATTTTTGTTTAATTTTTATCATTGGGAGTGGTAGGATACAAACTTGGGGGACCTCTTCAAACAATGAAAAAAAGATATCACTTGGCTGGTCTTGCACACGATTTTAGGGAATTTTTTTTTTAATTTTTTAATTTTGAATTTATTTTAAAGGTTAAGTACAAATAACTACTCTACCTTTTAGGGTGATTCTAGGTTTCAACCTTTTAAAAAATTCCAACTAACTACATAATACTTTGAAAGTTGGAGATAAGTTAGGTCACCAGTTTTAAATGATGAAGTCACTAGCCTGTCATTTATGGAGTCCTAAATCTCCAAATCAACACCTTTGAATCAAATGTTTTCTTTGTTAATATGAGTTGATTTGGGGACTCATAGCTCCAATAGATGACTGAGAGTTAAAATTCACTTCAATATTTTTGCACGTCGCTACTTAATGTTAATGATCTAACAAATGTCCGATCATCAAAACATTAGGCAGTTTTTTTGTAATATTTTGAAAAGTTGAGACCCATTTAGAGCCTATATTAGTTAATCCCATATTCAGAGGAAACTAATATTAACTGAAAGAAATAAAAACAAATGAGATTTTAGCAAGGCTTGTCATATTTTTTTAGTACATCGATATTTTACACTATATCATGGTCAATATTAATATTAGTTGGCTGAAAATTTAAATGTCAAACATAGATTATATAATATGGAACCCCATGATCAATTAAGTATTGATTGAATTAAAAATGAACCCAAATTGAAATTACATTAGGAGGGCAATCTCCTAACAAATAAGAAGCTTAAGAATTCAGTTAGGGTTTCAAGAAGCTTATTTCTTCTCATTTGATTCCTTCATTTGCCGATTCTCGGCTCGTAAAGTTTCTAGTTCTTCTCTGTGGGCGGTGAAGATGGTGGTGGTCGCATCATGATAGTCCATACCATTTCAGCAACCTCCATGACATTTTTCTCGATGTTGGTGGCTTGAGTTGTAGGATGGAGTTGGTGGTTTTGTGTTGGGTTTGGAGGTGATGGCATGATGAAGTGGTTTTGTATTCAAATTATTTGATAATTTGGGTCATCTTTCTCCAGTAATGACTGCTTATTTGCTTTTGTCATCCCTCTTCTTTTTTCATGGGACTAATTTGCCTAATTTGCTACCATATTTAGCTTATCATGAACACCTCTATAATACTTTATGTTTTTGATGATATGGATGTAGATATTTAAGGATGGAATTAGAAACTATTAAATTATAATGTGTTAATTGAACAAATAAATTTTTTTCATTGACAAAAATGTATATAATTGTTAACCAATAGAGAATCAGTTACTCCGTGGGTATAATTATAGATAATTTCTGATGGTTAATTTGCGGTTATGGATATGATTAATTTCATGGTTATGGGGATGAATATGGCATTTCGGTCCCCAAACCCAACCGGTTGCCAGTAAAAAAGCATTCCAACAAAATCTTAAATTGATTTGAAAAAGTAAAGTCCTAAAATACTGAGTCAGTGGCTACTTAATACTATTGTCTAGTAGTATTCTTCTTCGCTTGTAAATGAAATGTCTTATATTCGATTCTCACCAAAGGTGAATTTAAACCATACCATATTATTGCTAGCCGATTATAAAGTTTAGGGCATTCCCCCATCCTTTTTTTTTTTTTTGTCAAACAACGAGATTTGAACTCAAGCCGTGGTGCAAGGGCTACATTTCTTTCCACCATTGTGGTAGATGGTCACTTACACTCATCCATCCTTTTAGTGTAGATAATATGGTTGGTTATAAAATAAATAAATTTAAAAAAAAAGTTACTGAGTCGGTGATAATTTCTACAAAAACAGAGGTAAAGAAACGACATGTCATCGTCAAGCCCCAGACAAAATAAAAAAGCGAGCACTCCGGCAGAAAGCCTAAACGTGAGACGCTCCATAGCCATAGCTTCCGCAAGGCAGAGGCAATTTGAAGTGATGAGGCCAACGGCGATGGACTTCTTCAGCGACATGGACGATCAGGGGTCCACCATGGCCATGGACGTTGACGACGTCGACCCAATCGAGGCGTTCAGCGAGGGCATCATGAGCGAGAGCAAGCTGGCCGACGCCGATTTCTTCAACTCTTTCCAGGACGATTTCGACGACACCGACATCAACTGAACCAGGGAGCCGGATCGTCTTCTTCTCCTTCGTGGCCATGCAATTATTGATCTGATTTGCTCTATTTTCTAGGGTTTGGAATTTGAGGATTAGGGTTTAGAATTTGATTAGGCGAAAAAGGGATTTCCAGCATTAATGGTTGGATGGTTATTGTGGAAAAATTGGATATATACAGATATCGATTTTAGTATGTGTTTTTGCAATCTGTGATTGTTCTGCGAAGGATTGATGAGTTTTTGTATATTTCAATCTCTGTGATTTGCTGATAAATTAGTCTAAATCCGATATTAATCGGTTGCTTATATCTGTTAAAGCGAATTCTGTGTTCAGATTATGTTAGTTTTCTTCGCATTATTTGTGTTGCTTGGAATTGTGAGGAAAAGGAAAAGAGAAGTGGTTGGAACGTTATGTTTCCATGCTAATTCTTGCCTTGTATGAAGTAGTCGCGTGGAATTATGGTTTTACTCTGCAGCGGTGTTAAATGTGCCTTGTCCATTTTGTCTATGGTAACTGGGTGTCATCCGTTTGATCTCTTGCATATATACATTTGATCCGGGTGGATCTGCTTGATCTGCTTCGGCATATTTGTTGGCTCTGTGTATGTTTATTCATGGTGGTTATGTCGTTTAGCCTAATTTCCCCTCTTGTGCTCTTTTTCTTAGGTTATGTTCTCTGAATCGCACTATGCGCCTGCTTGATTGATTGAGGTTGGAGAAAAAAAAGCAAAAACATGAATTGAAATCCAAAATTCCGACCTGCCGGATTACCATGGGATTACCCGACTACAGTCCTCCGCTCTACCAACTGAGCTAAGGTCGGATCGATAACAAATTAGCCCAACATGAGAAATTACGTTATTTTTCATTAATATTTATTACTCGACAGGATAATTAGCTACCTTTGTTAATTTAATATTTATTAATATTTACATGCACATCTAATTTTGGTGTAGCCTTGCCTCCCGTTACGATTATTCCACGTGATTTAAAAATTTACTACGATTAGTTATGCATATGGCTGACACATTTTATTGTTAGCTCAATCACACACATTTTCTTACGGATAATGATACGAATATCCGCATGATTGTCCCTGAGGGGCTTATTTTGATTGGGTCAGATAGTTCTAGACCATGGAACACCCTTTCTATTCTATTGAAGCGTTCATTTACCGATTGAAACAATCCGTACTAATGTGGTATAATCATCTAAGCGAGTATATGATTAGTCAGGGATGTGACGAACTATGCCCTCGCGGGTTTATAAAGAAGTTTAGTTTCTGATTTGCAATTCTTGCAGTCTATGTTGATGACATAAATCTCACTGGAGCTCCTATGGAGCTTGAGAATATTGTTGCACACCCTAAATCAGAATTTGAGATGAAGGATCTTGGGAAAACTCGATATTGCCTTGGTCTTGAGATCGAGTATTGTTCTAACAGTATTCTGGTCCAATAGTCAAACTAGACCACTAAGGTGTTACGTCAATTTAATGAGGATAAAGTGCTACCTTCGAGTACATCCACAATCGTTCGAACACTTGATGCACAACAAGGCTCATTCCGTCCAAAGGAGTATGATGAAGAGGTTTTGTAACCCAAAGTTCAGTAGCTAGTGCATTTACCGTTTTATTGTACTTAGCTCAATGTACAAGACCAGACATCTCCATTGTTGTGAATTCTTTAGCAAGATAGATACAGCCACACATTAATATGCAAGCACTAAAAAGGTGTTAAAGAAAATCTAGGTATTGTGGATTTGCGTTTATTCTATCCTTACTTATTCTCGAGTGAAGTCGCCACCCCCTTGGTCTTCGCTCTAAATCATGCCTTGTCGGTTATGCTAATGATGAGACTTATCAAACCCGTTCATGGCAAGATCCGCAATGGGTTATGACTTTATAGTTCTTGGGACTGTGATATCTTAGAGGTCTACTAAGAAAACTCTAGTTGCTACGTCTTCGAACCATGTCGAGATACTCGCCCTCTATGAGGCTGCTCGTGAGTGTATATGGCTGAGAGTTGTGGTCGAGCATATTCAAAGTGCATGTGGATTGTTGTCTATCTTTGGCGTCCCAATAACGATCTTGGGAGATAACTCTACATGTAGACCATATTTGAAAATGATACATCAAAGGAGACCATACCAAGCACATTGTGCCAAAGTTCTTATTTTCTCATCAACAACAAGAGCATTAGAAGATCAAAATCAAGCGAATTTGTTCTGTAGACAATCTTGTTGATCTCTCACCATGTCATAGCCGAGTCCTATTTTTAGAAGCTTGTTCGAGGAATTAGAATGTGTAAATTGCCTGATTTACACCATTTGCAGTCTAATTAGGAAGTTTTGCCAAACTCAAGGGGAGTATTTAGTAGATACTAAGTTGAACCTATTGTACACTTTTTTTCGGAGTATTTAGTAGATACTAAGTTGAACCTAGTGTACACTTTTTTTCTTTGTTCTGGAGCACTTTTCCCATTGAATTTTGCTAACTTGAGAAGGTTTTAATGAGACACAAATACTGGGGTGGTCATACCCTGATGTGAGCGTTAATCGCCACTTGACTACCACAACCATAGACTTTGCACTTCTCAACTTTTTCTTTGAGACTTTGGGATTTGTCCCATTGGGTTTACCATTGTTAGGTTTTTGTTAGTTTATGTTTCCCCACATGCAATTCTAACTCAAATTTGTGTGTGTACTACTTGTGAGGATTGAAGACTTAAATAATCGTCCATGAAGACCTAATGCTACTTCTTCTTAAGCTTTACACGCTCAAGGGGGAGTGTTGTAGCTAATATTGTTTAGGAACGTGATTGTGCAAATCTAGAAGTAGATTCCAAAAGGATTTGGGAAATCAAATCCCCTTATGACTTATATTACTTGTAGGGCAGCTAATTAAAGCTAATGTTCTAAAAATTGGCCTAGGCGGTGAAGGCACGCCGCGATTTAGGGCAAATCATTTTGAAAAATCAGTCTGGAGCTAGGTGGCACTTAGACGGCTTCTAGGTAGTCCTAGGAGGTTTGGTTTATTTTATTTATTTATTAATTGTGGGCTTTTTTCTTTTTTAGTTTCATGGTGGTATATTTATAGAAATGGTGTACCGAATTTGCAAATGATGGATTGACTACAAGTTCATCCAATTATGAAATGAATTGGAGCACTTTTGAGGGATACATACAAAGAAAAGAAATAAACTAGAAGAATTTAGTCTATCATCCAAGAATACTCCTCATTATTGTGGAGCCAAAAATAAAAAAAAGAAAATTACAGAGGTGACACGTGGATTTTTGGGTGAAAGGGACAAAATTACCCTAGAGGTACACCGGGATTCCCACACTCATGCAACAGACAATAAGGGCTCAATCAAGGAAGAGTCAAAGATTATCAAAATGGTATTTATTTAAATCCCTCTCATCACTCTTCATCAAATCCTTATTCAAAAGGTAACTCCTAATTTTTCTATTTAATTTAAGTTTAATTGCCATGTTAATTGCAAGATATTATTTCACATAATATCTTGCAATTATTCTCCAATTACACCATATCTGGCCGGCCACTATTCTTCAAATAGGGCTGCCACTCCCCTATAAATAACCCTATTATCCCACTAAAAAACTAAGTCATTTGCTACCCACAAAGTCCAAAACACATTCTTCTTAGAATTATGATTTTGACATCAGAGATTCTTCGGCAAAAGCCCCCTATTCATCGTGGGCGCATGAGACTTTTGGCCTTAATCTTAGGTGTTATTATTTTGCAGGTGCACTTTCGTCAAAGGAGAAGACGGCAGAAATTTGCATCCACAAATTGGTGCTTTCATTAAGAGTTTGATTCACAAGCTCGAAGAAGATTCTCGCATTCAAAGTTTCTCATTTCTTGTTCATTTGTAGATTTTTCGTATGTTTTTATTCCTAGAATTATAATAAAGTTCTTTAAATAAATGTAAAAGAAAAGTACAATGACTAGAAATTCGGAAACCACAATGAACGGAACTTTCTATGTTTAAGGATTTGGAAAAGGATGGAGATCGAGGCATAGCCCCACCACAATGATCCATGAGGCTCAATGTGACAACGAATGGAGCGGCACCATGCCTATGGGGAACCACCGTGGCTATGTCAACGAGCAGCAACCACCGTGGCAACTCACGGTGATACCTAAGCCCACGATGAAGGCATCACCTTACAGCCGCAAGCCCAACCCCGTACCATAGTGCAGCAACGAGCCCAGACCCTCGCCACAAGAGAGTCCAGTATGGCCCTGCGCAAGCAAGCTCAAGTTGCAGTAGCAGCTGCCAAGGCAGTGACTTAAGACCAGCAGGCCTAGGACGTCACGCAGGCCCAAGCAACACCAAGGGGAGCCCAACGCCTATGTGCTTCAGTGGCCCAACCAGCACCCACAGTCCGACCTATGCTGACGACTCGGCTCGCTCCTACAGTCCAACCCAAGATCCAGCCCATTCCCGTGGCCCTCCTAGCAGTTGAAACCTGTCCAAAACCAGTTTAACTGTCCCGACTTCAGATTTATGGACTGATGATTGAACCGGGGGTATTTTCACTTCATTTCTCCATAGATTTGACATATGCCAACTCAAATCTTGCGCCCAGAGTTCATTTCACTTCCACTACTCAAGGAGACACATACCGTCCAAGTTCTTCCAACCTATATGGTGAACAACACTTGTCTTAACAAGTTATAGAGTTGACAAGTGCCCTCGCGCAGCAGATGACCTTGGTGAATTAGCCCTTGTAGCGTACCGAGATGTAGTGTGCCCCAAACAAGGTGTCTCAAAGTAGGATAAGGGTAAACAACGAACCTCTCCAGCGGTGTCCCGCAAGCAGCCACTCGACTAGTCACGAACTGAGCCTTCTGGCAATGTACACTTCTGATTGGGCCTTCCAGATAACGTATACTCTCGCCTTAGCACGCGGAGGAGCATGCACTCTCGGTTAGGCCCATGGACGAGTATACATTCACTATTAGGGCCATACTTCGATAATCAACATGAGCAACCTTTCAGGTGAAGTGTTCATTCACGACTAGGTCTATAAGGAGTATCATTCACCTCATATTAGAGTAGGCAACATGAAGGACAGAGGGAAGTAGTCACACATTTCGGCTCAAGTTCAACCGGCGGTTTGCGAGAAATTCGCTCGCTTGCTAGGAAAGTACCATATGCACCGCAGTCGCAGCATAGACGACCGGAACACATGGAAGAGCAGCTTAGATTAGTAGGTCAGGACCGGAGGCAGTTGAGAGCTCTGCTACATCAATAAAGGCATATTCAAGAAGAAGTAGAGAAGCTTATGACCGAACGATTACGTGATTTCCAATGTAACAAGGTCATTGACGAGGCACTACGACGAGATATGACCAACATAAGCAGGTTACCCTTCACATATGAGATTGAGTAGGCAGAGCCTCCACACAAGTTCAGCATGCCACATTTCACATCCTTCAAAGGAGATAGAAACTCGGAGAGACACCTAAAACATTATCAAAATGTAATGATCTTCTACTAGAACAACGACACTCTCATGTGAAGGATATTTGCCACCATTTTACAAGAGGAAGCGCAAGATTGGTTCTACACCCTGTTGCCACAATCCATCTGGAGTTTCGGTGAGCTTTCTTTGGTTTTCATCAAGGAGTATTCATCCTACTGCTTGATCAAGAAGAAGTCCAACTATTTGTTCAACGTCAAGAACAACCCAAATGAGTCACTTTACGACTATGTGAAGAGGTAAAGCAGAGAAGGCAAAGATAGTCGGATGCAACGACTCAATATCTAGTGCAGCCTTCCAAAAAGGACTCCCAGTGACCACCAACTGTTCGGAGAATTGACCATGAAAGAAGATCTAACTCTGGCATACTCTTTTGCTCTAGGAGAGAAGCATACACTTTAGGAAAAGGCTCAGAGAGTAGACAAGGCACCCGAGCAGCCTCTAAGAGAATCGGCAGTAGCTTAAAAGACGGAGAACGGGAAGCAATACAACAACAAAAACATGCAGGAGGCCAAACGCAGGGATCGATCCCCAACTAAAGGAGGCCCAACGTCGAAGAATTATTTTAAGTTCTCAATCTCGATCCACCAAATCCTCCGCGACATCGAGAGCGAACCATGGTTCAAGCTGCCAAAGTAATCAAGGGGAAATACCTCCAAGTTGGAGCACACCAAGTACTGCGCATTCCATCGAGGTCCTGGTCACACAATTGGTGACTGCTACACTTGGAAGAACTACCTAAAGAATTGGTGAAAGAAGGCAAGGTCGACAGATACTTGGATAAGCCAGTTGCGCATCCTAGAAGATACTCTTATGCCGCCAACCAAGACAATCCGGATCAATGGCATCTTCGCCAAATCCGAGCATTTGGGGGCCACCAACAACTCCAAGAAGAGGAAGATCCAACAGGCTCTATTAGGCTCTCAGGTTCAAGCAGTCAACACCCAACTTGGACCCATCGTTGGCTTTACTAAGCAAGACATAGCAGATGTTGACTTTGGCATGATGTTTATGGCCAACCTGCCATCCACAAGCATGCTGTTGATTTTGTTCTCTCTCATGTACCTAGAGATGAAGAGATGACGGCTGTGAGGCTTTGATCCCAACATCAAGTCTTCGTTAGTGAACTTGATTGCATCATAGGCGACACATCATGTGGCATACTCATGTGGTCGAAGCTTTAAGCCTTTGTCCTTGTTTTCTTGCACTTCGTGGTCGTCAGGACTCACTAAGACCACTACTAGTGCTTTTTGCATCTCCTTGGGCAATCGTAGTGCTTACTCGATGCTAAAGTATATTGGAAAACCTTCTTTGGGCTTGATGATCTTTTCTTCTTCGACGACGATAACTTTGTCTTTTGAGGGCTCTTCTATCTCTATTTAAACCATGTGATAGGCAATGGTAGTGCACTGTTGGAAGAAGTCTTTCAAGAAGTACTCATGCAAGTAGATGAGAATACATAGCTTTTGCTTCATAGGCTCCCCAGCGTATGTTGGCTTGGCAGCTCTTATGCTCTTTTTGGGTTTCCTATTGTTGCAGAGGCGGTGCTTTCTCCCTTGTTCTACCTTTGGCTTTATGGCTTGTGGTCTTGGCTTCCTTGTCTTTTGTAGGTCACCAATGTCCACAATTCTTCATCGTTGGTAGGTGCATTTTGGTCGCTTGCCCCCAATGATGGTTGTACGTAAGGTGCCATATGACTTGAGCATGGACGAGAGTGGTTAGACATTACTTAGAGACGCAAGGGATCGAAGGATCCAAATTCAATCGTAGTAGTATATGTTGTGGCTGTGTCTTCAAGGTCATGCTCGATCTGTCCTTGTTGTGCCAGCTCCATGATGAGTTTCTTGAGAATGAAGCACTTGCCAACAGGATGACTCAAGATACAATGGTATTTGTAATACCTAGGATCGTTAATGCGATTCATCTCTTCGAGGCGCTTGCATTCGGGTAGCTCGATCACCTTCTTTTCCAGCAAGTCATCTAACATTGCAGCCATTTCAGAGTTAAGAAAATGGTACTTCTTCTGCTCTAATTCCCTCAAGGTGTTCTTCTGCTCTCATTCGTTTTGTTCTTCGATGAGATCTTGATAGGTGCGGAAGAGTTCCTGATGGGGGTAGTGTTGATGGTAAAACGTTCCTTGGCGGGCTTCTTCCCAGTTGTCCACTTTCAGAGCAAACACCTTGTCCATCCTAAAGTCGATGATTGGCTCATTTTTCCCATGATTGGCAATACTCAGCGCCATGTCGTGGGATCGAGTTGCCAACTCCTAAAACGTTCTCGGTTTTATGCTGTGGAGGATGTAATGTAACCCCAAGTGCATGCCTTAAACGCATATCTCAATGGTAGAGATTTCAAAAAGTTGATCTTTACAATTCAGACTTAATGAATGCCACATATATTGATGTAGTCGACAACAGGTTCATCCTTCAACTGTTTCATACTTGTTAGCTCTAGCATGTTTACGGTGCGGCGAGTGTTGTAAAAGCGATTGAGGAATTCATTTTCAAGCTGATCACAACTGTTGATGGACTCAGGCTCAAGGTCGGTATACTAGTCGAAGGCGTTACCTTTTAGTGAGCATATAAACTACTTGACAAGGTAGTCTTCCTTCGTCCTAGCATTGTTGCAAGTTTCGATGAAATGGGCAATATGTTGTTTGGGATTGCCCTTTCCATCGAACTGCATGAGATTTGGCGGCTGATAACCCCTTGGCATCCTCAAGGAGTCAGTCAATATTTTTAGAATAAGGCTTTGGGTACAGCATGGAGTCATGTGAGCACCCTTCTTACTGCGCCTTGATGATGCTTGTGATAATCTCTTGCAGTTGTTGATAGAGAGAGATCCCATGAATGTTGCAGCTCGGTCCACCTCTAGCTTCTCCTCAGCTTTGTCCATCAGAGGCTCCTCATTTTCGTTAGTTTCCTCCTTTGGTGGATCAGCCTTTGTGTCAGCTTTCTCATCGTGTTGCGCCTCCAAACGGTTGACGAGTGTAGCAATCAGCAAGTCATTCTCCTCCACAATCCTTGTCAGCCTTGCGATTGCTTTGCTCATTTGTGCTAGTTACTTTTCGATTGAAGTCGCACCATTAGTCATGACTTGTATGGCTACGGGATATGGGCTGCTGCTTGAGTCGGCATCGGAAGTTAACGACTCATAGTACCTTCTTGGGCTTTCTTCCTTTGGCGCCTGATAGGATTTTTACCATCTATGCAAATAGGGTTAAAATCACACCAAATACTTGTAAGAGTACAAGGATATTGTAGTATAGATGCTCATGCAAGGTTGTTCTCCACAAGGACTATTTGGACAATTTATGTAAAAACAATTCCTAATCAATTAGTTAAAACTAAAAATTGAGAAAGGTGATTTTGAATTTGGGTAATATTGAAAACGAATTTTAATTAAAAACAAATAGTAAATTTGTCTAAATTAATATGATAAAAGAAAGGAGTTTTAAATACCAATTTATAAAAAACACTAGGGTTCCACCATCACCTAGCAATCCTATGTATTTTTATCAATTACTTATGATCTATACATGCTACTTTGAAGGTTAGGTTTTCCTAATTTATATTCTACTTGGAAGCTCCAACATAGAACGTATATCTAACATGCAATCCGTCCGGACGTTCGGATCAAATATGAACATGAGAGACTCATTATGTTTTATGAAAACCCTTTGAAAAACCATGCAACCCTCAAGACGTAGTGTTCATCTTAGGTGAAATTACAATTATTAATCACAATAAGCTAGCGTCAATTTCAGGGAACCTTCTGACCAAAATTGCATCAATTTATTTTTCTAAATATCCTAATGGTCGTGAATCACTAAGATACTTAGATAGTTTAAAATAGTGATCAATAATTCAAAGTGTCCATGCAATCAATCATAAGCAATTACATAAAAATTACATATTCATTATGCTAAGGCTCAAGGCTTCGCCCTAGCAAAATGAATTAGTTACGCATATTCATAATTGAAATCATAGAAAATATTATTATAGTGAATAAGAATGAAAGCACCTTGAAGTAGAAAATATGATAGCCTTTGAAAACCCTAGCAATTCTATCTCCAAAGTTGCAAAAAGAAAGCGTAGCCAACCTAGGGCCGGCTAAAACCTTAAATATCCCATCCTAAAAAAAGCCCACAATCCTTGAAAACCCTATCTTTTATTCCCACTAGGATACTAAATAATAAAATATCAATATCTTAGAAAATAAAGTCCTAATTAAGCTAGGAGAATCTGCTAAGTAACTATCCAGCCACGTTTTAGCCTCAAATATTCTCCAAATCTGGCCCATAATAGCTTGTTTTGAAAATCAGGACCTTCTGAACACATCTCTACAAGGCCACAAACCCATTCGAGGTCATCTTGGGCTCCAAAAATGCAATTCAAGCCAAAAACGTCACTATTCCCGTACTACGCAATGCTCGTTTATTTTATTGCCAGAAAATAACCGCTTGGCGGAAAAATATGATATTTTGAGATGATCAAGCTAATTGACTTACCAACATCCTCCAATTGGAATTACTCCAAAATTTATCCATTTGATCATGTTTTGCTCCAGAGGAATTCAAAAGTCTTATATTGAAAATACAATTCAAAGTATCAAAATTCTTCCAAAATATACTAAGAATAGGGTTAAATATATAATATAAAATCTACTCATCAATGCCCTTAGCGAGGCCAGGGTGATCATGGACTCGTGCCTTGGGTGCTCATGCTCCTTCGGCATAGTTGATGTAGGGATGGAAGGCAAGGCAGAGAGAGCTCTTGCCTTGCTTTGGGTTGTGACACCCAAAGTGCCACCACTTGAGGCAAGGATATTCTTGTTATTCACGTTGGTTGGTCCCACCGAGTGTGCCAAATTTTTAAACACGAAAATTCTATAACGAATGAAATGAGAACACGTGTACAAGGTAGATTTGTATTGATGAATTTGTAGGGTTACAATCTATATTTACAATTTTCCTCTACTTCAGTCTTCAAATTTGATGTAGATGCATAAGTTGTTAATCCAAGGGTCGTGATTTGTGTCTTGTTTCGTCCGTGGGAGAATTTAGGCATGTTTTGTGTCTTATTTTTAGCCACTTTCCCTTACTTGGCCGAAATCTATAGGGCTTGTTGCCTATTTTGTGAGCAATCTTCAATTCTTACTTGTTTTGTGAAGATGCTTTAGCTTTCTTTCTGGTTTTGGAAGCAATTTGGGCCCCTTGCCAATTTTAAGGAGATTTCTTCCCCTTTGCCGCATTTTAGGAATGCTTTTGAGCTTCCTTTGCTTGTTTTGTGCCACATTTCATTGATGACTTGGCCATTTGTGATGAGTCATATGCCACGTGGAGCTTTGTGATACATTATTTGCATGCAACGAAATTTACATGTCTACATGGCTTTCTTTCCTAACTATAATTTAACATACACAATTATAAATTTCAAAGCTAGTAAAATAGATTTGAAATCATATGCATATTCTGAGGATTGATAAACTATACAATGAGAAAAAATCGAAGTTCAAATGTGACTATTTGAAAATAGGAGGTGCGAAAGGCATGTACATAGACTTTATTTCAAATTATTCAAATCAATTCAAAGAACCTGTTCATGTTATTGGGTTTTTGGAACAAAACACCAATAAACGAAACTATAGGAGCCCAAAAATGCAGGAATTTTTTTTTAAGTGAAAAATGTGTAATTAAAAGGACTACTAGTGCAATTTGATCTTGTATTTAACGATTTGTTGAATGCATGTGGATTATGTTATTTGAGTATTATATGGCTCATGCTATCTGTAGAAAGATGAGATAGAATAATTCAGGCCAAGCATTGCCTATGTGCTATTGCCACTTGACACAGTAGTCAAATGGTGACATTATTATTATGTACTTATAAGTAAGGTTTTAAAAGACTTTAGGTACTAGTCGGATGACGAGTTGGGATCCAGCGCCTACACGGAGTCTAGACGGATGCCTAGACGGACTAGACGGATTTAAATAATTTTATTATATATTACACTTAAAAAGTACATAATTGTGTTTGAATATATAAAATGCAAAATAAAATGATATATAGATTATAAAGTATTAGAACATATTCATAACATTGGAAACAATCATATAATGAGTATTCATCTCAATATTCAACAAGACTCTTACATTTGTCCAAATGAAAGTGGCAACCTAGGCAGGCTAGTCGGACGCTTGGGCGGGTTGGGCGTCCTTTCTTAATTTTCAAACACCTAAGAATTAATCGGAATGACGTCCAGTTGCCTAAAGCATAGGCGGCGTTAAGCAGAAATTTTTATAAGAGTGTTTATAACTATAAATATTGTAAACAAAATTCGTATTTGTGTATCAACACTGGTGTCCTATTATTAGTGAACTTATAGGACAAAAAAAACAAAAAAAAAAGTATCATTAAACTTCAAAAAATAAAAAATAAGACCATGCAGCAAGAGAAGCTCCACGCCATGTGAGACGGCATAGCCCCAAAAAAGAAAAATGATTCAATTAAATAAATCTGTACCAGTACTCAAAAAATAAAAAACAAATAAACCTGCACCAACCCTTTTTAGTAATCTTATTTTGCAATTGCGTATTGCCAACTCAAACTCTTTTGCCAGGATCTCATTGTCCTGATATATAAAACAAAGAAATGGAATTTTCTAGTATGCATCAGCACAAAAAGTGTACATTGAATTTTCAACTGCACATCCGAATTTTTTATTAATCTGATGCGTGCAAGAAAATCCATTATTTTTGTTTTATATATCAGACAATGATATCCTGGCAAAAGAGTTCGACTTGCCAACCTATAAAACACATCATTTGTGAGAGTGGTGCATGTACGCAGAAATATTCAAAGATAAGATGGGTTCCAAGGAATTAGCCAATGATAAGCCTCATGTTGTTTGCATTCCCTTTCCAGTTCAAAGCCACATAAAGGGAATGCTCAAATTTGCTAAACTCCTCCACCATAGAGGCGTTCACATAACCTTTGTCAACACTGAGTTCAATCACAACCGTTTCCTCAAGTCTCTAGGACCCAACTCCCTCCACGGCTTGCCCGATTTTCGGTTTGAAACCATACCAGATGGCCTTCAAAGTTCAGATGAAGACACCACTCAAAATGTGTTTTTGCTTGGTGAGGCCATCAGAAAAAATTTCTTGGCTCCATTTCTTGAGCTCCTAAAAAAACTGACTCAATCATCAACTTCCAACAATGATTGTCCTCCAGCGAGTCACATTGTTTCGGATGGTTGGATGGCTTTCACCGTTCCGGCAGCTGAAGAAATGGGAATCCCTGTCGTACTCTTCTTCACTATGTCTGCAAGCAGCTTAATGGGTTTCAATCAATTTCCTACTTTGGTGGAGAAGGGACTTACCCCTCTAAAAGGTGAAAGAAATGAATATTTTACATTGAAGTAATTAATTGTTTAGTCCTTAGTTCAATTCTAATTTCTCGTTTCTGAAAATGGTTTTCATTTTCTACTTTGTATACATACATGAGATTCGTCAAATTGGCCAAAGACATGTGCCCCCGCTCTACATCTAAGTTTGAATTCATCTTCCGTACCGTATTAAGTACAGTGTAAACTATCGGTTGGATAAAAACGATAATTCTATTCGGTAAATTGACACACAAAATCAATTTAATCTTTTCAATTGTATATGCAGATGAGAGCTGGCTAACAAATGGCTTTCTGGACCAGGTCATAGATTGGGTTCCAGGATTTGAAGGTATAAGGTTAAGGGATCTTCCAAATAACTTTATCACAACAAACCCTAATAAACTAAACTTCTGCTTGGAGGCAATTGAAAGATTTGGTAAAGGTTCAGCGATTGTTCTTCATACTTTTGATGAATTGGAGCAAGAAGTTTTGGATGATCTCTCATCCATGTTTCCGCATGTTTATGCAATTGGCCCTCAACAATTACTTCTTAATCAGATACCGGAGCACCCTCTGAAGGCTATGGGATATAGTCTATGGAAAGAAGAAACTGAGTGCCTCCAATGGCTAAACTCTAAGGCACCAAATTCCATTGTTTATGTGAATTTTGGAAGTTTAGCAGTCGTGACAACTGAACAACTTGTTGAGTTTGGTTGGGGACTAGCAAATAGTAAGCTTCCCTTCTTTTGGGTAATTAGACCTGATCTTGTTGCCGGTGAATCGACAATTTTTCAACCTGAGTTTTTCGTGGAGACGAAGGAAAGAGGTCTAATAGCAAGTTGGTGTCCACAAGAGCAAGTCCTTGAGCACCCATCAGTCGGAGGGTTTTTAACGCATTGCGGTTGGAATTCAACGATCGAGAGTCTATCTGCAGGTGTGCCTATGCTATGCTTTCCATGCTTTACTGACCAGCAAACCAACTGTTATTGTGTTTGTAATAAGTGGGGTATCGGCATGGAGATAAGTAGCGGTGTCAAAAGAGATGATGTAGAGAAGCTTGTTAAAGAACTAATGGAAGGAGAGAAAGGCAAGCAACTGAAAATTAAGGCCATGGAGTGGAAGAAACTGGCAGAAGAAGCCGCTAGTCCACATGGTTCATCATCCACAGACTTGGACAATTTTGTGAATCAAATGCTACGAAGGAAAAGCTAAGATGTCATGTGTCTATGATAATTTTGTCAAGTCTTCTAGTGGACGCTAGATTGTTTTTCTTCTTATAAGTGTAAATAAGATTTTCCTGAAAAAGATGAAAAGAAAAACCTATAGAAAGTAATGTTGTATTTGTTTATTTGTGGGGTACGTAAAATCTGTGTGTACTCCTTTACAAAGAAATTCTTCTGTTTCGATCTCCAAGCTTGAGTTATATCCAAATGACGACGAACACTTTATCTTGAACTGAATATGGGCTTTTGTGAATTGTCATCAAGGCTAGACCTTGAGCAAAAGCCATGGGAGCATGAAGAGTGTAATGTTGCTTACGTTTCTTAGGCTTTAGTTGATGAAACTAACGATCTGCATGCACTTGTGTGTCGTATACATAGTAATTTTCCACATCTTGTTGAGTAGTTTAGTTTCAAATTTGCAATTGTTGCAATCTATGTTGATGACATGAATCTCATTGGAACTCCTAAGGAGCTTGAAAAGGTTGTTGCACACCCTCAATTAGAATTTGAGATAAAGTATCTTGGGAAAACTTGATATTGCCTTGCTCTTGAGAGTGAGAATTGTTCTTACAACATTTTGGTCTACTAATCGAACTACACCACTAAGATGTTACGCCGTTTTAGTGAGGATAAAGTGCTACTTTCAAGTACACCCATAGTCGTTTGTACGTTTGGTGCACAACAAAACTCATTCTATTCAAGGGAAGATGATGAAGAAGTTTTGAAATCCGAAGTTCAGTAGCTAATGCATTTGGCACTTTGTTGTATAGCTCAATGCACAAGGCCAGAGATCTCCATCGTTGTGAATCCTTTAGCAAGATAAATACAACCACGGGCAGACATGCAAACACTAAAAAGGTGTTAAAGAAATTCTACAATACCTTATAGGTATCGTGGATTTAAGTTTATTCTATCCCTACGCAATTCTCGAGTGAAGTCGCTGCCCTTTCGGTCCTCGTTTTGAATCTTGCCTTGTTGGTTATGCTAATGCTTATCGAACCCGCACATGACAAGATTCTCAATGGGTTATGTCTTTACTGTTCTTGGGACCGCAATATCTTGGAGGTCTACTAAGAAAACTCTAGTTGCTTCATCTTCAAACCATGTCAAGATACTCACCCTATATGAGGCCGCTCATGAGTGTATATGGTTGACAGTTGTGGTCGAGCATATTAGAAGCACATGTGGATTGTGTTCTATCTTTGACATCCCAATAACTATATTTGAAGATAACTCTACATGTATAGACCAGATTCGAAAATGAAACATCAAAGGAGACCAAACCAAGCACATTACGTCAAAGCTCTTCTTCTCTCATCAACAACAAGAGCATCAGAAAATCAAAATCAAGCAAATTTGTTCCCTAGACAACCTCGTCGATCTCTTCACCAAGTCATAGCTGAAGTCCCCTTTTTAGAAGTTTGTATGAGGAATTGGAATGCGTAAACTACCTGATTTACACTACTTGCAGTCAATTACAAAGTTTTGTCAAACTCATGGGGAATATTTAGTAAACACTAAGTTGACCTTAGTGTACACTTTTTTTTCTTAGTTCCAGAGCACTTTTCTCATTGAATTTTTCTAACCTGACAAGGTTTTTGTGAGGCACTTATAATGGGGAGGTCATACCTTGATGTAAGCGTTAACTGCCACTTGATTACCACAAGCATAGATAATGCACTTCTCAACTTTTTCTGTGAGACTTTGGGATTTGTCCCATTGCGTTTTACCATTGTAGGTTTTTGTTAGTTTATGTTTCCCTACATGCAATCCTAACTTAGATTTGTGTGTGTACTGCCTATGCCAATTGAAGATTTCAACAATCATTCATGAAGACCTAACACTACTGCTTCTTAAGCTTTACGCGCTCAAGGGGGAGTGTTGTAGTTAATACTGTTTAGGAATGTGATTGTGCAAACCTAGAAGTAGATTCCAATAGGATTTGAGAGGTCAAATCTCAATATGACTTGTATTACTTGTAGGGCAACTAATTAAAGCTCATGTGATTAGTATAAAGAAAGTGATAAAGCCATAAGCAAGCATGTGCAATCCACAACCATTGAGATATCTCCACTCTCTCTCTCTCTCTCTCTCTCTCTCTCTCTCTCTCTGTTTGGGCCCAAAATATTGGTTTGGGCAGAGCACTAAATTGTTCTCGACCCGGAGGTCGTACTTAGGAGTCATTGGGGGACATCCAGTTTATGGGCCACATAACCAAGGCCGACCGTGTCCTATTAGGAATCCATGAGTAGTTGAATCCTGATACGAGAAGGAGTTTCGATAAGATAAGGATGTTGGAGTTTGGGATTGAATCCGGCTTGATAACGGGTTGAGTTCAAAGTCTTAGTAGGAGTAGGATTGGCCGAGATAAAGGGGGATCGAGGAAAGGAGTCCTGATCCGAGAATGGTTGTGATTCGATCGGAAGCAGGTTAGCCACTATAAATAGGGGGAGAAGGACACCATTCAGGGCCCCTCTAATTGAACACACAAATTGCCCTGCGTAAACCCTCGCTTTCGCGAAACCTCTCAACAACCTTGAGATTTTTATTTTCTTTTTTCGTCGAAACATCTTCAGTTTGGATAAACAGCACTATGAAGGCAACCAGCGAACATCTTCAGTTTGGATAAACAGCACTGTTACAATAGAATCAGCCGACCGTGGAGCACCTTCAGTTTGGATAAACAGCACTGCGTCCAGGTCCACCGGTTATCTATCCAAGTCTCGGTCGAGAAGGATTTTCGTGTCCTTATTGGCAGAGGTCATCTCATTAGCCTTCTCGGCGAAGTGAGGTGTTACAAATTACTGGGCTCGGCAGATTGAACACCGAGTTGTTTATGATTGGTTATTCACAAGTAGGTTTTAGAGTTCGGCATTCTGACGGCCGAACCACTTTCACAATCAAGACGTACATTTGTTTTGAGTACTTATGCCCATGTAGTCTGGTGTCGATTTGGCGTGCTTATACTTTAACGAATATAATCACTGTGACCGAATCTGGTGCCGACAATTTGTGAACTTCGCTGAACTAGTAGCTTTGTCTTCAATCTCTAGAACCCGAAGGCCGAGAGTGTTCCTTCCTCAGCCGCAGTCGCAAGATCGAGAAGTCAGCCGCGCGCTCAACGCAACATCAACATATTTCACTCCTCGGCCGAGCTCAGCCGACGAGTTGGCACACCCCACATACAACCGAAGGACGTAGTTGGCTCTGGGCTCGAGGCAGATGGATGCATGTGAGCTGCACTGGGCTGACATAAAGAAGCCTTTTTCAATTTTTTTTTTAATTTTTATTTTATTTTTCTGTTAATTCATTCTCTGTTTAGTTATTTTCTTTCATTTTTATTTTCATGTTTTACATAGTTTAGTTTATCTTAGTTCCAGTTTTTTTTTTTAGTTTGTTCTTTCTTTTCCACACCTTGAGGACAATGTGTGATTTACGTTTAAGGGTGGGAAATAAGAAATTTTAGGTTTTTAAACTTCACCTCGTCGGCGCCGTCTCTCTCCTTTCTCTCTGCACCGAGGGTCCGAGACCCACATACACACACGCACACCATCGCACCTGCTTCAAATTTTGTGTGTTTCATCTCGTCTTCTATTTCATTTTGATACCTAGATCGGAGTCTAGGGTCCTGTTTTACAGTCGGCCGGAGCTGTAGAAGCTCCGGCGTTCTTCTCCAAGTAGCACAGTTCCAAAATATCGCGATAATTTCGGAAATATCGCGATATTATCGATATATAAATGGACAAGGTGAAGGTTAATTCCATATTAAAGTCTTTTCTATTTATCGTCAATTAAACATTAATTCACGAATTATACTTTGAAAATTTGCATTATATATAAATGATTATGGTGTGTTTAAACTTCTTTCATTAATTACTACATATTTTCTACACTCACAATGTTTGTCAGCTCGCTATATAATCAACTTGATAATGTTAAATCCATCATGCAATGCATTTCCTTCCAATTTTTTGTGATAAACTAATAGATAATTGACTAAATAAACATCCTGCAAAGTTTCAATAAAAATTTCCAAGTTTTTCTTACAATTTCCGTGGTTTTCATGTAATTTTTATCGATATCGATATTATCTCGATATTTCCATCGATATTTCCGTGTTTTTAGACTACCGATATTTCCGATATTACCGATATTTTCTTCCTTGATCGGCAGAAAGTGTACATCAGAATCCTGGTCCATTGAATTTTTAACCGCATATCCCAACATTTTATTTGTTTGATGCGTACTAGAAAATTCCAATTTTTTTGTTTTATATATCAGGACAATGAGATCCTGGCAAAAGATTTTGATTTGCCAACATATAAAACACATCATTTGTGAGAGTGGTGCATACACATACATAAAAAAAGGTCGTACCCAGTGCACAAGGCTTCCGCTTTACGCAGGGTCTGGGAGAGGTGAATGTCGGCTAGCCTTACCCCCATTTATGGAGAGGTTGCTCCCAAGTCTCGAACCCGAGACCTACCGCTCATGAGCGAAGGCACTTGCCATCACACCAAGTGCGACCTCTGCATACACATACATACGCAGAAATATTGAAAGATAAGATGGGTTCCAAGGAAGTAGCCAATGATAAGCCTCATATCGCTTGCATTCCCCTTCCAGTTCAAAGCCACATAAAGGGAATGCTCAAATTTGCTAAACTCCTCCACCATAGAGGCGTTCACATAACCTTTGTCAACACTGAGTTCAATCACAACCGTTTCCTCAAGTCTCTAGGACCCAACTCCCTCCACGGCTTGCCCGATTTTCAGTTTGAAACCATACCAGATGGTCTTCAAAGTTCAGATGAAGATACCACTCAAAATGTGGCTTTGCTTGGTGAGGCCGTCAGAACAAATTTCTTAGCTCCATTTCGTGGCCTCCTAAAAAAACTGACACAATCATCAACTTCCCACAATGATATTCCTCCAGCGAGTCACATTGTTTCGGATGGTTGGATAGCTTTCACCATCACGGCGGCTGAAGAAATGGGAATCCCTGTTGTACTCTTCTTCACTATTTCTCAAGCAGCTTGATGGATTTCAATCAATTTCCTGCTTTGGTGGAGAAGGGACTTACCCCTCTCAAAGGTGAAAGAAATAAATATTTTGCATTGAAGTAATTAATTGTTTAGTCCTTTTTTCTAATTTTAATTTATCGTTTCTGATCGAATGGTTTTCATTTTTTATCTTGTATTTCTGAAAGAAACAAATACATAGATTTGTCAAGTTGGCTAGAGGCATGTGCCACCCGCTATGCCTCTAAGTTTGAATTGATCTTTCGTATTGTATAAGTACAGTGTAAACTATCGCTTGGATAAAAACAATAATTCTATTTGGTACTTCATTGACACACAAAATCAATTTAATCTTTTCATGTGCATATGCAGATGAGAGCTGGCTAACAAATGGCTTTCTGGACCAGGTCATAGATTGGGTTCCAGGATTTAAAGGTATAAGGTTAAGGGATCTCCCAAACAACTTTATCACAACAAATCCTAATGAATCACTAGACTTCTTCTTGGAGGTAATTGAAAGACTTGGTAAAGGATCAGCAATTGTTCTTCATACTTTTGATGAATTGGAGCAAGAAGTTTTGGATGATCTCTCATCCATGTTTCCACGTGTTTATGTAATTGGTCCTCAACAGTTACTTCTTAATCAGATACCGGAGCACCCTCTGAAGGCCATGGGATATAGTCTATGGAAAGAAGAAACGGAGTGCCTCCAATGGCTAAACTCCAAGGCACCAAGTTCCGTCATTTATGTGAATTTTGGAAGTTTAGCAGTCGTGACAACTGAACAACTTGTTGAGTTTGGTTGGGGACTAGCAAATAGTAAGCTTCCCTTCTTTTGGGTAATTAGACCCGATCTTGTTGCTGGTGAATCGACAATTTTTCAACTTGAGTTTTTCGTGGAGACGAAGGAAAGAGGTCTAATAGCAAGTTGGTCCACAAGAGCAAGTGCTTGAGCACCCATCGGTCGGAGGGTTTTTAACGCATTGCGGTTTGAATTCAACGATCGAGAGTCTATCTGCAGGTGTGCCTATGCTATGTTTTCCATGCTTGACTGACCAGCAAACCAACTGTTATTGTATTTGTAATAAATGGGGTATCGGCATGGAGATAAGTAATGGTGCCAAGAGAGATGAAGTAGAGAAGCTTGTTATAGAATTAATGGAAGGAGAGAAAGGCAAGCAACTGAAAATTAAGGGCATGGAGTGGAAGAAACTGGCGGAAGAAGCCACTACTCCACATGGTTCATCATCCACAAACTTGGACAATTTTGTGAATCAAGTGCTTCGAAGAAAAAGCTAAGATGTCATATGTCTATGATAGTTTTGTCAAGTCTCTAGTGGATGCTACATTGTTTTTCTTCTTATAAGTGTAAACGCAATAAAGATCAAAAGAAAAACGTACAGAAAGTAATGTTATATTTGTAGGGTACGTAAAATCTGTGTCCTCTTTTAAATAGAAATTCTTCTGTTTCGATCTCCAAGCTTGAGTTAGATTATTTTGAACTGAATATGGGCTTTTGTGAAATGTCCTTGAGCAAAAGCCATGGGAGCATGAAGAGGAACGATCTGCATGCACTTGTTATCGTATACATAGGAAATTTCCACATCTTATTGAAGAACTCTAGAAGTGCTTGAGTATGTTCGTACTTGCCCTTGCGTGGTTGAATGGCACACGTGGTAGCTCCGTTAGGTCTCGTTTCGAATTGCTTCTCCAAAAAAGACACTTATGTTGATAAGCACAGTGCTTTTTTTATAAACACAATAAAGAAGCATTTGGGATTAGCCCGGTGGTAAATGTGGGTAGAGTGATAAGTAAGAGTAAACTAGGTACAAAGTTCAAAACTTGATGCAACAAAAAAAAAAGCACCTAATTAGAAGACGCTAACAAGAGTTGGAAGTATTCAATGTTTTTCAGCTAAATGAAGTAAAAAACGATTTATTTTGTTTGGTGTTTTGGTCATTACATAGCAGTCTTAAACGTACCCTAAAAGCCAGTAGGTCGTATTGCAACTAAAACTTGAAAAATGAAAACAACTTAATATTCTTTCTGTTATAAACTTCTAGTTTAAGTGTGATTGTGTAAATCCTAGATTAGATTTGATTCTAATAATTCTTCTATATGGACTTGTATTCCAAGGAGGAGAAGGATTTCTTCTCTCTCTTATTATTATAAATAAAGGCATTGCGTAGGGGGAATAACACACATTCCTTTACACAGCCCTACAAACACATCTCTCTCTATTCTCTCTGTGCTGCGGGCCCCCTTCCCCTGTCAGTTAAATATAGACTACAACATGTTATCAGCACGCTCCTACTACTGCGCTTAAGAATCTAACATGGAAGCCTTCTTCTGCTCAAGCATCAAATTATTTAATGAATATGCATTGAATTAATATGGAATTGAAAAAAAAATTATTATAAAGTTTTCTTTTAGGGTTTCGTTGAAAACATATCCATGTCGTTGGGCTTCTTTTCCCCCGAGCCAAGAACCCGAACCTGGAGCCACAGCTCCAGGCCCAAACCCTAAACCTGATGCCTAGACGACGTTGTCTCCCTTGAACAGTCAAGTAGCATGGCTTTCAACCATGCTCAGCCACCTCCGGCTACCTCCTCGACAACATGCAATCGTCACCGACAAGTCTTTGCTTGAAATTTGATGTTTTTCTTTGAAATTCAAATCACAAATTTCTAGGGTTGTACAACGTTGAGAGTTTTTCACTCTCCATTCAATTTTATGAGTTGTCGTTGCACCCACTGAAGTTCATAATTATTTTGAAACATGACGTTTCTAGAAACATGCCTTGTTTGAAAACCTGAAGTTTTCCTTAAAAACATCACCCATGAAAACCCAAAGTTTTTTTCATGTAAATTTAAACCAATAAATGTCTATTAGAACCTAAATGTTCTACCCCTATGTGAATGGATTGATATTCTTCTCCAATACACCAATCGCATCTTGTCCATTTATTTTGTGATGGGAACATGTTGAATTTGAACAAACTCGACTTCACCACTTAGAGGTCCTTGGAATGAACTACCTCAAGAGGGTCCAAGATGTGAAGCTCCACCTCACTGCAAAGAATTTACATCCCACCATTGAAGATGAGACGGACAATCTAGTTGGCGAAGCTGAGAAAGCCACTGCCATAATCTTCATCCGAAGACATATTCATGATGCACTGCAAACCGAGTACCTTGCTGATGAGGATCCACAAGCACTATGGGTCACTTTGGTTGATTGTTTTGATCACCAAAAGTGATTGGCAACATTTGCGCTTCCAAGAATGAGTATAATTCTGAAGTTTGTTGAATTTGATCACTTCTCAAGTTCTGTAACGAGACCTTGACCAAAGAGGATCTCCTGAAGAAGACCTATTCGACCATCTCTACTACTAATATTGTCCTGCATCAACAATATAGGGCTCAGAAGTTCATTACGTTCTCGGATTTAATCTATGTTTTACTTCTCACTGAAAAGCTCAACCTACTGGGGCAACTACTATGCCTGAAAAGCCCAAAATGTCAAAATAGACGTGGTAGGGGCGGCCAGAAACAACCCCGTCAAGGTCAACAGAGCCAAAGCCCATCTAATGGAGGAAACAAAGCCCAGACATGCCCTAACCTCACTCCCAAGGCCCCAAACTTCAAGAATAAGGGAAAAACACATGAAACCATGGATGCGAATATGTGCTATCATTGTGGTTCAAAGGACCATTGGTCCCATGTTTGCTAAGCTCCCCAGAAAGTTGTAGCTGAATATCATTCTCGTCATAAGAAGTTTGAATCAAACTTTCTGCAAGTGGATGAACCGAAGAGTACCAAAATGGAGGTTTCTGACTTTCAAGAGGCTATTACCCTATGGAAGATTATAATCTTAGACATAAACTATTTTTCTAGTTGAAATGTAGACATTGGGGCCGAATTCCACCTAGTGGCCAAACCCCCTTGTGTTTTTTGTTTAATTTTGAACAATTTTCTTTTATGTTTGGATTATTTGTTGGTGATTTGTTTTTTGGATATTAAGTTTTAATAAATTACCATCCTTGAATACTTAAAATTATTTTGAATGGATATTTGTTTTTAGAACTTTTATGCATGTGGCCGATTCAAATTAATTTTCATTCTAGGTATGACTAATGGGAAAGCTAGTTGTCTGGCAAATAGAGCAACAACGCACACCGTTTTGTATGAACGCATCTATTTCACTAACTTCATACCTAAGAATGCACCTCTGACAACCCTCTCATGCCCATCCAACCTGATCGAATGATACTGTAAGGCACGTATAATGTTGTCCAATGGTACAATTTTGACCATTGATGAGGCACTTTATTCTCCGCGTTCCAGAAGAATGTTGTTGAGTTTTAAGGACATTAGAGATTATAATTACCACGCTGAAACCTGTACAAAATGGAGTTGAATTTATGTGCATAATTTCCAATGAATATGGCTAGAAGCATATTCTAAAGAAGATAGAGCGTATCCTGAGTGATCTGTATACTACGACTATACGCCCTATAGAAAGCCACTATGTGGCTGGCCTTACCTCTAGGACTGCGCACGAAATTACACTTTCACATGATCGTTTAGGACACCCTAGATGAACAACGATACGTCATATCCTCAAATCATCACACGGGCATCCACTAACCCAAAGTTTAGGTTCGATTCAAGGAATCGCATGTCAAATCTGTTATATAGGAAAGCTTATTATTAAGCCTACTTATGACAATATTCGTTTGAATCCTCTTATTTTTTCTACAAAGGATTTAGGGGGACATTTGTGAACCGATTCACCTTCTATACAGACCATTTAGATATTTTATGGTTTTGGTTGATGTTTCCACACGTTGGTCACACGTGTGCTTGTTGTCCACAAGGAACGCTGCATTCTCTAAACTATTGCCTCAGGTTATCAAGCTTAGGGCTCACCACCTTGATTATCTGATCAAATCTATTCGATTGGATAATGCTGGAGAATTCACATCTAAAACTTTTGACAATTATTACATGTTGATTGGGGTTAAAGTTAAACATCTAGTACCCCATGTTCACACCCAGAATGGCCTGGCAGAGGCATTCATTAAGTGCTTTCAAATGATTGCTCGATCATTGGTCATACGTACCAAGTTCTCGATCACTGCTTGAGGCCATGCAATATTGCATGCAGCCATGTTGGTCCGCCTGAGGCCTGTTGTAACCCAACCATATAGCCTATTCAGTTGGCTACCAGATATGAACCCAACATATCGCATATGCACGATTTTTGTTGTGCCGTCTATGTGCCGATTTCATCGCCCTTACGTACAAAATGGGGCCTCAGAGAATGATGGAAATTTATGTTGAATGTGATTCTCTTTCGATTATTCGTTATTTAAAACCTTTGACAGATGATTTATTTACCGCTCGTTTTGCAAATTGTCACTTATATGAGATAGTCTTCTCGTCATTAGGGGGAGATAAGAACGTTAACGTTCCTGAAGAACGACGCGAATTAACGTGGACGACTCCCACTTTGTCTCATTTAGATCCTCACAATGCTCAATCTAAAATTGAAATGCAGCACATATTAGATCTTCAGAGCATAGCTCAAAGCATGCCAGATGCTTTCACCGATCTAGCGCAAGTGATAAGACCACATATTCCATCTACGAATGTGCATACAAAGATAGATGTACCAAATGTACAATGGACTTCCCTCCTGGAGGCCTGGGATGCCAACTTTGGCAATCCATGTAAATTAACGGCTAGCCAACATCTGTCCCTACACAAAAATGTGGCAAACTTCTTGATTCAAAGGATTCACACCCTCGGAAGAGGAAACCCATAGCACAGGCACCTGAAAAGCCTACCATGAATCCGACTATTGCTTACTCATTCTATCCAACTCATAAGGAAATTCTAGATTACGGAAGTGTCCTTGAATAGAGGAATACACCTCTTGAGAATCATGAGATTTTGGTCTATAATACTAGCTTAGATGATGTTTAATGTAGAAATGAGATGATCGTCGACGATGCATTAGCATATGCAGTAGCTACTGAAATCATGTTGAGTGATGACATTAAACCCCGTTTCGTTGATGAATGTCGACGTAGAACCGATTGGTCAAACTGGAAATAAGTAATCCAAGTCGAACTCGATTCGCTTACGAAACGTAAGGTGCATGGACCTGTAGCTCCTACTCTTCCACGTGTGAAGCTCGTTGGCTACAAGTGGGTTTTCGTTTAGAAGCGTAATGAGAAGAACGAAATTGTACGTTACAAAGCTCCTTTTGTTGCGCAAGGCTTCTCACAATGCCTTAGGATTGAGTATGACAAAACTTATTCACAATTTATGGATGTGATTACTTTTCGCTACCTTATCAGTTTGGTAGTTTTCAAAAAAACTAAGTATCTAGCTGATGGACATAGTAACTGCGTATCTATATAGGGATCTTGATACCGAAATTTATATGAAAGTTTCTGAAGAACTTACATTGACTGGATCAAATATTTCCAAACCCTGGAACACGCTCTCAATCCGGCTAAGGCGTTCACTCTATGGTTTGAAGCAATCCGGAAGAATGTGGTATAACTGCCTGAGTGAGTATTTGACTAGTCAAGGATATGTGGACAATGAACTATGCTCTTGTGTGTTCATTAAGAA
The DNA here is from genome assembly GCF_916048215.2 of Malus sylvestris. Lineage (NCBI taxonomy): Eukaryota > Viridiplantae > Streptophyta > Magnoliopsida > Rosales > Rosaceae > Malus > Malus sylvestris. The sequence continues at coordinate 22,458,412 of NC_062275.1, forward strand.
GTCACATTCTGGTTTTGCGATTGTTGCAATATATGTCGATGACATGAACCTCATTGGACTCCTAAAGAGCTCGCGAGAACTGTTGTGCACCTGAAGTAGGAATTTGAGATGAAAGAACTAGGAAAGACTCGATATTGTCTCGGTCTTGAGAAAGAGCACCGTTCGGATGGAATCTTAGTACATCCAACGAACTACACCCATAAGGTGTTGTGCCGCTTTAACGAGGATAAAGCGAAGCCTTCAAGTAGTTATATGGTCATTCGATCGTTAGATGCAAAACGAGATTCCTTCCATCCGAAGGAGGATGATGAAGAGATTTTGGAGCCTGAAGTTCCTTATCTAAGTGCGATAGGCGCTTTATTGTACTTAGCTCAATGTACTAGACTCAACATCTTTTTCCCTAAGATATAGTAATGCACCAATACGCAGACATTAGACTAGTGTTAAAGACATTTTCCATTACTTTAAGGGTACTACAAATTTGGGTTTGTTCTACCCCTACGAATCCTCGAGTGATGTCGCACCCCCTTATCTCGAGTCGATTCTCACCTTGTTGGTTATGCTGACGCAGGATACTTATCTGATCCGCATAAGGCACACTCTCAAATGGGTTATGTCTTTACCATTGGACACACCGCAATCTCTTGGAGGTCAACTAAACAGAACTTAGTTTCCATTTCATCTAACCATGCTGAAATTCTTGCCTTACATGAAGCAACTCAGGAATGCTTTTGGTTGAGAGCAGTTGTGCGCCATATTCAAACCTCCTACGATCTTTACCCCGTCGTTGATATCCCGATGACAATCTATGAAGACAATGCATAATACATTGAACAGCTCAAGAAGGGTTACATCAAATGAGACAACATCAAGCACATTGCGCCGAAGTTCTTCTTCTCATATCAATAACAACAGCATCAGAAGACTGAAGTCACGTAAATCCGTTCACAAGACAATCTGGTCGACCTCTTCACCAAATCATTATCGAGGCGACGTTTAAGAAGTTTGTTCAAGGAATTGGTATGCATAAACTTTTTGATTGTAACATTGCTAGTTCTCTTTGGAATTTTGTCAAACTCAAGGGGAGTATCCTAAAATATACTTGCTTGATCTTAATGTACTATTTTTCCCTACGATTAGGAGCATTTTTCCCACATGATTTTTGCTACCTAACTAGGTTTTAATGAGGCACCCACCTTAGGTTGATCATATCCCTGATGACGTCCCGTAGACATTTCATTTGACTTTGCATTACTCACACATTTTTCCTTAGACTATGGATTATGTCCCTACTCGGGTTTTTACCATAGCCTTAGGGTTTTTTGTGAGACTTATTTCCTTATGCAAGTTCCTACCTTATTGAGAATAGCGTGTTCCCACAATCAGTGTCGATGAGTTGACTTCCTCAACCTCTACATGATGCCGAATCTACTTGAGTATTTACACACTCAAGAGGGTGTTAACCACATTATAAAAGATGAAGAATTGGTACACATGAAGATAATAGAGAGAAACAAGATAGATTATATTGATTGATTGGAGAAAATGTATACAATTGAACTTAAGAAAATGATAGTTATACAATCCCTTATATAGCCATATTTCCCAATTACAATAATACCCTTCTAACTATATTAACAAACTCAATCACTAGAATAATGCCATGTGGTGGCATTTCTGTTATATCAGCTATTACTCCCCCCTCAAATTAAACTTGGAGTATCTAAGTGAAGTTTGAACTCGCCAGGTATTTAAGACTGATCTGGAACTACGAGACTAAGATGTCTACAATGCTTCAAGAACATTGGACTGTGCAATCCTTTTGTAAATACATTTGCAATTATTGTTATGAAGCTAAACACTGTAGAAACCCCTAAACCCCTGTCTCTTGCAGTTTGGAGCAGTGTATGATAGTCTGGAGTTGTTGACATTAATGAGCAGGAAATAGTGCTTCACTCAGCATGCTTCCTTGGCCGAAACTTGCAATTTGGCCCTCAGTTCCACTAGATGGTTCATCTGAGGTGCTGGCAAAACAAAAGATAATTCTACAATCAACTCTATCAGTAAAGCACTTTGGTATTAAGAAAAAACCATTGCCTTTTGAACCTTCTTTACTATTACACGAGGCTAATCGGATGTGAGCTTCCCTTTCTGCTGGGAATATGGTTGAAATGTTTGATGGCCGCCAAAATTTTAGTGACGGTTCAGGTTCAGATGCATCATTTAAGATGCCATCATTACAAAAAGTGCAAGCAAGTGTTATGTCACGTAGTAACTCTTCACCAGGAATTTTTTAGAGCTCAATTGATTAACCCATGAGGCTTGCTGAAATTTATGTTGCTGCTAAATATGCTCTGCACACTACAGTTTCTAATCCTAATATGTTGAAGTCTTTATCATCTACAGAGAAGTTTGAGCAAAAATATCTTGAACTAACTAAAGGTGCTGCTGACAATTATCATCAATCTTGGTGGAAAAGACATGGATGCTGATGCTGTAAACAAGAAAGCATCCACAAAACCTATCACCAAATCGTCTAGCTTTCCCAAAGCCCTGAATCAAACAAGTGCACCCCATGACACCTTTGTAACTGCTGACCAACAGATTACTGAGAGCTTTTGTAGCTTCTTGAAGAGTTGAGACACAAACCAAAACCTCTACTAACTCTATTATCATCACACAAGACTACAACTTTAGCTATTGGTGAAGCCATGATGAAAGACACAAGTACAATCCAGAAATCAAAACAAATGAATTCTTCTAGGCAGTAAGAGAATGACACTCTTGACACAAATGCTAAGGCAACAAGAGAATGACACTCTTGACAAATTCTAAGGCAACAAGAGAATGATACTCTTGGCAAATTCTATGGAATCAAAGAAAGAATGATACTTACTTAACCATCAAGAAAGAATGACACTTTCTTGAAATCTCGTAATCCAACCAAATCACTGAATGAAATAGTAGTTTATCTTAGACAATTCATCCAAAAAACAACAAAATAAAAAACCCAATTTTCAACATAAACCCAAATTGGCAAGATCACTCCACACCAGAGACTAGAACACGAATCATATGTCTTCACCAACTTCACAAAACAACTTGAGCTGTGCAAATATACACAACGCATATGGGAAAGAATAACCATCAGTAGAGCCAACATGCATTGAAGTAGGAGATGTGTTGATTATATGTGACCCTAGTAATTTGAGTTCAAATCAAATGTACCACTAGTTTCAGTATCAACATATACAATTTCAGCAGCAATTACAACAGAAGCAATTACAACAGCAAGCGAAGCAGGTGCAATCACAGCTCCAAGCTAAATATCCCAAATATCACAAACACTGATCTTGAAGCAATGACCAATCTTAAATCCAAATATCACACTAATATCCCAGAAAAGACTCACAACAAAGATGAACAAGCAGAGTGTAAATTCAATATACCACTCTTTGGCTATCGGCCTTACTAATTGACAAAATAGCAAACATTTTCTTACTGAAACATTTAATCAAACATATTATGTGCATTGTGAAAACTAGAAATCAAGAACCTGATGAGAACTTCAATCTTGAGCCAAAGAACACAGAGGAAGCAAACCAGAAACCTTGGCAAATCAATCTACCGACTAGCAGCAACCATGGCTTTTCTTTCTTGCTCACACACACTGAGAAATCCAAGACTGGGCATAACCCGAGTGAGAAATGGCGGTGGGTTTGTCTCAAAACGCCGCAGTTTGGATTCCCTCGAGGACCCACGAAGATAGTCTGGTCAGGCACCCATTGGTCTCCACAAAGACGACAACCCAGAAGACGGATTTTGACAAAACATCAATTCCTGAGGACAATTTTACCGACGAAGCAGCACAAGATTTTGTGAACTCCATAAGATGGATGGCGGATACCCGGATGAAAGATTTGGCACACAAGAGAAGAACAGAACTGCCCGAGAGCAAGGCAGCTCAAAATTAGAGCTTGCCCAATACGAAGCTCTTCACAGAGGAAGAAATCTTCAAACCAGAAAAATCAACCCAACAATCGTAACAATTGCGATCCCAACAATCACAGAAAAATCAACCCAAGAACAATCGCAGAAGCACCGAAAATCTAATGGAAATTTTCCGGTACGATGAGTTAAGATTGTACTGTTGAGTTACGGGACCACAAATTCTTCGTTCCCTGTTAAAGAGATGGACATCCAACGTGATGCATCGTCCCTACTTGGCATGTATGACATGTACGGAGCTTACATAATCAAAACAAGGGAAGATCTATTCCTTGTCGCAAGGATTTCTTATTGCAACATTTGCCGTGTTTATAAGCTCCATTATTCGACAGAAGATGGTAGATGCGGATGGATAAAGGGGAAATTGATGGGAAATCTCGCTCTCTTTTGGGTGCGAGTCAGTCCAGAGTAAAGTGCTCTCTCCTGGATGGGAACTCAATTTACTTCACGGAGATCGGCTTCCATGTCCGGAAGAAGAAAGACTTCCGACAGCGCCATTTTCTTCTTCATTTAGGTGCGCATAGTTTGACAAGCAAACGAGCGGAACAAGTTTGTGCTCTTCCAACGGTGGGTAAAGCTGGTAAAACAGTAAAGGGAAGTGATTCACCTACACCCATTTTCTCCTTTCCGGCAAGTGCAAAACGCGAAAACAGGAATGGAATGGAAAACATCAAGTAAAAATAAAACGAAAGGAATGGAAAACAATAATTTAGAAAAACTTTGCTCTGCTTTTTTTTTTTCCTTATTTTTACAGTTAAGGCCAACATACAAGGGCCTAAAAACACAATGCCTTGTTCAAGACAGAGAAAAAGAGAATCAATTACATTCCTAACAACGTCCAACGGAACCAAACACGCGTATACAACAACACGGTTTTTCGCTCCCAACTTATCTGTTCCCTTGTTAAATTAAATTCCCTAGTAATTTGAACAACATATACTCTAAAAATACAATAAAGAAAAATTACAAAGCTGTATTTTTCGATTCTGAATGGAGAATTTCACAGGCATTTGACTGAAGAAGCAACAGTCAGGTACAGGGTTAACTGTTATACGTAAACAAATTCTGCGTAATTCAGGCCCAATGTTCAGCTTCACGGATACACCGTGATTTCATCCTGAAAGCAAAACATAGGGCCATTATAAGTTTCTTCCCCCAAGAAACCGGAGCCATCAGAATGTAAACTAACATCCTAGACCTTATTTCTTAAAGCCATAGCGTATAAACCTACAAGTGTATTCAATCTATGCCCGTCCTATTCAATCCATGCGCCTCCTATAATTTTTATTTACAACTAAAAAGGAGGAATCCATACTCAAGAAAAACCTCAACCCACCACCAAAACCTCTAGAAAATAAGTGTAATATTAAAGGCGTCATACTCTGAACGTTGTCCATCCTACACATTGGTGCTGGAAGTAAAATTAATTTGACGAAATCTAAAAGCAATAGATCTTCAAAAAGAGAAACAGACCTGCTAAGCTGAGTGGTTCGTCCCACAAGTGGAAAATGATGGCTAGTTCCTAGCATTCCAAGGCATATGTCGGGACCTACAAAAATGGACACTGGTAAGATCAGGAGAATGAACAGCTAAGAAAAGTAATTAAACATGTAAAGGATGAACACTTTGATTTTGCAGCAATTTAAAAACCAAACATGAAGGAAAGGCATAATTGCATCCAAAAATAAAGAACAACAAACAAATAAACCCTCCAATTGGGTCATGTTGTACCTCAAGCATGTTTTCATCAAGAAAAGCAGATGTTGTCTGATTCATGCAATGAGAACTATCATATTGGAGGATCCTTAACTTCCCTTCCTGCATTTCACAACATGAAAACACTATGAGTTGTGGAAACTGGGGGAGGAACCAAACAAGCAAAAGAAGCTTACGGAAACGGAATTGATTACCTTGGTTCCATAGACAAGGCCACCTCCAACTGAAGGATGAAAGGAAGCTACGTTGACCTCATCCTCTGCACTAGGAAGAACTCTCACAAGTTCCATATCAGAAACTCTGTAGACCTGAATAACAACTAAAAATGTTACATGAACGCTCATAATAGTGGACAACCAAAAGCAACTGGTAACACATGAAAGTTTATATCATGCACAGTTGAACCACAAGGCACAACTATGGTCAAATTTATAAGAAAGTTGATATAAAATCTACTTCATACACGTGTTCAGCTGCAAATGACTTAGTTTGCACCAAATTCAATTATTCCACTCTAAGATTAGTGTGATCCAACTTAGGTTGCATACATTAGTCGCAACCAAAATTCATAAAAAATTCATATCCTTGTCATTACTTATTAGAAGCAGATTAAATATTACATAAGTTTCTAGATGTTACTTTATAGATTGATTGAAACACCCAATGTTAATAAGACACAGATTTGAAACAAAAATAAAAGATACTTTAATATTTAAAACTTAAAACTAAAATGAAGAGGGAGGGACGGAAGAGAACTAAAAAATCTTACCTCCAGAATGGTGTAAATAGGCACTGTTGTCTCTCCATCAATGACAACACTCTTAAGAAGTGAACTGTGACGACGGCCATAGGCAAGTAATATATGCTCTGACGTAGGAGAGAACTGCCACAGTAAATCAAGGAATAACAAAATGGAATAAGTGTGACGAAAGTACAAATTCTTTGCTTGATCTAAAAGAAATATAAAGGAAAAAATAGAACTTCAAATTATTAGGTCACGAATCTTTTGCTTATAAATGAGACAACTATTAGAGTTCGGAGATCTATTCAACCTAAGGACCATTGACAGGTGAAACTGAGAATACTTAGGCAACAAAGGCAGTCACTTAATAGAATGTCCATAACCAGATGGCATGCATGAAAAAGTTACATATAAGGGACTGTATGTAACCAGATGGCATGCATGAAAAAGTTACATATAAGGGACTGTATGTAACTCAGACGTATGTGTGTGTCTCTGTGTGAGAGTTACTGTTACAAACAGGTAAACACAACTACAGAACCCCAGAGATTCATGTGGAATAGAACAAAGCTAAGTACCAGAAGCCCGCTAAAATACAATATACACATCTTTTAATTTGTGTAGTTGAGCAGTCAGGTGGGTATGTGCTGAGGATACATAACTTAAAATATTATCTAAATAATAAAAACCTAATGTCTTTATGATCTGCCACTAAGTCCACCCATAGACCGCTGCCATAATGATAGTGCATACAGTGTCCAAGTCTTCACTCATTTATATACCTTCTTCTATATCAATTTATTGATTATTTGTTTTAATCATAACGGCATTGCATTGCACATCTAGGTCATATACCAATCACCTGTTGGATTGAATATTGAAACAACACGATCACACATCAACAATATAAGGCAATCCTAACAGATTCTCCCTACATAAAACATACCTATATATGTATGTGTTTATATACTGCTACATAACAAGACTATGCTTCAACTTTAGATTTTCTGATGGCAAATGCCTAATAAAAAATATACGTAAATGTAATTCATTACATTCTACGAACATAATAGATATCTCCTTATCATAACTCCAGAGTATCTAACTCAAACTAAAGCTAGGCTGAGCATTGACATGAGTCGTTGAGCTCTTATGATGAGATTTCAAGGGATGCACTCCATACAGGGCTGCTAATCATAGTTTTCAGTTAAAATGAAACATTTTCCGTTAAAGATTTGCTTTAGTCTTAGGGAAAAAAGTTAAATAAGTAAAGAATTGTCTGAAAATCAATGAGAAACTAATGATCAAGGTGACCCAATAAGTCATACATCTTCAAAATTAAGCTGACCTGAATAGATGTTAAGCAGTGGGCAGCTCTTATTGCCCGGGATGCAAGAACCATTCCAAATCTAGATAGATAAAAGAAAATCAGGTTGTAGAAAGAAGGAAAATGCAAATGGAAAGCTAAAAGAGAGGTATGAAAATGCAACACAGATTATAGGGAGTTAAAGCTTTACGTTGCTTCCTCAAGGGAATATATCCGGAGCTCATACACAACATGGTGTGCTGAAATTGGATGTCGAGTTGGGGACGTTGATGCCCCTGTCGCGTCATGGTTGACCTGGCTCTGCAATCCAGGATCAGCTTCCATATGGGGCAACATACATGCAACACAAGCAGCTAAAAACCTTCCGCAAGGGGAAAAATGGGCACCCATCTCACTGCAACAAATTATCAAGTAAAAATCCAAAAAGATACAGCCAGTAATACTATTAAAGTTCAAACAATCATGCAATACTGAAAGAGAATAAAAGAACAAAAGCCAACATTTCATGATCATCTACTAATCAAATATTTCTTTGCAAAAGGTGTAAATCCAGTAAAAACATACTACCTTCGACAAAAAAAAACAAATGTAAAAACAAACTACCAACTGATGTTGCATCCTTTATCAATGTACTGGTTTTGCAAGACTTACGAATAAGCTAAAGGCAATGTCAAAATTTATAGAACAACAAAGTACCATGAACGTTGAAAACAGAAAGAAAATTACCTACAAAGTACAGCATGTGGAATGGTTAAGCGACATCTTTCTGCATCAAGGGGAGAACAAGGACTTTTCAAATCATGTGGCCAAATTCTGAGCTTTACAGTGCAAGGCAACTCTGCAGCTGCTGCTGCAGCAAGTGAGTTGGCAAGTTCAGACTGGATTCTACTCACAACTGGTTGAGGCTCACTTTCAGCATGCGCAAAACTATAGAATCCAGCAACTTCATTAGATCCAATTGTCGACACCATATGAGTTCGTGAAGTACGATGCCGGGAACTAGATCTTCCAGTAAGCCTGGATTGGCTCACACTGGTTGGTATTACCGAGGAAGTTATGGCTGGATTATCCATCTCACCACGTGCAGATGGATTATCTTGTGTAGCATCACCTACCAGCCGCATATTCCGTTGGCTAGCTTGGGTCTGACCAATTAACCACCCTTGCAAAAAAGGAAGTTCCCAATATGTTGAGTCACCAAATGGGAAAATATGATTGCTCCTCCCTTCAGGTTGCACTTCCAAAGCCTCTAAACTGTCCATTGCAGGTTGAGAAACTTCAGTTTCCATTTCACTCAAGAAAGTATTAGTTTCTGTCTCTTCTGGTGCTGGAGAAGAGCTACTAGGTTCAATTGGGGACAGCAGAAGTTCATACTGCCCTGAAGGAGTTGAATATGTTAGCAACCGCACTGAAGCAGAAGGATCAACTCTCTGTTGCACACTACTTGAACCAATGTCTGCGTCACTACGCTGCATAGATATTCTCCCATTATCTCTAGCAAATGAAGGCCATATCAGAAATGGTAAAGACATAAGAGGTAGTCCATCTTCCAAACTGGAACGATCACTAGATTGACCATCTGCCAAATATACAGTAGGTGGAGGATAGCGCAAATAACCCGGAGAAGTTGCAAGTGTCATCGAGGAATCTGAGGAGTCCATGTCATTGACCTACAAATAAGAAAAATACATGATTCAAATATATTTAATAAAAGAAAACGATTAATATTTCTACCAAACAAACAAAAAAATTACTAACCAAAAATTTACCTCAGCAGTTAAAAGGAAAGGAGCTCCATGCGGGTGAAAATGCACAGCCCGGAGCGAACGTCGTGTCTTCAGTACTATGCTTGGTGAGGATGTCTCCCCTCTCCCATTGTAGTGCCATATGTACAACTAATGCAAGATTTAAAGGTTAAGGCCATTAATAAGAGATAAGTATGATTAGTTAAAATTTCCAAATAAAAAATCTTACCTTATGACCTGACGCAACAGCGAGCAGCTCACCTTGGGCATGGAAAGCTATGGATGCAATGGGACGCACTGTGTGGAGAAAAAAGCACTAACAATCATATCCATGACACAAACTTAATGAAAAAAAGAATAAATTGTTTGTTTTAATGATTGATAATCAACGCAAAAACTTACAAAAATCACGAGATCCTATACACTCTGCCGTGTTTGCATCCCACAGGCGAACTTCATGATCCAAACTTCCACTAGCCAATATGTCTGGATACAAAGGATGAAATCTAACCTGCAAAAGCACAACCAGCTAGTGAGAAATGCACAGCAAGCTAATGAGATGTACCGAGTAGCTATGCTGAAGTGTCAGATCTGGTAACCAGTAATTTTGTTGATGAATAAAACAACTAGATTAAAGTGGCAACATCCAATAAAAAAAGATTAGGATAAAGCAACCCAAAGACTTTTGATGAGAGCATAAAACTTCTTGCAGAGAGAATTTTAGCATTATAAGCATAGATGGTATCCTATATTTCTTAGCAAAAGAATATGGATGAAAAAGAAGCTTTAATGTTTCACCAAATCTCTCGCTGTTCTGTTTAAAAAATTGTTCACAACATCTTGCAGCAAGCTGAACCAAGAAGCTAACATTCAACTTCAAGTACTTGAACAAAAAAAAAAGAAATTCAGAATCAAACATCCAGTGTTGTAGACTTACCACCCATGGTGTCCTACGGTGACCACTCAAGACCTTTAAGCAGATCCCAGTTCGGCAATCAATAATCTTTACAGTATGGTCTCCGCTGCAATTACAGTTGCAATTGAAACTTAATAAATGATACACTTCTTAGAATAAATATAACTCAACACTAAGCTTTAGGCAAACCCCATACCAGGCCAAGAGATATATATATATATATATATATATATATATATATATATGCATAGCAGGACTTACTGAGTTGAAGCTAGTGTCTTTCCATCGGGGCTGAAGGCTGCTGCAATAGTTGACCGTGGAGGAGGCACAAGCGGACAATATTTGGAAGACAAATGCTGGAGTGACTCTGCCTCCACCCTGAAGTCAATCCAATTTCAAGACAGACCATGAATTGAAAGATCAAACTAAATGCAAAATAATTCAGACAACTAGAAAAAACAAAGCAGTATGCTTTTTTTGTTGCAAGAAAATTATGAGAGAGCGACTAAATGAATTGGCAGTTTACCATGAGACAAGGCTGTGCCTAGCATCTCTAGCTGTTTCAAACTTTGGGCCAACAGAATCGGAATTAGACTTCAGAGGTTCCCCCCATAACTTCTTTGACCAATGTTTCGTTTGCGGAGAAACCTCTCTCCGTGCTAACAATCTAAGGACATTGCTAACACTGCCAGTTAACATCAGATACGTGCAAATCAGTTTGAAATCAAGAATTAGTGCCAATTAATATTCCAAACCGATTTTACAAAATCAACACCGAAACCATTTCTCAAGCACGGAAAGTACTTGAAATAACAACAAAAACAAAAACTCGGTACCTCCTCAATCTCCAAAATTGTCTTCCTAAATTCTAACCAATTTCGATAAAAGCTAATCAATCGAAAAACCAAATTCGGATTGAAACTAATTCAGTTACGATCACCATGCAAAACCACAAAATTAAAGCATGAATAGATATAATTTGCAAAAGCATTAATCCACAATACAGCAATTTGGTAATTGAATTACACAAAAACTCTTGAATTCCTACCAAAATTCAATAAAAAAGTCCAAGATTCACCTGTGCTTGCACGGATTGGGCTGAGGAACGCGCGGCACAGAGGTGGAAGGAGAATTGGGCTCGTCGGAAGAACCTGCCCTCATAATTTTCACGGGAAAATGTCATAATCTCAGCTTTTCCGGCATTCTAGGGAAATTTCAAATTGATAACTTGAAAATCCAATCGAACTTTACATGAAAATCATCACGCAGTGGAAAGAGTAAATTGAATAGAAGTGGGGTTTTAATTGAATTGAGCTGGGGTGCGGATTTGGTGTCGGAGAGCGCGGCGTGGGGTACGGTTGGGGAGGGAGGCGGCGAGATCTCCAGTCGGCGGGGAGGGAAAATTGGGAGGGGAAAGCGTCCGAGTGGCTGCGCGTGTGGCCGTGGAATTTGGATTTGGAAAATTCCGTCTTGGGTTTTTTGTGGGCATTGGACAGATGGGGGGGGGAGAGGAGGGGGGCGCTAGGTGGCTTCAGGACCCTAGGGAGTTGTTCTTTGGACGACAATGCCCTTGTTGTTGTGCCCTCATCTGTTGTGTCGTGGAGTCTCAACGCACGCGTTTTGATCCAAAAGGGGCAAATACAAGATTTAATGTAAATGACCAACATGATCCCAATAAAAGCGTATTTGTAATATTATGTTCAGAAATTTATTATTTGCTTGTTTTACAATTTTAGGAAAAAGCGGTTTCAGGAATATTTTAGTCATTTTAAATTTGTTTGGATACGGGTTTAGAATAGATGGATAGAGCTCTATTCCACATGCATATAAGTGAAATCGTTCGTGAATCAGAGTTAAAACAAAGAAGTTATGAGCATTGAAAGTGAGGGGTATTTTAGTCTTTTGCTACTTACTATAAATAGTAAGATTCCCAATACAACTAGACAGAAGTGCAAAGCCAACCCAACTCACCCACCCAGAACCCAGGTAGAACATACACATGACCTGCGACCTTCGCGATTTTCTAACGCTAATTTTGACCGTCCCCAGCGAAATTGGTCGATCTCACACCAAACTGAAGCTCTTAATTTCATCAACAAAACTCACCCAAGAACCACCCCAATAACTGATGTACGCATCATTGTGAGGCCGCAAAGTTCTAGGGATTTGAATGTCTTATTCTTTTACCGGCAAATCGGCTAAACTGCGACCGACACCACCACCTAAGTTATGTAGCTCATCATCCCAAGAGTAAACCCAACCAACCCTGAACTCATTGAATCACAGTATGCGGCAAATCTACACCGTGAAGTTTACGGCACCCACGGCCTTTACTTGAGAAATTGCTTGTCTTCCGTCCACTTTGGACTTCGTGGCAACTATAATAGTTGTTCTTCGTGTTAAGATATACATGCCTGCGAAAATTTGAAGTTGGTCGGAAGATTGAGTTTTGGTTCACCAAGAACCACTGCGCCTAGCACAATGACATGGATTTTGGATAGAAAAATGTTCTCAATATCCTGAGCCTATATCTAAGATTTGTTGTTGAGATTTGATGTGATGATTTGGTTATTCAATTTTTGAGTTAATTGTATTGTCGCTCGATTTTTGCAATTAACGACAATCTAACATTTGGATCATCGTGAAATTTGAATAAGATGTTGTGAGGCTCGATGGAACTTAGTTGGCTGATTCAAGGTTCTAAAAACGTTAGGCGCTAGTCGGGCGACGAACTGGGGCCTAGTGCCTATGCTGCTTGTCATATCCACGCCCTCATGGTTTTGTTTCTAGGAACTCACGAGCAACTTCCCAGTGGGTCACCCATCATAGGAGTGCTCTGGCCACCTTTTCGCTTAACTTCGGAGTTCCGACGGAACCCGAAGCCAATGAGCTCCCAAAAGGCCTCATGCTAGGTAGGGATGGGAATATACATATAAGGATCACTCCCCTGGGCGATGTGGGATGTTACAATGCTAGGCGGGGCTTAGGCGGACTAGGCGGATTTATGTAAAATCGTATAAATAAGTGTCTATTTATACTTAAAAAATACATAATTGTACTTAAATACATAAATTGCAAAATAAAATGACACATAAATTATTTTAAGTAAATTTATTATATATATATATATATAATATGACTTGTGCGCAAAAGTTTAAGGATACTCTTGGTTTTGTAACGTTTTTTCTAAGCCTAATATGGTTTAATCATTGTTGCGCCTTACTTTTCAGTTTTCATTAAAAATGATTGGGCCTTTGTTTTCACATTAAATAAAATAAAGTAAATAAATAACTTATTCCCTAATTTTAAAAGAACTATCAGCCAACTTTAAAATCCCTAATTCTAACCCTAGCCAACATAGCATCGTCGCATTTCTTCTTCTCTGCAATTGCATATTTATAGAGCTCTGTCTCCCCCTCTCTCTTCCTCTCTCGTCAAATCTTTGATGTTGACTCTTCTTCTACGCACGCAGACAGGGGACAAGGCTCATCAACGCGATGAAATTGCAGTGAGACGCCAGAGATTCACAATCTTTGCAGCGATAGTGTTTGAAGTTACAGAATTGCCCAGAGGTCGTCAAGGCCGCCTAGACCACCTAGCCCTCCCAAGTGGCCGTATAGGCGCTACCTAATATTCTAGCCGACTTGTTCAACAATTTTAGTGAAATCGCAGCAATGGCCAGCCATCAAGCGCCTAGGCACTACCTAGGCCGATTTTTAGAACACTGGGCTCATCACAATAATGTGTTGTTCCCGGTTGACGTCCGTCTCTCTATATGTGTAAGTAGCACTATGTCTCATTTTGCATGTCCGTTTTGATAAAATTCCTAAATGGAGTGTTGTGTATGATAATATGAGCATTGCAGTCATTAATGATGTGCAGATCGTTTTGTGTGAAGCTTATTGTAGTTATTCTAAAGTGCGTTGGACTCTAGGCGAGTGATTTTAATATTATGTGATAAACTACTATGCATATGAAAGAGGTTATATACTTTGTGGATATAGCATGGATTTATAAATATGTTTATTGCCAATCGATAATCTTTTGTTTGAAATGATATATTTACGTATAATTGATATGATTGCGAATTGAGAAGGCTATGCAAAGGATTAATACCTTGTATATTTCCTTTCTCGTTTCATATGTGGATATGAAGTCCCTAGTTTGTTAAATTCCTTTTTGATTCCATGAGAGGTTCTGGAGTCTTGGTTTACTTTCAGTAGGTTCCATGAGTGGTTTTGGAAGCTACTTATGTTCGGTTTCATGAGAGGTTTTGGAACCCTACATCATATCGGATTCCATGAGAGTTTCTGGAGTAATACTCTAGTTCTTGAGAGGTTCAAAAACCATGTGCATAGTTTTTGCCAATTCTATGATGTCGGCGTAGCTCTATTATTTCATTATATATATGAAAGAATGATTGAATGCCTGTATGGATCAATCATGAAAAGTCGATTGAATGCTTGTTTGAAATGTTTTATAACTTAGATTGACTGACTTTTAAAATCACATATGTTATATTACTATCACTCACACAATCCGCAGCTAATGAGAGTTTTATCTTTGTCCGGTGCATTATTTTGATGGTTATAGGGTTGTTTCTTGCAAAGTACAGGTAGTGTTTAGTGAAGAAGATTCCAAAGGGTGTAGCTGGTGTGTGTTGTGCACTCAAAAGTATGGTTTGTCAGCCTTTATTGTAATTTTGTTTTCGATGATTATCTGATGTATATTGCGTATGAGTTCCAGTTGACTTTATGTATTATGGTACTGCTACTTTTTACTACCACATGTCGACCAAGGCGTTTTTCGGAATTAGGGTGTGACAATACTTGCAAACAAAAATTTGAAATAGAAGTGATTCAAGTGAATAAGCACTACATGATCACCTTAGGACCCAAAGCAATATGTACAGTATATCCAACAAAACAATCAGGTCAGCTCTAGTGCTATGGTTAAAAAAACAAATCAAGCTCAAAAAGACCAAATTCACCTATTGCGAGACTATAAAAAAAAATAGATAAGTAAAACTCAAGTTTACTCTACAAGACTCACATTAATGGGTCAGTATGAAAGTATGAACTCCCATTGTAACATAGTGGATCGGTGTCGCCCGTCAAATTAGATTTAGACTTGGTTCTACTAATTATGGCCAAGCAAATGACTATAGAACATCATACGACTTGAATAAAAACTACTCATGATTCGAGAGGTTTAAGCATTTGTGGGATTCAGATTAGAAAATTTGTTGACTTACCAAGAAGATAAAGAATTAAAAGTAAGTAGCATGAAAGGCATGAAGATCTCGTCAAGACAAAATCCATTCTTCAGAAAATGAGAACTAGAAAAACCAACAATCTCAATTCCTTGAACCCATTTCTCTAGAAAACTTATAAAGAAGAAAAATAAATCAAGGATTCAAGAGAAACCTCTGTGCGATCCCCATTTTTTTGCTCAGCCTTCCAATCTATTTCAGTGACTGGGGTATACTCCTTTCTAAGTCAAATTGAACATATAATAAGAATTTGGCTAAATGGACTAACAATTTTATGCATTGAAAATGATATCTCGAAATATATAGAAAATGGAATTGCCTAAAAGTACTAGAAGAAGACATTATAAATGATATTTTAGTTGAAATTTTCATTGCTACTTTAATTTTTTATTTTTTTTATTATTATTATTTTTTTTTGAAAGCTAGGAAATCATATTCCAAGGCTAAGAAGCCAAACAGAGACAAGAAAGCCAACTCCAGGGCGAACACCAAGGAAGACCAACCAAGAAAAAATAAGCAGTGAAAGGGGCTAAAACCAACAAACACTTCAACCAAGTAAAAGTGTCACCCCAAGCACCACCAAAGCAACCACTAATGAGGACATGGAAGACCATCATTACATAAGACATACACTAACGAAGATGGGGGCCTATCGACCCACACAAAATCACACATCTCCGTAAAACCAGCTGACATGAGAGCATCCGCCGCCATGTTGGCTGATCTTGGAACCCAAGAGCAGCGACAATTCTGGAAAGACTCACTCAACCTAAGCGCCCTAGCCAAGAATGGATAAGCCTCCCAACTGCCATTATCAAGAGAACCACGAAGACAAGAAATCGCTTCAAGATAATCGGACTCAATCGTAGCAGAGCTCACACCCATCGAAATACCCAGCTCACACCCACGAATTAGAGCCAAAGCCTCAGCAGCTGTGGCATTATGAGCCAAAAGAGGGTACCTAGCAGCAGCCAAGAAATGACCTCCTTCATCCCTGATAATCACCCCAGTAAAGCCTAATCGAGACACCTTTGACCAACTAACATCGACGTTAATCTTTGAGAAATGAGAGGGAGGGGGGCTCCACCTCTCAACCAGAACCTCCCTCGCACCCACCACCTGCCTATGAACCTCCAAAACCATCACCGCACACAAAAAAGAATCCAAAGCAGAAGAGATAGCAAAAAGCATTTTCGAGGGGTTAAGAGAAACTTGATTGAACACAAACTCACACCTGGCCTTCCAAATACACCAGCAAGTTAAGGCGATATAAGACTGAACCCAAGTCTTATCATGATCAGACCCCAAGTTAGAAGACAGGACTGCCTGTAACCACAGCACCCAAGACTGAATACTAGGACCATCAACTCTATAAGTCAGAGCACCACCAAACCAAATAGCATGCACCCATGAACAACGAAGAAATAAATGCTCAATAGTTTCATCGTTGCATCGGTAAATAGGGCAGAGAGGGGAAAGGGAAACCCGTCTTTTAAACAAAGCACCACGCGTAGGAAGACCATTATGCACCGAAAGCCAGAAAAATAACCGAATCTTTGGAGGCACCTCCAACTGCCAGA
Source organism: Malus sylvestris (assembly GCF_916048215.2). Taxonomy (NCBI): domain Eukaryota; kingdom Viridiplantae; phylum Streptophyta; class Magnoliopsida; order Rosales; family Rosaceae; genus Malus; species Malus sylvestris. The sequence goes on from NC_062275.1 coordinate 22,475,718, forward strand.
TACCTCTCCAAACTTCCCTCGGGACCGACCGAGCACCAGGAAGACGATGATCCCGCACAGCTAAAGACCTTGATTAAAGCCACATGTAACCCGACTTAACCGAATACCTGCCATTCTTATTAGCAGCCCAAACAAAACGATCGTTCTTCCTAGGATCACCGATAGGCGTAGCAAGAATAGCCTCTTGATCTGCTAAAGAGATGACAGGCTGCAAAAAACCAACATCCCATTCCCGGGAAGAGGGGGCAATTAAAGAGCTAACACACAGATTGGGAGTAACCGAAACCTCTCACAGCGGCTCAAGATGCCCTAGAGGTAAAGAAGGCAGCCACCTATCCACCCAAACACGCACACCCTCACCCCTATAATCTGCCAGTGGGATCCACTATAAATCAAATCCCTACCCACGAGGATGCTGCTTCACGCCCACGACGTCTTACCCTTTTTTTTTGCCTCCCAAAACGAACAATGCAGAAAATAGCGGGCCTTAAAAACCCGAGTCCACAACTAATCCGGATCAGAAATTAACCTCCAACTCTATTTGGCAAGTAAAGCATCATTAAACTCTTGAAATTTTCTGAACCCCAGACCTCCCAAATCCTTAGGAAGACCCAAAACCTCTTTAGACACCCAATGCACTTTCCGCGTGTCCTCCTGACTTCCCCACCAAAACCCGGCAAGCAAAGCATCTAATTCCTAACAAACAATTGCAGGAAATTTAAAAATGCTCATAAGGTAAGACGGAATCGCTTGGACTACTGCCTTAATCAAAACCTCTTTACCTGCGCAAGACAAAAAGCCTTGGATTTTCCCCAACACTCTTCCCTTCACATAAGTAAGGCCCCGTTTCTTCGAACGACCCCAAATAGCAGGAACACCCAAATAAGTGCCCAGATTGTCAACCATTGACATACCAAGAATGGACCCCAATTCAATAGCCACCTCTTTAGAGACATTTGCCCCGAAATACACACTAGATTTTTGCACATTCACACGCTGCCCAGAAGCATCACAATACTGCCCAAGAATATTGATTAGATTCCTACAATTTTTCTCATCCGCCCGCAGAAAAAGAAGAGTATCATCCGTAAAAAAAAAAAGGGAAATGCTCGGCCCCAAGAGACCAATCCGTACCCCATCTAGCAAATTAGTAGCAGCCGCCTCATGAATCAACCGCGAGAGAACTTCCCCAACCAAAATAAAGAGATAAGGAGATAACAGATCTCCCTGCCTGAGACCTCTAGACGGAGCAAACTTATTACCAGGCTGACCATTTAGGATGACTTCGAACTTCACAGAAGAAACATAACCCATAATAATCTGTCTCCACAAGCAACAAAAACCCAACCGCTCCATAACCGCATCAAGAAAGTCCCATTCAACACGATCATAGGCTTTCTGCATGTCAAGCTTAATGCCCAATTCAAACTTCCGCTTAGCTGTCTTCTCTTTCAGAAAATGAAACATCTCATGGGCAATCCCAATATTGTCCTGAATGTGCCTACCCGCCACAAAAGCATTCTGAGAAGGCGAGATAATCTGCGGCAGAAGAACTTTCAGTTTGTTAGCCAAAACTTTTAACAGAACCTTGTACGAGTAGTTGCAGAGACTAATAGGTCTAAACTGCGAAACCGACTCGGGGTGAGGAACCTTAAGTATCAAAACAATGTGTGTTGCATTAAGATTGCATGGGCTAACAATGCCCTGCATCAAGTCCCTCACCAAGGCACTAACATCATCCTTAACGATATCCCAGAAAGAATGGTAGAATAACCCTAGGAACCCGTCCAGGCCTGGAGATTTCATACCCCTCATTTTCAAAGCCGCATTCTTGATTTCAAGATCAGAAACCCGCATAACAAGCGCCGCATTCATATCTTCAGTAACAGCAGGACTCAGGCAATCCAGCAGTGATCCCCAATTCTAGGACCCCCCCAGAGCTAAATGTATGAATGAAATGGTCATCTACAATCTTACAAATCCGATCAGGTTGCTCCACCCAAATCCCATCAACATCCTGAATTTTTAAAACCTTATTCCTTCGTCTTCGATGCAACGTTGATTGATGAAAGAACTTTGTATTCCCATCCCCCTCTCGCAGCCATGCAACCTTAAACCTCTGCAACCAATAACTTTCCTCCTAAGCCCACAGATCATCAACAATTCTAGTTTTTTCTCTTATATCATCTAAATTCTGATCCCAATTCTTTTGCAGATCTCCCAGCTGATCAAGAAGCATCTGAATCTGTTGTCCTCTCTTATGAAACTTGTTTCGGCTCCACCGGCTTAGACAGAAACGACAGTCATTTATCTTCTTCACCCACCTCATTAAACCCCACCAGGATCTCAACGAGTCCAACAGTTCCGTACCACCTATTGGCATTCCTCTTCATTGGCCCAAAACGCCTCAAACCGGAAAATCTTCCTTCCTCTCAACCTATCCACATCAGATTGAATGATAATAGGACAATGGTCAGACCCCAAAACTATCCCATGCGTAACCATAGAGTTGGGCCACATATCTTGCCACAGCCCATTGATCAAAGCCCGGTCAAGCCTCTCATTCACCAGTTCCCCATTTCTTTTACCTCTCCACCTGAAAAAATGGCCATTAAACTCCAAATCCATCAACTGAGTTGCATGCATAAAATCCTCCAAATACCTGGGCCGATTATAAAGAACTTTCATACCACCTGACTTCTCATGATCCCAGAGAAACTCATTGAAGTCGCCGCCACACAACCAAGGAATATCAGAATGAGTGAACTTGGTATTCATCCAACTCCAAAAAACATATTTTTCCCCTCTGTACGAGGTACCATAGACCCCAGTAAAACGCATCCAGCGCTGATCCCCAACACGGTGCATGATAGCATCAATGACATTCTTCGATGAGAAAATAACGTTAACCTCAACAAAGTCATCCCACCATAAGCTAATACCTCCTGCCATACCAATAGGAGGAACATTAAAACCATTCACAAACCCCATACGTCTCCTCACCCCATCTAACCTATGATCTTTCATCTTGGTTTCAGATAAAAAGATCATAGAGGGTCTCTTATTTCGAATTAGCCCATGAAGGGCCCGAACTACCATGTCTGACCCAAGACCACAGCAGTTCTAGAAGATAAAATTCATGGTGATCGTACGGCTGTTGAAGGCCAGCCGCCACCACCTTGAACTTGTTTACCCGAATTCGTAACCAATATCTCCTACTTCTTAGCTTCCGCGTTCTCCTTCACAGAATCCCACTTCTCACAAAGCTCAAGCGGAACTGTATGCAACTCATCCTCCGTAAAAGTAGTACGTTCCACCACGCCATAACTGTCTTTCATACTCAGTCGCATCGAATTTTCAACCATCTTTCCTTTGGTAGGCTATTCGCTTTCAGTGCCTCTAACCTTCTTCTGCGGAGATTGTGTCATTTCCATATTTTGAGGGGCCACTCCTCTTTTCAGATTAATAGCCACATTGAGTAGCAAGCTGGGGGGCATCCAATGCCGGTTAACACCCCCTGAAAGCCCGCCTTAATCATCAACTCCGGAATGATGGGATACCTCCTCATTTAGGTCTCGGATTATAATCGACGGCCTTCATGTCCCTAACTATTGCAACGCTAAATTTGTCACTTTCGGGATACCCCCGGCTCCTAGTTCCCACATTGGATATTCCCACCCTTGCGGAACCACCCATTGAAACTGATTGGAAGAGACCTGCGATCTCTGTAATCTTCTCTATTTCTTTTTACCACGACCTGAAGAAGTCTCCTCCACCTCAAAGCATTGACTCCTAGTATCATTCCCCCCATATTAAGTTGGTCTTAGAACCTGCCCCTGATTCAAAGATGCTTGAAGGGCACTACCTCTTACCATCTCCGCCATTCGCCTTTCTCCCACCCCCAACGTCAAAGGTTTCACAGGTTCCAGAAACTCTCTAACCGGATGAGCTTTAGTCCATTCCCCATAACCCGCTGCCCCTTCTGAGTTAGCCTCAATGGTACATTCATTATTAGCATGCCCAATGCGCCCACACCAATAGCAGAAGTCTTGGAGCCTCTCATATCTAAACTCCACCCAAGTCTCTCGGTTGGTTTCCTTCTTAGGCCAACAACTATTAACAAGCGGGTTGTTCGTATTTACTAAAACTCTAACCCTCAAAAACCCATGAGCTTTGGCCGGGTCTTCCATCGCCAAGAACACCCCAGCATCCGTAGTGAGCCATTAACATTTTCCTTAGTGACCAAACACAAAGGAACTCTTCTAATTTGAATCCAAAAAGGAACAGTCCCCATTTCTATCTCCTCCAAAGCTAGGGCCGGATTCCACTTCTTGACAACAAAGTTCTTCTTCATCACTGCCCAAGGCACTTGATCAATAATTTTGGATGCCATGCTCTCATCCTGAACGGTAATAATGAACATGTTGTCCTTTACCCACTTAATATTAACTTCCCCAAAACCTTTCCAAGTTGAGCTAAGAATGTTCCTGATACCCCACCTGTTCAAGGGTTTATTCGTCAAAGCCATACCCACTAGCTTCACTCCATTCTCCATAGCTGACAGATCCATGGATTGTTCCAGGTGAACCACAAGCTCATCCATACCATGATTCGCCATACTATTCCGGTTATGATCCGAGGGTAGATCAAGAGGCACCTCAGAAAGAACCAGATTCCCAGTTGCTACCTTTGGAAAAAAAAACAAGTGAAAACTTTGCTAGCACGTATTTGCCACAAACCCCCACAGGTTGACAGGTGAATAACAATCGCAGTCACACTAAGCACACCAATCTTAAAGTGCCAAAAACTGGATAGTAAAATTGAGTGAGGATCATTAATGCTGCCTACCCCAACCACCCAAAACCAATAAATGCCTTTCCTTAGCTCCATCCTTATAAGCCTGAAATGACCCATAGGCATAGTACCAAGAAAGCCCTTTTCTCCCTCAGCCAAAAATAGGAATTCCCCAGCAAAAGTAATGATGACCAGAGGCACCAACCTCCCACAAACATAGCAGGGGAGGTAAATATTCTGCCCAATCCACATCAAATCAAAGCCCCCAAAGCGACAAAAGGATCAACGCCCAAGACCACCAAGAAAGCCATTTACTCTCCCAACCGAAAATAGGGTTTCCCCAACAAAGAAAATATGACCAGAGGCACAAAATCCCCAAATAGAACTCAAAAGTACAACCCCAACCCCAACCACTAACAAACAGAGCAGGAGAAATAAATATTTTGCTCACTCCACAACAAATCAGAGCCCCCAAAGCAACAGAAGGAACAACGCACAAGACCATACAAACTGTAAAGAAATAACTCCAACCCAACCACCCAAGGAGACCCCACAGCAACTAAGACAGAGACAGAAAGAGCAACCAACCAATAGTACAAAACGAGAAGCAGAAATACCTCAACGTAAACCCACACGCACAACGACGGACTCTCACAGAGGAGTAAAGACTCTCACCAAGGAGAGAAAAAAGTCCATTGCTACTTTTATTTTGTAGGTGCATATGGTGTAGCTTTGCCTCCGTAACTTTTGGTGCATAAAGAAACTTTTGGAAGATGAAATGCATACCAATGCTCATGATAAATTAAACTAGTAAATTTTGAAAGTTTGACAAAAACATGAAGATTGATTTGGAACATAATGATTCACAAAAAATTGTTCATGAAGGCATGTTTGCAGCAAAGAAGAGTTTCATTCAAAACTCCATTTGTTTTTGTCACGCCTTGAACCCAGGGTCAGTAGAAAAATTGGAACCCTGAACCTGAAACATGAGTTAAAATCTAGATAAATAAAAGGACATTGAAACAGGCTAGAAATTAGATTCTTCTTATAAAAATAACTCATGATTCTTAAACAAATCAAGAATTCTTTACAATCCTACAATAAATAGATGAATAAACATTATATTCTCACACCCGATCTCATCCTGCCTACCCTTTTGAATGTCTAGTTCATAAACCTGTATAACAATAGAGAGATGAGCTTCAATAGCTCAGTAGGGACATAACCTTACTACAGTAAATTAACAATATTAAATTAAGTGTTATGGCATCATCCATAATCAAATATCAAATCATTATTGATAACAATGCATGAATGCAATGCAACCTTTTCGGCTACACCCGTTAATTAATATAATAAAACAGGCAGACTTGCATTGTGACAACTTTCCCTAATTTTACGATTTTATTAATTTTAAAGGAGTGAACTGACAAAAATGCCCTAGAGGCAGGGATTTTGACTTCCGTTGACCATCATTTAGAGAGATGTAGGACTTATTCTTTTTGCATATTTGTGGAGTACTCAACGATACGAACGCGTGGGCACAAGTGGAATCGAATTTGGATCTACAATGGAGATTTTACAAACTACGATTGTAAAATGCGTTTTAGTAATTTCACGTTTGAGGGAGATAGTTTGATTTGTTTTTTTTTCATTGGGCTATGTACCACGTGGGGCCCACACCCCATACTTCTCCCTATCTTCCGTGTCTCCCACCTTCCCGGTTATTCTCTCATTTATCACTATCTCTCTCTTTCCCATTCTCTCATTTGTCACTCTCTCTCTCTCTCTCTTTCCCACTTTGACTTTCAAACTCTGCACTCTCTTTTTCCCATCATCTCTCCCAGCCCTCCAACCTGTCTTATCTATAAATGTAGGAACGATCAACAATGAAGTTGCCATTCCCATTGAAGTTAACCATACCAGAGCACCACCACCCATTCTTTTCTGGTCTCTTTCAACTCTGTCCCCATTGCACATAAACATGAATGGTGACCACCTACCATCGCCGAGCTCCCTTACCTTACACTTTCCCGTCCTTCTCCTTCCCATCCTAAATCCTAGAGATTCTAAACTCTGCTCACTACACAACAGCAACCTAGACGATGACACCACCATTTATAGGTCTTCTTTTTCCTCATTCATCTCAGTTTGCTTTCCCCGAGTCTAGGAACCAGCACCAGTGTGTATTTTTCTACGAGCTTGCAACAACTCCACCACGATGAGCCTTGGAACCACCATTAACCTCAAACCTTTCTTATTTTGAACCCCTAACATTGTTTTAACCTTAAAATTATGATTGAGGGTGATTTAGTGCAGAAAACAAGTCGGGGAAAACTTCCCCAGATTTTTGGAAGGAACCAACCATGGTTGTCAAGCCACTTTCAAACCACTTTTCCAGCGAATTCCAACCATGACACGACCTCAAATGGGTATAGATCTATTCCCCACATTCCTAGCTTCTAGTTGGCTTTTGAATCATTGCATTTGGTTGAGATTTGAGCTAGAAAATGGCTTTGGAAAACTGGACCACTACTAACCATTTTCTAGGTAAAACAAAAAAGGTGAGTACCGTGGTACTCGTAAGCGCGTAGACGCACATGGGAAGCCACAGCGAGGTGGCGCGTCCAACTCGTGGCTGCCAGTGCAGCCACCTCATGGCGACGCATGTTGCGGCATGTGGAGGAACCCAAGGTCCCTCTTTAGGTTTCTTGACATGCCGAATCTGAATCTGCCATCCGTTTTCCAAATTCAACTGTTTTAAAATAGTTCTTTTATTAGCCGTACTTTGTACGAAAACGCGTAATTACGTTATATTTACATAAGTGGTTTCGTTTTTAGGTAAAACGCATCGCAAGGATCTTTGATGCCCACGAGGCGGGTTCGACTCAACGACATGATTTGTGAGTAGGTATTTTCTTTGATATATACATATATTTGTTTAGTTTCCATATATACATCTAATAATGAATTTTTTGTATGACTGCCGTGATTAAATTAACAATATTAGGAAATGACATAACGGTGAGAATTAGGAAATCATTATAAACCTTATGGGGTGCCTTAATTAAATTTACGACTATGAATAATATTATGTTGACTAGAATTATCGAATCATTGTGGCATGACTATATTTATGTTATCTGCTCATCGTTTGCTATACCGGTGTTGGTACTCATATGGACCAGCGCCAGTCTTTCAAGTGTATATTTACATCACCCGTACACTCATTTTGGATCCATTGTACGTGCCAGTCCTATCCTAGATTGCTATAGGGAAGTAGTACTCGTATGTGATGCGCATAATGTCAGTCTTCACATGATTGTAGTACTAAAGCGTAAATTATTTTTTCACCCAGTCATATTCATGTCAGAATACCTCTGCATGAACTCGTGTGTCAACACATGTCGATGAGCACTCAATATTGTATGTTTGTTTATGCAAGAATATGTGATTACGGACGTCATGTGTTTATTTATGAAAGTTTGTGACGTATTTCATTCTTGAGATACTACTGGCTCTGGTAAGTATTTTCATACTATACATAGTATGTATATTATGGAAACTATACTTGTTTTACGACGAAGGGTTATTATGTTTTCGAAAAGGTTTTACAATACTTTATTTTTAGGCCCACTTATCTTTGTTTTTCTCCCCTCCAGGTTTTAGTGTTGAGCTTTCGCATCAATGAGGATTCTTGGCAAATTTCAGTATAGGTGGTTACCTTCGATGGTATAATTCTTATTCTACTGCTACTTCACTTTACTTATGCTCTAACATCATGTGTGAATTGGGTTCAATCTCGCTCATACGCGTACTCTTATATTTAGGCACTTTTAGGTTTAAATTTACTCACATTTTCCACATCACTACACTTTTTGGCTTCGTCACCCTCCGGGTGTCGGCTAGCACAGCTCAATTCGGAATGCAAATGGACATTCCGGGTCGAGATGTGTCATGCACATCCCGTACCGTGCATTTTACCACTGCAGTGGTGTTCGAATGTTCTATTATACAAACTAACCCCCATAAAATATCCCAAGTTCATAACCCCTTTTGCTAGTCATCTTATCTAATTCATTGATTTCCAGCCCAAATCGACAATTTATCCTACCAATATCCTATTCTAATGTGCACACCAAGCTCACCTGAGAATTGGTTTCACAATAAATAGATTCAACTACACAAAAGATCATTTCGAATATCCAACCACATTAATCAAACAAAAAGATCAAGAACATTATAACACTTCACGAAATTTAATAAATCAATTTCCATTAAGGTTTGCCATATTCTCGTTCCTAAATTCTAAAGCTAAAAACTTGAGTAAGCTCATTGATCACCATCTATTTCTTCCACTATCTTTTCTTTTCTTATCTCTCTCTCTCTCTCTCTCTCTCTCTCTCTCTCTCTCTCTCTATAGATAAGTATATATGATGCCTACATTAACTCTTATTGCATGCACCACAATTCCTCATATTTTCCATTTCATTCTATATCTATTAGGAGTAGGCACTTAAAATTGAAAATCAAAACCGAAACACGAACCAAATCAGATTGGATCGCACATAATTAATTGGTTTTGAAATCGAACCGCAATGTAGGAAACAATTTGGTTTCAATTTTGGCTTTTGAAAATTGCACCGTAAAGATTAATAAGCATTTAATAAAATGTCCATATTAGATGTCATGTTTTAATTGGTTGTTTGTTAGAGTCTATACATTTAGTATGAACTCAACAACACTAGAATATCATCATTCCTCACTTCCTTTCTTTAGTCTTCGACATAATATCATCACTCATCAGCTAGGGTGGGCACTTGAATCCATTGTCCTATTCTGAATATGTGATCAACAGGTAAATGTTCCACACAAAGGACGTTGAGAAATCGAAATTTCAAGGGAAATAATGCATAGCTTCCTCCTAGATTTAAGGGTGCAACCATGCAAGTCTATTTGCTGGGCAATTATAATATACATTTGCCATGAGCCTATGACATTAGATCATTGATACATGTTATCTATTGCACATAGTATGCATGTAAAGTTGCAAAATGTTCATTCATTTCTTCCTCCCAAGCCTTAATTGCTTGGCAATTGGTACCTAGCTAGCTAATATGGTTGCTCTATGAGGACTTTTTATTGGTTTTTAATGAAGGATTAGTTTCATTTATATACGGATTATGACATTTTGTAGTGATGTGATTAGCTATTGCTTATGTTCAATTTGTACCATTTAGGAGCACTCTCTGTGATGTTCAGATTGAGAAATGCTTAATAATTTGTTCTAATGTATGATGTCTTTCATTTCATGTTCTTATTTATGATCTTACTAGAAACTACTTTTCTTCAAGATAATTTTTTTTTAAAGTTCTTTGTTGATTGCATTCATGTAAAGCTTAAGATAACTGGCTGCTTAGTATTTTAATTGTATATTTTTTTTGTAAAAACCGAACCAAAACTGTTTGAAAACGCACCAAATCGATCCAAATGGTTTATTTTTATTTCAGTTTTTGGCTTCAAAGTTGTTGTAGACATCGAAATTTCGGTAAATAAATGTTGACCGATAAATCAAAGTTTCAACGCTCATGTATTACATAAATTTTACACGTAGCGTGTGACTCAACGAAAATTGAAATGAGTTGGAAAAGTCATCAAATAGGACACGTGTCAACACCTGGCAGAAACGACTTATTTCATCTGGAATATTATATTCAAAATTAGGCCTTGGAAATTTCTATAAATACAAGCCCATTTCATTCATTGGGGAGGAACCAATTCATATGACACCTTGAAGCTCTGAAGCTCTGAAACTCTGAAGCTCTCAAGCATCCAGGTTCCCGAAGAATCAAGAAAACCTTCTTCATTCTTCGTTCATCGTTCTTCCAAGATCAAGCCCCAACGGCCCTTTGGATCAACAATCATCCACCAATTCAAAATCAAGCCCCGACGGCCCTTGAAGAAAGTGTTATTCGTTCATCGTTCTTCCAAGATCAAGCCCCAACGGCCCTTTGGATCAACAATCATCCACCAATTCAAGATCAAGCCCCGACGGCCCTTGAAGAAAGTGTTCTTCGTTCTTCGTTCTTCCAAGATCAAGCCCCGACGGCCCTTAGATCAACCATCCACCAATTCAAGATCAAGCCCCGACGGCCCTTGAAGAAAGCACCATCGTTCATCATCCGTTCATCCAAGATCAAGCCCCAACGGCCCTTTGGATCAACAACGTCGACAAATCCACACATCCAACTGTTCTTCAAGATCAAGCCCAAAAGCCCTTGGAGATCCATTCATCACTGTTCTTCAAAGATCAAGCCCAAAAGCCCCTTTGAAAATCCGCTCAAATCCACCTTCAAAGATCAAGCCCACGGCCCTTTGAAGAAACTTCCAACAGTTCATCCAAGATCAAGCCTCGACGGCCCTTGGATCAACGAAACATCCACAAATCAATACCTTACGGAGATCGAATCAGATGATCAAATTAGAGAGAGATTGTAACCCAAAATCATCAAATACAAATATTTGTTTGTGCGCGTCGTTCTTGTCTCTTTCGTTTCAGGAATTTTCCGTGTTTACAGTTGTATCGAATCGAACCGTGCCCACTTGTAGCATCTATCCCTGCCTACATTGCATGATGCGGTTCAAGAGAGGATCCTCGCTGAATCCTCATTGTGATGATCCGGAGAATCCTCCAATCACATCCGTTCATCGTATATCAAACGGTCAATTTTCGTCAGATACTGTTTATATTCAATTTTAAATAAAAAAATTTATGATGATTTCTGACTGTATGATATTTGATTAACGAATGTGATTTGAGGATTTCCGAGATCCTCACAAAGTTAATCTAACTAGATCCTTACCCTGCGATTCCCTCTAAAACAATAGGAACTGTCCTATTTATACTAGGGAATGGCGGCAACAACTAGCCTAGGATTGGTTGGTGGAAGCGGCAAAAAAAGAAGAAGATAAAAGAATGAATCTGAAACTTAATGGCTAAGTCCTCTGGAAACAAGTGTCAATAGTTTGATAGGATGGAACCTTGCCACCTCCATATGCACAATTAGTGCTTGCAAGCAGCTTAATATGAATACAAGAGAGATAGGCATGAACCAAATCATGCCACGTCAAGTTTGAAGCTAAAGACTTAATGCCCAAGTAAAGTAATGCATATCAGTTAAGCTGCTGCATTGTGGCTTAATTGGTGTGAATGTGTAAGGGTTGGACTACACCTAATAAAATAGGTGGACATCTTAATAAGCTTAGTCACTAAGGCTGCGTGACTCAGCTTGCTCAATGGTACAGGAGGTGTCAAATCAAATGCATGGTAAAATGGAGATGATATGTTTCATCGCGAAAACTTTTTTTTTTTAATTTTTTTTTTGTAATAATAAAAATATTATTATCTTAAGTTTATTATATTCGGTGTAGCCCAAATTTTACAATTTGGGGACATGACTTTATATGTATATCAGCATTTCAATGGTCAGATGGTATCTATATTAAATATATTTTTATAACAAATGTATTATATCATAATCACATAAAGATAATAATTGTATTAAATACATTATAAGGTCCAATTTGCGAAATTGATAAAGTAGCAACTGACCTTATATAAAGATAAAGTCAATTATTACTTTTGCAATTAACTCAGTTGCTACCTTATATATTTAGGAGTAAATTACATTTTGGCCTTAAGTCAGGACATAATTTCACTATCATACTTTTTTAAAAATATTATAATGTCATACCTAAACTTATCATTTTGTTACAACATTATACATTTGTTATATATTTAATTAAATTAGATGTTAGTTGATGACATGACAAATGAAGGTCCCACATATTTATAAGAAGAGAAATTATATTCACATATCCCAAATTACTTCTCTCACACCTTTTTAATTTTTTAATATTTTTCTATCAAGTGTAAGTGTTGTTGTGGAGCAAAAAATAATCCCAAAAATCATAGAGCTGACACATGAATTATTTCCTAAGAGAGACAAGATTGATCATATTAATTGAGCAAAGAGCAGCCTCATTCACCACGTGTAGCTGAGAAAGCAAACAGAGGATGAACGACTGCTCAAGGCACCCCTGCTCGTAGGAAAAGTCAAAGATATTTATGATAGAATTATCCCTTATTCTTATCATAAATACATTCCTAATTAGAGAAAACATATTTCAAGTAAGTACTCCTAATTCCATTTATTTAGGATATTTACCTAATTATTCCAAGATATTTATTTACACAAATATCTTGGAATATTCTCACCAGTGTTCTAAAAATCGGCCTAGGAGGGCCTAGGCGCTAGGTGGTGAAGACCTGCCTCGATTTAGGGCAAATCGTTTCGAAAAATTGGTCTAGAGCTACGGTTTAGGCCTCCTAGGCTAGGCAGTCCTAAGAGGCGGGCTAGGCGGCACCCTAGGCGGTCCTAGTGTCACGGGCCGCATGTTAAAAACAAAGAAAATGCCCAAGACATCATATATCTAAGCCCATGAAGCCATGTCTTCATGGAAGCTTCTGGAACGTCCCGGAGAAATCAAGAACGTGGCGGAGCATTCAAGATAATCTAGGGCATTCCGGAACATTCCACACAAGTGTACATATTTAAGCCTCACCTAGAATAATCTAGATTAGGCAAGTTGTATCTAGAACTATGCTAGATATTTTTGGATGTAAGTAGGGGATTCTAGAACCCTCCATTGAGGAGGTGACTTAGGCCTATAAATAGGAGGTAAGGCCATTTGGCCAAACCATCCAAGAATCCAAGAATTTTAAGCAATTGTAAAGTTCTCTTAACTTTCAATACAAAACTTCCTTTCTCCCATCTTCTAAGTGATCTTAGCATTCTCCAAGCTATCTTAGCTTTCTTCGTGATTCGATCCGGGGAAGCGAGGCTTCGAAGGCTTACTTAGCTTGTTCGTCGAGGTATTCAAGTCTAAGTGCCGCACGGGCGGAAGGCTTAAAGAGTCATCCCGTGACAGCTGGTATCAGAGCCAAGCTCGTGAATCACTTGAAGGAAAGTAGGATATGGCAAGTGGAGAGATGGTGTCCGGAGTCTCCGATCTAAGGGAGCGTACTGCCGAGGTCCAAGACGTTGCCAAGAGCAAGCCAAAGTTAAAGGACTTGCAAGCATCGATGGAGACCATGGAAGAGCGACTCGAGAAGGTGGAACGAACCATACTCGAGTTCGATACTCGACTTGATGAGGATGTTGTCGACAAGGAGGAAATCCAAACCATGGTGGACAATGGTAAGGATGAATTGCGTGGCTTGGTGGAAGGGCTACGAGATGAGCTCCTTGGCGCTCTCAACACCATGGCAGACAAGATGCGGAGGGAAGTCCAGGTTCACCTTGACAATATAGAGGCAAGGTTTGTGGCGCTTCAAGAAGAGATAAAGGACACAAGGGAACTTAAGGGAGATGTGGCGTTTTGTAAAGAAGCAGTCGTGAAGCAATTCGTGCAAGGGTCGAGGGAAATCAAGGCGTTGGACTCCAAGGTAATCGACTCCTTTAAACCCAAATCCTATAATGGGAAGAGGGAAGCAAAGGAGCTCGACACATTCGTGTGGAACGTGGAGCGATACTTCAAGTACCTAAAGCTTGAAGATGACGAGTCCAAAATCTCAACGGCAACCATGTTCTTAGCTGACAATGCCCTTATGTGGTGGCGTCGTCGGAGCATGGAGATTGAGCAAGGTACGTTTTCTCTCACCACTTGGGATGAATTTAAGAAAGATCTTATGTTGCACTTCTATCCCCAAAATGCCAAGTACGAAGCCAAGGAGAAACTAAGGTGGCTCAAGCAAACGGGGAGCGTCAAAGACTATGTCAACGCCTTCGTGAGCTTGTTATTCGAGGTGCCCAACATGTTAGAGGAAGACAAGCTCATGTACTTCATGAGTGGACTGCAAAATTGGGCAAAACTCGAACTACAAAGGAGGCACGTGCAAACATTGTCTGATGCCATTGCCGCCGCTGAATCCTTGATTGAGTTTAAATCAAGCCACCAAGGTGATTCCAAGTCCACGGGGAAGAGGGGTAACCATGAGAGAAGTGGGGGAGAACACAAGCCGAATGACAAGGCCGAGACAAGCAAACCAAAGGAGAAGAAAGCCGATAAGCATGACAAAGGCAAAGGTAAGTCTTGGCAACCCACTTGTTACCTATGCGACGGCCCTCACATGATGCGAGATTGCCCACAAAAGAAGGCCCTTAAGGCCATGGCCTTCAAGGAGGACAAGGCCGAGGAGAGTAACGATGCAACGATGGGATGCATCCGTCTACTGAATGCCATCCAGACAACCCTCCCACAACCTAAGGCTCAAGTTGGGGGAGGATCATTGTTCGTCGACGTCAAGACTGGTGACAAGACGACGCGTGTGTTGGTGGACACGGGAGCAACACACAACTTCATGACGTCGGAGGAAGCTACAAGGCTTGGCCTCCGAGTCACAAAGGAGCCTGGTAGCGTGAAGACGGTAAATTCCGCTGCCACCCCCATTGTTGGAGTTGCGCGCAATGTACACGTAGACATTGGCACATGGAAGGGAACAATCGACTTCACCGTAGTTAAGATGGACGACTATGGCGTAGTCATTGGGTTAGAGTTCATGGACAAGGTACGAGCCTTTCCCATTCCCTTCTACAATATTTTCTGTATCCTGGCCGACGGAAGACAACCTTGCCTGGTGCCATTGGAAAGGCAAGCCAAGAAGTGTACCCAGCACTTGTCGGCAATTCAATTTGCCAAGTCTTGGAAGAAAGGCGAGGCCACATTTCTTGCAACCCTAATGTTGAATGAAGGGGAGGAGAAGCACAGGCCTTTGCCGAAACAAGTGGAAGACGTCCTTGTGGAGTTTGCGGACGTGATGCCTAAGGAACTGCCAAAGAAGTTGCCACCAAGGAGAGAGGTCGACCATGCAATTGAGTTGGAGCCTGGTGCTAAGCCTCCCTCCAAATCACCTTATAGGATGTCGCCACCCGAGTTGGAGGAATTGAGGAAGCAACTCAACGAGCTGCTTGATGCTGGCTACATCCAACCCTCCAAGTCCCCATATGGTGCACCTGTCTTGTTCCAACGCAAGAAAGAAGGTAGCCTAAGGTTGTGCATCGACTATAGAGCATTGAACAAGATTACCATCAAGAACAAGTACCCACTTCCGTTGATCGCCGACTTATTCGATCAACTTGGTGAAG
Organism: Malus sylvestris; assembly: GCF_916048215.2. NCBI lineage: Eukaryota > Viridiplantae > Streptophyta > Magnoliopsida > Rosales > Rosaceae > Malus > Malus sylvestris. The sequence continues at coordinate 22,491,719 of NC_062275.1, forward strand.
CAAGGTACTTCACAAAATTAGATCTTCGATCGGGATACTACCAAGTGAGGATAGCCCCTGGAGACGAATCGAAGACGGCGATGGTGACCAGATATGGAGCTGCACGCTTGTTTTTAAAGCACGTGGTGAAGTATTGGGGAGTTCCGAGAAGCATAGTCAGTGATCGAGATGCTCGCTTCACGGGTATATTTTGGAAGGAGCTCTTCAAACTACTTGGCTCGAAGTTAGACTTCTCCACAGCTTTTCATCCCCAAACTGATGGACAAACGGAGCGGGTTAATGCATTGTTGGAGACTTATTTGCGGCACTATGTTAGTGCCAATCAACGAGATTGGGCTAAGTTACTTGATGTTGCCCAATTCTCTTATAACTTGCAACGTTCGGAGTCGACGGGGAAAAGTCCGTTCGAGTTGGCTATAGGGCAACAACCCTTGACCCCGAACACGGTCGTGATTGGCTACACGGGGAATAGTCCAGCCGCTTTCAAAACCGCGAAGGAGTGGCAATTAGCCCACGAACTTGCTCGAGCTCATTTGGAGAAGGCTTCAAAGAAGATGAAGAAATGGGTGGATCGCAAGCGAAGGAATGTGGAGTTCCAAACTGGCGACCAAGTCTTTGTGAAGCTCAATGCGTCTCAGCACAAGAGTACTCGTGGCTTGCACAAGAGTTTGTTGCGGAAATATGAGGGACCATTCCCTATCATCAAGAAGGTTGGCAAAGCCGCGTATGTTGTGGAACTCCCACCCCGCCTCAAGTTTCACCCGGTGTTCCATGTGAGCAACTTGAAGCCTTATCATGCGGACGATGAAGAACCAAGTCGAGGTGAGTCTCATCGAGCACCCCCTTTGATGACGGAGGCATTTGACAAAGAAGTGGAGAGCATTGAAGCCAAGCGTGTCGTGGTGCGACCAAGACAACCAAAGCATGTGGAGTACTTTGTCAAATGGAAGGGGCTACCATACTCTGAAGCAACCTGGGAGAAGGAGACGTCCTTATGGCAATATAAGGACTTGATTCAGACATTCGAGAGGCAAGAGTCGACGAGGACGTCGACGGCTTAAGTGGGGGAGGATGTCACGGGCCGCATGTTAAAAACAAAGAAAATGCCCAAGACATCATATATCTAAGCCCATGAAGCCATGTCTTCATGGAAGCTTCTGGAACGTCCCGGAGAAATCAAGAACGTGGCGGAGCATTCAAGATAATCTAGGGCATTCCGGAACATTCCACACAAGTGTACATATTTAAGCCTCACCTAGAATAATCTAGATTAGGCAAGTTGTATCTAGAACTATGCTAGATATTTTTGGATGTAAGTAGGGGATTCTAGAACCCTCCATTGAGGAGGTGACTTAGGCCTATAAATAGGAGGTAAGGCCATTTGGCCAAACCATCCAAGAATCCAAGAATTTTAAGCAATTGTAAAGTTCTCTTAACTTTCAATACAAAACTTCCTTTCTCCCATCTTCTAAGTGATCTTAGCATTCTCCAAGCTATCTTAGCTTTCTTCGTGATTCGATCCGGGGAAGCGAGGCTTCGAAGGCTTACTTAGCTTGTTCGTCGAGGTATTCAAGTCTAAGTGCCGCACGGGCGGAAGGCTTAAAGAGTCATCCCGTGACACTAGGTAGATTTGATTTTTTTTAATGAATTGTGTGCTTTTTTATTTTTTTTAGTTTCATAGTGGTATACTTATGGAAAATGGTGTACCTAATTTGCAAAGGATGGATTGACTACAAGTTCATCCAATTGTGAAATGAATTGGAGAACTTTTGAGGGGATACATACAAAAAAAAAAGAAGAAATAAACTAGATACAACAACGTTAATATAATTTAGTCTATGTCCAATCTAATGCAAGGATCATAAACAAGAAGAATTAGTCTATCATCCAAGAATACTCCTCATTATGATTATATGCTTACTGTTTTTTGAATATTGAACTTGAACTTGTTGGATGGATGTACTTTGTGTATTCTTCTACTTCTATTTTTGCATTTTATTATTCTTCTATTATCCATACAAGTATAGTTTTTTTTTTACAATTTTTTTAATTATAAATTGACACTTATTTACAAGATATATAATAAATTTACAGAAATCCGCCTAAGCGCTTGCCTAGGCCCCGTCTAGCTGCCTATGCGCTAAGCCCCTACCTGCCGCTCAATTAGTGCCTAACGTTTTTTAGAACCTTGATTCTCACTTAAACACAAGCTTAGGGCCGACCACCCTTAAACCCTAGAGGGCTGGCCCATCTCCTCCATCTCTCCTATAAATACTCAATTTATCTCCAAAATTCAGTAAACTTTAACTACCCCTAAAGAGGCTTTTTGCTATCCACAAACACTCAAACACATTATTTTTAGAATTCTAACTTTGACATCAGAGATTTTTCGGTCAAAGCCCCTTATTCATTGTGAGTGCGTAAGACTTTTGGCCTTAATTTTAGGTGTTATTATTTTGCAGGTGCATATTCGTCAATCAAAGAAAGGCAAAAATTTGCATCCACATGTGTGTCAAAAAATATTAAAGAAACAAAAAGGTGTGCGCTCGATAAAGGATAGGAGCCACGAGGATAATAAATAAATAAATAATGTTTAATAAAGCATATAAAAAAATACTAAAATTAAATAGTAAAGCAGCATAGCTACTTAGTATTACGGTCTGATGGTATTCATCTTCACTTAGAAGTGAGAGGTCTTAGGTTCGAATCTCGTGGATGACGAATTTGATACCAAATTAGGATGCTCATTGTGTGGCTTAACATAACTCCTCCCCCCTTTAATGTAAAAATATCAATGTACTAAAAAGAAAGTGAAAAAGCAATATCAAACTTCGTGATATAACAAGAAATTTTTTGTTACTCCTTTAAGATTTGTTTTTAATTAAAGAAATCTTCCCCCTCCCTCCATCGACACCGCCTTCATCCTTTATCCCTCATTTTCCCTCTTTGTTTTTTCATGGACATTGCCTGACGAGAGGGCTAAGTTTTGTAGATCGAATTGCCTAGATTTGAATAATTAAAGAAACAACTTACTGATATACCAGAATTGCCATGTGAAGGACAAGGATGTTAGGAAATTTCTGGATGGTATTTATATAATTTATATACGTGATTGAGAAGATGACGATTGTTGGTGAAGAGAGATTTGATTTAGGGTTCTTTTTTTCCTTTCCGATTTAAGCAATTTTTTTTCATGTTTAATCAAATAATAGCTATGTCTGATATTGTAATGATGTGAAGATGAAATATGAGAGCACAATAATAATTAAATTTGAGTGTGAAATATAATTTATCCTAATTTAGTTAGAAGAGTGACAAATGATAGCAAATCCTATTTTGCTCCAAACATTTTCACGATTTGTTTGGTTTCTACTCTTGTCCACCATTGTAATCTCTACATTACTAAAGCCATGTACACAGATTGATTAATACTATATATGGTAAATATCCTGCCTGGAATATGATGGCTTCCCTAATCTGGTAAGAATTCAACACTTAGTATTACGGTATAATAATATTTATCTTTATTTGTAAGTGAGAGATTCTTAATTTAATTTTCGCTAAAAACTAATTGAAATCACATTATTATTAGTTTATTATAAAAATTAACCACCTCTCCACCTCTTAATATAGATAATATAGTTGGTTCAAACCTTCATTTTAAAACAGATCATAAACGTCGGCCGTCCTTCCAAAAGCCTCCTCATTCAGCGGGGTGTGGTGGCCCACCCACCCAATCAAAGCTGCTATATCTCACCGTCACCTAAACTTCGACGCGTACCGAAAATGGTCAAGCCCTTACGTGTCGGAACACTCACCGTCACCGCTACAGAGTCCGCCACGTGTCCACTTGCCCCTCTTCCCCTCCTCCTGTACAGTAGCCGTCAAACCACGCTCAGAACACAAAACGACAACCGAAAGTAGCAAGCCACCTCCATCCCTCAACTACATGTCGTAAGCCTAAAGGACAGGAGACTCCCCCGTTCCCTCCCCACCACGTGTCTGCGCGAAGCTAGGAACCTTCGCGGGAACAAGCAGGCATCGCACCGTCCGTCCTCACGTGCGTCGATTGAGCGATCGTAGCCGTAGCATTCTCAGCCGCTCGGCCCGCTGCCACGTGGAGATGAGGACACGTGTCTGAAAGGTATCGGCTAGTAAAAGATCTTATTCCGAAGGAGCTACGGGACAAGGATCCTCTCTCTGGATTTTTTTTGTGAGAATCCGGGAAATTAATCAATTATGCTTGTTTATTGTATATCGTGTAGTTAATTTTTATTAGATACTATTTATATTCAATTTTAAATTTAAAATGATTTTTAACCACATGATATATGATGAACGAACACGATTGATTGAATCTCAGATCTTCACAAAGAGTATCAAGACAAAATCCTATTCCAGTGCTACGAAGCAAAGCTCATGCGTTCTATAAAGAGGTATTCATCAATTTACCCTCTTGAACTTGTAAGGATTGGCCAATTCCCTCCCCTCAACTTTAATTTTGGCCAATTTCCCCTTCAACCTTCATAATTAGTCAATTTGCACCATAATGTTAATTTTTTTAATTTTCCATCTATTCTTCTGTTAAGTAGGAATTCGCATGACTGCCTTTAAAGAGCCAAAAAATCATTTTTCCTACATCTTCTATCTTCTTCATTTTCTTCGAACTTTCTTGTTCTTCCTTTTTCTCCAAGTTGAGCTCGTGACTGCCGTCAACGCCTCCCTCCTTCACTGTTTGCAGCCCAATCCATTTGATATGCTGCTTTTGTAGTTTGCAGCTGTTCACATTCCATCGCCTCCTCCCTCGGCCTCGTCTACCTTTAGTAAGGTGTAGGGAAACCTACTTAACGAAAAATGACAGTAGGATGCAAATTGAAAAAAATGACAATAGGGTGCAAATTGATTTTTTTTACCCTTCAAATGCAGTCATGTTGATACATACTTAACGGAAGAATAGATGAAAAATTAAAAAAATTAACAAGACAGTAGGATGCAAATTGAAAAAATGACAATAGGATGCAAATTAATTTTTTTCACCCTTCAAAGGCAATCATGTGGATACCTACTTAACGGAAGAATAGATGAAAAATTAAAAAAAAAAATTAACAATAGGGTGCAAATTGACTAATTATGAGAGTTGAGAGGAGAATTTGATCAAAATTAAAGTTAGGGAGTGGGAAATTGACTAATTATGAGAGTTGAGAGGAGAATTTGATCAAAATTAAAGTTAGGGAGTGAGAAATTGACTAATTATGAGAGTTGAGGGGATAATTAGCCAAAATTAAAGTTAATGGAAAAATGGGTCAATGTTCACAAGTTTAGGGGCTAAATTGATAAATACCTCTACTATAAATTCAGGAGTTTCACCGTCTACCTATTTCTTACACAAATACTTCAAATCGGAACAAAAAAAACGATCTGAAAAAAACAAAATTCAAAGAAGTTACTGACTGAAAGGAGAATCCGAATCTCCAAAAGGAAAAGGCAGAGGCGAAAATTCAAATTTTTTTTTAAAAGTTTGAATTTTTAAAATCAATTTACTTTTCTCTCGCTTTCTGGGGTTAATTTCTGTTTGGCTACGAAGAAAATGGCGTTGAGCATGACACATCAGATCGGCGCACGCTCCGGGACTCCGGTTACGGCGACCGAAGCCAGCTCATCATCCGTTGAATCGGTCAGCACGTCGCCGATGTGGAAGTCTCCGGCGGCTAGTCTGACTTGCAAAATTCAGAAGCCGGAGGGGATGGACGGGTTGTCGCCGCCGTTAAGCCCGTGCAGATCGCCGGGTCTCGGGTCGAGCCGGGCGGATCTGTCGATGGCGTGCAGGGCGTTCGCGACGGAGGTGGAATCGCCGGTTCTGGAGCACCAGGTGAGGGGTGCGCGCGATAAGGGCACGGGAGTGCCGGTTTATGTGATGATGCCGTTGGACAGCGTGACGATGAACAACTCGGTGAACCGGAAGAAGGCGATGAACGCGAGTCTTCAGGCGCTGAAGAGCGCGGGGGCGGAGGGTGTGATGATGGACGTGTGGTGGGGGTTGGTGGAGAGGGAAGTGCCCGGCGCGTACAATTGGGGCGGGTACGCTGAGCTTCTCGAGATGGCGAAGAAGCACGGCCTCAAAGTACAGGCTGTGATGTCGTTTCATCGGTGCGGCGGGAACGTCGGTGACTCCGTTACGTGAGTATCTCTCTCTCTCTCACTTCATTCCAATTTTTTATTGTTTTCACGTTTTATTTGGTTGGTTTTAATTTTTACTTTCACGTGCGATAGTGAAATGCGCTACAAAGATTCTTTAGAACAAACTAGCTTATGCCTACAACCACAAGAAGTTGCAGCTCCTAATAAATAAATAAATAAAAAATGTGAAAGGTTCTGAATTGATATCATGGGCTGGTGGGTTTGTTGTACTATCGGGCGTGGTAAAATTCCCCCTAACTTCTCTGGTTAAGAAAAATATGGATAATCGTGACTTGTCAACATGTCTCTACATTAAAAAAATAAAATAAAAAAAAGGCTAGCTTATGTCTCTATATGGACGTTTTTATTTTTGGCAGGTTTTTGTTTTCTTTGATATTAGATATATCTTAACATTATTGGCCATTAATAAATTAGATCTATTAAATTACATTATTATATATCAGTTCTTTGAGTGATACAAGACTAAATAGTTTTTTCACTCTTTTTTTATTGACAAAGAACATTCTATTAATTGGTAGTTTTGATATGTACTAAAAAGATTGTCTATCAAAAACTAAAAATGTTTAGCAAGATTGTTCACCAAAAAATAAAAATATACTAGAAAGATCGTGTCACTTGAAAAGTTGGGATTTTTTGCTCAAGAAATTTTAAACTGTAAAATTCCTATTCAAAGATACTGTGATTAAAATATATAGATAATGATAATGTATATGTGGATTTTAAAATTTAAGATACTTTCAAGCATTCATAATAATTAATATATACATAATAATGTATATGTGGATTTTAAAATTTATGAATGCATTCGTTGGATTGGACGTGTTACAAAAATAAAACTAGCTAAAAAATAATGTCGTATTTTCCATTTTTATTGACATTGAACTTGAAATTACGTTGTGACAAGGAATTTTGGAAATTTGTGGCGATGTGCTGAATATTGGTCTATATTTGTTGAATACAGCATTCCTTTACCCAAGTGGGTTGTGGAAGAGGTTGAGAAAGATCCAGACCTTGCATACACTGATCAGTGGGGAAGGAAGAATTGCGAGTATTTATCGCTTGGCGCTGATACCCTCCCAGTCCTCAAGGGCCGCACGCCGGTCCAGTGCTACGCCGACTTCATGCGTGCCTTCCGGGACAACTTCAAACACCTTCTTGGTGACACCATTGTGGTAATACTTCCCTCTTTTTTGTATACTTGTTTGTTTGTCTAGAGAAGATACTTAGGCGGTAAATGTGGCACGATCATGGCACATGTAGTCGCTGTAAATCCAACGAAAAAGGAATGCCAAGAAAGAAAATAAGTGAAACTTAATCGATAATGAATGTATTCTCTCTTTTTTACAAGACAAATACATGTGTCTGCAATGGTGTTGAATCTTTAGTTAGAAACTGCAGATACATGCCTTGCTTGTTAAGCTAAATTGTTTCAAAATTCTTCTCAGGAAATCCAAGTTGGAATGGGTCCCGCAGGTGAGCTGCGTTACCCTTCGTATCCCGAATCCAATGGGACATGGAAATTTCCAGGAATTGGCGCCTTCCAATGTTTTGACAAGGTATCTATTGCCCCTCTCTGTCTCTGCCAGTAGCTTTTAGTTTTGTACACCGCGGCTAATATATAATGTACCATGATGCAGTACATACTCGGTGGCTTGAAAGCTGCTGCTGAAGCTGCGGGTAAACCAGAATGGGGTAGCACAGGTCCCACTGATGCCGGCCACTATAACAACTGGCCGGAAGATACCCCTTTTTTCAGAAAAGACGGTGGAGGGTGGAACAGCACTTACGGTGAATTCTTCCTCGGCTGGTACTCCCAAATGCTCTTGGACCATGGTGAGAGGATACTTACCTCAGCTAAGTCTATCTTCGAGGAGGCCGGTGTAAAGATCTCAGTAAAGGTTGCAGGCATCCACTGGCATTACGGGACCCGGTCCCATGCCCCCGAGCTCACAGCAGGGTATTACAACACACGATTCAGAGATGGTTATGTTCCTATTGCGCAAATGCTAGCACGCCATGGTGCCATCTTCAATTTCACTTGTGTTGAGATGCACGACCACGAGCAGCCACAGGATGCTCAATGTTTACCAGAGAAGCTTGTTAGGCAAGTGGCTATGGCCACACAGAAAACAAACGTACCACTTGCGGGTGAAAATGCACTGCCAAGGTACGACGACTATGCACATAAGCAGATATTGGAAGCATCATCTCTGAAAGTTGAGGGCAACACTGAAGGCAACCAAATGTGTGCGTTCACATACTTGAGGATGAACCCGCATTTGTTCCAGCCCGATAACTGGAGGCGTTTTGTGGGGTTTGTAAAGAAAATGAAGGAAAAGGGTAGCCACAAGTGCCGGGAAGAGGTGGAGAGGGAAGCGGAGCATTTTGTGCACGTTTCAACACCTTCGGTGCAGGAGGCTGCCGTTTCTCTTATGCACTAAGAATGCAGGACTAGGCTTTTAGCTAGCTTGCTTCTACCGCAGTCGAATCTAGTGATGAGTGGTAAATCGCACGGTGGTATACGAAGGTGAAAACATAATGGCAAGACAGTTGCTTCTCCATTCCCTGCATAATTTCTCAATAGCTGATTTATTTAAGCTGTGGCTATGGAAAACGAGTAGGGGCGTGTGTGTAGTATATATAGGATTTTGGGGGTAAATGTTGGGATTGTTTGTATCAATACCCCCGTAAAATACCATTTCTATCCTCTTTATTAAGCTGTGGTTATGGAAAATGCGTAGGGGTGTATAGATAACCTCTTTCAAGTTATATTATCGAGAGCAAATTAATAAACCTAATTGGGACTCATGTAAAAGGTATCCTATATTCATGTGGCAGGTTCAATGGTTCCACTTTAGAAACCTGCTTTAATTTATAATTCAAATTCTAGAATGCTCACCTTGCAAATCTGCTATATCACGTGACAAATCACGTGTATTGGTCTCGAGCAGATACTTCTCAACTCAATATGGTCTTCCATATTGTCATGTGTGGTGTGTCACTGTCATGAAAATAACTTGTATGACAATCTATCGACATTTGTGGTCTCTATTCAGACCCTCTCCTAGACAACTCTCTCACTCGCACACTGATTTTGGCACCTTCGAACCCCATCATCGAATCCCCTCTCTCGACCTCATTCTTGGAACCCCATCCCACCAAATTCCAATTCTTCAAATTTGCATTCTCGAATTTACAGTTCTCCGATTTCACCTTTCAAATCTGTATCGGCCATAAATCCCAACAGTGATCTTGCTCTTCTCTCAACTATTGACCCCATAAACCTACAGTTGACTTGTATAGTTTCCTATAATTTAGGATTTCCTAGTTTAGGATAGATCCCGTGTAATATGGGAGAAATTTCTTTGTAATCTTCTGTAATTATTCTTCCCTTCTTGGTTAGGATTAAGATTTGTATATTATACCTCTTCATGATATGAAGAGAATAAACATATCATTCAAAGCATTATCTTCAGAGCCTAGGTTAGAAAAAAAAAAAAACCACGCTGTGCGCAGAATCCGGAACCTGCAACTGCACAGCCAGTTGTGCCCCGCACCGTCGGACCAGCGAGCGACACTATTGTTGCTGACTCAGGATCCATCGAGAATCACCAACCGCGCAACCAGTTATGCAGTTCCGTCTCCGAACAGCGAGCGACGCCGTCGTTGCTGACCCGAATTCACCAACGATCCCATCATCCACCCACCAAGATCCGCTGCTGCATCACGTGCACACGAACCCAGAGCCCGTATCAAACCGTACCTGCTGCTACTACCTGACAAACCCCATAATTCTACAACACATCGCATCAATTGCGTCTTGCCAATTTGAAGTCCTAGCCCAGATTCGTGTGTCCATCACGACCCACACAGATTCCTTCTTGACGAACCTGCAACAACTGCACCGGCCGGCACACCTTTGTCGCTGCTAAGTTCGCACTTTGTGCGTTCTGGAGATAACCCAAGAATAGAAGACAGAATAAAAGAAAAAAGAGAGAAAAACAAAAACAAAAGAGGAAAAAGGAAAAAAAGAAAAAGAAATTGGTTTTTTGGCATTGGCCCACATGGGCAAGAACAAATTGATTGGTTTTTCAGTTTTTTATTATTTGTTAATTGGTTGTTTGTGGTTGTTGGGCTTCTTTCTTGCTAATTGAAGCTGCTTGGGCAAAATTTGGGCTTTATCCATCACCAATTAAAGTACTAATTGAAGTTGCTTGGGAATATGGCAGTCTGGGGTTGTACCGCTCCAAATCGATATGATCGAATCAGGTAGGAGAGTAGGATCAATCGTGATTGGTAGAAGTGAAGGTAGATTCTGAACATATAGCCGAGAAAATGTCGGCCTTTCTTAATGATACATGTAATGATGGTAAGACTTTAAAGGTTTCTGCATCTGTTATGAATAATATATGGATAATTAATTTTGATGCTACTGAACATATGACTTGTGATTTTAGACAAGTACAAACTCTAAAACCATCCCCCAAAATTGTCGTGAGTGTTGCCAATGGTGATGTTGTCCCCATTATCGGAGAAGGCAATGTCTCACTTTCTGATACCTTGAATCTTGATTCTGTACTTGATGTTCCTTCCCTTGACTATAATTTATTATTTGTTACTCAAATAATTGTCGCCCTACATTGTCTTGTGATTTTTTGGTCTTCTTTTTGTGTTTTTAAGGACATTCGAACTTGCAAGACGATTGGCTATGGTATTAGGAAGGGGAAGCTCTACTACTTGGAGCTGACATCAAACAATTCCTGAATTTTGACTCAAGCTCTTGCAGTGGAAGGAGATTAAGGGGATAGGAATAAAGCTTTGAAGATTTGGTTGTAGCATCATCGACTTGGACATGCTTCGTTCAGCTATCTGTGGAGGTTGTTTCCTAGCCTATTTGTTAAGCATGATATTTCTAACTTTAAATGTGGTGTTTGTGAAATGGTTAAAAGTCATCGTACTTCGTTTCCGCCTAGTTTGAATAAAAATTCAATCTCGTTTATGATAATTCATTCTGATGTTTGGGGACCATCTAAAACTGCTACACTTGGTGGTGCTCATTGGTTTGTTACATATATTGATGACTGCATAGGTATGACTTGAGTTTGTTTGACGAAGTCCAAAAGTGAAGTTACTTCTTTGTTTCAGCAGTTTTACAAAATGGCATAAGTACAATATAAGTCACAAATACAGGTTCTTATGAGTGACAATGGCGGCAAATATGTAAACTTTGAACTTTGTGCCTTTGCTGATCATCATGGTATTGTTCATCAAACTACATGTCCATATATTCCATAACAAAATGGTGTTGCAGAACGCAAGAATCGTCAACTTCTAGAGGTTGTTCGTGCTTATTTGCTCGAGGCGCATCTCCCGTTTGGGGAGAAGCTCTCAACTCAGCTGCATATCTCGTGAATCGTATTCCATCCCGATTAGTCGACTTTCAAACACCGCTCCAGACTCTCTCTTCATATGTTGATGCTCATACAATTCCTAATCTTCCACCTCACGTGTTTGGCTATGTGGCTGTCGTTCATCTTCATAAACAGCAGAGAAGTAAGCTTGAACCTCGGGCCTTACGATGTGTGTTTGTGGGGTATGCCTTAAATCAAAAGGGGTATCGTTGTTATCAGCCTCCGACAAAATTCTTTTTGTCACTGTGGATGTTGTGTTTCATGAAAATCATATGTACTTTGTCAATCTCGAGTCTTCACTTTAGGGGGAGAATGAGATAAAAGTTCAAACTCTTGATTATACTACTCCATATATAAATAGTGTGAATGATTTGGATTTAAGTGGTGATGCCTTGGAAATAAGTGGTGATCATTCACACGAAAACAATGATGTAAATGAATTAGAACTAAGTGGTAATGTCTTGGAGACAACTTGGAGACAAGTGTTGATCATTCACATGGAAACAATGTTAAAAACCTTGAAAATGACTAGTTGACATCGCCAGATAACTCACTGCCAATTTCCTCACCACCGGACAGTCTTGTGTCGCCAACTACCTCACAGTCGATCTTGAGTCCTAATAACCATAATCAATCGTCTTCAATCCCGGATGCACCACCACCACGTCGTCTCCCTAATCGCGTCAACCAAGATATTCTTAAACTTACTTATGAGGTCGACCCTAAATGCAAAACTAGGTATCCGGTGAGTAAGCCCAACCCTGAGTTTAATGTATTATACCCGTTAAGTAATTATATGTCTACCAATCACCTGTCAGAATCAAATAAGTCATTTGTACATCAATTATCTACTGTATCTATTCCTAACAGTGTGGAGGAGGCTTTAGCTGATCCACGTTGGCAAGCAGCAATGAATGAAGAGTTGAAATCTTTGAAGAAGAATGCTACCTGGGAGATCACAGACTTGCCAGCTGGCAAGAAACCTGTGGGATGCAAATGGGTTTATACGGTGAAGTACAAAGTAAGAAGAATGGTCATTTTAGTATTGAAGGTTATACAAATGTTGATTGGGCCGGTTCGAGTGATGATAGGCGCTCAACATCAAGTTACTTCACCTGGGTTGATGGAAATCTGGTTCCTTGGAGAAGCAAGAAGCAATGAGTAGTAGCAAGGTCGATTGCAGAAACGAAATACAAAAGTATGGCCCTTGGTATTTGTGAGATTTTATGGCTTAAACAACTACTACAAGATTTGGGTGTCAAACATAGTCAACAGATAAAGTTGTTTTGTGATAATAAGGTTTGCTCGCGATATTGCTCATAATCCAGTGCAACATGATAAAACTAAACATGTAGAGGTTGACATGTTATTTATTAAAGATATTTGTACCATACTTGACCAATCCCAAAACTACTGAGCATCGATCAACGTTATACCGTCAAGGACCCAGAAGAGTTTCCCTCCAACCAGGAGACCAATCACAGTGCGACACGTGTTGACATCAGAAGCCAATCATAGCGCGACACGTGTCAACATCAGAAGCCAATCACAACACAACACGTGTCAATGTCAGAACAAAGCTAGAAACTCTCTTCTATAAAAGGAGATCATTCTCCCACAATATTGCCTAATGTCATTTGTACTAAATCATTCACTAGTACTCACTAAAGAAGAGCTTAAACCTATGTACTTGTGTAAACCCTTCACAATTAATGAGAACTTCTCTACTCCGTGGACGTAGCCAATCTGGGTGAACCATGTACATCTTGTGTTTGCTTCCCTATCCTTATCCATTTACATACTTATCCACATTAGTGACTGGAGCAATCTAGCGAAAGTCACAAACTTAACACTTTCTGTTATACCAAAGTCCTCATTGATTTTGTGCATCAACATTTGGCACCGTCTATGGGAACGACACTTATTCCCATTCTCTTCAGCTTTGTTAAGCTGGTTTCCACCATTCTTACACTCTCTTTTGACCAGGCATCCTTTTCCAACATGAGGAGTGAAGGAAGCCACAACACACAGAATGACACCCCTCTTGCACTTGGTGCGAAGTAACAAAAGAAAGAACAAAAGAAGTTTGCTCTTCGGGCTTAAGTCGATGAGCTGAAGGCTCATAACAACAAGATAGCGATGAAGAATGAAATCCTCCAAGAGCAGTATGAGAAGGTCTTCGAGATGCTCCACAAGGCTAGATATACAAAAACACATGAGCTTATCACCCCTATGGAAGTCAACCATCAACTGGGTGCCCTCCAACACGGAGGGTCGTTTGCCCTCGACATGGGTATTCCTGTTGAGGAGCAAGCTACTCATCGAAATGGTGACCAACATGAGACTTCTCTCAACCCAGCTACTTCGACTAGAAGCAGGAGGAGTGGATGAAGGCACCTCCTTACAGAAGGAGTGGAAGGATCGAAAGCCGTCTTTCGCAACTGTCGAGACTTCCTAAAGCAACGTCGAGACAATCCCATCCAAGTAAGCTCGAAGATCAATGATCCAAGGGTTTCTGAAAGACTCGGTCCTCTCCCATGTCCTAGGCTGGCTACCAATTTGGGGAAAGGGCAACAAGTCCTAGAGAAACACGAAGGTATAGGGGACTCAGAGATGTTCCGACAGACATACCTTAGAAGTCAGTACGGCGAGTCCAGGGAAAAATCACATGCTCTTGATCAAACCTTTCTACTTCCAAGAGGAGATGGAGATTTACTAAAGAAAGCTCCAGTAGTACATGACTCCACTCAGGACCCTCTTGTCCTACAGCTCCTTAAGGAAGTAAACAAGTTGAAGGCCGAACAACAAGCTGAGATACCTGTTTGGAACCAACCTAGGCCTGGCCCTCTTACAAGGAGGATCCTTGACACCCCCCTCCAAGCAAAGATAAAGCAGAAGCTTGGCTTGCAACTCTATACTGGAAAGGAGGACCCGATTGAACACTTTAACCTCTTTGAGTCCACTATGGCATATCGAATGCACACCGACGAAGAACGATGTCTTCTCTTCCCTTCCACCCTCTCTGGCAGAGCTCTAAACTAGTATTGCAGTCTTCCACCTAAGACGGTAGACTCATTTGAGGAATTGAGGAAACTGTTTGTTTCTCAACCCATTTTCCAGATCGATCGCTTTCACTATGCGGATGACTTGTACACTATTCGCCAAAAGCCAGACGAGTCATTACGTATGTATGCTGGTCACTTCAGCCATGAGTATTCCCGTTGTGCCGAGGCAGACGACAAGACTACCCTTAAAGCCTTCACGGCAGGCCTACGTGACTGTTTCTTTAAGTGCATGATCAATGCCAACACTTGGAAGACTTACTCTGAGGTGATGGCGCATGCTTATAACCATGCCTCCGCCGAGGTAAGAACATACCAAGAGAAACCCCCAACAACCATCCCCTATCAGCAAGTAGGAAATAGAAGCCAGGCCCACCAAAATGAGAAGACCTCAACCTTCCAAATGGCAGCGGTGTCTCCCCCTGCCATACTTAATACTTTGCCAAGTCAACAGACATATCAATCTTAGGGTAAAAGGAAATATTTCCATCCTCACTAGTCTCACTTTAGTAAAAGGAGTAAGCGACACTACCGCGATAACCAAGCGTATCGCCACGATAATCCCCGACCCCAAGCAGTCAACACAGTGGGTCAAGCATGTGTCAGGACAGGCCCTACCCCGAGGTATGAGGTATACACACCTTTAAATGCCACATGCGTGACCATTTACCCCAGCATAGCATACCTGATACCGAAGCCAAAGCCGAGGCAGCCAGATTACAAGCCCACGAAGAACACGGGCACATTTTGCTGCTACCACGAACATAACGGTCATGACAGCGAGAAGTGCATCACCCTTTGTGATCATATTGAAGCTTTGACACGTGAAAGAAAAATTGATCAATTCCTCCTTCACCATCCAAGGGGTAACCGTAACCAACGCCAGGTGAATATGCTATATTCCATAAGTGGCGGCACACCCATATCTAAATTTTCCAACAAGGCTATGAAAAACAACGAATGAGCTTTAAGCCCTGGCCACCTAGTGTTTCACGTGGAAGACATCAGGGGAGGTAAATATCAAAAGCCTAACTGGGATCCAATATGTTTCTACCTTGAGGAAGAAAGAGGTATCATCTACCTTCACAACGATCCACTGATCGTGGAAGCTCACATAGCTAACTTTGAAGTACGACGAATCCTGGTAGACACAGGGGTTTCGGTCAATATCATGTTTGCTGAAGCTTTCAGGGCACTTAATGTAGCTGAACACTTGCTCGATCGCTCGATTTCTCCTTTGATAAGCTTCTCCGGTGATATCGTGCAACCTTGAGGGAGCATATACTTACCTTTCACCATTGGTACATGCTCTTACACAGCTACCATTACCACTAACTTCCTGGTGGTTGATTGCCCAACGACATACAATGTCATCTTCGGATGCACATGCATCAATGATCTCAAGGCCATGGTATCCACACATACGTTGTTGATGAAATTTCAAACCCCCTATAGCAATGGTTACATCCGATGAGATCAACTTAGTGCATGATCATGTTACAACATTTTGGTCAAGCAACATCACCTGCATGTGCCCAAGGAAACCCTTTCTATACATGACCAAGTCATAAAGACCCGCCCAAACGAAGCCAACTTGGATCTTTATGGTGGCAATAGTCAACCCGACGATCCTAGAGATGACTCTTTCACCCAGCAAGCACAACCCGCTGAAAAGTTGAAGAAGGTTTCTATCTCAAAAGATTATCCAAATAGCATGGTGAAGATTATCACCACCTTGTCACCACCCATTCGGTTGACATTGATCTCTTTTTTGCAAGAGAACACTGAGGTCTTCGCTTGGTCATATGAGGACATGTTAGGCATATCTCCCGATATCATATGTCAATTCAATGTTCGCCGAACAAATTGGGAAGAGCATGGAAGTTTACGTGGATGATATGCTAGTCAAGAGTAAACATGCTGACCAATACATCACTAACCTATCTGAAACTTTCACCATTCTGAAGAGGTATCGAAAGAGGTTGAACCCCAACAAATGTGCCTTCGGCGTAGGCTCTGGCAAATTCATAGGCTTCATGATAAGCCAACGAGGCATTGAGGCTAATCCCGAGAAGATCAAAGCAATCATCGACATGAAGGAACCGGTAACTTCAAAAGACATCCAGAGCCTTACTGGCAAGGTGACAGCCTTAACTAGGTTCATCCCTAAGGCCACAAATAGATGTGCTCATTTCTTCAAAGCACTTAAGGGAAGTAAAAAGTACATTATATGGACTGATGAATGTGCCGAGGCATTCAAGAACCTCAAGGACTACATGAGTAAAGCCCCTCTGCTCTCCAAACCTGAGGTTGGTGACACTCTCATTATCTATCTATCGGTATCGGCTTCACCAATAAGTTCGGTTCTCATTTGAAATGATGGTAATGTCGAACGACCTATCTACTACGCTCGCAAGGCCTTATAAGACACGATACTCTAACATTGAGAAATTGGCTCTAGCATTGGTTATGTCTGCTCGAAAACTTCACCTTTACTTCCAAGCACACTCTATCATCGTGCTTACCAATCATCATCTTCGACAGATACTTCAAAGTCCTGACACTTTGAGGAGAATGATCAAATGGGCAATAGCATTGGGTGAGTTTGACATCTCCTACCAATCAAAGCTAGCTGAGAAGGGCCAAACAGTGGCAGACTTCATCGCCAACTTCACATATCTTGTTGACATTGTTTCTATGCCTAAAAAAGTGGTTTCATTACCCTCGAAAACTCAGAAAATAGAACCAACAGCCCCAACATGGAGTCTATATGTTGATGGCTCGTCAAGGTTATAGAGTAGGACTAGTCATTATGACCCTTGACAAAGTGGCAATGGAGTATGCTTTTCGTTTCAAATTTAAGGCATCGAATAATGAGGCCGAATATAAAGCCCTTCTAGCAGGCTTACGTTTGGCCAAACACCTTAGGGTTAAACGAATTGATATCTTTAGTGACTCCTAATTGGTGGTTAACCAGGTCACCAACAACTTTGACGCTAAGGATAGCTCCATGGCAGCATATCTGGCACAAACACAATTGTTACTCGAGCACTTCCACTACCAGATCACCCAAATTCCTCGAGCGGTAAACAGTCATGCAAACGCTTTGGCTTGCCTCGCCTCAGCAGTGGAAGACAAAATTGGGAGAAAAATTCAGGTCGAATTGTTGCAGCACCAAGAACCATGGCCGCAAAAGTGTGCAACTTATAACAGGGGGATAATTGGATTACCCCGATTTATAAATTCCTTGTGCATGGTACCCTCCCAAACGATAAAGTCCAAGCTAAGCAGATTCGATACAAGGCTACCCGTTACTTGATCATTAATGACCAACTCTACAAACGGGGTTTTAACCTACCATACCTAAGATGCCTTACGCCCGCGGAGGCGGAAATTGTCCTTTGGGAAATACATGAAGGAGTCTACAAAGATCATGCTGGATCTCAATCTCTAACACATAAGGCTTTTCACTAAGGATATTACTGGCCAACACTCCACCAAGATGCCATCAAAATATCTCGCTTATGTGATAAGTGTCAACGCTACGCAACTATTCCTCACTCCCCTCCCGAGCCGCTCACTTCTATGATCAGCCCTTGGCCCTTCGCCTAATGGGGACTTGATTTGATCGGCCCAATGCCTGTAGGGAAGAGCATGGTCTGTTATGCAATCGTTGTAGTTGACTAATTCACAAAGTGGGCTGAAGTAGAACCCTTGGCAACCAGTACTGAGGCAAAAATAGAAGACTTCGTATGGAATAACATCATTTGTAGATTCGGCATTCCCAATGCGATAGTCACTGACAACGGGCTACAGTTCGACAACAATAAGTTCAGGATGTTTTGCTCTAAGTTCAACATCAATTTATGTTTTGCCTCCCCAGCTCATCCCTAGTCTAATGGACAAGTCGAAGCCATCAACAAAATAATCAAGCGAACTTTGAAAACCAGCTTGGACAAGGCTAAAGGTTGTTGGCCAGAATTTGTACCCCAAGTTCTTTGGTCATATCGCACTTCGTATTGGACATCAACAGGAGAAACCCCATTCTCACTTGCCTTTGGTATAGAGGCAATTGTCCCAGTTGAGCTTGAGCAAGCAACGTTCCAAGTCCAAAACTACGTGCAAAGCGAAAATGCCAAACAACTTACCCTCAACTTAGATCTAGTCGAGGAACACAGAAACCAGGCTCACTTAAGGAATGTCGCCTACAAACAGCGCATCTCCAAATACTATGACTCAAGGGTCAAACCTCGTTCTTTCAAAGTGGGGGACTGGGTATTGAAGAAAAAATTACTCTGCGACAAAGTCTCGAGTGAAGGAACACTTAGTCCAAATTAGGATGGACCATTTGAAGTTGTTGGCATCAGTCGCCATGGCTCCTACAAGCTTAGAAGCTCCGATGGCAAAACCCTTAGCCATCCATGGAACGCTGATCACTTGAAGTACTATTACAAGTAAACTCACATTGTACAAGTGTTAAGCTTCAGCCGTTCGGCATCCTATGTAACGAAGACTATTTGGCATGAATTCAATAAAGAGGTGATTTAGACAACTCGATCCTAATCCTCTTACGTTCCTAGTAATGAAACACTCGGGTTCAAAACTTCAACATGAATGCTTCCAACATGAAACAAAGTCTAAGTATATATTAATAAGACTATACAAATAAATGAACAACTTCATAGTATATTCGTTCAATCATACATTCCAACACATTCATACATAAGCCAACTGTGCTTCAAAAGGGTTCAACATACTTTATGTCATTCGACACTTGCTACAATGTGCCTCGACACCTTGCCCTTATTCTCACCAACCAGGTGATGAAATGTACAACCCGTACTCTAATATCATTTGGCAACTTGCTACTCATGCCACCAACCAGGTGAAGAAGGAACTCATCTTCATGCCACCAACCAGGTGATGAAATGTACAACCTGTACTCTCCTTTATGTCACCAACCAGGTGATGAAATGTATAACCTGTACTCTAATATCATTTGGCATCTTGCCATTCATGCCACCAACCAGGTGAAGAAGGAACTTATCTTCGTGCCACCAACCAGGTGATGAAATATGATGAAAGGTGATGAAGGAACTCACCATTGTACCACCAACAAAGTGATGAAAACAACTCACCATTCATTCCACCTACCAGAAGACGAGTGGTACAACTTGTACATGTGAACTCCTAGTATTCACAAATAATCAAAAACCCTCAAGCTTGACAACTCAACTAGGGGAACACTTATGCCCAACAAGAGTTATAGTCACCAACAAAGTCTTATTGCAAGCCAACAACAACTTCAGTGCATGGCATACGAAGATCAAGCTATTCAACCCTCTTGCATCTGTTTCAGACATTTCTCCTTTGTAACAATGCAAACACTACAACTCGTAGAAAGCTTCACACACTCTTGATCAAGATAGTGTGAAGCAAAACCAATTTATGATGCCAACAAGAGCTTCATCAAAGGAGTTCAACCACAATTCTCAAAAGCTTCACACACTCTTGATCAAGGCAGTGTGAAGCAAAACCAATTTATGGTGCCAATAAGAGCTTCATCAAAGGAGTTTAACCACAATTCTCAAAAGCTTCACACACTCGTGATCAAGACAGTGTGAAGCAAAACCAATTTATGGTGCCAACAAGAGCTTAATCAAAGGAGTTCAACCACAATTCTTAAAAGCTTCACACACTCTTGATCAAGACAGTGTGAAGCAAAACCAATTTATGGTGCCAATAAGAGCTTCATCAATGGAGGGCAACCACAATTCTCAAAAGCTTCATACACTCTTGATCAAGACAGTGTGAAGCAAAACCAATTTATGGTGCCAACAAAAGCTTCATCAATGAAGGGCAACTACAACTCGTAGAAAGCTTCACGCACTCTTGATCAAGACTGTTCGAAGTAAATTCAATTTATATGGTTCATCCAAACCTTTGACTACTACAAGGTTTGGCTTGCATCACAATCTCTTGCTCAACAGTGTGGAAGCAAAATTTGTATATGTTGTCTCTCCCACATTTTCAAATTTCTAATTTTCCCAAATAATAATAATAATAATAATTGGGAAATTCAACAAATTTCTAGTTTTCCAAAAAAAAAAAAAAAAAGGAAATTGGGAAATTCAACAACTTCAACAAATGGAAGGCAACTACAATTCTCAAAAGCTTCACACACTCTTGATCAAAATAGTGTGAAGCAAAATCAATCCATGGTACCCAACAAAAGCTTCAATTCCAAAGCTTCACCTATAAGCTTCAACGTCAAAGCTTCACCTACAAAAGCTTCAACACAAAAGCTTCACCTACAAAGCTTCACCTACAAGCTTCACCTACAAAAGCTTCAACACCAAAGCTTCAACACCAAACCTTCACCTACAAAAGCTTCACCTACAAAAGCTTCAACACCAAAGCTTTACCCATAAAAGCTTCACCTACAAAAGCTTCACCTACAAAGCTTCAATACCAAAGCTTTACCCACAAAAGCTTCACCCACAAAAGCTTCACTACAAAAGCCCACAAAAGCTTCACCCACAAAAGCTTCACCGACAAAAGCTTCACCTACAAAGCTTCAACACAAAACCTTCACCTACAAAAGCTTCACCTACAAAAGCTTCACACACTCTTGATCAAGATAGTGTGAAGCAAAATCAATTCATGGTACCCTACAAAGCTTCAAGCTCAAAGCTTCACCTATAAAGCTTCAACACCAAAGCTTCACCTACAAAGCTTAATATATATATATTTTTTTTTTCTTCAGAAATTCGAAAATTCGAAAATTCGAAAAATTGAAAAAAAAATAAAATTGCCTAGGCCTCCTTTTCTTTGGGCCTAACAACTTTCATAACAAATATATATGAAGGAGGAGTTTTGGGCTACCACTTAGAAAGGAAATGCCTTATTTGTCAACTCTCCTGACCGGAGACTTGGGGGACTCATACCCTATGCTACTGCACCTTGATACTCGGAAGTCTCATGACCACTCAGTGACTTGGATTTTTCAAGTCTCCAACCGAGAAGTTTTCCTCACTTGGGAAATTAAGGGAGCACTACCTTAACATACATGCTTCACTTACAAAGCTTCAACATACAAGCTTCAACAAAAGAAAAAATTCAAAGAACTTAGTGAAGAAGGCTTTGGTGTATTTAACACAATACGTTGAAATGAAGCAAAGTTTATTTATTGATATCTCCGATAAGTTACAAATATGTACATATACATGAATCAAAATAAACAAACAAGAGGGAGCCTTCACAAAGGTTGCTCAGGAGAAGTCTCAGCAGCCGGCAGAGCCCCAGAAAGAGTAGGCATCAGAGGGTGATCATTCAGAGCCTCAATACTGGGCAGAACCCTAGAAGGATGAGGCACCGGAGGTTGATCATTTAGAGCTTCATTACGCGGTACAATCCCAGAAGACGAAGGCAATAAATGCCTTTGGAACAAACCGACAAACCTCTGATGATCAAGTAAAATCTGACCATCAGAATCCTGCAGCTGGTCAAGCTTCATCTTCATATTTGTAGCATAGTCATGTGCGAGCCTGTGCAATTGTTTATTCTCATGCTTGAGCCCTCTAATCTTCTATTTGAGACTTATCACTTCAGCTACCAATGATTCAACTTGGAGGGTTCGAGCAAATAGGCGTTGGGTCATATTAGACACAGAACCTGCACATTGAACATTGAAAGCCAAAGAATCCTTAACAGCCAACTCATCAGACCGTTTGGAAAGTAGTCTGTTATCTTTGGGAGTGAGAAGGTTCCTGGCCACCACCGCAGCGGTCATATTCTTCATCACAGAGTCCCCAACGGTAAGAAGACCAGTAGGGGATAAGAAGGATGGGCACCATATGTTGTCTTGAGGAGACATAGCTGCCTCTTCACCAAAGTTCAAGTCAAAACGACGGTCGGATGGGCCAGACATTTTCAGAAATGATGAAGGAGAAATGAGGTTCAATAAATCTCTGAAGTACAAAAATAAGGGGAAAATTCTTACAAGCAATAACTCTCTGAATGTACTTCTTGCACACAATTGGTGCCCCTATAAAAGAAAGGGCAACTGGCCGTTGGTTTAAAAATCGAAGAGGCACCATTCTCCGGATTTCGAGAAATGGATTTTCCTGAGTAAAATATGTCGACAATCTCTACACGCAACATCAGCGCCTCAGGTACCACAGATAACTTTGCCAAAGATCTCTGACAAAGTTTAGACACATAAATTTTGAAGGTCCAGCTACCCTACTATTACCCTACTATTACCCACTATTACCCCCAAGGGTAAAGGAACAGCACCATTACTTGATAACTGGAAAGTCCCAATGTGTGTCAACCTCTGTGCTCCGTGGCAACGCAGACTGGAAAAAATGCCCAACCTTTACTCACATTCGAGAAAACGCTCCCACCAATATTGCTTGCTTAAAAATCGAAGAGGCACCGCCCTCCGAATCTCGAGAGGCAGACTCCTAACATGATTACTTTCTAAAAAATCGAAGAGGCGTCGTTCTCCGAATCTCAAGAGCCAGACTCCCAACATGATTGCTTTCTTAAAAATCGAAGAGGCACCGTTCTCCGAATCTCGAGAGCTAGATCATCGACATGATTGCTTGTTCCAAAATCGAAGAGGCACTGCTTTCTGAACTTCGAGAGCCAAATCTTCACACGCAACATCAGCTTTCCAGATACCACAGACCACTTTTTCAAAGTGCTCTGACAAAGTTAAAACATGTGAATCTTGCAGCTTCCACTACATTGCTATGACCAAAAAGGGTAAAGGAACAACGTTACCACTCGCTGTTGGGACAATTCCTATATATGTCGACATTCATCCTCCACAGCTAGGCAGACCTGCAAATAAATTAAAAATGCTCAACTTTTCTTCACATCTGAGAGGGCACTCTCAGCAGAGTCTTTCGAAATACTCAGCTTCTTTTCCCTCTGATAATACCTCTGCAAACAAACAACACCAGAGCAAGAGTATCTCATATTATCAGGGTTAAAAGCAAGAGTATCCCATATTATGCTTTTTCCCCGTCTTTTCCTTTGTCCTTGTTCTTACCTGCAAGACAAGGAGAAATAGAGCAATCCGTCAACACTTGGAATCAAGCTTCCAGTCAGGAACTGACTACCTGGAACTCCTTGCCTGATTACTTACCTGGCATTGCTCTCGAGTACTCATCTTCAACATCTTATGCTTCCAGAAAAGATACCACATCTGCCTAATGAACAGATAGGGCAAGTGAGAAGGATACAAGGAAGCAAGTGGAGACAAGCGCAACAGAACACGTGCCGATTCATCTATTACTTTGTCAACAACAAAAGTATCCCATATCATCAAGGTCGAACACACTTTTGATTTGATGGACTTGTTTTGACCCTCAAATTCTTGAGTTGGCCTTATACTTTGGAGAAAACCAGAAAACCCTCCAGCCCAGTTCAAGAATAAGTCTGTGGAAAGTTACTTCTTCAAAAGCAAAAGTATCTCATATCATCTCTTCTCTTTATCCTTCCTGCTGCCTACAAGATAGGGAGAATGAGAACAATCAGTCGGAACTCGAAATCAAACTTCTGATCTGGGACTGATTGCTAGGAGCTCTGATTGCTTACCTTGTATGTCACCTCTTTCGGCAGATCTCCTAGCTCGACGATTTAGGGGACTCTTACTACATGGTTTGTATCGTGCTTGACCAAGCCTAAAACTACAAGTAAGCTTCAAGTGAAATTGATACATTACCTTGTGCATCTCCACCATTTAAAGATACCACCCCTGGATAGAGGAAAAGTACTTCCAGAGAAGATGCCACATCTACCTATGAGACAGATAAGATAAGTGAAAATGATACCACACTTCGGTACTTAGAAGTTTCGTGATTACTCAGTGGCTTGGATCTTGCAAGTCCCTAACCGAAGAGCTTCCCTTACTCGGGAACTTAGGGGAGCACTGTTTGTACCATACTTGACCAATCCCGAAACTACTAAGCACCGGTCAACCTTATACCGTCAAGGACCCAGAAGAGTTTCCTTCCAACCAGAAGGTCAATCACAGTGCGACATGTATTGACATCAGAAGCCAATCATAGCGCAACATGTGTTAACATCAGAAGCCAATCACAATACGACATCTGTCAATGTCAGAACAAAGCTAGAAACTCTCTTCTATAAAAGGAGATCATTCTCCCACAATATTGCCTAATGTCATTTGTACTAAATCATTCACTAGTACTCACTAAAGGAGAGCTTGAACCTATGTACTTGTGTAAACCCTTCACAATTAATGAGAACTCCTCTACTCCGTAGACGTAGCCAATCTAGGTGAACCACGTACATCTTGTGTTTGCTTCCCTGTCCCTATCCATTTACATACTTATCCACATTAGTGACCAGAGCAATCTAACGAAGGTCACAAACTTAACACTTTCTGTTGTACCAAAGTCCTCACTGATTTTGTTCATCAACAAAAGAAAAGCTAAAGGTAAAATAATTGAAGTGCCTCTAATCAGAACGAAAGATAAAATAGCTGACATCCTCACCAAAGTAGTTTCTAGTGAAAAGTTCTCTAAGTTTCTAGACAAGTTAGGCATGTGTAACACATATGCACCAACTTGAGGGGGAGTGTTGACTTATATAGTTTCCTATAATTTAGGATTTCCTAGTTTAGGATGGATCCCGTGTAATCTGGGAGAAATCTGTTTGTAATCTCATGTAATTATTCTTCCCTATTTGGTTAGGATTAAGATTGTATATTATACCTTTTCCTGAGAAGAATAAACATATCATTCAAAAAATTCTATTGAGGGAGAGAACTAGGGGTGGGTCAACAGAGATTGACATGCGGGTTGGGGTGGGTATTGTCTGTTCAAGTCGGGGCTATATTTGGTAGATACAAAACCAGGGGAGAGGTGAGGGTATTTACGGGGCAGACCGACCCATTTCTAACATACAATTAATGGCATGATCTAATTATCAGTAATCCAGAAATCCCGACCGTTGGATAGGATCTACAGTTTTTAGTTTTTACTCGTTCAGTAACTTCAGTTTAGTCCCCCCCCACTACCCAGACCCCCCCTCCCCACTTTCTTTCTCCATTTCTCATTCTCCCTCCCACCTCCACTCGACTTCTTGAGACAGAGAGTAATTGAGTTGATTCGTATTCGACTGTGTCGACATCATAGTAGCCAGCCACCACACGACATCACCTCACCATCATTTCCCGACTCTCTTCCATTGTGGGACCATGACCATCACCATTGTGGGACCATGATTAGCACATGACACTTGGCAAGAAGGATTGGAATGCCTGAAGCCATGGAGCCTGCCAAACTTTTGCCAGGCTAGGCTTAACGCCTTATTAAAGTACTTGTCTCCCAAGTAAGGAAATCTTAATTCAAGTCAAATTATGATATCTTGGGGATTATGCAAGTAGTCCTAATCCTAAGAAAATTGGATATCTTCTAGATAGTTTCTGGATTTAATGAAGATTGCTTTCCATAAAAGGACTCTCAACATCTCTATAAATACTTTAACCTGGGTACTTATCAAGCGACGTCTCTCTAACTCTCAAAGGAATCAATGACAAATGAAGATACACCTCTCACATATTCTCTCCACACCTACAAAGAGATTTGGAAGTGCTTTTAAAATGGTTGAAAATGCTTTTAGTGAAAATGTTTTTGAATCCAATCCTTAGTAAGTGAATCTTAGAAAAACACTCGAAGTGCTTCTTACAAGAAGGACATCTGGTGCTTCTTAATTATCAGAAGCACTTCAATTGCTTTTGGATCCAAAAATATTTTCTCTAAAAGTTCTTTGAAATTTGAGTTATAAGTTTCTATGTCACGTGGTAGAGCGAGTGGTAAATACTGTTCAATAAACATAAGATAACCACGTATTAAAGAAATTATGTCTGATTCAAATTTTGTAAGATTGTAACACATGTTTTGTTTTAACTATAGACAATATATGTCACTCATCATATCATATCATGCCATATAAAAGTTCCTACTCAAGTTTTTCTGGTCCCCAAGCGAGTGACTAGTGGTGCATAGTCCTTTCCATTAGAAGGACCATGCCAAAAATAGGAACTTGCCCTACTAATTTTCAGTCAATGCCCCATTTCAACAGCAGAAATACACGCTGCAGATAGACTCGCTACCAAATCCATGTCCCACTGCTAATTGGAACCATAACTTAGTGTATATATATAGACGTTTTCCAATCCCAGTTTTACATCAATCAAGAAAACGTTTACATCATTAAGAAAACCACAAGTATTCTCATTAATCCCATAAATTTTTAGAGAAAATGTCCAGCATGCAGCAACCATTCAATGCAGGCCAATCCCAAGGCCAGGGCCAGGTATGAGATTGATGTTTTCAATTCAAGCAGGGTGTTATTATTTCCACCCACCTGTCATATTCTCTCACCCGTCGACTATTGAGAATGTTCATGACAAATGGATATAAAGTGAGTGGGGAAATAAGACAAGTGCGTGGGTGCAAGAACACTTTTAAGCTGCAGAACGTAATTTATTAGATGATCATCGTACCTGTGCTGTATATGTGATGCAATGCCATATATTTTATGTTGTTGTTGGTGCAGGCTAAGGCAGAAGAGTGGATGCAGTCCACACAAGAAACAGCACATGAAGCTAGGAACGCAACAGCTGATGCAGCTCAATCAGCCAAGGAGTCTTCTCAGCATGGAAAGGACCAAAGTGCTGGATTTCTTCAGCAGGTTATAAATATTTCTGGATTAATTGTTAACTCCTTCACTCTTTTGACATGCATGAGAATTTGAGTGACGCTTAAGGGACTAAACTAATTAAGTTTAGATGATCACAAATTATGTGACGGGTCAAATCCACTTTATTACATCAATTTCTGTATTCAGTTGTCAATAAACACGTAAATTGCCTAGGAATCAGCTAATTTGGTCTAAAATTTTGATCCCTCAAACATTTTCGAATAATTTTCAAACACACGCTGACTATAATACAAACAAGTGGGATGGTCATCAATAAATCTTGTAAACTTTCTGATAGAGCTATTCTCAATTGCCACAGACTGGAGAGCAAGTGATGAACATGGCACACGGTGCTATGGACAGCGTGAAGAACACACTTGGAATGAATGAAAAGAAATGAAGAAGATATATACCAGCAGCAGGCACATCTTCCTATTACGATTTGTGAAGATGTGCGGTATCAACTAATTAGCATCTACATACGTACTTCGATGGATATAGGGTTTTGTTAATTAGGAGCATTTCTTGCTCTTAATTCCTTATCATTAGGGAAACTCAAGTTAATTTGTCTGTCAGAGTCAGACTGAGAAGTCTTTGAAAGGAAGCTCATGTCATCAGTTGGAATAAACTCTACAGATATATTCTTTAGTTTGTTTTCCATTTTTCTTCCACATTACAGCAATCAATGTAATAAAAGCTTAACAAGTACTGCAATGCAATATGCCAATTACCTATGTTAACTCGATCATATATCTTCTGTTAGTAATCCTATAACATCACCAGGGAGTTAATTTCAGTATTCAGTGCTCGACGCTGATACCCAAATCGTTCAAAATTCTTGTCCAAGTAAACTACTACTATCTCCCTTTCAATTCATCTAAACTTCTTCCTAATTAGTTGCTCAACGCTGATACCTAAAACTCCTCTTCCTTCATTAACCAGTTGCTTTTATTGTTCTTTCCATCTAGGCTAGGGTTAATTTCTTGTGATCCCCAAGTTAAAATCTACAGAGGACCAAACCGAAATCCAGTCCAGCAAAATATATATTAGGTAGCAAATCGAGCTGGTCTGAACTCCAAATTGACCGTTTTGCATTAATCTCGACAAACTTGCCTCTCTAACATTTATTGCGCTCCAAAGAAACTTTGTCCTTCATGCGTGGGATAAGGTTGTCAAATATAATATATATATATCTCAGTCATCATCATTCACTTGCATACAAGAGCCTGTCGATAGTGGATCCTTCTATCTCACGATACCAATGATGATTTGTTTCATTTTTGTAATCTTGAATGCAAGATTTGAAACTTGAAGATGAGCAGTTACACCATGGTAATGTTATCTCCCTTGGATCCTCTAGTGATTGCTTTTCTTGAGGACAAAAAAACAGCTTTAGAAGCTGGGGGTTGTCTTCTAGCTTTTTATCCATTATATTGGTATTAAGAAAGAAAAAAAAAAGTATTTTCTCAATTCAATAATGACAGCTCACTTTCCATACTACCAAGTAGCCTGGAGTATTGAAGAAAAGAAAAATTGCATGCGTTGCTCTTAAATCCTTTCTTTGGAATTCAACTCTCTCGCCCACATGTTGAAGCTTTTCCAAATACTATTAGCATTTACATACCCTGTAAGTAAAACACACAGAACGCCAATACTGTGTTTTGTACAATCAAATTCAATTTTAAGTTCTTTAGAATTTTAAACAAAATTATCTAACATTTCGTTTTCATTTAACTTGTTTGTTAACTATTTTTAGTTTTACTACAAGCTACTTTTTTTTTTAATCATTTGCCACACTTGCGTGGCTGTTGGAATGTTGGACGCTCATCCAATTACAGGAAAGCACTTTTTAGGGAAAATGGTTGAAATCAGGAATGTTTTTGAATTCCAAAAACGCTTAAAATCCTAAACCCTCATTGGTGCGATAAAAACTTTAAGTGTTTTTCCAAGATTTACTTGTATTTTTACTGAGAATTGGTTCCAAAAACTTTATTTTTATTTATTATTTAATTATTATTATTTTTTATCAAAAACACTTTTAGCTATTTTTAAAGAACTTCAAAACCAGTTGACAATCAGATCCTGTTTTCTTGCTATCAATTGCAACATAAAAAAAAAAAAAAGGTTTTTTGGGGGACACGGAGATAAGAATAATTTTATATAAAAATTATCAAGAAGTTACCAGTTTGGTCCAAATTTCTTCTCCGATACATGTAATTAAATTAAATATGACCAAGTAACTCTTTGGAAAAATTAAATATGACCAAGTCGGCACTTTCTTAGATTGGTAGTTACGCTCACCACTTTGTTAGGGTTAAGATTATTCTCAGTTCCTTTTATTTTCCTTTCTAGCTAGGGTTACCTTTTCCAACCTCTCTTCAAGATCATATGCCAATGGAGGACCCAGAAAACCTCCACTCAAACCAAATAAAACGTAGTACACCAAGCTGGTCTGAACTTCCAATCGACCCTTGTGCATTGATCTTATCAAAGTTGTCTTTTGCAAACGTATTGCGATTCAAAGCAGTTTGTCCTTCATGGAATAAGGCCGTCAAATTTGTATCGCAGTCGTCATTGTCATCGTCGTTCCCTTGCTTATCGGAACCACCATGGATCCTTCTTCCTCAATATACCGACGATGATGGGTTTCGTTTTTCAAGTGTTGAAGGCAAGGTTTACAGCTTGAAGAACACACCCTATGAGTTACGCCATGGTAATAGCATCTGTCTTGGATCCTCTCAAGGATGGCTGTTTTTCTTTTGGAATAAGAACCAGCTACAGCTGCTGCTCTTAAATCCCGTCTCTGGGATTCAACTCCCCCTCCCACGTTTCAAAACGTTTCCAGATATAATTAGCATTCAATACAAGACGCAGAGTGCCGAGAGAGAGCTTTGTACAATCAAATTCAAGACATCTACTCATGCTAATAATCAAATTCAAGGCACGGAAAGTTACAATGTTGGCTCAGCCAAAGATTTGGCGAGACAGATCAGCAAAGTTGTTCTGTGTTCGAGACCAACTTGCAGTAGCAGCAATAAAAATATTGGAGTTTTGGTGATGTACGACTTCACAGATAGGTGGTTGAACGTATATAGTAATAGTAATTATCTTGCGTTTTGTACCACAACAGATCGTAGGTGGAGAAAACTTGCCAAGCACAGAATGTACATTGACGTTACCAGCTATGACAATCAGTTTTATGCTTTACGCCAAAACTATTATGTCTAAGTCTGGGATTTCTCCAAGTCCTTTCTCAATAGAAAGATGATAATCCAGCCTGATCAAAGAGCGAAAATTGCTAATAATTAGAGGGATTACATAATCAAAACAGGAGAAGATGTATTCCGAGTTGTGCGGTTCTACAAGGATTTTTTCAGTGAAACAATTGCGTTCCATATTTATAAGCTGGAATATTTGATAGATGGTAAATCGAGATGGATAGAGGTGGATTCGATTGGCAAGATGATAAATTCTGGTGAGTTAGT
Source organism: Malus sylvestris (assembly GCF_916048215.2). Taxonomy (NCBI): domain Eukaryota; kingdom Viridiplantae; phylum Streptophyta; class Magnoliopsida; order Rosales; family Rosaceae; genus Malus; species Malus sylvestris. The sequence continues at coordinate 22,522,619 of NC_062275.1, forward strand.
TTGGTTCCTGGAGGCAGACAAGAAAAATAAAATAGAGAACACAGAATCGGGGGGAATGTGAAAGGTTTCTTATCTGTGAAGTAATCACAGATATTTCAATAAATATCAACTTAGGATATTTCCTTACAAGCTAATCTAGAGCAATCTCAGCCCTTGATTCAAAACAAAGATCTAAAGCATACACTTGTCTTATGAGACTAGACATACACTTTTCTATTGATTTCTTCCTTCTTAAACACTTGAACAAAACTGAATTCTATTTAATTCCAACACTCCCCTTTAAATGAATTCTGGTTTTGATCCCAAGCATTCCTCTGAGATAGACAAACCTTTCCCTCGGTAGAGCTTTGGTGAAGATGTCGGCCATTTGATCCTGTGATTTGCAGTAGATCAGTTCAATGGTATTCTCCTGCAAGGCTTCCCTTATGAAGTGAAACTTCCTTTTGATATGCTTGGTTTTCTGATGAAAAATAGGATTCTTGGTCATAGCTATTGCTGATGTGTTGTCACACATAAGTGGTGAAGCATCCACTTGCATTTCACCAAAATCCTTTAACACAAACCTCAACCATATAGCTTGGGAGGTAGCCATTGCAGCACTCACATACTCTGCTTCAGCCGTAGACAATGCAACACTTTGTTGCTTGACAGAAGCCCAAGAAAATATCCCAGAACCGAATGTAAATGCATATCCTGAGGTACTTCTCATGTCATCTTCACTGCCACCCCAATCGCTGTCACAGAAGCCTACCAGAATTGCTTTTTCTCCCTTTTCATATTTGATTCCATAATCCAAGGTCCCTGAGATATACCTTAGTACTCTCTTAGCAGTTCCCATGTGAATTCTCGTGGGATTATGCATAAACCTTGATAAGAGACTGGCTGCATACATAATGTCAGGTCTTGTAGCAGTCAAATAAAGCAGACTTCCAACCATCCTTCGGTATAAGCATTCATCAGCAGATTCAGAACCATCCATTTTACAAAGTTTCTCATTCGTGATCAATGGTGTTGCCACAGATTTGCATCCTTTCAGATTGAATCTTTCAAGCAGTGATTGTGCATACTTCTGTTGATGTATGAAAATCCCAGTAGTTTCTTGTATTACTCCAATTCCCAAGAAGTGATGCAACAAGCCAAGATCCGACATCTCATATTGTCTCATCATTTCCCTTCTGAATTCTTCAATCATTTCTTCACAATTACCAGTAAAGACCACATCATCAACATATATAGACACAATAAGCATCTCAGAGTTCTCACCAGTTTTTGTATATAATGTTGCTTCACTAGGACTTTTGTTAAATCCACTCTTGCTGAAATAGGAATCTATCTCACTGTACCAAGCCCTGGGGGCTTGTTTGAGTCCATACAGTGCTTTGTTTAACTTGTAGACCTTCTCCTCTTTATTTGGCACTTCAAATCCTTGTGGTTGATCCACATACACTTCTTCCTCCAAAATGCCATTTAGAAAAGCTGATTTGACATCTAACTGGTGAAGTTTCCATCCCTTTTGGGCAGCAAGAGCAATCAAGGTTCTAATGGTGTCTAACCTTGCCACTGGGGCAAAGGTTTCATTGAAATCTACCCCAGGTTGTTGTGAGTAGCCCTTGGCAACTAATCTTGCTTTGTTCTTCTGTATTGATCCATCCAAATTCAGTTTGATCTTGTAAATCCATTTCACACCTATCACAGGTTTATCACTCGATCTATTTACCAATTTCCAAGTAGAGTTTTTCTCAATCATGGCAATTTCTTCACTCATTGCTTTCTGCCAGGATTGATCCTTCTCAGCTTCTTCAAAACTCTCTGGTTCAACAACACAATAGTTACACACTGCATAGATCTCATTTAAACTCCTCATTCTCGATGGAGTTGATTCAGGGGAGGAATCCTGTAATTCTTGTCCTTCTGCATTTGAAGTAGAGGACTGAGATCCTTGTGTTGGAGTTGAAAAATCAGTTTGACTCTCATCTTGTATAACAGGTTCATTCACATTTTGCACTTCAGCTTGTGCTTCTTCCATTGCTAGTGGAAATGAGATGGTGTCTATGTTATTGGTTTCCCAATTCCATGCTTCATTCTCCTTGAACACCACATCCCTTGAGAGAATCACTTTACGTGACTCAATATTGTAGAGCCTATAGCCCTTTTCACAGCTTCCATAACCTACAAGGACACACTTGACACTATTGATCTCAAGCTTGTGTCGTAGTTGAGATGGTATCTGTGCATAGCAGATTGATCCGAACACCTTCAAGTGCTTCACACTTGGTTTTCTGCCACTAAATGCCTCAAACGGTGTTTTCTTCTCAAGTGCTTTAGTTGGACACCTGTTTAGGAGATACACAGATGTATTGACAGCTTCACCCCAAAAAGAAAGTGGCATTTTCTTATCATGGAGCATTGACTTGGTCATTTCAACCACGGTCCTGTTCTTCCTCTCAGCCACACCATTCTGTTGTGGTGTGTAGGCCACTGTCAATTGCTTCTGTAATCCTGCTCCTTCACAGAATTCTTGGAACTCAAGTGAAGTGAATTCACCACCTCTGTCGCTTCTTAGTCTTTTGATCTTGAGACCACTCTGAAGTTCAACCATCATTTTGAATTTCTTGAAGATTGAAAAGACTTCACTCTTGTTTCTCATAAGATATACCCAAACCATCCTGGTGCAGTCATCAATGAATAGCAGAAAATATCTGTTCCCACTGAGTGTAGGTGTCTTCATTGGACCACACACATCTGTGTGTATGAGTTCTAGAGGTTGACTTGCTCTCCATGCACTTCCAGTTTCAAAAGAGTCCCTGTGATGCTTCCCCAATATGCAACCTTCACACGGTTCTTTAGTCTCTTGTAACTCAGGAAGACCAGTCACCATTTGTAGTTTCTCCAATCTCTTTAAACTGTGAAAGTTGAGATGTCCGTACCTCTTATGCCATAACCAAGAGTTTTCTGCAACACTTGCTTTTAGAGCAATCGAATCATTGTAATCTAGCATAAGTGGAAAGCTTTTGTTTTCTGTCATGCCAACTTGTGTTACCAAGTTTTGGAGGCTTCTGTCATCAAAGATCTCCACCATATTGTCTCCAAAAAGTAAGAAGTAACCATGAGCAATCATCTGTCCCACACTAAGGAGATTCTCATCAAGACCTGGTACAAGTATTACATCCTTGATGAATCTTCTTCCACCCTTTGTCTATAGAACAAGAGTTCCTTTTCCAGTAGCTTCCACTAGTTGTCCATTCCCCATTTTAACTCTGCAATTGAAGCTTCTGTCAATGTTGATCAGTAAGGATTCATATGCAGTCATGTGATTACTGCATCCACTGTCAATATACCAGATTCCTTTCTTGTTTTCAGTTTTTGCAACACTACAAGCATAAAAGACATTTACTTCCTCTTCTTCTGCTCTATGTGCATAGTTGACAACTTGGTTCCTTCTTGGATTACAATCTTTTGCTAGATGGCCAAATCTGTCACACTTGGTGCATTTGGGTTTTCCCTTGAACCAGCAAACACCATAGTGTAATTTGTCACAGATTTTACACTTGGTTTTGGTAGACTCACTGCTAGATTCTGATTTTGATTGTGAAGTATGGTTGTTGTCCCATTTCTTCCCTTTTCCTTTCCATAATTTCTTTTGATTTGAGTTGCTCCCCTGACCCCTGTAACTGCTATCTCTCTCAGTCACACTTAGGCTAGTAAAAGCCTTTTCAGCTAAGTTTTCAGAATGCATATTTAACCTCTGCTCATAGCCTTTCAATGTACCAATCACTTCTTGAACCTCAATGGAGTCAAGGTCTTTAGTTTCTTCTATAATAGATGCGATGGAATCATAAGATTTAGGCAAGCTAATAAGTATCTTTTGCACTAATCTTTGATTTGTCAGTTCTTCACCAAGAGTTTTCATTTGATTCACAATATCAGTCAATCTTGTTAAATAAACAGATAGAGCTTCACCATCATTCATCCTAGTGTACTCAAAATCTCTTCTTAAACATTGTAGTTTGACAGACCTAACCTTTTTATCACCACGAAATTCTTGTTGAAGAACATCCCATGCAGTCTTGGAGGTTTCAAAGTTTGAGATTCGAGGAAAGATCTCATCAGACACTGCCCCTTGAATGATACCAAGAGCTTTTGCATCTCTTGTTTCATTAACTTTCATTGCTATCTTCCTCACAGACTGTTGATCTTCATCGCTAGAATCATTTTCAGTTTCTACAGTTTCATAACCCTTGTCCACCAAATTCCAGAGATCATGTGATTTGAATATGGTCTTCATCTTGATGGACCAAAAGTCGTAGTTGATCCCATTGAAAATAGGAGCCCTCAGATCTCCTCCACTGCTCGAAGTAACCATGTGAGGCTTTGTAAGAACAGATGAGATTTTCACGATCTGGGTATGTTTTTTTCCCTTTCCTTTTCAGAGATATGAAGCACACACACAAAACGCCCAGTCCTGAATTTGATCAGAACCTAAGCTCTGAGGCCATGATAAATTCTGGTGAGTTAGTTTGGTTCCTGGAGGCAGACAAGAAAAATGAAATAGAGAACACAGAATCGGGGGGAATGTGAAAGGTTTCTTATCTGTGAAGTAATCACAGATATTTCAATAAATATCAACTTAGGATATTTCCTTACAAGCTAATCTAGAGCAATCTCAGCCCTTGATTCAAAACAAAGATCTAAAGCATACACTTGTCTTATGAGACTAGACATACACTTTTCTATTGATTTCTTCCTTCTTAAACACTTGAACAAAACTGAATTCTATTTAATTCCAACACAAGAGTGCTTTATTTTTGGGTTTGAAACAGTCCATAGTAATGAGCTCTGCACACGATGGCTTAGAGTGGGATGAAAATTCAGTTTACTTCACACATATGCCTTCCTACTACAATAGTCATTTAGGTGTGTTTAATTTGAAAAGCAAACAAGTTGAAAAATTTGTGATCTTCCAAAGGGCCCTGCACCACCTGTTTTTTGGATTGACCCAAATACGCTTCAGCATTGCATGCTAGGCTAGGGAGGAATTACCTCTGCCTGGGGTGAGGTACATTCATCGGTGTTTTCTGCAGTACTAGAGTTCAATTATTTGAATTGTCTACTTTTCAGTTTTCATTTTTTTTAGTATTCGGGAACCAAATAACTCATCAAGTTTTCTACTTAAAAATTAACTGAGCTAAACTTTGTGGAAGTCTTGGAGAAGTGAGTGATTTTGACCTGCAGTAATTAGTGAGATGAAAGGTTTGAGTTTCAAATCATCAGCTTTCTTGGGATCCTGACGGTGGATTACCTCAACCAATTTAGTTTTAAATTTATTCGATTTGTTGGAATTGTTTTGTTCAGGATAATGTTGAAAGACAGGAAGTTGATGCTGCAGATTGTAAGACAGTACATCTTTCAGAGTGTGCAATCACTTCCTTTTAATATATGGGACGATGTGTTCCTAATTGTGCAGCTTTACAAGAATTATTTCAGCGAAAAGATTGCGTCCATATTTATAAGCTGGAATGTGCTATAGATGGTAGATCATGATGGATAGAGGTGGAATCGATTGGTAAGAAAGCGGTGTTTTTGAGTTCGAATCAGTCCACAGCATACCTTTGCAGCTGGCAGTAATGAGGTATGCACATGATGGTTAACTCAGAATGGGAAGCAAATTCAATTTACTACACACATATTGGAAGGAATTTACTAGCAAACTAGGAAACTTAATTTCTTTGCTCGCTTGAATGATTCAATTTTTTTCCCTGAATGGATGCTGGTCAAGAACTTTCCAGTTAACAAGATTTTTGGTTTTTCTGTTTCTATTTTTTGCAGAATTACAACAGATGAGATGATCGTGATCCAAATTTATTGGTTTTTCTATTGCTCCCATCAGTTTGTAATCATGATCCAAATGCAGTGGATGCACATGAACACTACATATTGCCGGTCCAGACTTAATTTTTTGTTTCGGTAAGTTAACCTTAGTGTGCGTGGTACTGAATCCATGGCAGCAGTGATGGGACTACAATTTGCTAGAGATCTGGGATTCTCTAGTGTGATGCTTGAAATGGATTCCAAAGCACTGGTGCAGATTAATGACGATGAGGACTGCTATGAAACTACAAGTTAGTCTAATTGAGAAGTTAAATCTTTATCTCTTTGAGTTTTGAATTAGCTATTTTTTCTATTTTTTTTTAAAACAAACGATATTATCTACACTAAGAGGGAGGAGTAGGTAGGTTTAGCCTCACAATAAGTTAGCAATAATGTTGTTCAAATTCAAATTTGGCGAGAATCGAACCCAAGATCTCACTCACTTACAAACGAAGAGGAATGCCACTGTGGACATGCAAATTTCGGTGAAAATAGATGTTCACCAACATATTAAATTTTGGCATGCAGGGGCTTACATGGCATAGGAGGGTGGATGAGTCATCGAGGACACATATCAACACTTGGCGAAGAGGAATTATTTGATTTTAATGTAATTAAATCAAATATTAATTGATGGAGACAAATCACAAACCGGCCCATAATTGAATCATGGTTCTTTCGTCAATTAATCAAGCCCACAATCAAAGCCAAATCCATTCATAGGCAAGGCTTGGAGAGTCTATAAATACAAAGCTCAAAGACAAAAAAAGAGTCCAGAAAATCATTTACGCCCAGACGCTAAAGCTTTGAAACTTTGAAGCTCTCAAACACTCAAATCCCCCAAACACTCAAAACACTCAAGAAAACCCTCCGCATTCTTTGTCAAACCCGTGAAGAACCACCAAGCACCCCTACACGTGCTGGTTCCTCCATTGCCAAGTCCCAAAATCTTGTGGCATTTGTTCATCTAAGATCAAGTCATTGCGACCCTTGGATCAACAACACTACACACCTTACATTTTAGAGATCGAATTAGAGGATCAAATTATAAAAAGATTGTAACCCAAACCCTATATTAATACAATTATTACTTTGTACGCGTGTTTTCTTGTCATTTGTTACAAGATTTTCGTGTTTACAACCACTAAACTATAGTACTAAGTGATAGCTAATTTTTCTAGTAAATAACTACTTCTCGGAAAAGTATTAAACAAATATAAAAAATAAAAAAATAAAAAATTTGAACCCTAGAAATTAGGAAAGCAATCAATAGTATTATTTTATAGCCCTTTTTTTTCATGAAAATACTATTAAATTGCCATATTGTACTTTTAATAGCATTTAATAAACTTAATATGGCGTTTGTGAGCAACATGCTATCAAAGCTAAAAAATGAAAATGAAAACATGCTAATTAATAACCACGGCGGCATATAAGGAAAAAAAAATTGATTTAAAATAAAAGTCTTCGTGTATTTCACATTTTTTTTTTTGGAAGAAAGGTAATTTTATTACCAACACCACACCATAGTTACAAAAAAAGAGGTGACTCCAACATCCTTCAAAAGGCATCATACAAATCGGAACCACAACCACAAACCAAAGGAAGCTAGTGAGAGATGACCCACTAGCAACAAATCCACCGAAGGCAACAAAGTCACCGAAGAAAAATCCATGGGAGTGTTATAAAACTAAAAACTGTGTTTGCTGCAGAATGAGTAAAAGGAATGCAATACTGATTCATTGACTTGAAGTCAAATTGAATACAAATGCTAATAATTGAAAGCTAGAACATAAAGCAACATCTAATCTCACAACTAACAACTCCTAATAATATGGGATTCTCCTAAGGAATAGGTAAAAGCAACAAACTTCCTAACAAATAGGAATTTATTGAAAACAAACAACTAAATATCTTAACACCTCCCTTAAACTGAATGCCATCTACGCAATCAGTTTAAAAAGGAACTTGAACAAACTCCGAGTAATCCACACAGCTTCTCAAATGCTTCCAGCTTTAGAGGTTTGGTCAGGATATCTGCAACTTGGTCTTCATTTCGACAATAAACCAAATCAATGGTTTTTTCAGTTGTAAGACCATGAAGGAAATGATACCTCACATCTATATGTTTGCTTCTTCCATGTAAAACTGGATTCCTAGAAAGTTTGATAGTTGACCTATTATCACAATGAATCACAGTACGCCCATGTTGATAAAAATGTAACTCTTAAAGAATCATTCTCAACCAAATTGCTTGACATGCAGAAGTTGCTGCAACTATGAACTCTGCTTCAGTTGTGGACAAAGTAACAACCTGTTGCTTCTTTGATGCCCATGATATGGTACCTGAACCCATCATAAACACATGGCCGGATGTACTCCGCCTATCATCTAAATCACCAGCATAATCGCTGTCAGTGAAACCAGTCAAAACAGATCTTCCCTTTTTCTTGTAGAAAATACCAAAATCCGTTGTTCCCTTCAAGTAACGAAACACTCTTTTAGTAGCTCTGAGATGCAGCTCCGTTGGTCTTTCCATATACCTGCTAATCAGACACATTGCATACATAATATCGGGCCAAGTGGCTGTCAAGTACATTAAACTTCCAACAATTTGTTTGAAATAAGTACTACCAACCCTATCTCCATCAAGATCACTTGTGAGCTTCAATCTCGGTTTAATTGGAGTCCCAACTGGATTACAATTCTCCATGTGAAACCTCTCCAAAACCTCCTAAGCATATTTCTTTTGCCTAATAAAAAAACCAATGGCTGTTTGTATTACTTCTATACCAAGAAAATATTTCATCTTTCCCAGATCAGTCATGTCAAATTCAGCTATCATAGAATTCTTAAAATCAACAAACATAGCCTCATCATTGCCCATGAAAATGAGATCATCAACATATAAGCAAACTATCAGGATTTTACCTCATTCTCCATACTTGATGAATAGAGTGTGCTCATAAGGACATTTGTTGAAACCTGCCTTTTCAAAGTGTGCTTCTATACAAATGTACCAGGCTCGAGGTGCCTGTTTCAGTCTATATAACGCCTTTTTCAATTTGTAAACCTTATGTTCATTACCTTTTATCACATAACCAGAAGGCTGCTCAATGTAGGCTTGCTCAAGTAGTTCACCATTAAGGAAGGCTGATTTCACATTAAGTTGGAAGACGGGCCATGAGTTTTATGTTGCTAATGAAACCACCAGTTGAATTGTATCCTATCTTGCAACAGGAGCAAAAACCTCTTGATAATCAACTCTATGTTCTTGATTATAGCATTTCACAACCAGCCTTGCTTTGAACTTGTCAATGTCTCCCTTTTCATTCAACTTCGTCTTATAAACCCACTTCACACCAATGGTTTTTTTCCCTTCGGGAAGATCGGTTAGCTCCCAGGTCTCATTCTTCTCTATAGCTTGAATCTCTGCTTTTCTTCTTTCACTGTTTCTGCAAACAATATAGGACCAGAGCCTACAAATAAAGCGAAATGAGCAGTAGTATCCTCATCAGATAATTCATCTCCACTTACATAACTATCATCCATGATGGTCTTTTCCAGCATGGTTCTGAGCTAGATGTCTGATCTTCATTTGGAATTGAAACACTTGCTGAGGAACTTGGTGGAACTTCACCAAGGGACTGATCTGGAAGCTACAATTGTGATTCAGGCCCTTGACTTTCGAGAGGAGGTTGCAGTGGTTGTTCAATTTCCCCGTCATCTTCCTCAGGATCAATTGAAATTTGTTGTTGTTCGGTGCTGCTCCAATCCCATGTGCTTTCTTCATCAAACAGAACATCTCGACTGATGATTATTTTCTTGGTAATGGGATTATATAACTTGCACGCCTTGGATTCCTCACTAACCCCTATGAAGACACACTTCACACTTTTATCGTCAAGCTTTGTTCTCTTTTCATCTGGAACATGTGCATACGCTATACACCTGAAGATTTTGAAGTGATCAACTGATGGCCTGGCTTCACTCCAAGCTTCTTGTGGGGTTATGTTTTTTACAACATGGGTAAGGCTTCGGTTGAGTACATGAACACTCTGATTAACTACTTCTGGCCAAAAAGTTTTCAAAATATTTTTTTTTACCAACATGCTTCGCACCATGTTCATAATCGTCTGATTCTTTCTTTCTGCCATGCCGTTTTGCTGTGGTGTGTATGTAGCAGAAGTTGCCTTCGTATTCCATGTGTGGAGCCAAAAATAATCAAGAGACGACACGTGGTTTTTTTGGCAAAAAGGACAAAATTACCCTTGAGGAGCTTTGGAATTCCCACGCGCGAGCAGTAGACAATCATTCCACAATCAAGTCAAAAATGCCCAAAATAGGTATTTATTCAAAACCTATTTCATCCATCTTCTCCACAAGGTAACCCCTAAAACATTCCTTTTAAATTATGTTAATTACCTAATTAATAGATTTATTACCTAATTAATCTATTAATGGCTAATTAAATTACCATTTAACTACAAAATACACTCAAAAACACCACAAAGGGCCGGCCACCTTCTCCCCCAAGGAGGCCTGCCATGCCCTATATATACTACCCCGTTTTCTCTAAAAACCTGGGTCTACACTCTTGCTAAATACTCAAAATTCTCCAAACACTTTTCTCTCAAAATTCTAACTTTGGCATCGGAGGTTCTTCGGCGAAAGCCCCCCCCCCCCAAATTCATCGTGGGCGCATGAGACTAATGGCCTTGACCTAAGGTGTTATTTGTTTTGTAGGTGCAATTTTGTCCAAGATCAGGGAGGAAGAAATTTGCATCCACAAATTGGTGCTTTCATTGAGAGTTGAGTCCCACACTCGTAGAAGACTCTTGCATCCAAGGTTTTTCTATTTTTCTTGTCCATTTGTAAATTTTTCGGATGTTTTTATTATTAGAATTTTTTATTTGCAAAAATTCTTTGATAAAACATAATAGAGAAGTACAATGGCTAGAAATTTAGAAAATTCAAAAAGTGAAAATTCCAATATTCAAGAGATGGGATCGTTGCGATCCCCGAGGCTAAATGTGACAATAAGTGGAGCAGCACCATGACCACGAGTTTCCACCATGGGAACCACCGATGTGGCTACAACTGCAGCCACCCGCGGCGAGGCCCATGGTGTCACCACTATGGCCCGAGCCATGCCATCCAAGGCCTACGACACCAAGGTCACGACCCAAGCCAAGTCACTCCATGCCCAACATGAGCCCAACGCATTGCCAAGCTGTTAGATCCCACATCGCCCAGGGGAGTGGATCCTCTATGCCTTATATGTACATGCCCACCTCCTATAGCACAAGGCTTTTTGGGAGCTCACTAGCTTCGGGCTCCATCAGAACTTCGAAGTTAAGCGAGTTCGCGCGAGAGCAATCCCAGGATAGGTGACCCACTGGGAAGTTCTTGTCTGAGTTTCTAGAAACAAAACCATGAAGGCGTGGTCAGGGCTCAAAGCGGACAATATCATGCTACAGCGGAGTCGAGCCTAGGATGTGGTGGAGTTCGGGTCGAGATGTGACAGTTTAAATCTGACACACCCAGATCCCAATATTCCCCGAATACCAGGATAGGTACGTGTTGGTCGACACCTGAGGGTGACGAAAGCCATTTATTGAATGCAAATGCTGAGAACAAGAAATAAATAAGACTTATAAATTTAAAATATAATGAATATGCATTTCAGGAACGTGTTCAGAGCACACATAATCTAGAACACTAAAAGAATTTATATAAAAATTGAATGAATAAAAGAATGGGTCCTACATCGAGAGGACTTGAAGATGTCATTACGGAAGTGCCTTGACGCCGGGATTGTATGCCTCGATTCTAAGTCCCGAAGGGGGCGCAAAACAAACATGAGTGGACCAAGTTGATATATATATATACATATATAATAATAATAATAATAAAACAGTTATTGACATACTAACCCATATGTTTTATGAAAACTCATATAACATGATTAAAATAGGTTTTCCAAAACCTAGCATGCCGTGCAATATCTCAAAACATATCTCGTATATATCGTAATCACTAGTGAATGTCCAATATCCCTTCAGGCCTCATGCTGGCTCCCTGTCTCTGTGCCAATTGTCAAAGGAAAATCACCCCAATGCCCCGTGCCAGCTCCCCGTCCCTGTGCTAATACCCAGAGGAAAACCATCTTCAGGCCCTATGCCAACACCGTAATCATCGCCCGGGACGAAATCTATCCCTCGCCTCGAAGCAAAATTGGGACCACTAGGTAAGTACAAAACCATTGAACATACATTTATTTGAAAGGCAACTTCATAGTATAAAGTCATCCATCATCTATACTATAAAGAGGTGTTTGAAACATGTTCTAAATATTATATCGTCATCCATCAGATATTCTATAAAGAACACGAGTTATAGGAAAAATAGTAATAATTCAAACTAGCCTTAGTAAGCACGTTATCTCATAAAACGTAATCATTAAATCATGCTTTTCATGTATGCATTTATACTATTAAAACATGCATTTTTAGAAGGGGTCCACTCACAGATACTTAGCCGTCGAAGAGCCACGCAAACTAGCGAACATGGAATCATCACAAATATTTTCCCATAAGCACATAAAGGGTCTAATTAATAAAACTCTATTATAACAATTGAATTTGGGAAAACGAACATTGGAAACGGATTCAGGACATCAAATTTACCTTAAGAAGGGTCCCGGATAAATTTCACAAATGTCAATAGAATATTCCCTGACAGAATATTCTCTAATGGAATATTCCCTAACGAAATATTCCACATAAAAGGTTTGGGTTAGTTAGGGTTCAGGGTTCAGGACTTGGGTTAGGGTTAGGTTAGTGGGTTAGGTCCTAGAATAATGGGTTAATGGGTTTAAGCTAAGGGCTAAGGGGTTTGGGTTTGAAACTGGGCTGGAATTAAGGGTAGTGGTAAGCTGGCCCAAAGGCCTAGGGTAGAATAGGGTTTTGGGGCTGGGTTAGATAATTAGGTTGGGCTTGGAGTTGGGTTTAGGGCTTCGAGGGTAAAAGGTTGGGCTGCCTAAAAGGGTTGGGTTCCATGGCCCAACGAATTGGACCGATCTAAACAGGTGGGTCAGATTTGACCCGTTTCTAGGCCGAGTTGGCCGGATTTCGAAGGTAAGAGAAATCAAGAGCTTCCATGCTTTGCTTAACCTCAAGACGTGACCAAAGCATGACATATAATATATCAAATTGAAGCCCATTGAACAAGGAAGAGATCTATACCAATTTCATGACGTGTTATGGCTGGAGTTGGCCGGAAAAGCCTGCACCCATCGGTCATTTCACCAGAAAACTGGGGAAGATATTTCCATGCCATTTATGCGTCCAAAATCACCCCAAAACGTCTCAAAAACTACTCAATCACTTTTCATAACTCAAATTAGGAAGATTTAGAGGTAAGTTTCGACCTACCTCGTCGGAAAGCCCATGTGCATTGCAATGTTCATAGTGTCGAGAAAGAGATCGGAGAGGTAAGGGAGGGAAAAAAGGTTCGGGTGATGATGGTGGTGCGGTTGTGATGGTGGCTACCTGTGTTTGTGTGTGGGTGTTTGGTGCCCAAGGGAAGGGAAAGCACATAGAGTCGAGAGGGATAGATAAGGGAGCGTGAGGGAGAAAAGAGAACTGTGAGAGGGAGAACACAAGGGAAAACAGAGATGAGAGAGGTCGAGGGACAAAAATAAGGAAAGTGGCCCACCAGGCACACCATTTAACACCAAAACAATTATTTTAAAAAACAAACGGGGGTAGGGGTGTAACACAAGCTGAGCCCAAGCCTCGCACTCGCGTGCGCCACAAGCCGAGCAGCCCACTCCTGTGGCCCAGCCTGCTCCCGCCGAGCAGCCCACTCCCATGGCCCAGCCTACTCCCGTGGCCTTCCAAGTAGCCTAAATTGGTTTAAGATTAGTTTAACCATCTCGACTTCAAATTTCCTGACCGATGATCGAACCAGGAGTGTTTTCACCACATTTTTATGCGGATTTGATATTTCCCAACTCAAATCTCGCACCTGGAGTCTACCACACTTCCACTGCTCAATGAGATACATTCTTTCCAAGCTCTTCCAACCTAAATGGAGAACAACACTTGTCTCGACAAGTTATAGAGTTGACAAGCACTGTCGCATAGTAGACAACCTTGGTGAATCAGCTCTTGCAGCTCATCAAGATGTAATATGCCCCTGATGAGGTGTCCTAAAGTAGGACAAAGACAGACGAAGAATCTCTTCAACAGCGTCCCAGCAAGCAGCCACTTGACCAGTCACGAACCAAGCGTTCTAACAGAATACACTCCTAACTGGGCCCCCGAGATAGTGTATACTCCTATCTTAACGGGAGGAGAAGCGTGCATTCTTAGTTAGGCCCACGGATAAACATATACTCACGATTAGGGCCATACTTCGATAATCAACATGAGCAACCTTCCAGGCGAAGTGTTCATTCGCGGCAAAGCTTGTAAGGAGTATCTTCCACCTTACATTAAAGTAGGCAGCACAACGGACAGAGAGAAGCAGTCACTCAATCCGGCTCAAGTTCAACCAGCAGCCTACGAGTTACCTGCTCGCTTGCTAGGAACATACCACATGCACTACAGCCACGCCATAGACGAACTGAACACATGGATGAACAACCTAGACCAGCAGGTCACGACCGGAAACAGCCAAGAGCTCCGCCACCCCCAACAAAGGCAAATTTAGGAAGAAGTAGAAAGGCTTCTGACCGAGCAATTACGTAATTTCTCGTGCAACGAAGTTATTGACAAAGCGCTTTGATAAGACATGACCAACATAAGTGATTCATCTTTCAATGACAAGATCGAGCAGACGGGACTACCCCACATAGATTGCTGGATACAAAGACTATTTCTGTTCTGACAAACGCAGCAGCTCAGCCTAATGGCGCGTCGGGGGCAGACTAGTACCAGAACGACACACCAACCCAACTACCAAGAATCGGGGGCAGGCCTTGTTCTCAACACTCCAGACGATTCAATACTAAAGTAGCACATCATCAGTAGCCAAGCATCAAAGACCTATGAGTCTAATTCCTCATGCTGCGCACAACCTAGCCTAAGCCCTACTTTTACAGCCATGCTTACTTGTTCCATGGCTCCCGGCAGACCTATCATCATGGCTCATAACTGTGCCAATCTTGCACCATGGCTCCCAGCCGTGTCGATTTTGCCATGTTGCTTGCGTCAACCAAGCCTCAAAAGGGCACATGACGAAACACCTAATGATGGCGCAATAATTCTGGGAGCAGCTCACTGTACTTACACCCTTACGTGGGTTCCACAAGCAGTTCAACGTCTCAAGCAGTTCGCCAAACAAGACCTCGTAAGGTGAGGATTATTTCAGTTGTCCAGCAGTTAAGCTTTCCTCAACTATTGTCCACAACAACTACTCAAAACCTTTTCTGGGTCTGCTTTCCAGTGTGAGAGGATAAACTAATTGTTCTCCAGTGCAAGAGGGTAAACCAATTCCCCGACATCCATATGGGTTTTCTTTCTAATGCGAGAGGATAAACTAATTGCTCTCTAATGTCTCCAATGCGAAAGGGTAAACTAATTCCCCGACACCCATCTGGGTAAGCTCTCCAATGCGAAAAGGCAACATGGCTGAAAAGATCAAATGCTTAAAGATCAACTAAGCAGCAAATGGTTAGGGGCAGCAGCCACTTTTACACTTAACAGTTCGCTCATCCGACACTTCATCTTTAACAGCTCCGATCTTGGGAGCTCTATCATTGACTGCTCCATCTACGGCAGCTGAGAAATCAAACTGAAGCAGTTTCCTCATTTTTGGCAAGCAGCCCAGACATGGCAGCCCAAACGGTTACCCATGCCACGCCACTTCCTCGGCCCATGCCGAGCCAATCCTTCGCTTTAATCAAGCCGAGCAGCACAAGCAATGACCATTGCCACACTGCCTCCTTGGCCCATGCCGAGCCAACTCCTGGCCCTTGCCAGCCGACGTGCCACACCACTTAACACCTCCAAAGAAGAAGACAAGGAGAATTAAGTTTTTCTTACATCGGTGCGGAGCGAAAAAGACAAAGAAATCAACGGAAGACGATTCTTTGCACGGGTAAGCAAAGAAGAGTGCTAGGGGAGGGGGAATAAATATCCTCTAGCTTTCTCTCTTTCTTGTAGGGATAAATAATTGTCCTTCGAAGTTGATTTAATTCCTTACTTAAGGTAGGCTTAAATAGGCTTTGGAGGTGATTTATTTCCCTTTCCTAGAAGAATCTAATTCCAAATCCAAGAGATAATCTGCATCAAAGTTGGAGATCTCTACACCTGCTGCCCTTTCCTGCGAGCAGCCTAGTAGGTGTGGGGGAATTTGTGGAGCCAAAAATAATCAAGAGACGATACGTGGATTTTTTGGCAGAAAGGACAAAATTACCCTAGAGGAGCATCGGAATTCCCACGCGCGAGCAGTGGACAATCATCCCACAATCAAGTTAAAAGTGCCCAAAATAGGTATTTATTCAAAACCTATTTCATCCATCTTCTCCACAAGGTAGCCCCCAAAACATTCCTTTTAAATTATGTTAATTACCTAATTAATAGATTTATTACCTAATTAATCTATTAATGGCTAATTAAATTACCAATTAACTACAAAATACACTCAAAAACACCAAAGGGCCGGCCACCTTCTCCCCTAAGGAGGCCCGCCATGCCCTATATACACTACCCTATTTTCTCTAAAAACCTAGGTATACACTCTTGCTAAATACTCAAAATTCTCTAAACAAATTTCCCTCAAAATTCTAACTTTGGCATCGGAGGTTCTTCGGCGAAAGCCCCCCCCCCCAATTCATCTTGGGCACGTGAGGATATTGGCCTTGACCTAAGGTGTTATTTGTTTTGTAGGTGCAATTTTGTCCAAGCACAGGGAGGAAGAAATTTTCATCCACACCATGCAATTCACAAAAGCTTACAAAGTTATGTGAGTTAAATTCACACCATGATCTGTACGAAGGATCTGAATGTACTCGCTAGATTCTTTTTCAACTCGAGCCTTAAAGCTTTTAAAAACAATGAAAGCTTCAGATTTCTCTTGCAAGAAATAAACCCATGTTTTTCGACTATAATCATCAATGAAGGTAATGAAGTACCTTTTGTTTCCATTCGATGTTGGATTGATTGGTCCACAAATGTCTGAATGAACCAACTGTAGGATTTGTTCAGCTCTCCATGCTTTTCCTTGTGGGAAAGAATTACGATGTTGTTTACCAACAATACAATCTTCACACATTTTTGTAGGACAATTAATCTTAGGCAGTCCATCCACCATGTTCTTTTCATGTAAGGTCTTCAAGCCTTTGAAACTCAAATGACCATAACAAAGATGGCACAACCATGTTGGATCTTGCACTCTTGTTGAAAGACACTTCTGAACATCATACCGAATGTGTAGAGGGAACATACGATTGGCTGTCATTTTTGCTTCTGTTATCAGGCCCTTCTCTAGATGATGAATTTGACACCGGCTTTGTTGAATGATGATGATATAACCCCTCTCTTGCAGTTGGCCCATACTAATGAGATTGCTTTTCAATTATGGGATATAAAACACACTAGAAATTGTCTACACAGTGTTGTTTTTCATATTGGAATTTGATATCCCCTTTCCCCATGACAGAAATGCAAGAGTTGTTCCCAAGCTTCACAATTTCTCTGAATGTCTCATCCAAAGTAGAGAACAAAGACTTGTTTCCACACATGTGATTGCTGCAACCCGAATCTAAATACCAAGTATTACTTGATGAAATCTTCATCTTGTCGATGTAAGCCATCAAGAGCATTTCTCCTTCAGTCTAAGTGAAATTCACCTTGGTTTCCTTCTCTTTGTCAGGGCATTCATACTAATAGTGGCCAAGCTTGATAGCATTCCACACTTGCCTTGTCAAACTGTGCTCCTTGAATGTAAGAAAGTTGGCGTCCTCTACCTCTACCTCTTCTTCGAAATCCCCCACTTCCTCTACCTCTTCCTGGAGAAGTAGTTCATTCATAAGTAGTGACCTTTTAAGGCTTGCTCCTCCATAACATGGCTAGTCATCCTCTGCTCATGAACTAACAGTGAGCTTTTCAACACATCAATCGAAAGACTATCAATATCATTCGATTCTTCAATGGAACATACCACATAGTCAAATTTGCATGTCATTGAGCGAAGGATTTTCTCAATGACTGCAACATCTTCCAAATGTTCGCCATGAATGCACAACTAGTTTACAATTGACAATGTTCTTACAAAGTAATCATTAACTGACTCTCCTTCCTTCATGTGAAGAATTTCAAACTCTTTGCGAAGAGCTTGGAGTTGTGCACATTTCACCCGTGTAGTGCCTTGGTACTTCTTCTTCATCAAATCCCATATGTCTTTAGCAGTGTCATTCTTAAAGATGGTTACGAGAATGGCACGATGTATTGCTTGAAACAAATAATTCTTTGTCTTCAAATCCTTCAATCTCTGATCCTCCAACGTCTTTCTCTGTGCTTCTGTCAAGACAGTCTCACTAGCAGGCTCAGCGATGCCAGTTTCCACGAGAGTCCAGTACTCCTTGGATCGCAGAAAAATTTCCATCAACATACTCCAATGATCATAGTGACCATCGAAGCATGGAATCGCAAGTTGCACAAAGCTGTTTTCAGAAGCCATTGAATATCTTGCTACGGCAAGAATGAAAGCTGCTGCTTTTTCAAGTCAGGCCCCAGTGGAGGGCTCTGATGCCAATTGTTATAAAACTAAAAACTGTGTTTGCTGCAGAATGAGTAAAAGGAATGCGATACTGATTCATTGACTTGAAGTCTAATTAAATACAAATGCTAATAACTGAAAGCTAGAAAATAAAGCAACATCTAATCTCACGACTAACAACTCCTAATAATCTGGGATTCTCCTAAGGAATAGGTAAAAGCAACAGACTTCCTAACAAATAGGAATTTATTGAAAACAAACAACTAAATATCTTAACAGGAAGGTGGTGGCATGAAGAGCCGAAGCTCTATGCACTTCTCGAAAGAATCGCTTCAAAACGCGTTGATAGATTGTGGTTACAGATATGAAAATATATGGGAAAGCCAAAGCCAATTTTAAAGAGCAGGAAGAGGATGGAAGAAAACCAAGGAGATGGAAGATGGGAGAGGGGAGGGAAAACTAACAATCGGAAAAGAAAAAGAAAGTAGGGGAAACTGATAGCCACCGACCTTGGCCTGAGCTAGGGCTGGTGGCAGAGAATGGATGATTGATTGGGAAGGTGCTTCACACACAGGTGAAAAGAAACTCTCACACTAAGGGAGAAAAGACCTCTCACGAATGAGAGAAAAAGCATATGGGGAGTGTACTGCACTTTTCATGTTGAGACTTTCACATGCATGCACACCCTCTCCCTCTTTCATTGTGTCGCTGTAGCCACCGTCGCCCACTTTCTCACTTCGTCACCAACGCTTTCACCATCGTCCACTCTCTCGCATCGTCTGCCACCATCGCCTTCACCATCTTTATTGCCATCGTGGATCTATCTCTCTCCTCTTCTCTCATACTCCGAAGATCGCCATTGCAATCTCGTCTCTCTTTCTCTCACATCTCTCACACAACCATAGTTAGGGCTTTGGCATTAGTTACTGATATTTGAATTGGAATTAGGGATTATCTTTATAAATTAGGGCTTGGATTGGATTTGTATTATTCGCTTAGTTTGTTTAATCCTATTCTATCAGTGTTTTTGCGGCTATAGGATTGAATTTATAATTTTGTTTGATGAATTGAAGGTAGTCATTCAACTCACAGTTGCCAATTACAATCATAATTGAATAATCGAGTTTGCAATTACAATTACCATTGCATGCAATGTGAGATCACAATTCTCGAATTGCATGCTCCTTCATTGTAGTTTTGTAATTTTTATTGTTATCGAGCACGAAGCTCGTCCAGTATCTTTAGTTTTATTGTGATCTGCAAGGTAATTTTTTTACTTGAGCTGACGAATAGGTTATTTGTGGGTTAGTTTTCACGATGAATCTGGAAAACAGGTGAAGAGTGAGATCCGATGAAGAACGACAGTAGGTTTCATATAGCTTTTAAGGTATTTTCTTCTTTGATATTATCTTGTGTTTTAAGTAAGGATTTTTAGAATGCATTTATTTATTTATTTTGGGCGCAGAGCACCCTGGTCCTAGATTATGACTTGGTAGTATGAATTGAACGGCCCATAGATTATGACTTGGTACTTCTTTGGGTCTTTGCTCGGTCATTGTTGATTCAGATTCTCTTGAATCTATCTCTTGTCTTGCGGGTTCTCTTGATAAGGGCAGTTGGGAGGCTTTCCCTTCTTTGGTTCGGGTCAAGCGGCTAAGTGGGGCGTTCCAGAACTGTCGTTGGTCTTGGGTGCCAAGATCAACTAATCTGGCGGCGCATTGCCTTGCGTCGGTTGGTTTTTCGGAGATGTGTGACTGTGTTTGGGTCGACCGGCCCCCATCTTCAATGGTTCATATTTTGAATAAGGATAGTCTCCCATGTCCTCATTGAGAGGTGGTGGCGGTGCTAGGGGTGACGCTAAACTTGGTTGATGTGTCTTTACTGGTATCCTCTTCATCGTTGTTCTTTTAGTTGTGCCTTGCTGGGTGTTTGCCTCCTTATAGGCTTTCTTGTACCTTTTGGCTTTGGCCTTCGAATGCAATTCCTTGTTCCAAAAAAAAAAAAAAAAACAGGGCCCATTTTCTCTCTTAATTTTTTCTTTATTAATTAATGGAAACATTAGGAGACTGATTGCTAATCGGACTTGGAGCCTATAGTAAAGCCAATAAAAACAGTTTCAAATGAAAATTACAGAGAAATAGCAAAAATCATCATTTCTATATGATAAACATATAACAATAGCCCGTATGAAGAAACAAATCATTTTTATATTATAAACGTATATCTATAGTCCTATAAACCACAATGTCAATACTGAAAAGAAAACTATTGTCTACCAGATGCCGTTCAATTCATGCTACCAAGTCAAAATCTAGTACCAGGCGCTCTGAAGCCAAAAGAAATAAATAAATGCATCCCAAATCCTTACTTAAAACACAAGATAATGTCCAAGAATAAATAAATGCATTCCAAATCCTTACTTAAAAGACAAGATATTGTCAAAGAAGAAAATACCTTAAAAGCTATATGTTTCCCTCGAATAGTTTTATTTCCAGTATTGACATTGTGGTTTATAGGACTATATATATACGTTTATAATATAAAAATGATTTATTTCTGCATAAGGGCTATAGATATATGTTTATCATATAGAAATGCTGTTTTCATTACCTTTATTATAGAGCTTCTGGCCATAGACTCCAATCCGAATTAGAAATTCAGTCTTGTAGTGTTTTCATTAATTAATAAAGAAAGTTTTAAGCAGAGAAAATGGGCCGTTCAATTCATACTACAAGTCATAATCTAGGACCAGGGTGGTCTGCACACAAAAGAAATAAATAAAAGCATTCCAAATTCTTACTTAAAACACAAGATAATGTCAAAGAAGAAAATACCTTAAAAGCTATATGTGACCTGCTATCGTCTTCATTGGATCTCACTCTTCACCTAATTCCCGAATTCATCGTGAAACTAACCCATAAATGCCCTATCGTCACCTCCAGTAAAAAAATTACATTACAAATCATACAATTAAGGGAGGAGCATGCAATTTGAGAATTATGATCTCACCTTGCATGCAGTGGCGATTGTAATTGCAAACTCGATTATTCGATTATGATTGTAATTGGCAACTATGAGTACTGTGAATTGAAGTCAACCAAACTTATAAAATCAATCCTATAGCCACAAAAACACTGATAAATATGATTAAACAAACTTAGCGAATTATACAAACCAATCCAAGCCCTAATTTATAAAGCTATAATCCTTAGTGCAATTCGAATCTCTGCAACCAATGCCAAAGCCCTATATATATTAGATGAAAATTACAGAGAGATGACTGAAATGAGCAATCTGACCTTTTGACGATTGCAATTGAGAACACGGCTGTTAGGGTTTCAAGTTTATGATTGACTAGATACATGACTTAAAAAGCTAATAGATGATTTCCTTACAAACAGTATGTTTGGATTAAAAGTTAACTTTGGGCTCAAGAAAGGAGTTGGCCCAAAAGGAGGCCCGAAAGGGAAGATAGCCGAAGCCCAGAAGGCAGGAGAAGGCCTTTTCTGGCTTGATGCAGCTCATGAAGACCACTTGCTTACCTACCCAAAGGCCAAGTGGTGTAGGCTGGTCAGCTACACAGCCCATAAAGTACTTTATGGTGGCATTACATGTAAAATAGCTGATGAGTCATCACCCTCAAACCGCATTCGGGCAAAGCTGCTGCTACCAAAGGCCAAGCCGAGTTGTCTATATAAGAAGAAAGAAAATCAAGGATTAAGGACACTCAATCAAACAAACAAATGCAAGCACAAACTCTGCTCAAAGCCAGATTTGCCTTCAAAACAAAGCTGTAGTCAGCCTTCATCCCTTTCGGGATAAACCTCCATCCCTTTCGAGATAACCCTCTCTTCAACCTTTTGTAATAGCTCTGCTACCTTGTTCAACCTTGCTGTAGTATCGATTCATCTTTTGTAATCTCTCTCTCTCTACCCCTCTAAGCTTTCAGACCTTTGACAAAACTACAAAGATAGGGACCTGCAAGACGAGCAACCTTACCCGACCTTCTTTGCTTTAGTTTTGTCTTTTCAATATGTTGTATACTTCCAGTTATATGCAAGTTATTTCTAGCAACATGATTATTAAGAGGCTTTCTCAGTACTTGAATCCGATTTGAATATATCGTCAGTGTTCAAACCAGATCCAAGTCCTAAGCCCTCGGGCATGTAAATCTGATAAGTTAAAAGTCCTTGGCCTCAAGGCATAAAAAAGAACCTTATGTAGACTTAACCCATCCACGACAGTCCTTGATAAACGAGAAGTCCGAAGTTACTTGGGGCGCAAGTAATCAACCTACCTTCTAGTTTTCTTTCTATTATGCCATGATTATCATAGAACGCTTGAGCATGGATGGATTCTAATGGAAAGCCTCAAGGCCTACACCTAAGGCCCCACAAAGGCATCCATTTGGATTCATTCCGTTCAGCGACCTAAAGAGTCTAATTATAAGAATGAACTCTGATGGGAAGCCTCAAGGCCTACACCTAAGGCCCCACAAAGGCACCTATTTGGGTTCATCCTACTTCTTGGATTCGGGTAATCAGAAGTATAATAGTTAGAAAACTCCTACAATCACGAGAATGAATATGATGCGTTCGAGCACTGGTTTAGTTATTTATGGGAAGCCTCAAGGCCTACACCTAAGGCCCCACAAAGGCACTTGTTATAACTAACACGGTTTCTTGGATACATACATACATACAACTAAAGCACGACTGCTATTTTACATCTGCCATGCTAAAGATGGCAGTGGCACGCCTGAGCACCTAAATGTTAACCTTGATTGTGAGCCTCAAGGCCTACACCTAAGGCCCCACAAAGGCACCTCTCAAAGTTAACGATGTCCTTCTCTTTCAGCCTTGCCCGAAGAGTCTTGTCCGAAGAGTCTTGCCCGACGAGACTTGCCCGACAACGCCCGACAGCGAAGCAGAAGCCCGACAGCAGCCCTCAACCGGCGCCAACCTCCAGGGGAGCTGTGTGCTCGTCGGCCAGGAAACATCCCCGACGGAAATTCCTGCCACGAACATAGTTTTGGCACGCCCGGTGGGATCTCAAGCTTCTTGATCTTGCATGTCCAAAAAGAAAAGATAAAAAACTTGGCAAAAACAATCCGAAGGAAAGTCTTCACAAATGGCAGATCAATCAGAAAACCCTTCCTCCCCATCAGGACAAGTGGTCCTAGAGAGCCCAACTGCATCTGAGAGATCAGAAGGAAAGGGAACTAGTGAAGAGCTACAGGTTACGATGATCCAAGTGCTGAAGAGCATGGAAAGAATCTCCTTGGAAACCAAGGGAGAAGTAAGCAGGCTCTGTACACTAACAGGGAATCTCCAGAGAAGACTGGATTTGGAATTCTCTACTCCAAAAGGGGCTCAAGGGAGCGGGATGAGCCAAGTAGTTATGAGAAATGAACCAATCATTCCTTTATTCCCACTGTTAGAAGAAGAAAAAGATAGGGGAAAGAAAAAGGTAGCTCCTGAAGGGAGCCAACCGGTGATAGAGCCAGTTCTGGAGAGAGAACTTCCCAGCTTCCCAGTATTATCATTCAATAATAGGAAGCCAAGCGAGCAAGAGAGAACGAGGTACGGGATGCCAGCTACGATGGGCGAAACTAGCGGAAATGAAGGCTCCAGTACTGCAGATAAACCCCCACCTTATCGGCCACCCCCGTTGGTGAATAAAGGTAGAGGAACTAGTTTGAGGAAGCCCGAACCAAGAAGGGAAGCAAGTGCGGGCAATGACCGGAGTCCAAAAATCGAACCTGCTCTCTTTGGTCATAATGATACTCTAGCTACTCAGCAGCTGAGGGAGGAACTAGCTGAGTTGAGAAGGGCGATGGCTCAAAATGCTCAACCACGAGCTCGCCCAGTATTCAGGATTACTTATCAGAAGCCTTATCCTGAATATGTTGACGAGTTAAATCCATTCCCTCTCAACTTCAAGATGCCCGCATTCCCAATATTCACAGGTGAAGATAGCAGCGTGTCCTCCAGAGACCACATCTTTAAATTCTCCAATCATTGCGTGGCGTATGAGGACAACCCAAACTACAAGTTGAGGTTGTTTGGGAATTCATTAGCAGGGTTAACATCTCAGTGGTACTCTCTATTGCCCCCTAACTTTATCGCCGACTGGGGGCAAATGGAGATGGCCTTCCATGAACAATTTTACAGAATAGAGCCAGAATTGACTATCAACGACCTAGTTGAAGTCAAGCAATACGATCATGAATCTACTGAAGACTTCATGATGAGGTTCAGAAGAACAAGGATGAGATGCCAATTCCCCGTCAACCAAGCGCAGCTCATATCGATTGCTCAAAGGGCTTTGAAATTGCCTTTGAGGAAAAGATTTTATGATGCACAGTTTAATGAGCTGCAAGAATTGGTGATTGCTGCCACGAAGTATGAAAGGTTGTTGCAAGAAGAGCAACAAATGAAGCACACTTCCAAAGTTCCTCATTTCTACAAAAGTAAGGCTGCAATTCATCGGGTGGAAGTGGGAGAAGCCAGGCCAGAGCATGAGGATGGCCGTAATGAAGAGGATGTAGATGTGTGTGCCGCTAAGATGACCACACCTTTCAAACCATTGACGGTAAAGGGGCTAGTCCAGCCTGTTAATGATCAGAAGGTCGTAATGAACGATGGTGGTTTTGTCCCCATAAAACCACCCAAGTACCAGAGCTATTCGTTCGACCTATCTAAGACACCTGAGATCTATGAAGAGCTAGTACGGGCAAGAGTAATCTTACCCGACAATACTAAGAAAATGCCCAAGCCGGAAGAACTCAGGGGGAAAAAGTATTGCAAGGAACACTATACCTTCAACCATTCCATAGTTAATTGTGTCCAGTTTAGGGACTGGATACAAGATCTTATAGTGAAGGGAAAGCTGTTGCTTGATTCGCCCCAAGCCAGTATGATGGTGGATACTAACCCTTTCCCTAAGGCTCCTATCAATATGATCAACCTCATTTTACAAGAGGCGGGGTCACCATTTGGTATTGCAGGGAAAGAGAAGGGCCCAGGGTGTCCCAGCACCTTTGCATGAATAAAGTGCCACGAAGGGGATCAAGGGACCAAGATCAGGTCCTGAGATGGGTATCAGCCAGGGCAGAAGAAGAAAGAGGATTAAAGGGGGGGGCAAAGAATTGCCCAATACAAGCAGTACCAAATAGCAGAGCAGGAAGCAAATTACATGTTCATTCCAATAAAAGAGGAGTTACAAATCATCCTATTCTAAAAAATTTACATCTTCACATAGGGTGATTATTCGGGAATGATATGTTTGCATAATGGTAAATATCCTACTGGGTTCGGCCAAAACAGTATGGATATTCACAAGTTGAGACCGGGCATGCTCTAACTCCGAATTTGACTTCTCCACCCCCTCAATTTGATTTTCAAGGGTATCTAGAAGAGTTGCTTGTTCTGCTTTGAGGGCAACCAATTGTTCCTCCAGCTCTTGGATTTTAGAAGTGACAACTCTGACCCTTTCTTTTGTCTGTAAGCTTTCTGCCATCCTCCGATCAATTTGGGCAGAGGTGCTTGATTCTTTCTCCATGAAGCATTTTGCCCGATTAGCCTGTCTGTCCGCTCTCTGGTATTGTTCCCTAAGGGCTCTCAAGTTCTCAAAGAAGGATAGAAAAGAATCATGTTGAGACTTTGATAGCCGACCGGTTTTGAAAGACTCGGTTATGATCTTCTCCAAATCACAAAGAGCCTTGAGGCTGAATGAAGCAGTGAAGTCCTTCCTTGCCCATTCCTGAAGGACTCGCTTTTGCTCTGAAGAAATAGGGGTAGCTGAAGATTGTCTTGAGGATTTCAACCGCGTCTCAAGCCGTCCAAGTGCTTCGAACAGTCTGGGTAACTTAGCAGGGCGTGGAGGTGTGAAAGAAGGAGAATCCTGCACTGCAGCTTCCTCTAATGAAGGAATGCCCATTGAGGGGGCAATTTCTGCCTGCCCGACCTGCTCAATTCCAGAAGGGGGAATCGCAGTACCTCCAGAAGAGTAAGGATGGGAGCGCTTTGATTTGCGGACCAGATGGGGGGGAAGCTTCTCGTGAAGCTTGCTGTAGAAAGCCAAAAGACCAGGTCAAGACATTTTGAATATGGTTTGAGGCAAACGAAAATTTGAAGAGATGAAATATACCTGACTCAGCCCTGGGGTTTCACCAGGAAGAGGACTAATTTTTGGTTGGAGTGAAGGTTCCTCACCACCAGCACCACCAGCAGGAGAATGATGAGCTGCACCTGAACCTGTACCAGTGCCCTAGAGGTACCCAGAGATAGCAGTAGTTGTCAGTAAATAGAGCCTAAGAGAGAGAACAAGGGGAGAATGCTCCCATACCTGAGGTTGGTCTTGAGGAGGAGAAAGAGGTTTATCAACTGTCGGGCAAGCAAATACCCGCGAGATTGCTACCTCTGAAGCTACAGGGATCTCAGGGACTATGGGTTCATCATCTGGAACCACTATTGAAGGGGGTGGCTCGTATACTGGAGAAGGCTGTGGAGAACATAAGTAAAAGTTAGTTGGAAAGCAATGCGCAGAAGTTCAATATGGAATATGCGACTCACCAATTTACTATCTTCATCCACGAAGTGCAGCATGACTCCTGTGGATGGATCAAATTGAGAAAAAGGGGTTGCATCCAGAGCAGTAGAAGAGGTCATGGACCTCAGAGGAGGGCCATGACAAGGCAAGGAAGCGAATGCTCCAGCCTAACAATATTCAGACATTAGGTCCAGAAGTTAGAAAATTATCCAAGAATCAGAAGAGAAGAAAAATCACCTCTGCAGGGTCGACCTGAGAATGAGGTAGGCTTGTCTCTCGAGCCAATTGTGGAGAGGCTTCGGGCGAAGAAAGCTTTTTCCTTTCTTGCGGCATAAGTCAAATAATCAGATTTAGAGTTATATGAGAGCAAGAAAAGGCCTAAAGAGAAATATATAAATCATACCTCAAGCTCTCTGAGGGCAGTATTTCGCAGATCTTCGGCCTTTTTTAGCATTGCAGCTCTTAGTGGTTCCTCTTTAGAAGCAAGGATTGGTCTTTTAGATGCTTGGGGTCCTATTCACCGATGAAGGAGACAATCAGATAAGTGTGAAAGATAACAGTTTGAAGAAAAACAGAAACTTACTTGAGGATTGTTGCTTCTTTCTGCCGGCCTCAGGAACTGATGGGGCTGATAATTTAGGAGGAGCGGTAGTTCTTGCTCTCTTACTTTTTCTAGTGAGAATTGGTCGGGTGGTTTTGGGTAGAGGTACTGGATCAGGATCTGAAGTCTTAGTCACCGCCGCTTTCTTTCTCTTAGTTGCTTTGATAAGAGCTTCAGGTGTTTCTTCAGCTCCTGAATCCCCAAAGGATTCTGAGACATCTGCACCCTCCCCAGCTTCTCGTCTCCCAGCTTCTGCGGCAGCTCCATAAAGAATTGCATCATCAGCAGAGTCATCTTCGGATTCAATGACTTCCGATTCAACATCCACTGGAGCTGCAGAATTCAGCAAAAGTAAGGATAGAAGGACTTCAGAAGGGAAGCCAAATCGAGTTGAAAGAGAAATACCTATTAGAAGTGACCGATTCTTCTCTTGAATCATTTCCTTCCAATTTTCAAGTTCGCCCGAGCCAGGGTATGACTTAAGAGAAAGTTGGTTGAAAAGGCGATCGTGAGTTTCTTTCAAATCTCCTCCATACTTCTTAGTCCATTTGTCTTCCCACCAAGAAGAGAAGAGCGAGGTGCACTCAAAATTGAGAATAATGGACTTTCGGGCCGCTTGACTCATTACGTCAAGACTGCGTCGGGCAGCCCGGAATGCCACTTCAGATGGAGTTGGTAACCGGAAGGAAGTGCCACAATGGACAGAGTTGAAGAACGGGACAGGAATGGCCTGTCTAAATCCTAACTGCCTGCTGCAAAAGTTAGGATGGTACACTTCCAAGCCTCGGTCATATCTATTGCCCCGAACTCCCCAGGCCAGGTATCTTGATTGAATGCAACTAATAAATTTCTCCCTGCAAAAGGGGGTAGCATCCTCACCAGGGGCATCTTGAAAGACTTGGTCAGAAAACCAAGGATATCTTCTTAGGACCGACGCACCCCATTCTAAATCTGACCGAGTCCTGCAAACTCTGAAGAAATAGAAACAGGCAAAAGTGGAATGATCTATAGGGGCAGCTTCAGCCAGGATTCGGGCAGGGGCCACACTCTCAGGGAACTCCAGATTAGCAGCCTGAAATTCCGGAAAATACCATTGAAGCCAAGTTTGTATCATCCATATTGGTCCATTCAAATTGGTCTCAAATGGCTCACCTTGAGTCATTTCAAAAAGAACATGCTAAAGGTGGGAAAGAAGGAATGGACCTGTAGCTACGTCATCAAAGTTGTGAAGAGCTTCTACCAAGGGAATCCATTCAACCCTCAAGCCTTTAGATTTGTTGGGGAAGATGTGCTTGTTGAGCCAGTATAAGAGGAAATACATGTGGTCCTGATCTTTATCTACCCGCGGTGAGCCCACCCCAAAATTCTCCTTTACGAAGGGGATGAATCCTTTGAAGGAAGTCTCGTAACTCTTGAAAGTTGCCGAGTTATAATTCAAAGAGAGGAAGGTAGCGGATGAACTTGAGCTTCTAGTGGCAGAGGATGGAACCCATTCTTGAGTAACGTCCACTATCCTGCCCGAGGGCCTTGAACCAAAAACTTGAGCCATGTCAAGAATGGTGGGAGACATAGGGCCCATACGGAAGTCAAAGGTATTTGTGCCCGAATTCCAGAAAATGAGGGCAGAAGCAAGCAGTTCGGGCTTGGGAATAATCGTAGTCTTCGAAAGCATGATTAACTCATAAATACCATTATTCATCCATTTCCTCTTAAAAGTAGGCTCCAAATCTTCAATCCATTGAGCCCAGGCAGGATCATTCATCAGAGGAAAACCCCGACGATATGATGACCATTTGGAGGAAGAGATGCCCGACCTAGCCGAATAGGGATTTGGGGAAAACCAGTTATCTCTAGGCATGTTGCTCTCCACCACTGAAGGGACCCAAGAAATCCAGGCGGGACCCAATGATTGTACTCCATGCACCTCAAAGAAAAGCTCGGAGTGTAGACCTGCCCGAGGGCGATGCAGCCCATTGAGTAGACGACGAAGAGTGGCGATTCCTTCGCCAGATTCGTAAGAGGGTTGGGATTGGCTAGATTCCGCAGTCATTTGAAGGAATTCGAGAACGGAATACCAAGGAAGATGACGAGGGCGACAAATTAGAGAATGATTTCTTGCTATGAGTACAGGGTATCGAGGAGTTTAACCGCAAGGGATTCGCTGGTTTTGTAAAGAGCTTTTTCAATCAATATTGGCGCCTGGAATTCCAGGCTAAATATTGATTGAATGGGGCACTCTTTGGATTAAAAGTTAACTTTGGGCTCAAGAAAGGAGTTGGCCCAAAAGGAGGCCCGAAAGGGAAGATAGCCGAAGCTCAGTCGAAGCCCAGAAGGCAGGAGAAGGCCTTTTCTGACTTGATGCAGCTCATGAAACCACTTGCTTACCTACCCAAAGGCCAAGTGGTGTAGGCTGGTCAGCTACACAACCCATAAAGTACTTTATGGTGGCATTACATGTAAAATAGCTGATGAGTCATCACCCTCAAACCGCATTCGGGCAAAGCTGCTGCTACCAAAGGCCAAGCCGAGTTGTCTATATAAGAAGAAAGAAAATCAAGGATTAAGGACACTCAATCAAACAAACAAATGCAAGCACAAACTCTGCTCAAAGCCAGATTTGCCTTCAAAACAAAGCTGTAGTCAGCCTTCATCCCTTTCAGGATAAACCTCCATCCCTTTCGGGATAACCCTCTCTTCAACCTTTTGTAATAGCTCTGCTACCTTGTTCAACCTTGCTGTAGTATCGATTCATCTTTTGTAATCTCTCTCTCTACCCCTCTAAGCTTTCAGACCTTTGACAAAACTACAAAGATAGGGACCTGCAAGACGAGCAACCTTACCCGACCTTCTTTGCTTTAGTTTTGTCTTTTCAATATGTTGTATACTTCCAGTTATATGCAAGTTATTTCTAGCAACATGATTATTAAGAGGCTTTCTCAGTACTTGAATCCGATTTGAATATATCGTCAGTGTTCAAACCAGATCCAAGTCCTAAGCCCTCGGGCATGTAAATCTGATCAGTTAAAAGTCCTTGGCCTCAAGGCATAAAAAAGAACCTTATGTGGACTTAACCCATCCACGACAGTCCTTGATAAACGAGAAGTCCGAAGTTACTTGGGGCGCAAGTAATCAACCTACCTTCTAGTTTTCTTTCTATTATGCCATGATTATCATAGAACGCTTGAGCATGGATGGATTCTAATGGAAAGCCTCAAGGCCTACACCTAAGGCCCCACAAAGGCATCCATTTGGATTCATTCCGTTCAGCGACCTAAAGAGTCTAATTATAAGAATGAACTCTGATGGGAAGCCTCAAGGCCTACACCTAAGGCCCCACAAAGGCACCTATTTGGGTTCATCCTACTTCTTGGATTCGGGTAATCAGAAGTATAATAGTTAGAAAACTCCTACAATCACGAGAATGAATATGATGCGTTCGAGCACTGGTTTAGTTATTTATGGGAAGCCTCAAGGCCTACACCTAAGGCCCCACAAAGGCACTTGTTATAACTAACACGGTTTCTTGGATACATACATACATACAACTAAAGCACGACTGCTATTTTACATCTGCCATGCTAAAGATGGCAGTGGCACGCCTGAGCACCTAAATGTTAACCTTGATTGTGAGCCTCAAGGCCTACACCTAAGGCCCCACAAAGGCACCTCTCAAAGTTAACGATGTCCTTCTCTTTCAGCCTTGCCCGAAGAGTCTTGCCCGACGAGACTTGCCCGACAACGCCCGACAGCGAAGCAGAAGCCCGACAGCAGCCCTCAACCGGCGCCAACCTCCAGGGGAGCTGTGTGCTCATCGGCCAGGAAATATCCCCGACGGAAATTCCTGCCACGAACATAATAGAAGCGCTTGCAGACATATAAGCTTCCAGAACCAGTTCTTTGCATAGGTGGAATTTTGCAGATTGAGCTTCTGGGTAGAGTTCAGAGACAAGAAATTGATGGCTTGTTCTATAAATGGTTAGCTCTACGTTTATTTTCCAAAGTGTAATTACCATCCCCGAAATGCTCACCCCCACTGACTTTTGTTGATTTGTTAATGACTATCTTGATGAAATTATTTAAAAGGTGTTTAGGCCCAAAATAATAATTTGGGTCAAGAGTAACAAAATGGGCCAAGACTCTTGGCCTAACGGTCTTCCGGGGGTACCATGGGCCGGCTAGGCATCTTGTTTAGTCGGTTTCAGTCTGATCCTTTTGCAAGAAATATTGATTTGGATAAAGACGAATGTTGAGTCCTTATATCACCAGGGTGTTAATACTGAAGGCATTAGGAGTCATGGGATGAATTTGGTTCATTATGAAAGTGGGTTCAAAGTCCGGATTGAATTAGGATTAGCCGAGTCCTAGTTAGATTAGGATAAGGAGTCCAAGTCCGCGTGTGGTTCTAACTCGGCCAGGAGCAGGTTCACTGCTATAAATAGAAGAGGGAGCGCACCATTCTAAGCAGCTCCAATTCAACACACAAACTATCCTGCACAAACTCTCGCTCTACGCGAAACCTCTCAACAACCTTGAGATTTTTGTTTTCCTTTTTTGCCAACACATATTCAGCTTGGATAAACAGCACTGTGGAGGCAACTGGCGACACCTTCAGTTTGGATAAACAACATTGGTGCCATAGAATCAGCCGACCGAAAAGCACCTTCAGTTTGGATAAACAACACTGCGTCGAGGCCAACTGATTACCTATCCAAGTCTCGGTCGAGAAGGATTTTCGAATCCTTATTGGTAGAGGTCATTTCATTAGCATTCTCGGTGAAGTGATGTGTTACGAATTTCTAAGCTCGGCACATTGAATGCCGAGTTGCTTATGATTGGTTATTCACAAGTGAGTTTTAGAGTTCGACATTCTGACGGCCGAACCACATTCACCATCAAGACATACATCTCTTTTGAGTACTTGTGTCCATATAGTTTGGTGCCAGTTCGGTGTGCCTATACTCTTACGAATATAATCAACATGACCGAACCTGATACCAACGATCCGTGAACTTCACAGAACTAGCAACCTTGTCTTCAAGCTCTAGAACCCAAAGGTTGAGACGTGTTCCTTCCTCGGCCGCAGTCGCAAGATCAAGAAATCAGCAGCGCGCCCAATACCAGATCAACACATTTTACTCCCCGGCCGAGCTCGGCCGACAAGTTGGCACACCCCGCACACAACCGAATGACGTAATTAGCTCATTAGTTACTCGGCTTGTGCGCCACGTAGGCTTGGTAGTTTTTAGGGTCAACAAAAGGAAAAACTTAAAAAGAGAACTGAGTAGTATTGTAGAATGTTACAAGTATTTCTCTACCGAAAATATGTTGCAATTGTTTTGATTACAAATTTACGTTGGGACTCTTTTCCTTTAATTGGTTCAAACTTTTCTTTGACTGTGAGCCACGTTAAGCTTGTGATAATGCTGATTGAGTAATGTTCTGGTGATGGTAATAGCATCACTCTGTTTCTAATTATTCAATCTTACGTTAATTAACCCAACAATGACACGGATACTACTTGGTAGCTTGTGATTTTTAGTTTTTTGTCGAAAGCTTGTAATTTTACAAGCTTAATTTTGCAGATTTTGTATTATCGAGGGACCTAAAATGGTACACGACTTTGCCAAAATGGAGTTGCAGGAGATCCAAGATAATATACGAAGCTGATGAAACAAGATTTTCTTGCATATGGAAGATGTAAGCCCACTCTTTTCGTATTAGCACGTTGTTGCATATGATTGCCACTTTAGACAGACTTCGTTTTAATTTTTCTTGCCAGAAATTTGCTTTGTGTGAATCGTTTCCTTGCGATTGGCTCATTGTATGAACTCAATTCATCCCAAAGAGCCTTCAACTTGGTGTAATAGTCTGAAACAGATTGTTGTCCTTGTCGAATTTGATAAATCCTTGAATTATTTCCTTGTGATAATCGATCCTCAAGATCCTTCCATGCTGCTGTTGCGGATTTGCAGTAGAGTATACTGCAAGCGATGTTGCCTTGCACAGACTGCCAAATCCACGACAAGGCCATGTCGTTGCATCTCTGCCAAATTGGATATTTGGCATCGGTGCTTGCAGGGCTTTTGAGTGATCCATCAATAAACCCAATTTTGTTCTTGGCGCTAAGAGCGATGCGCATAGAGCGGCTCCACTGACCGCAGTTGCGTCTATCAAGGAGTTGTGAAACTAAAACAAGACTTGGTGCATCTGAGTGGTGTAAGATGAGAGGATCGGATGTGTGAGGCACCACCTCTTTTGGTTTTTCATCGGCCATGTTGGCTGCGTTTGTTGGAGAAATTTTGAGTTGTGTTTGTAGCAGAAGTGGAATGGGCTTCTAGAGTCACCAAGATTGGTGATCTGATGCCATAAAGAAAGTTAAGGTTCTACCATAAAACCAATTGGTAATATGAGGAGTACCTCAACCTCTTATAAGCTCATGCAAGTTCCCTCATTCCATCAATGTGAGACTTATTCTCAACATTGTGAATTGTGAGTATGTTGGTTGTTTTATAAGATGTGTGTTCACAATGCTAACTTATGGAATATGATATCCTTATTCAGTATTTGGCTACTTGGGAATTGATAGTTTTGCAGAATGCGTTATCCGTACTTGGTTGCATTGTAAAAGATTGTGAATTAAGAAATGTGTTTTATTTCAAGATTTATGTTTCTAACACTATTGAAATATGATTTTAATTTCTATTGTTTTGGTTTATCTTGTGCTTTTCGTCACACTTGTTGAAATATCTTTTCTCTGGTTGTTTCCTTGTTTTTACAGTTTCTGTTGAGCGAAAAATAGTCTATTTGTGCTGATTATATGCTAGTTAAATATGATTTCAATTTATATTGTTTTGATTTATCTTGTGCTTGTCGTCCACACTTAGTGATATATCTTCCCTCTGGTTGTTTCGTTGTTTTTTTTTTTTTTTAATAGTTTCCGTTGAGTGAAAAATAGTCTGTTTGTGCTAATTACATGTTGATTGTATATGTGGTCTGTTTTGAGGGATTTTCATCATTGAGTGACTTTGATTTCTACTATTTTCAGTGAGTAAGGGATGAAAGGGACATAGAAGAGAGTATATAGTGTTTTGCATCGCAATGAGGCTAGTGATGAACCGACAGAAGTGGGAGATATGATGTCGAGAATGAAACGGACCAGAAAATTATAAAGAATCGGAAAGAAACATTTTTAGTGTTTGCTTAGATGAATGTTGTGTAAAAATTGAGCGATTATATGGTTGTAAAGGATTGATTGATGAAATGACAACGTTTCAATGATTGTATGATATTTAATAGCATTTTGCAAGTGTTATGCAAAGATGCTTGTAGTATTTGGGCAATGCTATGGATTATATAGAAGTGCTAGGAGAAACAATAAATGCTATATAAAATACATTTCATAATATATTTTTTTATAGCAATTGAAAAATGCTATAGAAAGTGTAAACACAATGGTCTAGTATAGCATTGGCAAAAAAGGTGAACTGCCAATTTAGTCTTTAAATTATCACCTCATTTAAAATTAGGTGTCTAAGCTATTTTTTTTTTTTTGAAAATTCTGTCATTGAATTATAAAAAACTGCCAATTACATCCTTAATATTATATTCGAAGCTATTATATTCAATTTTTCGTCAATTTAAGTCATGTTACTTGCAATGTGTACATGTTATACACATTGAAGGGTAGATTAGTAGTTTTTCAAAAAGAAGTAGTGTATGGAGTTAACTTTAGAGGGTAAATTGGTAGTTTTTCATAAGAAATAGTGTAAGTTAACTTTGGAGGTTAAATTAGATGTTAGATTCGCAACCTATATGAAAGGTGAAGGGCTCTTAGGCTAGAAAATGGCGGTATTGCACTCTAAAGTATGTCAAGTGACTTAAGTTGACGAAAAATTGGATAAAATAGCTTGAATATAATAGTAGGATGAAATTAGCAATTTTTAATGAATTTACGGACTTATTTTACCGAAAAAAATAATTCAAGGACTTAATTTTCATTGAGGTGATAATTCACGGACTAAATAGGTACTTCACCCTAGGAAAAAATATGAAACACTTTTTATAGCATTTATTGAATGCTATAAAAAATGGTTTCTAATGTAACAACCAGTGGCGAAGCCAGGAATTTTCGGGGGAAGGGGCGAAATTTAAAAAATTTAGGGTCCCGAAAAAATGTGAAAATTCATTCGAGGTCTAAGTCCAGGATTTGCAAGAAGATTATTTGAACTACCCGTAATATTCATAGGAGAATTTGCACTAACTGAAATATTCGAAAGAGGATTTGGACTACTCAAAATAGTCGAAGGAGGGTTTGAACAACAATATTATTTGAAGGATGATTTAGCACTGTTTCTTGTTGTATAGTTCTATTATTTAACTGTATAATTAGCAAAGTTTTAAAAGATGATGAACATGACTTTACACTTAGGCAAGGACCTAGGCAAATTTGAATAAATTTATTATGTACCGTATAAATAATTGTCTATTTATTATATAGCTTATAATATCCATAAAACATTGATTATAAAACATATAATATATAAAAATATTGACAAATTTTCTTGATTACTTTGTTGAAATTGATGGTAAGAGGAAAAAAAAATTACGAGTTTGTAATATTTTACAAAGGGTTTTTATCACAAATAGTCCCTGACATTGGTCAAACACATCATTTTGGTCATTGACATTGAAAATCAATAGAAATGGTCCTTGACATTGATCAAAACCATCACAAATGGTCATTCCGTTAAAAACTTTTTGGGCAATTTTCAAAGCTTTGTAATTCAATCGTTTCTTAACCAAATTCGACCCATGATATATCAAAATGAAGATAGGAACGTGTACAACAAGATTATACCTATTTGGAAGCCCAATGGGTGCCAGAGATGGCCAGAAAATAGCCTCAAATGTGACTGGTCAGCAAAAAAACTGGAAAACTCGCCTGAAATGGGGTAAACTTTAAACATTCATAACTTCTTCAATAATCAACGAAATCGAGTGATTCAAAAACGAAAATCATACTTCTCGATGAGACTAAGAGAATAGTATCTATTTTGGCTGGAAAACAACTCGAAATTGGCTAACTCGAAAATGGTTATCCAAGTTTGAGCCATTTTCCGGTCAAACCACAGTAAATTAGCAGTCAATAAAGGTACCATTCTCTTTGTCTTGTTGAGAAGTATGATTTTCATTTTTGAATCACTCAATTTCGTTGAGTATTGAAGAAGTTATGAATGTTTAAAGTTTACCCCATTTCAGGCGAGTTTTCCAGTTTTTTCGCGGATCAGTCACATTTGAGGCTATTTTCCGGCCATCTCTGGCAACCATTGGGCTTCCAAATAGGTATAATCTTGTTCTACACTTTCCTATCTTCATTTTGATATATCATGGGTCGAATTTGGTTAAGAAACGATTAAGTTACAAAGCTTTGAAAATTGCCCAAAAAGTTTTTAACGGAAGGACCATTTGTGATGGTTTTGATCAATGTCAGGGACCATTTCTATTGATTTTCAATGTCAGGGACCAAAATGATGTGTTTGATCAATGTTAGGGACTATTTGTGATAAAAACCCTTTTACAAATTATTTTTTGAAGCTCATATAAATTTATAGTGGATTTTAAGATAAATAACAGTGTCAAACAAGTAGCTTAAAAAATATTGTAAGAGCGGTCAAATTAATTGGACAATAATTAAAAAAATAAAACAAATTCCAATATAAATCAATTAGGCAAGGCAATTTGATTGGCCAATATTAAAAAAAAAAACAAATTGTAATTCTCGAAAGTCACGTGAGGTGGGATGGGAGAGAGAGAAAGTCTCTCTCTTCTTCCTCTCTTCTTCTTTGTTAGAAACAAGCCAGAACTTCATTTCCAGTCTCCAGAAGCTGCAAAATGTAGATCTTCATTCCTCCTTTCTTTGGCCTAGGTTTTTTTTCTTTTTTTTTTGGAAAAAAAGAGAGCCCGCGATCAGCATGTACTACGATAGAGCAGGGAAACCCAAAAGGCCAAAAAATCAAATGGAATTTCATCACTTCCGACGTGATCGGAAAGGTGGAACCACCCCTCCTGGGCTTGATTTCCGACAAGGGGAGGGGCGGCCGCCACTCCTCACCCTCATGTAGCTTAGCCACTGGTAACAACCGAACTGCCCGTAATGAATTTCTTGCTCTAGATAAAACCAATGAAAATAATCAGAACTGTACGTTGTCTTGATAGTTCACTAAATCTCACCAGGAGTATATGTAATGTAGTAATTCTTTAAATGATGTCGTTATTTTAAGGGAAGTACGGACCATATCGTGGAATGCATTCCCCAATATGCTCTCATGATCAAATTATCTATTTTTATGTCTCCTCTTAGTGACCATAGTTGAAAAAGATTAGATTAATTGAAGGAGAGATAAAAAATGAATGGATAATATTTCTTCAGTAGTCATAATTTGATTGTATTTCTTGGTATTTTCAGGCTATTTTAATTGCAAAACATATTGCCACGACTTCTAAATAACTATTCGTTGTAATATCTCCCTCTCATTGTCAGGAGACAATGTTAACCTCGTATTTTTCTTTCCAGAAAGGAGATCAAATTACCAAGTTGCAGCAAGGAAGCTGTCCGATAAACAAGAGAACTTGACAGTTAGCTGAAGACAAGACTATACCGTATTAAAAAAAGGCGATTGGGAAGCAACCAGTCGCTTCTGGCGAAGCTTCCGTAAGCCCGACCACTACATGGTGGAGAGGTGTCTAACGGGCGGTGGCAAACTAATATATGCCTTTCTTTGATCGTATTAATTTGTAATTACCAATACTTTCAGGTATTGTACTTGCAACAAACCACCACTTGTCAGGTACCATAAATTTATCCAAATTTTTACATCGTATACAGGTTGTTTATCAAATGGAAGAAGATCAGAAGCCATTTGTTACTCAAAATTTGTATAGTTCATATATCATAAGTGTACTTTCTCAAACAACTTTCACTAGTCTCCTTTTTTATTGGTCAATCAATAACCACAAAAAGGTCGAGTATCAAAAGTTTTCCATTTCTGACATGTTAACTGTTAGAAAATCACTAGATCCTAAAAATTTAAACTGTCGGAAACTGGGTCAACAATGTTTATCAAACTTACACCATTTTTTTTTTCACTTGCATGCTAATTCTGCACGTGGTGTGGCAAAGCAATAGGGTAAGAGACATCTTCACTAGATCCTAAAAATTTAAGTTGTCATAAAATGGGTCAATAATGTGTATCAAACTTACACCATTTCCTTTTTCACTTGCATGCCAATTCTGCACGTGGAGAGGCAGAGCAATAGGGTAAGAGGTACAAACATATAAGTGCAGTGCCGTACCACCCTACACATTGCAAACAAACAAAGAAATTGCAAACATGAATTGAGCACATGACCGACCGCTTGCAAAGAAAGCTCTGATACTATGTTAGAGCATCCCCAGTGAGAGGTTCTATATGTGTTAGACAATAGAATCCTAGTCAAAGTAATAGATATGATTGCAATCCTAATTGAGATTGTATTCCTAGTTTGTAGGGATTAAGCCTTGTAGAGCAAGGAATGTACTTGTATATATTTCTTATTCACGTATCAATGACATATACTTTTACCCTATACATCTTTTTCTACATGGTATCAGAGCAGGCTTCATAACCCTAGCTTCTTTTTAATATTTTTTTTTGGCAGCCTCATCCTCCTGCCGTTATTGTTCTTGTTCTTCCATCATGGGAGATTCCGATTCCAGTACTCCTTTTTATATTCACCATTGTGATCACCCTAACCTTGTTCTTGTTTCCAAAAAATTAAATGGAGACAACTACACCACCTGGGCACGCGGCATGGAGATCTCTTTGAGCGCCAAGAACAAACTTGGCTTTATTAATGGTGACATTGCAGAACCATCCTCCTCCGAATACCCTGATACGGACGCTGCCTAGCGTCGCTGCAACAATATGATTCTTTCATGGCTTCTTCATTCTTTGGAGCCTGACCTTGCCGAGTCCGTCCTCTTTTCCACTACTGCCAAAGTCGTTTGGGACGACCTCCGTGAACAGTTCTCCCAAAGCAATGCTCCTCGCATTTTTCAACTCAACCGTGACCTTGCCACTATCTCTCAAGGCACTTCATCTGTTTCCGCCTACTTCACTCGTCTCAAAGGCCTTTGGGATGAACTTGCCTCCTACAATGACCACTGCACTTGTTCTTCTGGCACCAAGAACGACAGACAGCAACTTATGCAGTTTCTCATGGGCCTTAACGAGTCTTTTTCGGCCGTTCGCGATCAAATCCTCTTGATGAACCCACTGCCCACCGTTCACCAAGCATGCTCCTCCGTGTCTTAGGCAGAGAAGCAACGTTCGATTGGTTCTCTCCGTTCAGCCGATCAACCTGCAGCAGCCATGACGGTCCCGTGCTTCCTCCGACCGTCCTCCTCTTCACTGCACTTATTGCAACTATGATTTTCACACCCGTGACACCTGCCACAAGCTTCATGGTTATCCTGTTGGTCATCCTCTCCATGGCCAACCGTGGAAGCCACCCCGTCGTTATACATCTGTTGGTTCTTCTCACAGCAACAACGGTGCTGCTCTTCCTGCCCGTCACACCCATGCAGCTAATCCTCGGCCCACTACCAGCTCCCAGGCCCACACGGCTTCAGTCCCTCCATCAGCCCACCACGTGCAAAGGCAGCCCACACTGCATGATGTTCAGCTTGCTATGCCACATCTCTCGGCCGACCAACACTTTCGAGTCCTTGCTGCCCTAACTAATGCTGCCGACCCTCCTTCGTCTCCTCAGGCTCATGCTGTTTTTAATAAGGACTTTGCCAAAGGTTTGTTTCCCGTAGCTTCTCGTCTTGGTCAATGGATCCTTGACAGTGGAGCTACAGATCATATTACTTCCTCTGCCTCATGTTTGGTTAATACTTCTCCTTCACAGTTGCCACCTGTTTCTTTGCCTAGTGGTTCTACCGCACCTATTTCTTTAACTGGCACTCTCCATTTAAATTCCTCTATACAAGTGAAAGATGTCTTATGCGTCCCTAATTTTAATGTGGACCTTTTATCGGTTGGTAAGCTTACAGATGGATTATCGTGTTCCGTAACATTTTTTCCCACTTGGTGTGTTTTGCAGGACTTGGTTTCAAAGGCGATGATTGGTGTGGGTAAGCGACGTGGCGACCTATATTACCTGGTGGCCCTTGCCTCTTCCCTTCCCTCCCGTCACCCCCTCTGCCATGTCATCACCATCCCGTCTTCCCTGTGGCATAGGCACCTTGGTCATCATTTCTCTCCTCGTTTGCAAGTTTTAGCTTCTAAATTTTTAAATTGTTCTTTTGATTCTAGTCATGTTTGTGATGTTTGTCCTTTGGCGAAACAAACTCGTCAACCTTTTGGTTTAAGTTCAATTTCAACAACTTTTCCTTTTGCTTTAATTCATTGTGATATTTGGGGTCCGAATCGTCAATCTTCCCTTTCTGGAGCTCATTATATTTTAACCATTGTGGATGATTTTTCTCGCTTTACGTGGGTCTTTCTCATGAAACATAAATTTGATACTCAACAATTAATCAAGGATTTTTTTGCTTATGTCCATACTCAATTCCATACTCATATCCAATGCATTCGTACTGACAATAGCGGCGAATTTCTTTCTCTTCGTCCTTTTTTTTCCGCTAATGGGATTTTACTTCAAACTTCTTGTGTCCATACCCCTCAACAAAATGGCGTTGTTGAACGCAAACATAGGCACCTCCTAGAAACCGCCCGCGCACTCCGCTTTCAGTCCCATCTTCCTCTCAAATTTTGGGGTGAATGTATCCTTACCGCTGCTTATTTAATCAATCGTCTTCCCACTCGTCTTCTGCAAAATAAATCTCCCTTTGAGATCCTCCATAACAAAGTCCCCACCTATGATCACTTCCGCGTCTTTGGTTGTTTAGCCTATCGTTGCATCTTCCTTGGTTACCCTCCTGCCCAAAAGGCATACAAACTATATGACCTAGCCACTCACCGCATCTTCACCAGTCGGGACGTAATTTTCCATGAAGATTCCTTCCCTTATACTCTTCCACCCACCCATACCGCTTCACCCACTCCTACCCTACCTCTTCCTTCTTCTCTGGACCTTCCTTATCCCCCACTCCCTGTCACTACGTCACACCCACCTACTGCACCTCATGCCACTTCATCCCCGACTCCCTCTCCTGACTACACATCCCATGTCCATCCTTCCGCCACTATAGCCACGGCCCCACCTGCTCCCTCCACCGCTTCCCCCTCTAGTTCCACCCACCTACCCCCGGACCCCACCACCTCCACGCTCACCTCTCCTTCTGACCTTCCCCCTACCCCTCGCCTCTCTTCCAGTACCCATAAAACCCCAACCTATTTAAAGGACTATGTTTGCTCGCAGGTGATTCTGCCACCACACCAATCTTCCACTTCGCAACCCAGTTCTATAAAAGGTACGCGATATCCCATTTGTAATTTTATTTCTTATCACCGTTATTCTCCCCAGCATCTTTCCTATATATATTCTGTCAGTCAGAATGTGGAGCCCTCCTCATTTGCCGAGGCTGCCAGTGATCCTCATTGGCGTCGTGCCATGACTGATGAGCTTCAAGCATTACATGCTAATGGTACTTGGACCATGACTACCTTGCCACCTGGCAAAGTTCCTATTAGTTGTAGGTGGGTTTACAAATTGAAGTATAATTCTAATGGTTCTATCGACCGCTACAAAGCTCGCTTAGTTGCCGAAGTTTACACTCAGGCTGAAGGTATTGATTATCATGACACTTTCTCTCCTACTGCTAAGATGATTACGGTGCGTTGTCTTCTCGCACTTGCTGCTAGCCAGTCTTGGTCTCTTCATTAGCTTGCTGTTAATAATGCTTTTTTGCACGGTGACTTACATGAGGAAATTTATATGTCTCCTCCTCCTGGTCTTCGGCGACAGAGGGAGAATCTTGTGTGTCGCCTCCATAAATCTCTATATGGTCTTAAGCAGGCTTCTCGCCAATGGTTTGCAAAATTCACTACTGCCATTCTTTCCGCTGGTTTTCAACAATCAAAGGCTGACTATTCATTGTTCACCAGAAAGTCCAGTACTTCTTTTACAGCATTACTTATTTATGTGGATGATATTCTGATTACAGGCAACGATGTCAGAGCTATAGATTCTCTCAAGACTTTTCTCCGTGATCGTTTTTCGGTTAAAAGACCTTGGTGAATTAAAATATTTCTTGGGTATTGAGGTCTCTCGATCTCAAGGTGGCATTTATATTTCACAACGGAAGTATGCATTGGAGATTCATAAGGATTATGGTTTTCTGGGGGCACGTCTCATTGCTTTCCCTATGGATGATACAAAATTATCTGATCAAGGAGAACTTCTCAAGGATCCTGAAAAATATCGGCGCTTAGTAGGAAGGTTGATTTATCTTACCATAACTCGGCTAGATATCACTTATTACGTGCATGTTTTGAGTCGGTTTATGCACGAGCCTCGTACCTCTCATATGGATGATGCGCTTCGTGTTGTTCGTTATTTGAAATCTACTCCAGGTCAAGGTTTATTATTTCGTTCTGACAACCAGACCAAGCTAGCTGCATTTTGTGACTCTGACTGGGCGGGTTGTCCTATCACTCGCCGTTCGACTACTGGGTATTGTGTTTTCTTGGGAAACTCTTTAATTTAGTGGCGAACAAAGCGATAGAAAACCATGTCGCTTTCATCAGCTAAGGCAGAATATAGGGCTATGGCAGGTGCTTCTTGTGAGTTAGTTTGGCTTTGGCATTTATTGAAGGATTTGAACGTTTCTTTAGAAGGTCGTTCCGCGTTATTTTGTGAT
Source organism: Malus sylvestris (assembly GCF_916048215.2). NCBI lineage: Eukaryota > Viridiplantae > Streptophyta > Magnoliopsida > Rosales > Rosaceae > Malus > Malus sylvestris. The sequence goes on from NC_062275.1 coordinate 22,566,238, forward strand.
AATCAAGCAGCATTGCACATAGCCGCTAATCCCGTCTTTCATGAGCGGACTCGTCACATAGAGATGGATTGTCACTTCATACGGGATAAGATTGCAGATGGCACTATAGCAACCAAATATATGGGTACGGCACACCAGTTAGCATATTTGTTCACTAAGCCTCTTGGGAAAGACAAGTTTACAACTTTGATGTGCAAGTTGGTGTTCTTGACATTCACTCTCCAACTTGAGGGGGAGTGTTAGATAGAATCCTAGTCAAAGTAATAGATATGATTGCAATCCTAATTGAGATTGTATTCCTAGTTTGTAGGGATTAAACCTTGTAGAGGAAGGAATGTACTTGTATATATTTCTTATTCACGTATCAATGACATATACTTTTACCCTATACATCTTTTTCTACAATATGGGACAGGAAAAGTGGTGGATATAGCCTATTTTAGAGCTCCGAGGAATTTTTGGAGCTTTATTAAAGAATCTCTCCCAATGGGGGGCTATATCTTTCGGGCTCCATATGTGGCTATATATATTTATTTATGTAGTAATTTAATTAAGCGATGAATTTTTTTTTTTTTTTTTTTGTGTTAGCTTTTCTTAAGTTGATTTTTGGACGTGCTATCTTAAATTTTTTTTATGAACCTTTCAACCTAAAAAGTTCAAATTGTGACAAAGTTAGATTTCATTACTTATGAATCGTTGGTTAGATTAGAATCTCTCATCTCAATCTCATCTATTGAAAGAAACAAATCTCCACTTCGCCCTCTAAAATAATTTGATTTTCACGTATAACACAACAATTTATCTAGCACCAATTGGTAAATTAGTATCATACAATTTTGAAAAAAAAAATATTTGAAAATTTCACCCATCAATGCCTATGAACGTTAAATCAATTTGAAATTTTCATTCTTATGGAATTTAAAACAATCATTAATTAGCGAAATTGCAAGAAAAATAAGTAAGAAAAAAAGAATTAAAAAAAATAATAAAAGGAGAGTATAAGTGTATTCGCAAGTAGATGAAGAGTGATAGAATTTTGCTTACATAGGTTGCTACTTTTTTTGTGGGACCCCTGTTTTTTGGGGCTAGATGTAGCCCGATTTTATGTTACTCAAGAAAGGAAGTTGCTAGCCTCAGTAATGGATCTAGCCTCATTTTCCGACTCATTGGGGATGAAATTTCTCTCTAAAACTAGAAATGTGGTAGCCTTATAGAGGATAAGGCTCCCATTGGAGATGCTCTTAGACAACTAGACTTCAAAAACTAATCCGTTAAAGATGAACCAACAATATATTTCAAGCTGACAACATTCTCTTCCTCACTTGAACTAAACCTACACATGAAGAGTCATACCAATAGGGGAACAAAGACAAGTATATGGGTGCAACACCCACCATACACTGGCAAGACTAACAAACAAGTTGAAAACAAGAATCCAACTCTTGATTACTTGCAAAGAAGACTTTGATAATATATTAAACAACCCCAAAATGTCAACATTTTAGAGTCAAGTTACTCTGATACCAAGGGTTAGGTCAGAGTCTTGTTCACAATTGGAACGGTTGGGTTGGGGGAACGAATCTGATACCATGTCAGAATTTTAGAGTTAGGTTTGCAACCTTGAAAATAAACTTGAATCGTCAAAAACTCTCTAAAGCCAAAGTGCGTGTGTTCTCGCCTCTTTAACCCTAATGCCTAAATATCTTATTTATACTAATACAAAATAAAACCCTAAAAGGTCTTAGAATAAAACTAGGAAACATAATAAAATAATAAAACAGAAAATAAAAGGTTTCCTATTTGAACTAAAATTCAGAATTCTCAGAAAATTAGTCTTTTGACTGACCAAATTAACTTCGATTTGGTCCTAAAAGGTCTCTTTTGAAAGCTGAAGACGTCCCCTACAAATCCTCAGAAGGAATCTCCCTCAAAACATGCCATCTTGACCTTTAAAATGCCCAAAACATCCAAAAATATCAATCTGGGAAAGCTGTGCGCTGGGCCTTTATTTCATTGCCACGGTCAAACGACTTGGTAGAAAAATCTGAAATTTTGACACAATTATCTTGAAAGACTCACGAACATCCTCCAATTAGAATCACTACAAAATTCATCCATTTGATCAATTTTTGCTCCAGAGGAATTCGAATGTCCTACATTGAAAATATATAACAAAGTATCAAAATTCTATCAAAATAACCAATAAATTATAACTAAGATTAGGGTAAAATATATAGTATAATATCGACTCATCACAACCCACTATTAATAACACCGATTTTATTCTAACTTTACAACCTACACACTGTTGGCGTGAGTCAACCATTTAGTTTAGGAATGTAATCGTATAATTGATTCCTTGTATAATTGGGTTTCTTATTTCCTGTTATGTGGGATGTTATACAACTATATATTTACCTCCTAGAGAAAAGAATAAACATACCATTCAAATCCTAAACATTTTTATCTTGGCATCAGAGCAGGTTCCGACCTGTCTCTTCCCATAAACCCTAGAAACACTCAAATCCATGAAATCACAAACCCTGGTGTTCGAAAAAATCTAGAACCCTGAAACCTAACCTTTGTAGCTTTGGAAACAATAAAGCTGCAATAAAAACCAACAAATACAAGTCCATGCAATGGTAGAAGACAAGAAAATTAGTGAGATTTTTCTCTTGCAAACCATGTCTATTCAAAGTGATTCTACCAACATCAGCGGCCTCCCATTCGGGTTTCGATTGAGCAACTCGAATTTCAAAGGTTGGTCGAAGATGATGGAGGTCCATGTCTCGAGCCTTGACAAACTAGAGAAGACAGTACCTGGAATGGCTGTTGTGGCAACATGCCAAAATTGGCCCAAACCCAAACCAGAGGATGACGCTGCTGGAACTGGAAGAGCTGCTGTTGCAGTGGGCCAAACTGGGCCCAGGACAAATGTCTCAATCCACGGTCCAGAAGGAAAATCAGCCACTGCACCAAGTAAGGATACAAGCCTAATGTCATCTTTAATCAAACAGATTTTAATGGATGATGGTTAAGATGACCCAAGTAAAATTGGCACTACATTCACAACATACACTAAACGAGATTCTAGCTAGATAATTGACTCTGGGACTATAGACCATATGACATATTATGAGTCCTTGTTTCACTACTTAACCGTGTCATCCAAGGAGAATGTTATCACAGCAAACGATGAAATTGCTCCAGTTACAAGAGTGAGTTCCATCACCCTTACTCCATCTCTATCTCTGTATAACACTCTTCTTGGTCCTTCATTGTCGAATCATTTACTCTTTGTTGGTCAAATTACTGAACAATTAGGTTGTGTTGTACTCATGTTTCCCACTTTTTGCATACTACAGGATATCCAAACATGAGTGATCATTGGGCATGATATTATGGGTTGGTTTAGTATTGTTGTGCTTTGAAAAAAGTTGCTTATGCTATGCTGTGAGAATAAGCAGCTGTGAAATAAAGTAGAAGAGTGTTTGGTAAACTTTTTTGTAAAAATGCTTTTTTTAAAAAAAAAAAAAAAAAAAAAAAAAAAAAACAGTATGATAGTGTTTGGTAAACTTTTATGTAAAACAGTTATGATTGTGTGAAATGACCAAAAAGGGTATAACATTACATGTGCTATTAATTTAATTTTCTTAACAAATAAAGGTGATTTACTAAATGTACTTTATTTTTAAAAGAAAAATATTTATAAACTTTATCTTAAATATTAATTAGTATAACAAACTACTTCAATTGAAATATTTTAGACTGAATAGCTATGATTCATTAGTACAATATTGTTAATGTATTTGAAAGTAATCTAATTAGATGCATTCATCAAACTTGCCGCTATTCTATTTCTTAATGCCTCTATCTCATGTGATCCTTCAACTTGATAATTTTGGTATTATTCATCATCATCATCACTACTATCGCTCTCTTCACAAAAGTCCCTGGGGTCATCAAAATGACGATCACATTCAGAATACCTCCCTAAACATTAAGAATAATCCAACATTTAATAAGAAATCATAATCCAACATCCAATAAACACAAATTACAAGCAACATTCAACACATAATCTTAATGTAAAGTACAAACTGCAGATAGTCCTAGTTCATAGTTTTAGCTCCTTATTGTTGTTTGTTGAACATATATTTCAACCAAGTCAGCTGGACTTCAGGATCTTTCGTAGTGGCAAACACCTCTCGCTTCTCTGCACTACAAAATAAACATGTATCAAACAACCATAACTCGCTAGGTGGCTCAAAATCAAGCAATTGTGCAATAGACGATATCACTTCCGCAATACTACAGCCTATATGCAACGGCCTCATCAATGAATTTGCAGAACTCCTAGTTTCATAAGCTTCAACAAGACGGTCAATTTGACCACAAAGTTTTGTAGCACCTCCAATTTTTTTCCCTTTCTTATCAACCTTCTTCTTTTGCAATTCTCCTTGGTTAGCCGCTCTTTTTTTCCCTTCGTAGTAGCTTGCCTTAGATCCTGCATGGTCTCACTTTCTTCCTCATCATCTAAATCAATTTGTCCTATAGATTCCTCTCGTCTTTGGTGGTAGTACTCCAGATGAAGGTGTCCAAGCATGTTCACCAGTAGCAATTGTGTTCGAGAACATCCTATCTAACTTGTCCTCCATCTCAGGACTAATGCCCTTTTTTTCTCAATCTTCCATATTCTTTGTTTATCTACAAGTAAAGAAATAATATGGTTAATACATATTGCATGATATCATAATACATATTAAAAGATAAATACACAAACCTGAATTTTATTATTCCACCACTCCTCAGAGGCATCAATTGTACCTTTGCTCGAATTCCACCCTAGGCCAATTTCTTGATGCATACATTACAAAATATAGATAAATTGTGGGCATTCCATGTAGTTGTAGGATTTGACAAAGATGCCTCCTTCTTTGCCATCAATACCAACTAGTGATTTGTATATATATATATATATATATATATATATATATATATATATATATATATATTAAAACAAGAACAGATAATATTGTAATATAACCAAGAAATAACCAATCAAAGCATTATGTACATGAAAGCAGGAATGAGCATACACGGTACACATGGAGGCACCACATGCTTGGCCATAACGCCACTAATCAAATAAACTTGTCATTGAAATCACATGGAGCATAATGTTCCAAATTCCAAATTATTGCAAGAAGTAACCAACATGGAATTTTAGATTCACCCAAATCATAAGTCTGCAATCTAAGCAAATTCCAAATTAAGGCTGTTAGATTGAAGAATCTGACATGGATGAATATAGGGTATCTTGAACAATACCCTTGAGAAGCCAAGTATCTTTTTTCAATTGTTCCCTCCCCTACATCTCTTATCATTTGCCCTGCTTTTGTCTACTCAGAATATAAAGGCCAAATCCAGTCTACTAGTCTCTTTTTGCCACATCATTATACTGTGCTTTATCCAATGTGGTGGTTGACATGTTGCCTTAAGATAAATGGCGATTGGTCAAATAAAATCTGGCCTCGAATGTATCTTCCCAAAACGAAAAATGTCCATGTGTGAAAGTAGTGCGAACATTTTACATCACATTGTCAAAATTTGAACCACACTTCGAAAGCTTAAACTTGATCATTTTTCATGTTCTTAACTTGGTTTCACCCACATTTTCCCGGCAAACAAACAGCACGAATTGAACCCATGTGAAAAAACAAATCCACATTGTAGGAAACAGGTAGTGTGTTTAAGATAAAAACAAAGTACATAAACAAAAATTAAAAATAAAAAAGGGCAGAAAAAGAGGAGGAGATTTGGGTTCTCACAGTTCACCAGAGCAAAGTAGAAAGACAGCAACGGATTGAGATTGAGACTGAGAGATAGCAGTTCGGATGTTTATGCTGTATATGAGCTAAATGGTAGGTGGAGAAGGAAGTGTCTTGGAAGTTGGAACGACGAAAGCAGCAGCTTTAAGTAACATAATCCTAAATATATAATCCAAACATATATTTAGAGCAACACCATCGTTGCCAATCAAACCCTAAGAACTGAAATTGCTTCATGGATCTCATGATAATAATTAGAACCTTAATTCAAACCCCAAAACTGAAATTTAGAGAATTAATTCAAACCCCAAAACTGAAAATTAGAACATTAATTCAAACACCAAAACTGAAATTGCTTCAAAGATGGAAGGGGGGGGAGAGAGAGAGAGAAAGAGAGAGAGAGTTATGCTTACCTAATCGATGAGATCAAGCCTGTGGTCGCCTTCACTCGTTCGTTGGTTGCCAAATAAACCCTGTTTCAGAAAACCCCAAAAAAATCGGTTCATCATCCATGTTAGCTGCTAGAACCAAACCCTGAATTAAAATTAAACTACAAAAATAGAAGCAAATTGAGAGAGCAGCCAAACCCTAACCTAACTAAATTAAATTAATTAATTACAGCAAATATATTCAAGCAAATCGAGTACCTGGTTGCTCGGTCTGTGGCGTCGAGGCTGCCGGAGAGAGAGGAAATGGAGGAGGAGGAAGAGATGCAGCGCCAGGCAACAGAGGGAAGAAGGAGTGCGGAGATAGTGTTTTGCGAGAGAGCTTGCGAGAGAGAAGAGTCTGAAAGTGTGAGGAATCAGGAGAAATGAGAAAGGAGAAAGGAGGGCAATATTGGCAAATTGAAAAATTCATTAACAAAGTTACTGTACCTCGTTGTTTTTCACAATAAGCCACTTTTTGAAGTTGCTTTTTGCAGTTTTCATTTTTTAGCTTTTATTTTTTCATCTGAAACTTTGAAATAAAGCTGGTTTTGAATGTTTACCAAACACCAAAAATTCTCTTAGCTTTTTTTCATACTAGCTTTTTTTTAAATCATCTCAACCCCAAACCATACCTAAGAGGAGAGGGTTATATTATGTAGATGATGTGGTACCAGGCCAAGTCAACCAAGTGAGCAGTGGTCACAATAACAAGGTTAAGCGAATCTGGTTATGGTATCGGCGACTAGGGCATGCATCTTTTGGTATTTAAGAAAATTACTTCTGTATTTATTTAATGGCGTTTCAAACTCTGATTTTCAGTGTCATGATTGCATTCTTGCAAAAGGTCATCGTACTTCTTATCATTTAAGTTTCAATAAAAGATTAGTGGCTTTTGAGTTAATTCACTCCAATGTATGGGGTCCCTCACCAATAGCGATGTGCCACAGTATTCGATGGTTTGTTACCTTTGTAGATGATTGCACCAAAATGACTTGGCTCTATACTATGAAACAAAAGAGCGAAGTTAGGCAAATTTTCTGTCAGTTTTATCGGATGATTGGAAATCAATTTTCTCTTCCTATCAAAGTCCTTAGATCCGATAATGGTGGAGAATATCTTAATTCTGAACTATCACAATTTTCGCAAAGCGCGGCATACTTCACGAGACTACTTGTCCTCAAACTCCTCAACAAAATGGTGTGGCAAAACATAAGAACAAACATATCTAGGAAACTACACAGGCTCTTCTAATTGGGGCTCATGCTCCTCATGCCTCTTGGGCGGATGCAGTTACATATTCTATTTATCTTCTTAATCGAATGTCCTCTCTTGTTCACAACTTCCGAACTCCCATGGAAGTCTTGACGGATTATGTCACTCTACCATCTTCTCTTCACTTATCACCTCACATATTTGGATGTGTGGCTTATGTGCATCTTCACAAGAATCAACGAAGTAAATTGGATCTGTGTGCTGTTCGTTGTGTATTTCTGGGATTTAATAGCCAACAAAAGGTATATCAATGTTACCATCCACTTACTAAGCATTTCTATGTCACCATGGACGTCATGTTTTCCGAAACTAAGATGTTTTTCATCTCTGATCAAACCCACTCTACTCTTCAGGGGGAGTTGAATAGTAAAGACGAAGACGACAGTTGGTTTGATGTTATACATGAACGAGACAGTTGGCATAGTCCCAGCAGTACAAACGAGACCAAGACTGAAGACTTAGGTGTTATGAGCAACCCACCTAACTGCGTCTTACCAGAGGGTCGCGACACATCAATCCAAAGCCCAACAATAGGCCATGACATACCAGTTCAGAGCCCGGTAGTGGCCCACGACACAACAAGCCAAAGCTCAATGGATCTTAACCATGAAACCCCTGACCGAGAGACAGCTCATGCAGTAGAAAGTAATGGGTCAGTGAGTGATACCGAGACTATGCAAACAGAAAATAACCCTCATTCTCTTCCACTAGTACACATTCATGTCCCCGCGGGTACCCAAGAGGTAAGTTCTCATACTCCAAATATTGTTCAAAATTCTTATATTTTACATCCTAGGCAAAACCGTGAGAAACCACCTGACAGGTTTTCTCCGGAAGGAAAAGTGAGATATGCAATTGCACAGTATTTGTCCACTCATCGACTGTCTCCCAAGTACCAAGCCATGGTGAATCATATGGTTGGGATTAAAATTCCAACAAAAGTGGAAGAGGCTTTGCAAGATCCCTATTGGGTAGAAGCCATGGGAGTAGAAATGGAAGCCTTACAAAGAAATGGAACGTCGAATGTAGTGTCACTACCACAAGGGAAGAGACCGGTGGGATGTAAATGGGTGTTCACCATAAAGCACAAGGTGGATGGATCCATTGACAGATACAAGGCAAAATTGGTAGCTAAAAGGTACACACAGACATTTGGAGTTTACTACCAAGAAACGTTTTCCCCGGTCGCAAAAATGAATACTATTCGATCCTTTTATCTTTAGCAGCTAACCTAGACTGGTTTTTGAAATAGTTCGATGTGAAGAATTCCTTCTTACATAGAGACCTGGAAGAAGAAGTATACATGGATCTTCCACCAGGATATGAAACACCGAATGAAGCAGGAAAAGTATGTAGACTCCGAAAGGCTCTCTACGGACTCAAACAATCACCCAGGGCATGGTTTGGGAGGTTCATTGAAGCAATGAAAAAGTACGGCTATAGATAGGGAAATGCGGACCACACCATGTTCATCAAATGCATATAAGGTAAAGTTACTTTGTTGATTATCTATGTGGATGGTATGGTAGTTACTGGTGATGACACAGAAGAGATAAAAAGGTTGCAAGGGTATCTTTCATTAGAATTTGAGATGAAGGATCTAGGAGACTTGAAATACTTATTGGGCATTGAAGTTTCTCGTTCTCGTGATGGTATTTACTTGTCTCAGCAGAATTATGTTTTTGATCTTCTCTATGAAACTGGAATGTTGGCTTGTAAACCAGTTGAAACTCCCATTGTGCAAAATCATCACTTGGTGATATACCCGGATCAAGTTCCTACTAATAAATAAAGATATCAAAGATTGGTAGGATGGTTGATTTACCTAGCACTCACACGTCCAGATATTGCGTATGCAGTTAGTATTGTAAGTTAGTTTATGCATGCTCCTAGTGAGGATCACATGGCAGCAGTGATGCGTATACTGAGTTATCTGAAAAGTGCACCGGGTAGAGGACTGATCTTCAGGAAGCATGGACCTATGGAGGTAAAAAGGTATATTGACGCTGATTGGGCGAGAAACATTACTGATCGTCGCTCTACATTAGGCTACTTCACATTCGTAGTAGGAAATATAGTAACTTGGAAAAACAAGAAGCAAAATGTAGTGGCTAGATCCACGGCAGAGGCATAGTAAAAAGGGATGGCACATGGAATTTGTGAGTTGTTATGGCTTAGGATTCTTCTCACTAAGATTGGGTTCAGGCCTCAAGGAGCTATGTTATTATACTGTGACAATCAAGTTGCGAGAGAAATAGCTAATAATCCCGTTCAACATGATCATACAAAGCATGTGGAGGTAGATAGACACTTCATCAAAGAGAAGTTAGATGTAAAATTGATTGATATTCCATACGTGAGGTTTGAAGAACAATTAGCAAATGTGTTAACTCATGCGGTTCTAGCAAGGGTGTTTTAAGACTCACTTGACAAGTTGAGCTTAACAGATATCTACGCACCAACTTGAGGGGAAGTGTTGGCATGAGTCAACCATTTAGTTTAGGAATGTAATCTTATAATTGATTCCTTATATAATTGGGATTCTTATTTCCTGTTATGTGAAATATTATACAACTATATATTTACCTCCTAAAGAGAAAAATAAACATACCATTCAAATCCTAAACACTTATATCTCACATGCTGACATGTATTAAGTTTTATCATTAAAGGCCTTAATATTATTAGTAGTGGTAACATTCATTTATAAATAATAATATATTTTATCAAATTTCCGATGATTGTATTCTTGAACACTAAACTCTTAAAACTTAACCTATCAGAGAAAGGGCCAACTGTGTGTACTAAGCTTACAATCACAATGTCCACATTCTAGAAAATTAGGTGCACGCTCTTAATTTGCTCTCAACATAAACAGAATTGACAGCACTTGCAAGAATAGAGAGAGAGTCTTCACTTGCAATTGCAAATGCCAAAGTTTGGAGCCAAGTAGGAAGCCCTCTCTGTCCTAATCTCATCCCTAATTCCTAGTTCCTAAACAAGTACTTGGATCCTTTCTTGTTAACACTTGGATCCCTATAGGCTACAGGTTACAGGCTACTATTTTAGATCCAATGATGTTAAGCACCACCACAGGCCAAAAAAGGAAGATTATTAACCATAGTCATTAGTGATGACATGGTTACTTAGTAATGAAGAATATAGTTAGTTGAAATGTGTTGGTAGGTTGTCATAAGGATAAGATTGGTTAGTATAGTTAGAAGGGTATTATTGTAATTAGGTTATATGGCTATATAAGGGATTGTATAGCTATCATTTTCTTAAGTTCTTTTGTATACATTTTCTCCATTTTAATCAATACAATCTTTCTGGTTTTTCTCTCTATCATCTTCATCTTCCTTTGTACCAATTCTTCATCTTTTACAATGTAGTTAATATGGTATCAGAGCCACCAAGGCTCATGCCATGGATCTTGGTGGTCGATTCTTCTTCTATCTTTCTTCATTACTTTCTTTCATTTTCGTGTATTTGATCGTTTATGCTTCCGTATTCATAGTTTTTTACTTTTGGTCTCTGGATTTTCCTCTCTTCTTCCTTCACCTTCATATTACCTACCTTCAGCACACCGTTCTTCATCTCTGCCTTGATACTGTCAGGCTTGAACAAAGAATCATCGAGCTGCCAGAAAATACACATGTTCTTTTCTTCTGGGTTTTCTTAAATCTGTTGTGAAAAGATCCAAGCATTTCCATGGAGAACAGGAATCAAGAACCTCAATTTTTCGTCTGGGTTTCCCGAAGCAGCTTCTAGAAGCCAAGAAGGTCGCCGAACTGAGCGAAGCCGTGGATGGTGGTGGGCCTGCCGGATGTCAACCCTTGATCTGGGTGCCGCTACATCCGTCCTTCCTTCTCCCTCAAGGCGCGCGCGATCGATGAAATCACTCTCTTGAGTAAAAAATCGACCTCTGTCGCAGCTTCCATGGCAGATTATGGCCGCGCCGATGAAGCTGAAGATTCTAATCCCTCTGAAACCATTTACTGCAAATTTCGCAGACGAATCGGTTCGTCGCCAGACGGGTCTTCAGCGACAGAGCAATCACCTCCGCATCTGGATCTGGCATTCCTGATTTCTTGTTGCTTCCCATTTCTTGGTCTTGATTTCGACGTCAATAAATGGATTTCTTATGATCATTGTTAGCTGCAGTCAAGGTGTTTGACAAATTGCCCAGCTCAGAATTTTCACGAGAAGGATCTGCAGATTTTGGTTGTTGTATTTCTTTGTTTCTTCAATTCTGCACATAAGGTGTTTGTGTTTCTGATGATCTGGTGAAGACTTCCGCTGGTTTGGGTGTTTGGTAATCTGAAACGGCGTTGTGTGGGTGTTTGGAGAGTTGGTGGTGCGATTTTGGTAAATCAGGTGAATTTGTTTATTGGTTTTGTTTGATGCTTATTTCTTGAAGATGTGGTCTTTGATGTACTTTCGAGATTTAATTGAAGTGAAGTTGTGGTCTTGATGTGTTGATCTCTGCAAAGTATTAGTTTTTTGTATATTTCCTGCGAGTATCATTCTCTAAGGCTTGTCGATTTAAAGAAGAAAGTGTCATTCTTTCTATGAATCTTGGAGTTTCATTCTCCTAAGTTGCAGTATGATTTGGAGTTTCATTCTCCTAAGTTGCAGTATGATTTGTGTTCATGGAGTGTCAGTCTCCTTATTTGGTATTTTTAGTAGAAGTGTGCGATTTGTGTTGTGCTTTGAAGTGTCATTCTCCTTGGCTGATTTGGTTTCTTGGAGTGTCATTCTCCTTGGTAGATTTAGTTTCTTGGAGTGTCATTCTCCGTGGTAGTTTAATTTCTTAGGAGTGTCATTCTCTTTGGTAGATTTAGTTTCTTGGCAGTGTCAACTATGGATTCTTAGTTCACAGTCAAAAATTTGTTGGGTATGTTCAGACCAAGACCACGAAGCATAGCTCTTTCTCCCGCAACCATCATGTACTTTGGAACATCTGTGCCATCACAGAACCACCACCAATAAATGAGAAATAGCCAACATGGCAGAATTGATGAACGATAACAGCCCCTGCAGTGTGAGCATCATCTTCCACCACAACATGGCCTGCCAACAATGTATTATATGATGTTGTTTCCGATCTTGCAATCGTGGGCAATATGACAAGATCCCATGATAAGATTGTTATTCCCAACAGTTGTTATATCACTCGACTTCGAAGATCGGTGGATCGAAGTATAGTTTCTTGCATTATACAAGAGCCATTGCAGGAGTGATTGACAAAGAAAAAGAAGTTGGGTGTGGAGAGAAGAAGAGTTTTCTTGTGGCGCAATTTTCAAGGGGAAAGGCAGTAATTGGCACCCGTTGGTATTCATTTGTTTGGGGTTTTTTGCAGTGTTCTTGAAGCATTGCAAACATCTTGGTCTTGCAGTTCCAGATCAGTTTCAGCATTCTAGCTCATTCAACCTTCACTTGGCTGCACCAAGTTCAGTTTGAGGGGGGAGTATTAACCATAGTCATTAGTGATGACATGGTTACTTAGTAATGAAGAATATAGTTAGTTGAAATGTGTTGGTAGGTTGTCATAAGGATAAGATTGGTTAGTATAGTTAGAAGGGTATTATTGTAATTAGGTTATATGGCTATATAAGGGATTGTATAGCTATCATTTCCTTAAGTTCTTTTGTATACATTTTCTCCATTTTAATCAATACAATCTTTCTGGTTTTTCTCTCTATCATCTTCATCTTCCTTTGTACCAATTCTTCATCTTTTACAATGTAGTTAATAAAGATAAGACACCAATGAGGTTGTGGTCCTCTATATTGGAAAATTATAGAGAGGAATGATCCCTGAGCCTAAAGTGGGGACCACATATGGGACCCATCATTTATGCATCTGACCTGAGAGAGCATTGTCACTCTTATGTTATTCTTTTGTTGGATTGATCTTGTGTGAAGCAATTTGTATCCTTAATTTTGCTTAAGCATGAGTTAGGATCCATATTTCATACTCTTGAAGAATGTAAAATACCACGTCGGAAATATGATAAAATATAATATAATATAATATAATGCCGAATTGTGAAGGTGAGTAAGTTGAAAACAGTGTCACCATCGATGTTGCTTAGTAGCCTCTTATGCAATAATTCAAATGAGGTGAAAGGAAGAGGGGACGCTCAAACTTTCGTCTTAGCATAGGATTAACGCTTTTAACCACCAGAGCTACAAACATAACCATGTAGTAGTACCAAATTATTCATAAATTATAATTTTGTTCCATTGCACTTCATACTTTGGCCATCATATTCATAAACATCAGTGATCACTAAACTTTAGTTTACTTCTAATTATAATAATTACAATTTTCTGGCCTGTTTCTTTTTCGGTTTCACAAGCTGTGAATCTCTAGAAACATTCTTAGGGGCCTGCAGTGTCTTCTTGCAGCTCATGATTCGCAAGCTCTGCCTTAATATGTCAATCTCTCTTTCCTTCTTAAAATGGTCATGCTCCATTGAAGCTATTTTGGATTTTAGAGAGGCAATCATTTCTTCCTTGGCTTTGAGCTCTCTCTTTAGCTCTTCCACACAGTCTTCTTCCTCTGCCTTCCAATACAGCCCATTTCCTGCAGTAAATACCAAATGTCCATTGTAAATGACATATAGGCCCTTTATCCAAAAGGATTTTCATTTTTTGGTAAAAATGGAGGCTAGTTGTAGGGCCTATTCCACGTCAAATTTCAACGATTGAAATCATTTATTTTGTACGTCTTGATTCATAGATCATCCTTACAAAAATTCATTTCAATCCGAAATAATTTGCCTATTTAATTATCACAATGAAATTTCTATGTTTCTTAGTAAACAAAGTATTCGTCAATTTTTTTGAACTCAATTAAATGTCTCAAATATTTCCGATTTGGCTAATATTATAGTTTGGATCATTAAAGTACAACATTTTTCATAAATATATTTATCTATCTATGAATTAAAAACACATTAATGAAGAATTTTTAAGATTATAATAAGTTCAGAGTTTGAATCTTTCAAATGTAACTGAAAACATATATTTGTAAAGAGGATTAGATTTAGTTATGTATACCTAAGAATCAAGCAATGTTGTAGCTAATTATAATGATGAAAATTTCAGTTTTTTTATGATTCTTTTTTCTTGTGATGAGAAGAAAAATAATCAATGTCTTCCGACGAAGGAAAAGCCAAAGACCCACCGACTGCTAAACTATGATGTTGGTTATCATTATCAATAATATAACTACGAAAATCGCCATCATAATTTCTTAGATACAACTGTTTTGTTCCAAAAAATTGAAGACTGAATGTCGCTGAAACAAATTGTAATATAGCAATTTTTCTGTAAGTGTTAATTATACAGTTTCCAGAGAGAGAGAGAGAGAGAGATAGAGAGAGAGAGTTACCAGAATGTGTCCTCTGAATGAGATCATCAAGCTCCACCTTAATAGCCAGATAAAGCTGCTTCCACTTCTCCACAGTCTCATCCCTCCTTGCTCTCTCCTCCTTCATTTGCTCAGCCAAGAAACCACTCTCCAAGAACACTTCCCACTCTTTACCATTATTCTCCCCACCACCAACTCCACGACCATCACCACCACTGCCGCCGCCACCACTACTCTTATTATTATTCCCACCTCCGACCACCATAACCCCACCACCACAGTCCTCCATTCCCCTAATCCTCTCCTCCTTCTCCTCCACCACCTTCCTCAGCATCTTCACTTCCTCCCTCATCTTCTTCTTCTCTTGCTTCCACTCAGCCTCCTTGAATGCAAACACCATCATGTCCCTCTCATATGCTGCACTCTCCTTCTTCCTCTCACACACCATCTCACTCATCTCCTCTTGAATACTCCCCACCTTTTCTCTCAACCCACCAGCATTTTTCTCACTTAAATTACCCTTCTTCTTGCTGAGAAACCCGCCCATCTACCAGTGATTTTCACACTCCCGCTTTCTTTTTCAGAGAGGATCCTTTCTGACATCGATTTTATCCAAGGGAGGGGGTTGTTTCAGAGGCTTCTCCTCTTGCTCTTCCACTTAATGAGAGCTGTGGTCTATTTTTATAAAGGGAGTTGCTAGTTAGGTGCGCACTCACTCTCACACAATGTTAATAATGTTTGATGGAAGAAGCATCAACGAGCCAATGAGTGAGGCTCGTGAAGAAGACTAGTGTCTTGTATGCTAACATTATTTGATGATTTTTACACAGATATGGGACACACATGATCTGTATGCAAATATAATTGGATTATTCCCAAAGTCACATGCAATTTTCTTATTTAGGAGCGTGGGTTCTTTATTTCAAAATCTATTATTGTTTGGTCAATATTTTGCCAGCTACTTTTAACTCAGCATTAGCCTCAGATAGCATCTATATACTGTTTGCATTAGTACCATTTCGTTCAAAAACTTTAAGCAATTATTGTGTGCATTGAAATACAGCCACCTGATATAGCATTTCGCTTCTGTTTTAACACGTGTTTTAAGTGCTCTTTCTCTACAAAAAATCACATAAAATTAATATTAGTATATCACAATTTTATCTCCACAATTTATTAAATAAAATAAATATAATAAGATAAAATACTTGTCTTTTGTAGGTGGAGAACACTCTTCGTCGATTCTTGATTAGAACAACTATGTAGGTTGAGGTGTGTAATCAATGTCCTTAAGAGTAGATTTTGCCTCTCTAAAACAATGTCTTGATGTAGCAGGTTATTACACCTTACACTACTACAAAAGGGCCTTATTGTGTCGGTGGTTGGTGTCGCTTTTATAAAACATAGTGGCGCTTAAGACATTACGACACCTACTTTACATGGTGTCGGAATTACTGTCGCTTATAACCAACATAGATTTTAATATTTTTTAATAGTGGTATCTCATTTAAAAAAACTATGTCGCTTTTAACCGACATAATATCAGCGTCGGTTAAAAGAAGACTGGTGTCGCTTTTTTCCGACAATAATGATAGTTTTTAAATATTTTCAAAGCTAGTGTCGGTTGTAGCCGACATAAGTTTTAATTTTTATTAAATATTTTGAAACCCGGTGTCACTTGTAATCGACATAAAGTTAGCGTCGGTTAAAAGAAAACTGGTGTCGCTTATACCCGACACTAGAGAAAGTTTTTCAATATTTTCAAAGCCTATGTCACTTGTAACCGACATAGATTTTAAATTTTTTAAAATATTTTGAAACCCGGTGTGGTTGTAGGTGACAGATTGGTGGCCTTTATATAACCTCTAGAATAGGCTTGGCAAACAGGTTGTGTCTGTCGTGTTCGTGTCGTTTTCATTTAACACCTATTATCTTAACGGGTCGTATCTTGTCACACCCGTTATGACCCGTTAAAAAAATATTTTTTTTCTTAAATTTGCACATACCACACATTGCCACATAAATATTACTTCAAAACATTAAAACACATTTGTTGTTTAAGTACTACATCTACACTCGAAAATAAGAGTCTAATAAACAAACATCCATACACTACTAGTCTATTACAAAATATTAAATGTGCAAGGATATGCAAAATGAAAGAGTTTTTGTTTTCAAAGTTGTGAAGCCTTTCTCAAAAGTTTAAACCTTACCAATGGAACTCAAAGCTTGCATGTTATTCCTCCTACAAAATCTCAATTTTCATCGATCATCATGACATAAGATTTTGTGGTATCCACTTATGTAAATATTTTAAATTGACAATCAAATTAGTTCATTGTATTCATATAGGATCAAGGAGTATAGTTGTAAAAATTCATCAAAATCAGAATTAAAATAACCGTTAAATTATGATTTTTCATTTATAACCGTCGAAAAGTTTTGTCAAATTACTTGATCTCTGAATGTTTGTTTTTTGCAATTTTTGGTGTATGCGATCTTGAAGTATATGGAAACATGTTTGATGGTTTGATCGTTGAAACTAGTTTCGTAGAATGCGTATCCCATCAAAACAATAGATTCACTAACACTTAAGAGTTTATTCATATTTTCATTAAGTATAACATAAGATTTTGTGGTATCCACTAGTGTAAATATTTTAAATTTAAGATCAAGTTCATTCATTGTATTCATATAGGGTCAAGGAGTGTAGCTGTAAAAAATCATCAAAATCAGAGTTAAAATAACCGTTAGATTATGATTTTTCGTTGATAGTTGTCGAAAAGTTTTGTGCGGTTACTTGATCTCTGAATGTTTGTTTTTTGCAATTTTTGGCGTATGCGATCTCGAAGCATATACAAACAAGTTTGATGGTTGGATCGTTGAAACTAGTTTCGTAGAATGCGTATCCCATCAAAACAATAGATTCACTAACACTTAAGAGTTTATTCATACTTTTATTAACTATGACATAAGATTTTGTGGTATCTACTTGTACAAATATTTTAAATTGACAATCAAATTAGTTCATTGTATTCATATAGGATCAAGGAGTGTAGCTGTAAAAAATCATCAAAATCATCAAAATCATCAAAATCAGAGTTAAAATAACCGTTAAATCGTGATTTTTCATTTATAATAGTCGAAAAGTTTTGTGCCGTTACTTGATCTCTGAATGTTTGTTTTTTGTAATTTTTGGCGTATGCGATCTCGAGGCATATACAAAAAAATTTGACGGTTGGATCGTTGAAATTAGTTTCGTAGGATGCATATCCCATCAAAACGATATATTCATTAACACTTAGAGTTTATTTATACTTTCATTAAGTATAACATAAGAATCCACTAGTGTAAATATTTTAAATTGAAGATCTAATTTATTCATTGTAGTCATATAGGATCAAATAGTGTAGCTATAAAAAATAATCAAAATCGGAGTTAAAATAACCGTTAAATCGTTATTTTTCGTTTTATAACCGTCAAAACGTTTTGTCCCATTACTTGATCTCTGAATGTTTTTTTTTTTTGCAATTTTTGGTGTATGCAATCTCAAAGTATATACAAACATATTTGATGGTTTGATCGTTGAAACTAGTTTCGTAGAATGCGTATCCCATCAAAACAATAGATTCACTAACACTTAAGAGTTTATTCATATTTTCATTAAGTATAACTGTGAACACGGAAAATTCCTGAAACGAAAGAGACAAGAACAACGTGCACAAACAAAATATTTGTATTTTTGATGATTTTGGGTTACAATCTCTCTCTATTTTGATCCTCTGATTCGATCTCCGTAAAGTGTGTATTTGTGGATGTGTGATTGATCCAAAGGGCCGTTGGGCTTGATCTAAGGATGAACGTTCTTCAAGGGCTGTGGACTTGATCTTGAAGGTGGATTTGAGCGGATCTTCAAAGGGGCTTTTGGGCTTGATCTTTGAAGAACAATGATGAACGGATCTCCAAGGGCTTTTGGGCTTGATCTTGAAGAACAGTGATGAACGGATCTTCAAAGGCTTTTGGGCTTGATCTTGAAGAACGGTTGGATGTGTGGATTTGTCGACGTTGTTGATCCAAAGGGTCGTTGGGGCTTGATCTTGGATGAACGGATGATGAACGATGGTGCTTTCTTCAAGGGCCGTCGGGGCTTGATCTTGAATTGGTGGATGGTTGATCCAAGGGCCGTCGGGGCTTGATCTTGGAAGAACGAAGAACACTTTCTTCAAGGGCCGTCGGGGCTTGATCTTGAATTGGTGGATGATTGTTGATCCAAAGGGCCGTTGGGGCTTGATCTTAGGATGAACGATGAACGAAGAACGCTTTCTTGATTCTTCGGGAACCTGGATGCTTGAGAGCTTCGGAGTTTCAGAGCTTCAGAGCTTCAAGAGTTTTGCCTAATGATTTTGGTTTTCTCAAATGAATGAAATGGGCTTGTATTTATAGAATTTTCCAAAGCCTAATTTTGAATATAATATCCCAGATGAAATAAGTCGTTTCTGCCAAGTGTTGACACGTGTCCTATTTGATGACTTTTCCAACTCATTTCAATTTTCGTTGAGTCACACGTTACGTGTAAAATTTATGTAATACATGAGCGTTGACACTTTGATTTATCGGTCAACATTTATTTACCGAAATTTCGATGTCTACAAATGCCCCCACTTCAAGGCGCGTCGTATACATGTGCTTGTCACGTGTAAGAGATGCGTTTTGAAGTCCTTTACTGTAGATGTCGATCCAAGGGCCGTCGAGGCTTGATCTTGAATTGGGCTGGAGATTTCTTCAAGGGCCGTTGAGGCTTGTTCTTGGACTTCGTTTGAGATTTCTTCAAGAGCCGTTTGAGGCTTGTTCTTGAACTTTTGTTTGAAATTTCTTCAAGGGCCATTTGAGGCTTGTTCTTGAACTTTTGTTTGAAATTTCTTCAAGGGCCGTCGAAGCTTGATCTTGAAGGTTGAAATTGGACCACAAGGAGCTTCATGTGGTAGATGATCTTTGGTTTTGGTAGTGGGTGAATCGGCACATATTTTGTTGTGCTTGTTGACTTTCCACAGCTTTGATCTTGAACTGGGTTGGAGGATTTTATGGATTCCTCCAATTGTTGATTTTCCACAGCTTATTCTTGAACTAGGTTTTGATTCAAGGGTGGTAGACACTTGATCTTGAATCGGACTTGTGATTTCCTCAAGGGCCGTCGAGGCTTGATCTTGAATTTGGCCGGAAACTTCTTCAAAGGCCGTTGAGGCTTGATTCTTGAAGGTTGACTCGAACACATGGCAAGCAGGCACGAGGTGAAGGTGACAACCTGTTTCTTTGTTCAATCTTTCTGACTCACACCTGAGCAGTTTGGTCAACGGTATGATCTTCAAGATTGATGGGCTTTTCTTCCAGTTGGTGACTTGATCTTTAAGGATTCGATTCAAGGGTGGTGAATCGGCACGTGCAGCCCACAACGCCTAGTAAGTCGACCCAAGAATTTGAGGGTCAAAACGAGTTCTTCATCTCAGACTCTTTCTGCCGAGTTGGGTGTGCATGCTGCATTCTTCTCTGCTTGTTTCTTCAGGCAGATATGGCAGCTTCTCGAGTTCCTCAGTTCGGACTCCTTCTGCTGAGTTGACTGTGCAGACCACATTCTTCTCTGCTTGTTCCTTCTGCACTTTGTCTCCACATGCTGCAAGGTATCATTTTCACTTGCCTTATCTGTTCTCCAGGCAGATGTGGCAGCTTCTTTGGAAGTACAGCAGCAGTGCGAAACGAGTACTCGAGAGCAGTGCTAGGTAGGCAATCAGGGAAGGGTTCCAAGCAGTCGATTCCTTACCCGAGTTTGAGTGGAAGTTCCGGCATATTGTTTTCTTTATCCTTGTCTTTGTAGGTAAGAACAAGGACAAAGGAAATGACAGGGAGAACGCATGATATGAGATGCTCTTGCTTTCTACCCTGGTGATATGAGATACTTTTGCTTTGGAGTCATTGGCTTGCAGAGGTACCCCAAGGAATAAGGAACACTGAATGACTCGAGAGGTTTCGTTGGGAAAGCATTTTTGGAGATGAAGAAATGTTATGTATGTCTGCCTTACTATGTAGGGTGAAGGTGGACAGTTTATAGGAAGTTCTTTAATACCTGTAGAGGTACTATTCTTTCACTCGTGTCGGCAACTAACGCGTGATTGAACAGTAAAATTTCACGTGCTTTCTCCTTCACCGAAAATCTTCGACAAATTGCCCGTGATTTGCGCAAAGTTGAGTGTGCATATGACAGGTGATGACTCGACTGAAAAAGACTGGCGCCTCTTCGATATCTGGGATTGGCGCTTCAACAAATTACTCGTGATTTCCGCAAAGCTGAGTTTGCGTGTGACGGGTGCCGACACGTCTGGAAAAGCAAGATGCTTCTCCGATTTCTGAGCTTGCCTCTTCGATTTTTGAATGGCCTCTTCGAATTCTGAGCTCGCCTCTTCGATCTCTGAAATCCCGTCGAGTGCTGATTTTTATAGAGGCATGCAGTTCGTTTCAAAACACACTTGAATTTTCGCTTGTGAAAACTCCCCTCTTGTACTTCTAAGATCTTGATTTGTCCGATCCCTTCTTCCTTCAACACTTTGAAAATGTCTGGACCCTCCGACCGTCGTTTTGATTTGAACCTTGGTGAAGAGGTAGTCCCGTCTTCTCCAGATAACATATGGCGCCCATCCTTCATATCCCCTACTGGTCCTCTTACTGTTGGGGATTCGGTGATGAAGAATGATCTGACCGCTGCGGTGGTGGCCCGGAACCTTGTCACTCCTAAAGATAACAGACTACTTTCCAGGCGGTCTGATGAGTTGGCTGTTAAGGAGTCCCTGGCTCTAAGTGTGCAGTGTGCGGGTTCTGTGTCCAACATGGCCCAACGCCTATTTGCTCGAACCCGTCAAGTTGAATCGTTGGCGGCTGAAGTGATGAGTCTCAAACAGGAGATCAGAGGGCTCAAGCATGAGAATAAACAGTTGCACAAGCTTGCACACAACTATGCCACAAACATGAAGAGGAAAATTCACCAGATGCAGGAATCTGATGGTCAGATCTTACTTGATCATCGGAGGTTTGTGGGTTTGTTACAGCAGCATTTACCTTCGTCTTCTGGGGCTGTACCGACTGCTGAGGCTTCAAACAGCCAACCTCCAACGCCTTCTCTTCCTGGAGCTCTGCCGAGTTGTGAGGCGCCACCTGATCGTCCTTGAATATCCCCTCTTGTAAATTTGATTTGATTTGATTTTTTTTTTTTTTTATGTATAATTTCCAGAAAAATAAATAAAATGGACCTTCTATTTCTCTCTATGCATTTGTTTTTTTTTTTTTTTTTAATTATTATTATTATTTTTATGTTTATTTATTTATTTATATATAAATATATATATATATATTTTTTTTTTTTTTAAAAAATTTTTTTTTTTTTTTTTTTTTTTTTATTTTTATTTTTTTCTTGCTTTCTTTCTTTCTGCACATGGTGCCCATGCACCACCAGAAACTTTTGATCTGCCATGGGGCTGTACCCCATCTTTGATCCACCATTCCTCTTTGTTCACGTGGTGCCAGATGCACCACCACCCTTTTTAATTGTATTTCTTTCTGTATAAATTAGGATGCTTGGCGGAGGGATTTGTAGGGAAGGACGAAGACGGACGGAGAGCTGGAGTTTGAGGAAGAGCTTCTCGGCCGGCTAGTCGTTTGACAGCGGTCTTTGAAGTTGTTGGCAGCTGCGAGGCAAGAGACGGAGGAGGTCTTTGGGTGTGTATTGACAAACTTTGTTTTTGTCAATCTCATTCAAAGGCAGCGGCCAAGGCGGAGGTGCAGAGGAAGACGCTCCACCACTACTGTCACTGAGCACAACCACTAAGCACAGACATTGCACACCCGTTGCACTGCCACTGAGCACAGCCACAGAGCACAGCCGCTGTACACCCGTTACACTGCCACCGAGCACAGCCGCTGCAGACCCGTTGCATAGCCTGCCTGCCGTCGCGGAGGAAGAAGGAGCTTGTTTGCAATGTTCCGCCGTGACTCGAGCGATGAAGACGAGGGGGTAGCATGGAGGAAGTTGGATGGGCAGCATAGACTTATCACGGAACAAGCTCGAATGTGACGCGGCTGTTGGGTGGTCTTGATGTTACCGTGGGTGAGCTAAAAACGAAGAAGATGGAGCACGGCAAGCTTGCGAGAAGATTCCAGGAGGTGAAGCTGCTCATGGCGATGCTGTTCAACATCCGATCGAGAAACTGAAATTTTATAACTTTTCCGCATTATTCCCTATTAGCAAAAGCTGTTGACCAGATTTCCCCCGTTTTGTTTGTCCCTTTGGCTTTCAGCTTCTTCTCAGCTTCTGATCTTCACACAGAGAGAGAGAGAGCTTCTGAGTCTTCGGCTTCTGGAGTCCTCCAACTCTCAAGAGAAGAATAAGAGATTTGATGGCGAACAGTAATCTTCCGAGAAGAATTATCAAGGAGACGCAGAGGCTTCTCAGCGAACCAGCTCCTGGAATCAGTGCTTCTCCTGAAGAATATCCAATGGCACCTCCGAAGGTCCGTTTCCTGACAAAAATATATCATCCTAACATTGACAAGCTTGGGAGGATATGCCTCGATATTCTGAAAGACAAATGGAGTCCAGCCCTTCAAATCCAGACAGTATTGCTGAACATTCAAGCACTTCTGAGTACTCCAAATCCTGATGATCTGCTTTCTGAGAACATTTGCAAAGCACTGGAAGACAAATGAATGAGAAGCTGTTGAGACAGCAAAGGAGTGGAAACGACGGAGAAGCAGAAAACGACACTGAGCCCGGAGATCTTGGCTAACTGAACCTTTGACTTCAAGCTCTGCAATGGGGCCACCTTCATCACAGCTATGGCGACGTAGCTGAGCACCGAACAAACCGTCATGTGGCAGAGCGTCCGAAAGATCGAAAACCGGAAGCCGCAGTTCGTGAGCAGGTACTTGTTTAGAAGCAGGATACCGATGTTGGAGCCGTACCAGGTGGCGACCATCCCGACCTTCGTCCATTGGATCGCCGCCGACATCGATTTTTTGCAGTTGGTGATATAAGCCAGGTGGTGCTTCTGGTGGTGGATCTGCGAGATCTCGCCGCTGATTGCAGGCGCCATAGTCATAGGGAGGTCGTTGGATGAGGGTGGCTCGTTGAGGACGAGAGATTCCATGTCGTCTAGGAATGCGTGTAGGTCGACCTCCTGGTCGCCGTGGTTTTCCAGCCTTATCATTTTTTCCTCTTTCTTTAGCCGGGAAATAAAAAATTAATATTTAAATAAATGATAAATGGAAGGAGGGTTTAGGCGGAGGAAGATGCCGCGGTGGCTCAGCGTTGGGCTTTGGCTTCTAATTCGCGCTTCTCTTGCTCCCAAAGCTTCTGGATTTGCTTCTGCTTTATCTCGGAGTGCTTGAAGAATCGCTTGCTGCTGGTGTTCCGAACTTCCTGGCGCCGATTGTGCCACGCAGGACGACGACGGTTAAGAACAAGCACAGAAAAGTCACCGTTCTGTGCCGCAGCGCCCTCTGGATCTGACGGGCCCGGCGAGGCCCTAAGAACCGGTCCAGCATTCTGACTCGCCCAAGTTGAACTGGAAGGGAAGCAAGTCGAACCTGGCACTGGCAGAAGCATCATCTTTAGACTTCCTTTGAATTTGATTGACTCAATTTACTAGTGAGAGAGCTGAGTTGGGCGAGATCAGAGAACCTTGACGAATTCGGCGCGTTGAGGGTCATCAACACGATCCCATCGACGAAGAAGAAGCAGAATGGGCCTCCTGCGTGGCCTATGGCATCAGCCGATCTCTGGGCTTCTGGGCCAGTAAATTGGAGAGGGGCCTGGGCTTTGACTTGCAGAGAGATTGGGCTCTGGGAGCCGCTTGTAGTATTTTGGCTAAAGGGGTTGCTTCTTGTGGCCACTTATATATATATTTTGTAAATACATAAAACATTTATCTCTTTTTTTTTTTTTGTACAAAGAAATTGTAATAGCATCAAAACTTTTAATAAAATCTTTATTCCTTATTTTGGTGTGACTGAACTCAAATTTTGAATATTCAAGCTGCCTACGTACCCCTCCAAAGAAGAGATCAAGTCGTAACGTAGTTCAAATACATAGATATATATATATATATATTTTTTTTTTGGTATTTTCTTTTTGTGCCTTTTGCAGCTTTAACTCATGCAGGCAAGGAGTGTTGGTGTCGTTTGCAGTTTCAACTCGTGCAGACAAGGAGCATTTGGTGCCGTGTTGCAGTTTCAGCTCGTGCAGGCAAGGAGCGTTGGTGTTGCCTTTTAGGCTCGTGCAGACCAGGAGGGTTGTGCCATGCAGTTTGGGCTCGTGTGGACAAGGAGTTTTGGTTCGTGCAGTTTAGGCTCTCGCGAATAAAGAGCGGTAATTTGTTGCCTTTCAAGGGTAGTAGCGGTTTAAGAATCTGTCGTTGATAGGGCCGATCTTCAAGCCGTCTTCCGCCATGATTAAGTAGGCGCCATTGGTGTAGACTTCTTGTACTACGTATGGTCCATCCCATTTTGACGTGAACTTGCTCTTTGTCTTGTGAGTTGTGATGATAGGCCTACGCAATGAAATGACGAGATCTCCCATTTGAAAAGACCGAGGGAGAACTTTCTTGTTGAAGGCTTTAGAAAGTCGAGCTTGATAACACTCCAGGTGTTGCTGGGCTTCGAGTCTTTTCTCATCCAGTGCCTCCAGTTCTTGAAGACGCAACTTTGCATTCTCTTCGTCAGTTAAGCCTTCTTGTATAGCCATCCTTAGCGAGGGGATTTGACTTTCGAGTGGTAGGACAGCTTCTACGCCATATACAAGAGAATAAGGTGTGGCTTGGGTAGGCGTTCTATATGTTGTCCTGTATGCCCATAGGGCTTCGCCTATTCTTTCATGCCAGTCTTTCTTTGTTCTACCGATTACCTTCTTCAGGAGGTTGCACAATGTCTTGTTGAACGCTTCTGCAAGACCGTTGGCCGGAGCATGATACATGGAGGATTTGCGCTGCTTGAACTTGTATTTCTCGCAGAGCTCGTCCATGAGTCGGTTTGAGAACTGCTTTCCGTTGTCGGTGACGATGTAGCGAGGCACCCCATATCGATGGATGATATGTCCCTTGATGAAACAGACGACAGTTTCCTTCTTGACTTCCTTCAGGGGTATGGCCTCAGCCCACTTAGAGAAGTAATCTGTTGCAGCCAGGATGTAAGCCTCTCCCGTAGATGACTTTGGCGCAATTGGTCCTACGACATCCAATCCCCATGCATCGAACGGCCATGAAGTAGTTGTGGGGTGTAATGGTTCAGGCGGTTGATGTATGAAGTTGGCGTGAAATTGGCAGGCTTGGCACCTTTTGGCGTATTCTAGGCAGTCCTTTACCATGCTTGGCCAGTAATAACCCATTCTTTTGAGCTGGAAATGAAGCTTTGGTCCGGACTGGTGTGCTCCACATATTCCTGAGTGTGCTTCTTCCATGGCTTGATTGGCTTCTTCCTCGCCTAGGCATCTCAGAAGTACCCCTTCAAACGATCGCCGGTAGAGTGTTCCTTTGTAATAGAGGAAGCGGTGTGCTCGTCGACGTATTTCAGAGCGGTGTTTCGGATCATCTGGAAGCATTCTGTGCTCCAAGTAGTTGATCAGAGGCTGTCTCCATTCTTCAACGTTGACCGGAAGTATTGAAATAACGTTTGTATCACTTAATACCATTTCGGTGACAAGCGGGATTACCCACCTTTGGCAGACTGGCACGTTTGTAGCTTCGTCTTCTCCTAATGTCATGCTCGAGGCTAGGTTGGCGAGAGCGTCTGCCATTTGATTCTCTTTTCTTGGCACGTGTTCTAGTGTTACGGTCTCAAACCTTTGTAGCAACTGCGTTGCCAGCCGGAAGTATGGGACAAGGTCATCTTTCCTCACCTCATATTCAGTCAGGAGTTGATTGATTATGAGCTTGGAGTCGCCGTATATCTCGAGGGCTGCGATTTCCATGTTGATTGCCATTTGGAGCCCGAGGATCAGTGCTTGGTACTCAGCGACATTGTTAGAGCATAATTCGCTTAGCTGGAATGAATAAGGTAGTACTTGCCTTTGTGGCGACATGAATACTACTCCTGCCCCATCTCCGTCTGCTCGTGCAGATCCGTCGAAGAACATCGTCCATGTCGGGAATATGTCGATGCAGAACACCTCTTCGTCGGGCAGGTCGTCTGAGATTTTCCAATCGGCCGGGATTGGATGGTCGGCAAGGAAGTCTGCTAGCACTTGTCCTTTCACGACTTTAGCTGGGACGTAGATGATCTCGTATTGATTGAGAAGTAATGCCCATTTAGCTAGTCGCCCTGTCAAAACTGGCTTAGACATGACGTATTTGACCGGGTCAGCTTTAGCAACCAAGTGGATGGTGTAAGCATGCATGTAATGTCTGAGCTTCTGGATGGCAAACATCAAAGCCAGGCACATTTTTTCTATTGGGGAGTAGTTCAATTCAGCGCCGGTAAGCGTTCGACTGAGGTAGTAGAGCGCTCCTTCTTTCTGGGCCTCGTTTTCCTGTGCCAAGAGTGCTCAAACTGAACTTTCCTGAGCAGCAATGTACAATATGAGCGGTTTCCCTGGTACAGGTGCCCCCAGGACAGGTGGACTTGATAAATACTTCTTTATGCTTTCAAAAGCATTGTTGCATGCTTTGTCCCATACGAACGGAACATCTTTCTTCATGAGTCGACTGAACGGTTGACAACGCCCTGCAAGGTTGGAGATGAAGCGTCTGATGAAGGCTAGCCGACCTTGTAGACTTTTCAACTCGTGCAGGTTTCTTGGCTCGGGCATGCTTTGAATGGCCTTGATCTTTGATTGGTCCACTTCAATGCCACGATCCTTGACGATGAAGCCAAGGAACTTTCCAGATGTGACGCCAAATGCACACTTTAATGGGTTCATCTTGAGGTTGTATTTTCGCAACCTTTCGAACACTACTCGCAAATCCTTCAAGTGATTTGATCTTTTCTTTGTCTTGACCACCACATCGTCTACATAGCATTCTACATTCTTATGTAGCATGTCATTGAAGATCTTCTGCATTGCGCGTTGATATGTAGCTCCAGCATTCTTCAGACCAAAGGGCATCACCTTGTAGCAGTAAATACCTTTTGGAGTGCGGAAGGCTGTTAGTTCCTCATCTTCAAGAGCCATGCAAATTTGATTGTATCCAGAAGAGCCGTCCATGAATGATAGTGCCTCATGGCCAGTGGTTGCGTCCACCATGATCTCAATGATTGGCAAGGGGAAGTCATCCTTCGGGCAAGCATTATTGAGGTCTCGAAAGTCCACGCAAACACGTATTTGTCCAGATTTCTTAAGGACTATGACGATGTTGGAGATCCACTTGGGGTATTGCACCTCTCGAATGAAGCCTGCTTCGATCAACTTGTCAATCTCGGCCTCGATTTGTGGGATGAGCTCGGATCGATAGCGTCTTTGAGTTTGCTTTACTGGTCGCGTTCCAGGCTTGACTGCAAGATGATGCACAGCAATGATAGGGTCGAGGCCGGGCATTTCCTTGTAGGTCCAAGCAAAGACGTCATTGAACTCTAATAGCAGCTGGTAATACTTCTCTATCTCGCCCGCACTTAGTAATGCGCTTACGAAGATAGGCTTCGGTTCCTCACTTGTGCCTAAGTTGAGTTCTTTGAGATCGTCAACTGTGGCTTGCCCCCCATCTTCGAGTTGTGACGGTGCTGCAATGACATCTTCTTCGAGGCTTTCATTTTCTTCACCTTCTTGGATTGTGATGTGGAAGACGTCTTGGGCTTCTTCTTCGGTGTTAACCTCCTGAGCTAGTTGGCATGAAGATTGTCCAGTGTGAATGATGGTGCGCCTTTTCACTTTCAGTGATCCAACTGTGTCAACCTCCAAAATTGCTTGGCGCTTCATTCTTGAAGGAATGGAACTTCCGACGTCATCCTTTTCCGCCAGGCGATCGATCTCTTCTGCTTCTGGTGTCGTCTTTCTCCTTTTGGAAGGCTCTTTGGCTTCTCCAAGTCTTTCCATAACTGACTGTCGTGGAGGGGAGCTAGTCTTATTGCTTTGCTTTTTAGGTTTCGATAACCTTTTAAAAACAGAGCCTCGAGATGCTGACGTTTTGAGCCTTTTGAAGACGGAAGTTTTGTTTTGACTGCTCATGAGTTTAGGTGCCGAAACTCTGGCATTTGAACAGTTCATTCTATCGAATACTGATGTCCGGGGGGCAGGTTGAGGCTCCTCTTTATCTTGTATAATGCTTACGCTGATGTGTTGAGCGCTAGCATTTTTTGCCTTGCTGGAGATCTTCACCGGTGCATTCGGTGTGAAGCCAAGTCCAGCTTTGTTGTTGCTAACCCCGTAACCATGCTTCTCCAACTTCTTCTGAGTTTTAGTGAGATCACGTTCGTTGTCTTTGACGGTGTTCAAATCATTCTTTCCCAAATTTGCAGAGGAGGTGAAGTTATACCCAGCTTTCGACATAAGTTTGTAGGCGTTTGGATCAAAACCTTCTTCGGTCCTTTTGGTTGGGAGAAAGCTTGGTTCTACCCCCTTTGGCAGGCCTTTTATGAAGCCCTGTGATGGTTTTGCAACCTTGGTGTCGCCTAGCTGGGTCAGAGGCAAGACTGCATTCGTTTTGAGCAACTTTACATTATCTATGTGCCGCTGTGCATCGGCTTTGCTCGCTGCAGTTTCAAACGGGGATTGACCATTCTTTCTTCTCGACGTCGGGATGTACCGGAAGACGGGTACGCTTGGTCCATTTGAGGTCGTCCTACTTCCTCTGGTCGTTGCAGGTTTAGAAAGCTCATCGTCGTTTTTGCTTGAAGATGGCATAGCTTCTTCTTCTTGCTTCTTGGGCATAGCCTGCCACTCCTGTTTTTTAGGCGCTGCTTTGCTCATGGATTTAATCTCTTTTGGAAGAGTTTCGGGCACCATGTCTTCATTCATGTAGAACTTGGCGTCTGCGAAATGTGATTCGGCTTCGGTGAATGGCTTGGTGTCGCCATAGATCACCTTCACTCGTTCTTGGTAAAATTTTAAACATTGGTGAAGGGTGGACGGTACCACTCCGTTCGCATGGATCCAAGGCCTTCCTAAGAGCAGACCGTAGGAAGTTCTTGCATCAATCACGTGGAACATCACGCTTGACTTGAGTTCACCAATGGTCATCTCCACTCGGATCATGCCCATCGCTCTTTGTCCTTCTTGGTTAAAACCTTGGATTAGTAGAATGCTTAGGGATAGTTCATCCACCTTGATGCCGATTGCGGTCATTGTTGACTTTGGCATGATATTTATGGCTGACCCGCCGTCCACAAGCATGCGGCTGACTTTATGCTCCCTTACGTACCCAGAGACGAAGAGAGGTCGGTTGTGAGGCTTGGATCCTAGCAACAAGTCTTCATCGGCGAAGTGGATTGTGTCCTCGGTGGCACAGCATGTGGCACACTCGTGTGGCCGAGGCCTCAAGCCTTCGTTCTTGCTTTCTTGCACTTCGTGGTCGTCTGGACTCGCTAAAACCGTTGCCAATGCCCTTCGTATCTTCTTTGGCAATTGTAGCGCTTCCTCGATGCTAAAGTGTATCGGCAGACCTTCTTCAGGTGTCGGAGTATTTTCTCCCTCAGCGGCGACAATTTTGCCTTTTGAGGGTTCTTCCATTTTTACTTCGACCACGTGACATACGGTGATAGTGCAATGTTGGAAAAAATCCTCCGGGAAGTACTCGTGCAATGAGACGGGAATGCGTGGCTTTTGCTCCGCAGGTTCCCCAGCATATATTAGCTTAGCAGCTCTTATGTTTCTCTTAGGCTTCCTATTGCCGCGACGGCGGTGCTTTCTTCCTTGTTCCCCCTTTTGCTTTATAGCTTGCGGTTTTGGTTTCCTCGTCCTCTTATAGGTCACCAATGTCCATCCTTTGTCATCGTCAGTAGGTGCGTCCTGGTTGCTTGCCCCCAGTGACGGTGGTGCAGAATGTGCAGTGTGGTTTGAGTATTGCCGAGCATGGTCAGGCATTTCTTGAAGAAACACGGGATCAAAGGATCCGAACACGACCGTAGTGGTGTGCGTCGCGGCTGTGTCTTCTAGGTCGAGCTCAATCCGTCCTTGTTGTGCCAACTTCATGATGAGTTCTTTTAGGATGAAACACTTGCCCACATGATGACCCACGATACGATGGTACTTGCAGTACTTGGGATCATTGATGCGATTCATTTCTTCAGGGCGTTTGCATTCGGGTAACTCAATCACCTTCTTCTCCAGTAGGTCGTCCAGCATTGCGTCCATGTCAGAGTCCGGAAAAGGGTATACCTTCTGCTCCAATTCCCTCAAGGTGTTTTTGTACCTATCTTGGGTGTAGGAAGGCTCACCTTTTTTTATCTCCCTTGCTTTATTGAAAGAGATTTTGACGGGCGCGGACGAGGTCTTGATAGGGGTGGTATTGGTGGTAAAAGCTTCCTTGGCGGGCTTTTTTCCATGATTGTCTACTCTTGAAGTGAACACCTTATCCCTTTTGAAATCGGTGATTGGCTCTTTCTTTCCATGGTGGGCGAGGCTCAACTCCATGTCGTGGGCACGGGTGGCTAATTCTTCAAAAGTTCGTGGTTTGATACCTTGAAGGATGTATTGTAAACCCCATTGCATGCCCTGGATGCACATCTCAATTGAAGAAACCTCGGAGAGTCTATATTTACAGTCGAGGCTTAGATTACGCCATCGGTTGATGTAGTCCATGACTGGCTCGTCCTTCCACTGCTTTGTGCTTGTTAGCTCTAGCATGCTCACAGTGCGGCGGGTGCTGTAGAAGCGATTGAGGAATTCCCGCTCCAATTGCTCCCAACTGTTGATGGACTCAGGCTCCAGATCCGTGTACCACTCAAAGGCGTTTCCTTTCAGCGAGCGCACAAACTGCTTGGCGAGGTAGTCCCCTTCGGTTCCTGCGTTGTTGCAAGTTTCAACGAAGTGGGCAACGTGCTGTTTCGGGTTTCCCTTTCCATCAAATTGCATGAACTTTGGTGGTTGATAACCCCTCGGCATCCTTAAGGCGTCGATCTTCTTTGAATACGGCTTTGAGTACAACCCGGAGGTATATGAGCTCCCTTCGTACTGTGCCTTGATAGTGTTGGTGATCATCTCTTGCAGCTGCTGGATAGAAAGAGATCCCATGAGTGCCGCTGCTTGGTCTGGTTTCGGCTTCCCATCGATTTTCTTCACCGGGGGTTCTTCGTCTCCTCCAGCTCCTCCCTTTAGTGGATCATCCTCTGGGTCGGGTTTCTCGCTGTCCTGCGCCTCCAGTCGGTTGACTAATGCCGCGATTTACAAGTCTTTTTCTTCCACAGTTCGAGTTAGTCTTGCGATTGCTTCATTCATTTGAGTAAGCTGTTCCTCGACTGAAGTTGCTCCGGCGGTCATGACTTGCATGGCTGAACTGCTGCTTGAATCGTCATCGGAGAGCATGGATTCGGAGTATTCCCTTGGTCTTTCCCCCCTTGGTGCCTTTAGTGAGGCTAAGGTGATCATAGGCTCGCGCCTGGGGTACTCTTGTCCCTTTGGCAGAGTTGATGCAGAGGTGAAAGAGGTGGCAGAAGTAGCTCTTGCCATGCTTCGAGTCGTGATGCCCAAAGTGACACCACTTGCGACGAGGACGCTCTTGTTCTTCGCGCCGGTTGCGGGAACAGTTTGAGCCTTCCTTGATGCCATTAATTTTCGAAGTGCGCTTGAATTTCGGAGAAAGAGATGAGAGGCAGAGATGATCCCACCGGGCGTGCCAATTTGTGAACACGGAAAATTCCTGAAACGAAAGAGACAAGAACAACGTGCACAAACAAAATATTTGTATTTTTGATGATTTTGGGTTACAATCTCTCTCTATTTTGATCCTCTGATTCGATCTCCGTAAAGTGTGTATTTGTGGATGTGTGATTGATCCAAAGGGCCGTTGGGCTTGATCTAAGGATGAACGTTCTTCAAGGGCCGTGGACTTGATCTTGAAGGTGGATTTGAGCGGATCTTCAAAGGGGCTTTTGGGCTTGATCTTTGAAGAACAGTGATGAACGGATCTCCAAGGGCTTTTGGGCTTGATCTTGAAGAACAGTGATGAACGGATCTTCAAAGGCTTTTGGGCTTGATCTTGAAGAACGGTTGGATGTGTGGATTTGTCGACGTTGTTGATCCAAAGGGCCGTTGGGGCTTGATCTTGGATGAACGGATGATGAACGATGGTGCTTTCTTCAAGGGCCGTCGGGGCTTGATCTTGAATTGGTGGATGGTTGATCCAAGGGCCGTCGGGGCTTGATCTTGGAAGAACAATGAACGAAGAACGAAGAACACTTTCTTCAAGGGCCGTCGGGGCTTGATCTTGAATTGGTGGATGATTGTTGATCCAAAGGGCCGTTGGGGCTTGATCTTAGGATGAACGATGAACGAAGAACGCTTTCTTGATTCTTCGGGAACCTGGATGCTTGAGAGCTTCGGAGTTTCAGAGCTTCAGAGCTTCAAGAGTTTTGCCTAATGATTTTGGTTTTCTCAAATGAATGAAATGGGCTTGTATTTATAGAATTTTCCAAAGCCTAATTTTGAATATAATATCCCAGATGAAATAAGTCGTTTCTGCCAAGTGTTGACACGTGTCCTATTTGATGACTTTTCCAACTCATTTCAATTTTCGTTGAGTCACACGTTACGTGTAAAATTTATGTAATACATGAGCGTTGACACTTTGATTTATCGGTCAACATTTATTTACCGAAATTTCGATGTCTACAATAACATAAGATTTTGTGGTATCCACTAGTGTAAATATTTTAAATTTAAGATCGAGTTCATTCATTGTATTCATATAGGGTCAAGGAGTGTAGCTGTAAAAAATCATCAAAATCGGAGTTAAAATAACCGTTAAATCTTGATTTTTCGTTGATAACTGTTGAAAAGTTTGTGCCGTTACTTGATCTTTGAATGTTTATTTTTTGCAATTTTTGGCGTATACGATCTCGAAGCATATACAAACAAGTTTAACGGTTGAATCGTTGAAACTAGTTTCGTAGAATGCGTATTCCATCAAAACAATATATTCACTAACACTTAAGAGTTAATTCATACTTTCATTAACCATGACATAAGATTTTGCCGTATCCACTTGTGTAAATATTTTAAATTGATGATCAAATTAGTTCATTGTATTCATATAGGATCAAGGAGTGTAACTGTAAAAAATCATCAAAATCGGAGTTAAAATAACCGCTAAATCGTGCTTTTTCGTTTATAACCGTCGAAAAGTTTTGTGTCGTTACTTGATATCTAAATGTTTGTTTTTTGAGATTTTTGCCTTATGCGATCTCGAGACATATACAAAAAAGTTTGACAGTTGGATCATTGTAATTAATTTCGTAGGATGCGTATCCCATCAAAACGATAGATTCACTAACACTTAGAGCAAGTCCACCCCTAAAGACTTTGCACCAGAGCACCCAGCCCATTTATCCACTCAAGTGAACAGTGATTGACTCTAATGAATAGTAATAGACCAATGCATCTTCACCCCTAAAACTAAATAGCCTAGTCAATTTTATTAAAATATTATTAATTTTTATTATAAAATAATAATTTGGTTTTTTATCTTCTTCTTCTTCTTCTGGAAATGAATCTCCTTATCCTCTCTCTCTCTCTGTCACGCGCGCGCACATAGACACACCAAAATCCTCTCTTCCTTCCAAGCTTTTACTAACCTTGTTCTCTTTTGGCGTTTCATTTTCCAGACGTTCTGCTCAAAACCCAATTCAATATTTGACCGCCATGTTTTAATCTCTCGAACCCGGAAATCCCACCATGCATAACCCTTCAGTCGCAACCCAGGAACCTAGTCCGGTCTACGACCTCATTTCACAATTGGGTCAGTTCGCCTTCAGCTCAGGGCCTCATAGCAACTCCGGTTCTGATGGGCACTCCTCATTTTTGTCTAATTTCTTGTATTTTGACGCCTTTGGGGGTGCTTCAGTTGCCGGGAAGAAGTCCAAGGTTCGCGTTTCAGCTTCACTGAGCTTAAGCAGTCGCGGCGGTTTGGGAATTTGGAGGAGTGTGATGGAGTTTAATCGGGCTATATGGTTCCACTGTGAAAGAGAAGGGGGTTGATGGGGTTTCAAAGATCAGGTTCAGGCGTCGGATGGGGTTCCGGATGAGAGAGACGGTAGCCATGACGTCAACATGGCGTCAAATGAGCCATCTCATTCCTCTGTCGATTTTAGGCCGGCCTGTGGACTGGCTTGGGCTGGGTGCCAGTCTATTCCACGGGCTGGAGTGAATTGGCTGAGTCCCAGCTTGTTTTTTCCACTGGGTGCCGAGCTGTTCCACCTCCGATGGAACTGCTCTTGGAGTTTATTTATACTTTCATTAAGTATAACATTCTAGTATAAATATTTTAAATTGAAGATCAAATTCATTCATTGTATTCATATAGGATCAAAGAGTGTATAGCTATAAAAAAATAATCAAAATTGGAGTTAAAATAACCGTTAAATTGTGATTTTTCGTTTTATAACCGTCAAAAAGTTTTGTCCCGTTACTTGATCTCTGAATGTTTGGTTTTTTGCATTTTTGGCGTATGCAATCTTGATATAAAACATATTTGACGGTTGGATCGTTGAAACTAGTTTCGTAGAATGTGTATCCCATCAAAACAATAGATTCACTAATACTTAAGAGTTTATTCATACTTTCATTAAGTATAATATAAAATTTTGTGGTATCGACTAGTGTAAATATTTTAAAATTGAAGATCGAGTTCATTTATTGTATTCATATAGGGTCATTGTATTCATATTGATGATTATGCCATACCTAATTTGGATGATCGGATACTTGACAATGAAAATTTCCATACAAGGGTTGGCATGGAAGAGACTCATTTTCATGAATCATTACCGTATGTGATGATATTAATTAGACTATGTATTAATTAGACTAAATATATTAATTATTTTATATATTAATTAGACTATGTTTCAATTCGTATGTGATGATATTTTATTACGTATTTTATTTATTTAAATCTTAAAATATTATATGAGATAACATTAAAAAAAAAAAAAAGTGCTGGTTAATTTTTTTCTTTGGGTTAAACATTTTTTTTTCTTTCAAAATAGTTGTCGCTTTTATCCAACGCCATTTGTAAGATCCCACATCGCCCAAGGGAATGATCCTTATATGTATATTGCCATCCCTACCTAGCATGAGGCCTCTTGGGAGCTTACTGGCTTCGGGTTCCATCAGAACTCCGAAGTTAAGTGAGTTCGAGCGAGAGCAATCCCATGATGGGTGACCCACTGGGAAGTTCTCGTGTGAGTTCCCAGAAACAAAACCGTGAGGGCGTGGTCGGGGCCCAAAGCGGACAATATCGTGCTGCGGTGAAGTCGAACCTGGGATGTGGTGGGGGCCAGGGCCGAGATGTGACAATTTGGTATCATAACCAATCCTTAGTTGGATGTGTACCGACGAGGATGCGGGACCCTTAGGGGGTGGATTGTAACATCGCACATCGTACAAGGGTGAGGATCATGTAAGTCTTATATATATATTCCCATCTCTGCCTAGCATGACGCCTTTTGGGAGCTCACTGGCTTCGGATTTCATCGGAACTCCGAAGTTAAGCGAGTAGCGCGCGAGAGAAATCCCATGATGGGTGACCCATTTGGAAGTTCTCGTGTGAGTTCCCAGAAACAAAACCGTGAGGACGTGGTCGAGGCACAAAACGGACAATATCATGCTACGGTGGAGTCGAGCCCGGGATGTGGTGAGGGCACGGGCCGGGATGTGACAATTTGGTATCAAAGCCTAACCCTGGCCGTGGTGTGCCGACGAGGTCATCAGGCCCGTTAAGGGGGGTGGATTGTAAAATCTCACATCACCCAGGGGAGTGATCCTTCTATGTATATTCCCATCCCTACCTAGCATGAGGCCTTTTGAGAGCTCACTAGCTTCCGGTTCCAGTCACATCCCGACCCGGGCCCCCACCACAACCCAGGCTCGACTCCACCGTAGCATGATATTGCCTGCTTTGGGCCCCGACCACGCCTTCATGGTTTTATTTCTGGGAACTCACACGAGAACTTCCTAGTGGGTCACCCATCATGGGATTGTTCTCGTCTGAACTCGCTTAACTTCGGAGTTCCGATGGAACCCGAAGCCAGTGAGCTCCCAAAAGGCCTCATGCTAGGTAGGGATGGGAATATACATATAAGGATCACTTCCATAGGCGATGTGGGATCTTACAATCCACCCCCCTTAAGGGGCTCGACGACCTCGTCGGCACACCACGGCCAGGGTTAAGCTCTTATACCAAATTGTCACATCCCGACCCGGGCCCCCACCACATCCGGGCTCGACTCCACCATAGCACGATATTGTCCACTTTAGGCCCCGACTACGCCCTTACGGTTTTGTTTCTAGGAACTCACACGAGAACTTCTAAATGGGTCACCCATTATGGAATTGCTCTCACGCGCTACTCGCTTAGCTTTGGAGTTTCGATGGAACCCGAAGCCAGTGAGCTCCCAAAAAGCCTCATGCTAGGTAGAGATGGGAACATACATATAAGACTTACAGGCTCCTCACCCTTGGGAGATGTGGGATGTTACAATCCACCCCCCTTAGGGTCCCCGATATCCTCGTCGGCACACATCCGACTAGGGATTGGCTCTAATACCAAACTGTCACATCCCGACCAGGGCCCCCACCACATCCCGGGCTCGACTCCACCGTAGCACGATATTGTCCGATTTGGGCCCCGACCACGCCCTCACGATTTTGTTTATGGGAACTCACACGAGAATTTCCTAGTGGGTCACCCATTTTGGGAATGCTCTCGCTCAAACTCGCTTAACTTCGGAGTTCCGATGGAAACCGAAGTCAGTGAGCTCCCAAAAGGCTTCGTGCTAGGAAGAGATGGGCATGTACATATAAGGCATAGATGATCCACTTCCTTGGCGATGTGGGATCTAACAATCCACCCCCTTAGGGGCTCGACATCCGCGTCAGCACATTTCTGGCCAGGGATTGGCTCTAATATCAAATTATCACATCTTGACCTGGGCCCCCACCACATCCCAAGCCCGACTCCACCGTAGCACGATATTGTTCGCTTTGGGCTCCGACTACGCCCTCATGATTTTGTTTCTGGGAACTCACACAAGAACTTCCCTATGGGTCACCCATCTTGGGAATGCTCTAGCCCGAACTCGCTTAACTTCAGAGTTCCTATAGAAACCGAAGCCAGTGAGCTCCCAAAACGGATAATATCGTGCTATGGTGGAGTCGGGCTCGAGATGTGGTGGAGGCCTGGGTCGAGATGTGACAATTTGGTATTAGAGCCAATCCCTGGACGAAAGTGTGCCGACGAAGATGTCGAGCCCCTAAAGGGGGTGGATTGTTAGATCCCACATCACCCAAGGGAGTGGATCCTTTATGCCTTATATGTACATGCCCATTTCTTCCTAGCACGAGGCCTTTTGGGAGCTCACTGGCTTCGGGTTCCATCGGAACTCCGAAGTTAAGTGAGTTCAGGAGAGAGCATTCCCAAGATGGGTGACCCATTGGGAAGTTCTCGTGTGAGTTCCCAGAAACAAAATCGTGAGGGCGTAGTCAGGGCCCAAAACGGACAATATCGTGCTACAGTGGAGTCGGCCTTGGGATGTGGTGGGGGCCCGGGCCGGGATGTGACTCCATTGATCGAATTATTTGAAATACTTAGGTGGGAATTTTCCCTCTTGTATCTCTTAATTCGACGCCATGTGAGTAGTGTCAGTTAAAAGCGACGTAAAGTGACTTGGGAAGAGAAATTCAATCAGTCACTTGGGAAGATAACCGTCAGTTAGTGTGTCAGATGTGCTGTCATTTTTAACCGACGCTGTATCCATTTAAACCGACACTGCGTATATTTCAATAAAGTGTGTCAGAATCTAGTGTCGGTTATAACCGACACCAATTTTCATTAAACTGACGATGCCTGAACTTCAATAAAGTTTGTCAGGCTTCATTTAATTCAACATGCATATCAGTAAAGTCTGTCAGAAGTTGGTGTCGGTTTTAAGTGACATTAAGCTTAATTTATTTCGACACTAGTGACTTTTATTTCGACGTCATGCAGTCAATGTCGATTTTAACCAACGCCAACTCTATATCCATATTTATACCCTTTCTTCCCCATTTCATCGGTGCCTTCATTTCTATCTTTCTCCTTCTCCATCCCCACCCATGTGTCCATTTCTTCCCTCGTTTCAGTTTTTCTCCTTCTCCTTCTAGAAACTTGTGCTATGGATCAACATTTTGAAACATTCTGAGGAACTCCAATTCGAAAAAGAAGAGTTAGAAGGTGGTTCATTTTTAAATTATTATGATTATTAATTTTTGTTTCTACATTGTAGTCTAACTAGTATTATGCTTATATTGAAAATTTATTTTTTGTTTCTTGGGTTTTAACTGTTTTTTCTGTATTTGTAAGGATCAACTCAACAAAGACGCGGACCCTCAATTCCCAGTTGGGAAGAACAACCTTGTTCATTTGATTCATCTGGAGAATGCATTAGTTATAATTCTAGTGCGTTTTCTAGACATGTAGCGGCAGAGGTTAGAGATTACAAAAATATTCCAATGGTGAGAGATTGGCGTTTGATCAAAGAAGAAGACAAGGAAGTGTTCTAGAATAGAATAAAGGTATAAATATTTTTTTTTACTTGAAGATTGTAGAATAAGTCAGTGATTATAATAATAATTAATTAGGTTGAATTTTTTTGATGAATTTAGAACAATGTTATTTTTCAAGAAGAAGATATAGTGCCAATGATCCGCCACATGACGCTTAAGATTGCGGAGCATGCACATAAAGAGTATAGAAATAAATTTAAAAAAAAAAACGTATTATACAAATAAACCAGTCAAGTTTGTTATGGCGGATGAGTTTTTGTATGTTATATGTGATATAAAATGTTTGTTATGGTAGATAATTGTTATTAATTTTTATTAATGTTTGCTTTGGCCTAAAATATGTTGGGAATTATTTTCTATATAATTTTATTATTATTATTATTATTATTATTAAATAATTTTATTTTTTTATTATTAAAATATTTGGTGTCGCTTATGGACGACATCGCAAGAAATATTTCATGTATTGAGATGTTAGGTAATGTCAGTTCGAACCGACAATAGGTTTGATTAATTTATTATTTAAATTGTTGATGTCGGTTAGGATCGAC
The DNA here is from genome assembly GCF_916048215.2 of Malus sylvestris. NCBI lineage: Eukaryota > Viridiplantae > Streptophyta > Magnoliopsida > Rosales > Rosaceae > Malus > Malus sylvestris. The sequence goes on from NC_062275.1 coordinate 22,606,423, forward strand.
AGTAGGTTTAATATTTTAATTCTTTAATTGTCTTGACATCTCTCAGAACGTAACGTCGCTTCTAACCGACATAATGTTGGATGTCGCTTTTAAGCCACGCTGTTGTTTTATTTTATTTTATATTACTTTGCTTCTTGGTGGCGGATTAAAAGAACTAACCGACGTCAATACCCTTTTGGTGACGGTAGCAATGGTGTCACTTCACCTATGCGACATTGCACGACTTTATGTTGGACTTTTACCAAAAATCCGACAGTAATTGAGTTTTATTGTCAGTTTTTATACCGCCAGTGATAGCCTCTTTTGTAGTAGTGTTACCCTCCAAGATACAATAACCTATGATCCTCGTAAGCGTACACTCGCAATACTTGAATCGAGTGAACAACTTGATTCTTTCCTTTGACATATAAGAAGTGGAAATTATAATAGCATTTGAGATAATACAAGAGATTAGGAGAGGATGATGGGACTGTGTTTTAACTAGGTGGGGTTTGTCCGTTGGACGAAAGAAAAGATAAATCATTCATAAAAATTGGCGTAAGCCCCAAAGATAATATGGGACAAAGTAGGCTATACATGAAGGCCAATTAACAGCATAGAACGTTGGCCATTATAAACCAACGGTTATAAATGAGTTAATGCATCAGTTTCAGTTTTACAGATAAAAATTGAAATTAGGACTTTAAAACCAATTGAATATTAAGTGACCATGAAGAGTTGTATTTTTAAATACACAATCAATAATTTCAACAATTTACTAATATTATATCTTATATACACACTTCATTTACTCAATGGCCTTTTTTAAAGCAATGCAGAGAAAGCTTAGGTGAAGATTACATGGTTGCATGCAAGGCACCAACTTTCTCTTGAAGAGCGATAACCATTACACCAGAAAAACCCCAACCCTTCTCCCTTCACATATATTTTTTTTAATTTTGCAGGATACCAGTATAGTGCTAGCCACCTTTGTATTAATCTTTGCATTTGAACTTTTCCACTTCTTAAAAAGACACGTGTCATTGTATTACAAAAACAAAAAAACAAACGAGGAAAAATAGAAAATATAATTTCAAAGGCATTAAGCCCTTGTTTGATAGAGATGATTGGCTTGGATATGACTATTCACTATATTGAATACATTTTGTTACAACCCGTAACTTAAATATTGTATTTTAATCTCAAGACGTGTGAATAACTATTTTACCCCTGAGTGGGTGTCTTAATTAATTTATCGAGCCTTGACTCGAGAATAATATTCGTGTAACTGACACACCCCGTCCCGAAGGAGGGCATGCTGGCCGTCACGTGAGAGTGACGTAACCATTTGCACAGTACGGAAGCTTTAAGATACAATTTATAAGTTGATACACCCGAAGGTGAGTCCTAATTTTGTCCAATCTGTCAGAACACCGTCGAATTCCTCGTAGTCACCACACCTTTGTGATTCCTGAACCTGGAGGGGCGCAAAACCAAAATTGAGTGGGTCAGTAAAACAATTCTTTTCCAAATCCAAACATTTCTCAAAACGTTGTAACCCTTCTCCGTAAAACCTGTATACTTTCCCAAAAATGTAAAATATAAATATACATATATATTCTCAAAACTTCATTTTTACTATCTCAACATTTTTCTTTATCAATCATGCCATGCCATGTCTAATTCAACAGTTAAGTATGGATGCATCAACAATAATCATATCAGGTGCAAGAAAGTAATCAACCGGAGGCCCTCTAATAGCCTGTACGGTTGAACCTAGAGCTCAAAATCTATCACTCTCACTCTGCCGGAGTCACCTCTGTGACCCGTCCGGCCTTCTGCACACAAGTTACGCTCTAGTGCTTCTCATAAATCATCTGTGCACATAATCTAAGGTCACCCACCAGTCGGAATCTCACTAACACTCTCGCGACTGGCCTGTCGTACCCACTCCGCGTGGACTGTACGACTAGCATCTACTTGGATCCAAGGCGAGCGTGCGATGCGGTGAATACTATAAGCACTAAACTATGGTGCAGGATTTGAGCTCAATATACATCAACATCATCATAACAGAAATAAATACTCACCTGTGCGTCCACCGCACCATTTCATACATATGCATCATAAATCAATTCTTACCTGTGCGTCCACCGCACCAATTCATACATATGCATCATATATTAATTCATGCATGGCATTTCAACTCACATTTCTATATACTTTTCATATCAATTCTATGCATGGTATTTCACTTCCCGTTTTTCCACATAACTCATATGCATTTCATTTTAAACATATTTTCATTTCAATTCAATTTCTGGGAAACGTCAAGTATATATATATACGGAAAACAAAACTGCCCACTCACCTGGAGTTCGTCCAACAACTCCCTAGCACCACACATCAAGGCGTCATGACGATCGCCGCCTAGAATAGTAATCAAATCCAGGCTCAGAATTCATATCGATAGAATATATAACTTATATAAAATACGTCACTACGTTGATCGATCCGGAAGATCTGCCACTCAGATTTTAAATCCATAACTTCCAGAGGTCCACATTATACCTCTAGGACAACATCCTAAAATTTCATTACCATCCAACGGTCGGATCTCCGTCAATTTCCAAAACTAAGTGACGGTTAACATTTTATTTTATGAACTTACAATTCCAATTCCGGAAGATCCGTAACTCGGATTCCCAATCCGTAAGTTCCAATAATCCTCAAATATTACGTATTACAACGTATCAAATTTTGGTAACGATCCAACGGTCGGATCATCAATTCACATTTTCACCTAATGCGAAAACTATAAAACGTTATTCGAACACCTAACCAACAATCCTTAATAACTTTCTCATACGGTGTTCAATTTGGGTATATGAATATAACACAGTGATCTACTCGACGTCACGGACGTCGACATATTTTTAAAATAATTTTTTACTGTAGAACGCGCCCCCACGCGCCAAGGAAGGCACGGACCTACGCGCCCCCACGCGCACCTTCTTCTTCCTTGGGTCGCCGGACTGTTTTTTTTCCGGCGGCCGTTTTTCAAATTGCCATAACTTTGTCATTTCTCAAAGAAATCAAGTGATTCAAAAACTAAAGTTGTAGCCCTTGAAGAGAAAAAGAGAATAGTACCTTGCACAACACCTAGTTCGCCGTGGTTTGGCCGGAAACTGCTTCGAAAGCCTCGGAGGTCGCCGGAAACTGGGTATTTTTCAAATGAGTATAACTTCTTCAATACTCAACGAAATTGAGTGAAACAAAAAGGAACGTTGTAGTACTTGACGAGACGAAGAGATTGATACCTACCTCGACTCCTAACTCGCCGGATATTAGCCGGAAAAAGCCTCGAAAGCTCCGGCCAAACTTTGAACTTATCGATCTCCGTGTTCTTACGTCCAAAAACTTCCAACGAAGCACTCCGAGCTTCCTTGGGACCTCACTAAGCTCACTGTGAGCTTTTTTTAGCCTAAAACGTAGTCATTTAGAAGATCATGAATAGTACCATTTCACGGTGCTTTAAAAACTTGGGTTTTTCGAAATGAAACTCACCTGAATTTGGTATCCCCGTGTTCGTGAAGTCCTCAGGATCACGATGGTAGTCTTAAATTGGACGTTCGTGGAGGTTTGATTGAGGTTGTGTGTGAGTCCGTATGTTCGAGAGTAAGAGAGAGAGAGTGAAAGTCTGAAATGGAAGAAGAAGAGAGAGAAGGAAAGGTTACGGGTTTTAGGGAATGTTTTGAGGGTATGAGGATCCCACCTCAACCCATACAATAATATTAACACCTAAAATAAAATCTAAGCCTAAGTTCTTAAGCTACATAACAAAATAATTAACCAAAAACTATGACTTAGATAAGATCCAACATTATTTTTACTCACCTTGTCACGTTTAGGGATAATTTAGTACTTTCACGTCCTCGGAATTAAAATTCCGGGACGGGCTGTGACAATCTCCCCTTCTTATAGAATTTCGTCCCCGAAATTCCAACAACCAATCCAAACATCTACTCATACCAACCTCGGTAAATCTCTCTTATCCGATTCTCTTTCCCCCACATAATTTTCTACTGAATGGTTTCCTCACCAAAACTTTTACCACTTACTCTGTCTTAATTCTCAGGACCTTCTTTTTCCAATCCAAAGTCGTCCTTGGTTCCTTATCAAGTCGAATCCAATTTAATTCTCAATAGTTGCACCAGAATTCCATGAGACGACTTGCCACCTAGTGACAACGCATCGAACACAAAATACATTAAGTACCGTTGCCCTGTCTGGGAAAAAGTTATTACTCAGCACTGGAGTAATTGTACTAACTTGGTACATTGACCAACTATCACTTCAAATTCGATCATAACCATCCTATGTACAAGGAAACTTGTACACATAATCCAAAGTAATATCTTTCCATTTCCACTGCGAAACAGAAAATAGTTATCTCAATCCAAAGGTTTATCTCTTTCTGCCTCAATCTGCTGACCAAATAAAACTGTCGAATGGTATGATAAATCTTATTACTTTTGGAATATTGCAGAAGTTGAACAGTGAACTTCGTCCAATATTTGCTTGCTTCAAATCCTCAGCATTAGGCACATACTTTTTGTTTTCTTGTATCCACATACCATTTGATTCACGAATCATGTACTCATTCTTTTTCCCTTCTTTCTCTGCCTTGGTTAATTCTTAAATTTCCTCGTCAAACATTTAAGTTTCGAGTACGAACTTACCAAAAATGCCTAACTTGAAAATTAGCAAGTAGAGCTTCTTCTCGATCTCCAGTTCTCAACTTTACTTCAGTTGATTTCCAATCCAGAAGAAGATAATCTTGGCAAACGTACCAATCATTAATTCTTACTAGAGTCTTCTCATCAAGTGCTCCAGCTACAACAATTCACGATCACCCTGATCGTACAATCATAATCACTAAGTAATTCAATTCACTTTCGCTGCCTCATATCAAAATCCTTCCAAGTAATGGATATTGAAGACTTTTTGGATTCGTAAAAAAAAAAAAAATTTGCATTCTCACTAAAATATAATGTCTCCATAACTTCACAGCAAGGATGGTAATCGTGACTTCCAAATCACCAGTAGGGTAATTCATCTTATGAGATTCCATTTGTCGTGAAACGTATGCAATCACCCTAACATTTGCATCAACATGCATCCAATACCATTCAAGAAACATCACTAAAAATTTATGATTACCACTATTCTCTGGGATTACTAAAATACGTGCATGAGTGAGGAAATACTTCAGTTGTTGAATCCTTTGCTCACAATTTCCTTCCCACTCATACATAACCTCTTTTCTCAACAGTCTCGTCAATGACAAAGCAATGACTAAAAACTCTTTCACAACCATCCAAGATAGCCTGGTAGGTTAAGAAATTCCAAATCTCAATTACGACTCGTGGTTGTTCCAAATTCTCAATTTCTGCTATCTTTTAAAGATTCACTTGAATACCTCAAGAATATATAACAAATCTCAGAATGCCACCTGATTCATCTAACTTTAGCATTTGCTACTTAGCATACAACCAACGTTCTCTCAATCTTTGCTTCACCAACTTAATATGTTTACATGCTCTGCTCTGGCTCAGAATATGCCAGAATATCTTCAATGAAAATGATATCTATTTATCAAGGCATTATTGGAATACTTCATCCAATAATTCATAAAACAGCATGAGTATCCATATAGCATCACCAAACTTCATAAAGACTATAACAAGTCCAGAAAACAATCTTAGGAACAACGTCACTCATAATCTTCAATTGATAATAAACAGACTTCAAGTCAATCTTTGAAAATATACAAGCACCTTTGAACTGATCAAATGAGCGTCAATACACCACAATGGATAACGGTTCTCAATCGTTACCCGATTCCATTATTTATAATCAATGGATAGCCTTAAAAATCCATTTTCTTCCTCACCAACAAACTGGGGTTCCCCCAAAGCGTTGTACTAGGTTGAATGAAACTTTTATCAACCAATTCTCTCAACTGAATTTCCAATTCCCTTAACTCATCCTGAACCAATCTCCAATATAAATTTATACCTGGCAACAAATCAATAATGAACCTCATATCTCTGCCTGAAGACAATCCAGGTATACTTTTAGGGAAGACATCAAGAAAAGTCTAACCCCTTTTTCATTTTTCACACTTCTCCGAGCAACATCCTTAAGTACCACATGAACTAAGTATTTTTGGGCAGCCTTTCAAAACAATCTCTTTGCTTTCACAGCATAAATAATGGCTGAACTCACTTCACTTTGTATGCCCACCAAAGTAATCTCTAATTAATCAACTCGATGGAAAGTAACTGGTTTCCCGTAACATTCCATCTAGTCACAATTATAACCAACCAATCTAATGGAAATAATTTAATTGACCCAATACATACTTTATTATTACTGAACATTCTAAATAAGTACAATACTAACATAAAATAATCCACCGGTTTACTTACTTAACGAATCCACGAATAAGTTATTAATATTACGGTCTGCAGCCCGCAATACTGATAAATCATCGTTGTCTCGATAAGTAGGCAACCACTCTCAAAGATATAACATTACTATTGTGATACTCAATGCAAAATACATACACTCGTCTCAACCACATTTATTTACTACTCTCTAGGTAATAACATACATAATAAGAAATATATCAGCCGAAGTCAACTAGAATGACCAATACGGCTGATTCAACTCTTATCTCAATAATACGTCGGCCGGATCCACTCTGCGTGGTCGGTACGGCCGAGCCTATAACTCACCAATTTCTCATGTGTCAATCGAATCCACTTCTCATGGTCTGTACGGCTGAACATATAACTCATCAAATCTCTCTGTACTCACGGTCAATCCGACCAAACTACTAAGTCCATAACTCTGCTGAATCAACACTATGATATCATGGAAAATTGTTGAGCACAACTGATTCTAGGGACGATTCACAATTATGTGTCCCCTCTGTTCACATAAACACATTCATTAATTTCACACTTCCCAAAGTGTTAATTTTTGTACCTGCAGCACAAAGTACATTTCCTTTACTCGAGACACCTTGTCTCAAATATCTGGTATTACCAGTATATCCATCACTTTTACTCTGACCAACGACATTAAAACCTCAGCTGGAAGAATTAACTCTAGCTTCACTTCTTTCGAAGCTCTGAATCCTTCTATATCCTTGATATGACGAATCATTAACTTTATCGTCTTCTTTTAATTCCCATTCATTTCTTATTCTTCTTTATTCTCGTTGCTCATGTTCTCATAGTCTTCAAGACTCAACAGCATCTCGTATATTCCTGGTAAGAAGTATAATGGATAGTGGTCACCCAAAATAACACTTCCCTTTTTGCCACCCAGCTTAAAACAACATAACACCTCCACCAAATTAACAACAATATCTGGATGGAACGAGGCAAGTCTGAAAACTTTCTATAATATCCCTCGATCATCACCTTCCTTGTCTCATATTTGTAAACTCTTGTTTACTACCATCGATAAATGCCAGAGGGATAAACTTTTTCTTAAACAAGTCCTTAAACAATTTTAAATCGGCTGCTTCCTCTGGTGACAACAATTAATACTCCTGCTTCCATCAGGATACACGTTCATAACTCAAACCAGGTAGTCGTCTCAACCCACCTGTCAGAAGGAAATTTCCTTTAACTTGCATATTCCGAAACATCTTTTCCAATTGGTTAAACCGTCACTCCGCTCCCTCAGGTTCATCATTTCATAAGGTGATTCAAATTCAACTCATAACTCGTCTTAAAATGTCCATTTTGATAATATACTGAATCACCATAATAATAGTTTCCCCTAAACCGCTAAATCAGGGAGACTAAGTTCCTCTAACTACGTGGTTTGCTACGAGGCGGTGTAGTTATGACAGAATTCACTAGAACTTCTCAAAATGTCCAAGATTGCAACCATGCTCTGATACCAACTGACACACCCCGTCCCGAAGGAGGGCATGCTGGCCGTCACGTGAGAGTGACGTAACCATTTGCACAGTACGGAAGCTTTAAGATACAATTTATAAGTTGATACACCCGAAGATGAGTCCTAATTTTGTCCAATCTGTCAGAACACCGTCGAATTCCTCGTAGTCACCACACCTTTGTGATTCCTGAACCTGGAGGGGCGCAAAACCAAAATTGAGTGGGTCAGTAAAACAATTCTTTTCCAAATCCAAACATTTCTCAAAACGTTGTAACCCTTCTCCGTAAAACCTGTATACTTTCCCAGAAATGTAAAATATAAATATACATATATATTCTCAAAACTTCATTTTTACTATCTCAACATTTTTCTTTATCAATCATGCCATGCCATGTCTAATTCAACAGTTAAGTATGGATGCATCAACAATAATCATATCAGGTGCAAGAAAGTAATCAACCGGAGGCCCTCTAATAGCCTGTACGGTTGAACCTAGAGCTCAAAATCTATCACTCTCACTCTGCCGGAGTCACCTCTGTGACCCGTCCGGCCTTCTGCACACAAGTTACGCTCTAGTGCTTCTCATAAATCATCTGTGCACATAATCTAAGGTCACCCACCAGTCGGAATCTCACTAACACTCTCGCGACTGGCCTGTCGTACCCACTCCGCGTGGACTGTACGACTAGCATCTACTTGGATCCAAGGCGAGCGTGCGATGCGGTGAATACTATAAGCACTAAACTATGGTGCAGGATTTGAGCTCAATATACATCAACATCATCATAACAGAAATAAATACTCACCTGTGCGTCCACCGCACCATTTCATACATATGCATCATAAATCAATTCTTACCTGTGCGTCCACCGCACCAATTCATACATATGCATCATATATTAATTCATGCATGGCATTTCAACTCACATTTCTATATACTTTTCATATCAATTCTATGCATGGTATTTCACTTCCCGTTTTTCCACATAACTCATATGCATTTCATTTTAAACATATTTTCATTTCAATTCAATTTCTGGGAAACGTCAAGTATATATATATACGGAAAACAAAACTGCCCACTCACCTGGAGTTCGTCCAACAACTCCCTAGCACCACACATCAAGGCGTCATGACGATCGCCGCCTAGAATAGTAATCAAATCCAGGCTCAGAATTCATATCGATAGAATATATAACTTATATAAAATACGTCACTACGTTGATCGATCCGGAAGATCTGCCACTCAGATTTTAAATCCATAACTTCCAGAGGTCCACATTATACCTCTAGGACAACATCCTAAAATTTCATTACCATCCAACGGTCGGATCTCCGTCAATTTCCAAAACTAAGTGACGGTTAACATTTTATTTTATGAACTTACAATTCCAATTCCGGAAGATCCGTAACTCGGATTCCCAATCCGTAAGTTCCAATAATCCTCAAATATTACGTATTACAACGTATCAAAGTTTGGTAACGATCCAACGGTCGGATCATCAATTCACATTTTCACCTAATGCGAAAACTATAAAACGTTATTCGAACACCTAACCAACAATCCTTAATAACTTTCTCATACGGTGTTCAATTTGGGTATATGAATATAACACAGTGATCTACTCGACGTCACGGACGTCGAAATATTTTTAAAATAATTTTTTACTGTAGAACGCGCCCCCACGCGCCAAGGAAGGCACGGACCTACGCGCCCCCACGCGCACCTTCTTCTTCCTTGGGTCGCCGGACTGTTTTTTTTCCGGCGGCCGTTTTTCAAATTGCCATAACTTTGTCATTTCTCAAATAAATCAAGTGATTCAAAAACTAAAGTTGTAGCCCTTGAAGAGAAAAAGAGAATGGTACCTTGCAAAACACCTAGTTCGCCGTGGTTTGGCCGGAACCTGCTTCGAAAGCCTCGGAGGTCGCCGGAAACTGGGTATTTTTCAAATGAGTATAACTTCTTCAATACTCAACGAAATTGAGTGAAACAAAAAGGAAAGTTGTATTACTTGACGAGACGAAGAGATTGATACCTACCTCGACTCCTAACTAGCCGGATATTAGCCGTAAAAAGCCTCGAAAGCTCCGGCCAAACTTTGAACTTATCGATCTCCGTGTTCTTACGTCCAAAAACTTCCAACGAAGCACTCCGAGCTTCCTTGGGACCTCACTAAGCTCACTGTGAGCGTTGTTTAGCCTAAAACGTAGTCATTTAGAAGATCATGAATAGTACCATTTCACGGTGCTTTAAAAACTAGGGTTTTTCGAAATGAAACTCACCTGAATTTGGTATCCCCGTGTTCGTGAAGTCCTCAGGATCACGATGGTAGTCTTAAATTGGACGTTCGTGGAGGTTTGATTGAGGTTGTGTGTGAGTCCGTATGTTCGAGAGTAAGAGAGAGAGAGTGAAAGTCTGAAATGGAAGAAGAAGAGAGAGAAGGAAAGGTTACGGGTTTTAGGGAATGTTTTGAGGGTATGAGGATCCCACCTCAACCCATACAATAATATTAACACCTAAAATAAATCTAAGCCTAAGTTCTTAAGCTACATAACAAAATAATTAACCAAAAACTATGACTTAGATAAGATCCAACATTATTTTTACTCACCTTGTCACGTTTAGGGATAATTTAGTACTTTCACGTCCTCGGAATTAAAATTCCGGGACGGGCTGTGACAGTAACTTCTTAAGTTTCGTAATCCTATTTAATGTACATTAGTATAATGTTGAAAGAAATTTACGAATCAAGATTGAGAGGACCAAATTGTAATTTTTGCAACTTTGGAAGGCAATTGAGTAATTTCACTTAAATAATTTTAAGTTGGACTGTAACAACATGTCTCTAATTTTACGGATTTATTAATTTTAACAGTGTAAAGTGATGAAAATGCGCCTAGAGATTAGATTGTTGATCTTCGTTGACCATCATTTTGTGACGCGTATGAACAACTATTTTACCGTATACTCAAAGTACTTGATGGTAAGAACACGTAGGCGCAAGCAGAATCAAATTCGGAGTTATTCCTCCTACAAAATCCTCAATTTTCATTGATCATCATGACATCAGATTTTGTGGTATCCACCTGTGTAAATATTTTCAATTGACGATCAAATTAGTTCATTGTATTCATATGGGATCAAGGAGTGTAGCTATAAAAAATCATCAAAATCGGAGTTAAAATAACCGTTAAATCGTGATTTTTCGTTTATAATTGTCGAAAAGTTTTGTGTCGCTACTTGATCTCTGAATGTTTGTTCTTTGCTATTTTTGGCGTATGCGATCTTGAAACATATACAAAAAAGTTTGACAGTTGGATCGTTGAAATTAGTTTCGTAGGATGCGTATCCCATCAAAACGATAGATTCACTAACACTTAAAGTTTATTTATACTTTTATTAAGTATAACATAAGGTTTTGTGATATCCACTAGCGTAAATATTTTAAATTGAAGATCGAATTCATTCATTGTATTCATATAGGATCAAAGAGTGTACCTATAAAAAATAATCAAAATCGGAGTTAAAATAACCACTAAATCGTGATTTTTCGTTTTATAACCATCGAAAAGTTTTGTCCCGTTACTTGATCTTTGAATGTTTATTTTTTGCAATTTTTTGTGTATGCGATCTCAAAGTAAATACAAACATGTTTGACGGTTGAATCGTTGAAACTAGTTTCGTAGAATGTGTATCCCATCAAAACAATAGATTTACTAACACTTAAAGTTTATTCATACTTTCATTAAGTATAACATAAGATTTTGTGGAATCCACTAGTGTAAATATTTTATATTGAAGATCGAGTTCATTCATTGTATTCATATAGGGTCAAGGAGTGTAGCTGTAAAAAATCATCAAAATCGGAGTTAAAATAACCGTTAGATCGTAATTTTTCGTTGATAACCGTTGAAAAGTTTTGTGCTGTTACTTGATCTCTAAATGTTTTTTTTTTTTGCAATTTTTGGCGTATGCGATCTCGAAGTATATACAAATAAGTTTGACGGTTGAATCATTAAAACTAGTTTCGTAGAATGCGTATCCCATCAAAACAATAGATTCACTAACACTTAAGAGTTTATTCATATTTTCATTAACTATGACATAAGGTTTTGTGGTATCCACTTGTGTAAATATTTTAAATTGACAATCAAATTAGTTCATTGTATTCATATAGGATCAAGGAGTGTAGCTGTAAAAAATCATCAAAATCGAAGTTAAAATAATCGTTAAATCGTGATTTTTCGTTTATAACCGTCGAAAAGTTTTGTGCGTTACTTGATATCTAAACGTTTGTTTTTTGCGATTTTTGGCTTATGCGATCTCGAGGCATGTACAAAAACGTTTGACGGTTGGATCGTTGAAATTAGTTTCATAGAATGCGTATCTCATGAAAACTATAAATTCACTAACATTTAGAGTTTATTTATATATTCATTAAGTATAACATTCTAGTATAAATATTTTAAATTGAAGATCGAATTCATTCATTGTATTCGTATAGGATCAAAGAGTATAGCTATAAAAAATAATCAAAATTGGAGTTAAAATAACTGTTAAATCGTGATTTTTCGTTTTATAACCGTCGAAAAGTTTTGTCCCGTTACTTGATCTCTGAATATTTGTTTTTTGCAATTTCTGGCGTATGTGATCTTGAAGTATATACAAACATGTTTGACGGTTGGATAGTTGAAACTAGTTTCGTATAATGCATATCCCATTAAAACAATAGATTCACTAATACTTAAGAGTTTATTCATACTTTCATTAAGTATAATATAAGATTTTGTGGTATCGACTAGTGTAAATATTTTAAAATTGAAGATCGAGTTCATTCATTGTATTCATATAGGGTCATTGTATTCATATTGATGATTATGTCATACCTAATTTGGATGATCGGATACTTGACAATGAAAATTTCCATACAAGGGTTGGCATGGAAGAGACTCATTTTCATGAATCATTACTGTATGTGATGATATTAATTAAACTATGTATTAATTAGACTAATTATATTAATTATTTTATGTATTAATTAGACTATGTTTCAATTTGTATGTCGCTTAAAGGATTACTCAGATTCGTAGATTGTATCTCCGTTTTTCTTTTGTTGCCAGACGCTTAGATGGGGTTTCTATTAGAACACCTGGTTTCTGTAGTGGATTACAATATGACCCATGCATTTTTATTGTTTTAGATATTCAGATTTGTAGGATCTCATCGTTGTCGTGTCAGTCCCACACATTTGGAAGTTTGTGGTACTCTATTTGTGGAAAAACCTGTGTGTATAGATACTCATAAATATGTTGATATGCTATATGATGCGTGAATGATTGCCTTGATTTTGTCTGTTTCTTTATCATATTTGCAATGCTATTCTGATACATCTTCTCACAGTTCTTGTTTGTTTGTTATTTTGCAGAAAATCGAGCAAGAGAAGCTTGAGAAGCTTGCACGTAAAGTATGATAAGAATGCTTTACTTTTTATGTCCTTTAAGAATTAAGCAATCTTAGATGCTCATCACGTTAAAATGTAAAGCATTCTTTATTTATTTTAGCAGATCACTTATGAAGGTTTTTGTATTGTTCAATGAAAGCTCGTTTAAATTGAAAAACAAAATAATACAAGTGGGGACCATACATTGGTGTGCACATATTTTATTCATCTCCTGTCCCTCTGGTGGGGATAGCCCGACAAAACTGGAACCACATCACTTGCGCTTTATAGTGCGATTTGTTGGTGTCAATTTTTATTTTTGCGTAGCTGATCACATATTTATTATGTTTATCACAAAATCAATTTGATTTATACGTTCGGGTTGATTTATACACTGGTTGGGATTGGCATGCCGCTGCCACAATATGCTCAATTTGAACATTTTCAGGGCCCTAAACCAGAAGAGAAGCCAGCTGGAAGCTCAGGGGGCTCAGTCTCTGATGCCAAACCAAGTGCCTCTTCCTCTGGAGCATCAACACCCAAGGTATCGACTGATAAGTACCGGAATTGTGCTGTTGTAGCTGGTGTTATGACTGCTGCTGCTTCTCTCGGTTGGTATCTCAAAGCTAGTCGAAAGAAGGAAGAAGTGCAGAACTAAGATTGACGTGATTTGATATGGACTATCGAAGCTTCAGTTGTTATAACTAGTTCCGGATGTATACTGTTTTGAGTTCCGCAATATTCTCGTGACCTTTTCTGTTTCGGGAAATATATGCGTAAATGATAGGTGTTTAACACTTGGTTTTCCAGTGCGATTGTTTTTCCATTATGTTAACGAGTTAACAAGTAGAAAATGGTGTTGAATTGTGTTACCAGGTGGGAATGTCACTGGGGCTCAAGGAGTGGTGGTAAACGTAGCGCAGGTTCGTTAATTTGTGAATTACTTGCACCACCATTATGGCGTTCTGTATTAATAATACATATGTAAGACTTTTTCGGTAACCAAACATTTAAGTTGGACTGTAACAACCCGTCCCTAATTTTACGGATTTCTTAATTTTAAAAGTGTGAATTGATGAAAATGCCCTTAGAGATGAGATTGTTGATCTTCGTGGACCATCATGTTGTGACGCGTATGAACTACTATTTTACAGTATACTCGAAGTACTTGATTGTACGAACACGTAGGCGCAAACAGAATCAAATTCGGAGTTATGGTGAAGATTTTACGAAACTATGAAACTCAAGGGTATTTTAGTAAATTCATTATCCTAGATATTTCCCCCTTATTGTTTTAATAATTTTCAGGCTCGTGGGACCCACACCTCACCCAAGCTCTCCTCTCCATCTCTGCCACTCTCTCCCCATACTCTAGGAACTTTCTCGGTCTCTCCTCCCTTACTTTCCCCTCATCTCTCAAATTTCGACATAATAACACAACACCGACAGTGCCACCTCGCCTCACCAACTCTGGTGAGCTGCAATACTCGTTGACCCAAAACCAGACCACCATCATCATTTCTTCACCGTCTCGAACCCAGGCCAGGCCATAGAACTCCGGCAGTGGCAGAGGCCACTGTTCATTTATTCCCCCGACGAACTCCAACGATCTATTAACGTTTCCGACTAGGTAAGGACTGACACCACTCTGTTTCATTTTAGTTTTCAATTTCTAGCTCGATTTCGAGCTTACACGTGTGTTTTGGTGACAATATTGCATAAACCAACTCGGGGAAGCTATTTTCCTATATTCTAGCGAAGTTTGCATGGTTGCAAAACCATTTTTCGACCTTTTTCGGCCACTACTCAACCCTATATTGGTATATTCCTAATCTAATCTTTCATAGCATCAAATCCATATTTAGTATGTTGCAAATGGTTATGATTTGAACCCAAATTGGAGCTCAGGAAGTTTTCTCGGCTAAACTAGCCCAAAAATCGACAGTTGCATCGGTGAACCCACGACCCAGAACGGGTTAACCTGACCTACGAACCAAAATCGGATCCGCGAACCGACCTAAACCCTGTGAACCATTAACCTTAACCCAGATCCGACCGGGATCCATTTCAAAATTTGGAGGGAATATTTCAAGGGAATATTTTGTTAACTTTCCAGTTAACTTTAACAGAATATTCCGTTTGAGGATGAAATAATCCATTAAAGTTAATTGTTGACCGTTAGTTGACTTTTGTTGATTTTTTCGAAATTTTCTCGAAAACCTTCCTAGACTAATTTTGATGTCTCGATTCCATTTTTGGCATCCATTTAGTGAAATTCCAAAGTTTTAATGTAGTTGACTGACTCGACTGCTAGGTTGACTTTTTGGTTGACGTCTGACTTTTTGTTGACTTTTTACGGTATTTGCCCGGGACCATTCTTAAGGTATTTCGATGTCTTGATTCCAAATTCGTGGTCCGTTTTCCCAAATTTAATCATTTTAGTTGAGTTCTACTAATGGATCCCAATATTATGCTTAGGTGCGATTATTATTGGAGACTCTGGTTTTCCTAGCTCGAACGGATGTGACATCACAAGTAACTGTGAGTGGTTCTCTGCTTTTAAATATTATATATTTATTTAGTTTCCATTTATACAATTGATAAATAATTTTCTACGTTACGCTTAGATTAGATTAACGTTTATAAGACTTAGCGTATTGACGAAATTTATGAAATTATGCTAGATCTTGCAAGATACACAAGTATGCGTATTATTATGGGATGCCTTAATCGTATTTATGGCCATGAATAGTATTATGTTGCCTAGAATTATCAATTTAACGTTGCATGATCATATATACGATATCTGCTCATCTTGTGCTACACTGGTGTTAGTACTCGCCCAGGCCAGGGCCAGTCTTCATGTGTATGTTCACATCTCATCATACGCACACTTTGGATCCATTGTAGGTGCTAGTCCTGTCCTAGATTTCTATAGGCAATTAGGACTCGTATGTGATGCGCATAGTGCCAGTCTTCATGCGATTGTAGCACTAGAACGTAAATCATTTCTCACCCAGTCATGTTCATGTCAGAATACCTCTGCATGAACTCGTGTGTCAGCATATGTCAATGAGCATTTGATATGATATGTTCGTTTATGCGATGTGTTGTGATTACCTGACATTATATGTTTATATGAATTATTTTGAAGTATTGCATTTTAGAGATATTGCTAGTTGCAATATCATACTATACATAGTATGTTATAATTGGAAACTATACTTGTTTTAGGGCGATGGGTTATTGCATTTTTTTCGAAAATGTTTTATAAAGCTTTATTTTTAAGCCCACTCACCCTTGTTTTTCACCCCTTCAGGTTTTTGTAGCAGAGCTTTCGTGTCATTAAGGATTCTTGGCAAATGTTTGGTATAGGAGAGTAACTTCGATGATATAATTCTTATCCTACTTTTAATGTACTTTGCTTATACTCTAACATCATGTGTGAAATGAGTTCATTCCTGCTCACATGCGCACTCTTGCATTTTGTCACCTTTAGGTTTAAATTTATTCATATTTTCCACATAACTATACTATATGACTTTGTCACCTTTATGGTGTCGGCCAGCGCAGCTTGATTCGGAGTCCAGGTGGACATTCTGGATCATGGTGTTTCAGGGACTTAACCCACACCTAGCCCACTCTCTATCCTCTCTTCCTCACCATTTTTGAAATCCCCCTCTCTAAACTCTTTCTTCCTCAACTCTCTCTAAACCCGAGAGAATAGAGCTATCACTCTCCCACTTACCTTCACAACTAAGCCCTATTTTCTAGATAATCAAAGTTTGTGGGATTAAAGGATCATAATGGTGCTCTCATGTGAGATCGATGCAGTGAAGACTTGGGCAACATTGAAGCCGAGAGCTCCATAGCTCTCAAAGCTCGAACCCAAGTGAATTATGCCTTCTTCTCTAAATTTCTGGGTTTGTGGTTTATGTTTTAAACTTTGTGATGTTGAATTACATATTTAACTTAAGGGTTTTAACCTCTACCATCATATGTGTTTTGAACCCAACCCCGACGACGAACTCTAGCGAAATGCCGACGAGTTTGAAGTTGGTGGGTGTTCCCAACACATCAAATCTCTCCCTCTGATAGATTAGGTAAAGTGTTGAACTTAATTTCGATCTCTAACCCCTGCATGCATGTTTATACTTTTTTCCCAATTTTTGACGAATGTGGTTATGGGTGCATAGATCATTCTCGAATTGAACCCAGGTATTGAATTACCTTGCTACATGTGAAATTTTGTCTGTGAATCATTGAGGTTAATGTGCATGCAACATGTCTTCGTGTTTTCTAGAATCCGGCGAACAATTCCGAGTGAAGCTTGTGGAATCCGAGGTGGGTTCGACCCCTTCTACCCCTATTTTGGTTGTAGTTGAACTTTTAAACATTTTTAGGACAAGTTTCATGATTTTTATTATTTTTTTTAGATGAATTCAAGCTCGGGAAGCTCTGAGCAACTTTCTGGGATTTTTTTCCAAATTCTGGTAAAGCTCCGGCAACCGGTGACGGTGACCAACAGCAGCCATCGTTAACTTTGATGGCAAAGACTGAGATTCCGTTAGTTCTAACCGAATCTTCCAATGGAAGAGGCATATTCCGTTATCTATTTTAAATCCCTCACCGCACCGGCATGTGGCATCGACGACGAGGAGTGTGATGCTTACTTGCTGAACCGCGGCGGCACGTTTGCCTTTGACGGCGAGTGTTTCCCAGAGCGTGACACCACTGTGGTGGCGCATGGTAGCACGTGGTCGGAGCACGGAAGTAGTGCGTGACAGACCCAAGACCTAACCCTATGTTTTCAGTGTTTTAAATCACGTGGTGCCCTCTATTTGTGCAAATTTGAAGCCTAAATGGTTGAATTGGACAATGTTCCATTAAAATGATGTTTTAAGCTTATCTTAGCTTATAGTGATATTCACTGGGTTGATTAAGGATCAGAAGGATTCAAGCAATGAGCCTATTTACGTGGGACATTCTGTTTACCTGTGAGTGCAACCCTTCAAAAAACCAAATGTTTTTGCATTATATATATCTATGTATATGCTTATATGCCAAATTTGTGGATGCATATTATTATGTTAGTCTCAGACAAGACTTAAGATGAGATTCATAATATCTTTAGATCATTCGTGATCTATTTTCACCACATGGTCATCATGTGATATGTCGTATAACTATCTTCGGCCGTACATTTATTTGCAGGTTATATTTGTCCTAGTTGACGCTAGGGTTGATGATTGTTATCAGTATTGAGATTAGCTAGTTGATGCTAGTATATTTCCTACTTGCTATACTTATGTTAGTGGATGCTAGCGTGATTGATTGACGGTAGGTAAGATTTCTGAACTTGACTTGATGGTTTTTCGTTGAGATTGATGAATGAGATTTTACTATTATGGTAGTATTATATTATATAGTTTTTCGCTATATATGTTTTCAAAATAGGGGTTATTATGTTTAAATGATGATTTTTAATTGTGATAAAACTGGTCCACTCACGTTTTATTTTATTGACCCCTTTAGCATGTAACAAGACTAAGGAAAACATTGGTGGGGATGAGTGGACTTGGCAGTGAGGCTTTCATCCTCTGAATTTTGGGTGATGGCTCATTTACTGCAGTTTTATCTATGGTGTAATAATTATTGCATGATTGCACTTTTGATTATGCATAACACTACACTTTGTTGTATGTATTGTGTGAAACTTCTAGCTGCTCTTATGTGGTGTGATTAATAACGGGGTTAAACCCAAGATAATAATTATTGCATGATTGCAATTTTGATTATGCATAACACTACACTTTGTTGTATTTATTGTGTGAAACTTCTAACTACTCTGATGTGGTGTAATTAATAACGGGGTTAAACTTGAGATAATTTGTGTCCCCAAGTGGAGCGGATGATAATTACTTATGCAGCAGCTTTGAATTTATTATTTCAATGAACATCTTTTAGTTCAAATTCTTGCACATCATAACTATCTTGTTATGGCTTCGTCATTGAGTTGACTTGTGACGTCATCTTCGGATGGGGTCATATAGTCACTTTAGTGTTGGCTAGCACATCACGACCTCGTATCTTGTGTTATTGGGGTTGGGGTGTGTCAGTTTGGCATCAGAGCATGGTTAGGGGAAACATACATTTGTATCGTATGATGCCAGTAATTGTGCTAATTATGTAATGTCTACTTGACATAACTATGCCACCTAGGCGTGAATATACTCCTAGTTCGGGGTCACAACAATTGATTGAGGCATTGGCTAGCTTATTCCTAATGCAAGTCGTGGTCGCACTCAGGCAGAAGTTGTCGTGAGCCATGGTGCCTACTCTCTTGGTGGTCTTGGTGCTGGAGAAGAAGCCGAGTCTTGGCAAGAGCATATGGTCAGATCCACTTAGTCACAAGGTTGGGCTATTTTAGCCCATGTGCTTGATCTTGCCCCCCTAGAGCCCAGCTGATGAGGAAGGACTGCTCTAAAGATCTTGTTTTTTTTTTTTTTTTTTTTTTTTTGTATAAAAGATGACATGTGTCATTTGAAAAAAAAAAATACAAAGATTGCTAGCATTTCTCTTTTGATATATTCTAATCACTATGTACTACTAGCTAATATTCCATTTCTAATAGATCCTAAAATTACTTGGGAAGTACCTTAAAATGGGATAAATTTCTTAATCTTGGGATAGAAATAGGACATTTAAAATATGCACATGCCATGCGCACACGATGTACAACAATTGGACAAAAATAGGATTTTCCTACACCTTGAAATGACCTAATTGCCCCTTTATTTAAATGGGTTAATTTGTAAAACTAAGTTAGCATTTCTTCCTCCTTGTTAGCATTTCTTCCTCCTTGTTCGAAAATTTGTGGCGCCCAATTCTTAGCTCTAAGAACCCTAACCCCCAACGGCGTAACCCTCTTCCACCCCATTTTCAACCAACGCAACCTTTTCCACCCCATTTCCGGCCAACACAACCCTTTTCCACCCCAGTGTCCGACCGACACAACCTTTTCCATCCACTCTATTTATTTAGGAGATGTTGTGCTATGCATTTGCACATCCTTTCAAAATATTTGAAAAAGTTGTTTCCACCCCAACATTTACACATCCTTTCCAAAAGATTTCAATGGCAAAATCCAAAAAGAGGTATGCTTTGAAATGAATTTAATTACTTGAAACTAGGTTTTGTAAAATTGGGAACTTTGGGTATTGGGTGCGAATTAGTGTTTTGTATAGTTAAGTTGATGTTAATTTCTGTTGTGCATGTGGTTTAGAGGTTGGTGGAAATTAATTGATTGAAACATGTTCATTAATTCGTGCATACTGCGTGCATAATCCATGCATGTCTATATATTGGGCACGCGTGAATTCAAGCTTTATGTGCTCTATGGATGGTCTTTGGCAGAAAACATGGAAGGTGATGGTTCCTAATAAAATTAGGCTGTTTCTTTGGCGAGCGTGCCGTCACTCTCTAGTGGTGAGACATAATCTGGGAAGGCATCCAATTCGGGTTAAGAATATATGTGAATTATGTGGAGCTTCTGATGAAACGGAAGCATATATATATTTTTAACTATGAATTTAGCCGAGCGTTTTGGTATGGTACGTCATTACAAATTGATATGAGCTCTTTTGGGGCACAAGACTTTCCGGGGAGATGGAAAAAACTCTTAGACCGCGTGGGTCACGGGTAGGATGTGGATTATGTGCTACAACGAATTGCATTTGGTTTGTGGCGTACATGGAAATGTTGCAATGAAGCTATTTTTAACGATAATTGTATCATGCCTCATCGCAATTGAATTGTGGCAACGTCAAGTAACCGAGTTTTAGGCGGCAATGGACGTGGAGCATGGTGAGGGGGCTAGATGGGGATGGCAAGAAACATGGACGGAGGGAGGTAAGGCCCAGTGGGGGCACATGCCCCCTCTTATCCTTTTTTTTTTCCATTACAAATTATTCAATTAATCATTCTCATTTTTTTTTTTTTGCTTTGCAGATTATTCAATTAATTATATTAAAATAATGAAAATCCTCTTTTAGTTTTTAAATGTCCCTTCGTTTTGGATAGTTTTCTCACACACTAATGTCTAAATCTTGTTGAGTTGCATGTATTTGGTTAATTAGTACAAATGAGCATTAGATTGTCAACAATTAAAGATAAAATTAGACAATAGAGTAATAAAATTAGGCATTTTGTAATTAATTTTTTCTGCATTTGTAAAAGAACTAGCTTTATTTGTCCAAAAAATGAGCTCAAATTTTTTAAGGTGCCCCCTCTTAGTTAAATTTTTGGCTTTGTACCTGGCAAGAAATGATGGAGGTTATTCCCAGGCTGAGGTCAGCGCAATGGGATGGAGGAAACCTGACTTTGGCAGGTTAAAACTGCGTTCTGATGGAGCATGGAGGAAGGAGACAAGGGTAGGTGGAGTGGGTTCGGTCCTGCATGACTTTGCAGGCATTCCAAAGTTGGTGGGAGGAAAAGGTGGGGATTATTTCTTGTCATCCATTATGGTTGAGGCGGCTGCCATACGACAGAGGAGGCGCTGGAGGTGGAGTTCGATTCGGAAGGTTTGGTTCAAATACTAAATAAGGAGATTCAAGCTGATGTGTTGATGGAGGTCTATTTGGTTGATATTTGGAATATGATGAGATCATTTCAATCGGTGAAGTTTATCTTTACCCTTCAACAATGCAATCGTGCATCTCATATGATGATGGCGTACATTCTTAAGCATCGCAGGAGATTTGGTTGGAATGAGTCAAGACTTAAATTTTTGTTTAATATTCTAGCAGAAGATGCAAATGTTTTTATTCGTATTTAATTATTAATATAATTCTATCCTTTGTCAAAAAATAAAATAAAAAGACAATTAGTTTGACAAATTTTTTTCAGAAACAAAAATAGAACGTCCCCGGTCCCAAAGACCACGAGCCAACAGAGAACCCAATTAATTATTTGTATGATTACATTCCTCAAATAAAACATTATAACATGAAAGAAGAGTAGCCCCGACCCCGACAACAAATCTAAAAGCAATACATGAATGAAAGATTGTGTCTTCGATGGTTCTTCTTTCCAGTGGTGGTGGCTATGGGACGATGGTGTAACTATTTGGCAGGAGGTAGCTGGTTCCTTTGTTCAAATCTAGGATTTATTTCCTTTATGATGT
Source organism: Malus sylvestris (assembly GCF_916048215.2). NCBI lineage: Eukaryota > Viridiplantae > Streptophyta > Magnoliopsida > Rosales > Rosaceae > Malus > Malus sylvestris. The sequence goes on from NC_062275.1 coordinate 22,629,010, forward strand.
TATGGCTCTGTTATTGGATATGATTATGTGTTTCTTTATGTTGGGGTTGTTTTGTATTGTCTGTAAATATTTCCGTTTCTCTTTCTCGTTAGTGCAGTTATTTTGATATCGATTATAATAAGAAAAAAATAATAATTGTGTAAAGAAAATCGCTGCTAACTATTCCAAAATTATATTATCAAGATGTAAGTCTAGAATAATAATTCTTCTTTATTCATATTTGTGCTTCACTTTCATGGAAGGATAATTTGAGTCCACATCACGTTCTCTTACCATTGCAAATTCACAATCGTAATTTACTGCATCCGCATAGGTGGTCAATCCAACGGCCACCACCCGATATCAGGTCACCCCAAGAGACGACATGTGTCGTCATCTTCATAGAAGCGACAAAACGACTTTCAAAAGCGACTGAGGATTCACTACAAGAGGTCCTGGATTGGTGGAAAGTTGATCTGGCAAACGGGTCGTGTCTGTCGTGTTTGTGTCGTTTTTTTGTAACACATGTTATATTAACGGATCTTATCGTGTCACATCCGTTATCTTAACGGGTCCTTAACAGGTCGGGTTGGGTAAAGTGACCCGACCCGTTATAACCCATTATGACCCGTTAAGAAAAAAATATTTTTTTTCTTAAATTTGCACATATCACACATTACCACATAAATATTACTTCAAAACATTAAAACACAATAACAAATGTGTTTTAATGTTTTGAAGTAATATTTATGTGGTAATGTGTGGTATGTGACATTTGTCGTTTAAGTACTACATTTACACTCGAAAATAAGAGCCTAATAAACAAACATTCATACACTACTAGTCTATTACAAAATATTAAATGTGCAAGGATATGCAAAATGAAAGAGTTTTTGTTTTCAAGGTTGTGAAGCATTTCTCAAAAGTTTAAACCTTACCAATGGAACTCAAAGCTTGCATGTTATTCCTTTTACAAAATCCTCAATTTTTATCGATCATCATGACATAAGATTTTGTGGTATCCACTAGTGTAAATATTTTAAATTGAAGATCGAATTCATTCATTGTATTCATACATGGTCAAGGAGTATAGCTGTAAAAAATCATCAAAATCGGAGTTAAAATAACCGTTAAATCGTGATTTTTTGTTGGTAACCGTTGAAAAGTTTTGTCCTGTTACTTGATCTCTGAATGTTTGTTTTTTGCAATTTTTTGCGTATGCGATCTTGAAGTATATACAAACATGTTTGATGGTTGGATCGTTGAAACTAGTTTCGTAGAATGCGTATAGTATCAAAACAATAGATTCACTAACACTTAAGAGTTTATTCATACTTTCATCAAGTATAACATAAGATTTTGTGGGATGCACTAGTGTAAATATTTTAAATTGAAGATCGAGTTCATTCATTGCATTCATATAGGGTCAAGGAGTGTAGCTGTAAAAAATCATCAAAATTGAAGTTAAAATAACCGTTAAATCATGATTTTTCGTTGATAAACGTCGAAAAGTTTTGTCTCGTTACTTGATATTTGAATGTTTTTTTTTACAATTTTTGGCGTATGCGATCTCGAAGCATATACAAACAAGTTTGATGGTTGGATTGTTGAAGTTAGTTTCGTAGAATGTGTATCCTATCAAAACGATAGATTCATTAACACTTAAGAGTTTATTCATACTTTTATTAAGAATAACATAAGATATCCACTAGTGTAAATATTTTAAATTAAAGATCAAGTTCATTCATTGTATACATATAGGGTCAAGGAGTGTAGCTGTAAAAATTCATCAAAATCGGAGTTAAAATAACAGTTAAATTATGATTTTTCGTTGATAACTGTTGAAATTTTGTGTCCCGTTACTTAATTTCTGAATTTTTGTTTTTTTGTGATTTTTTGCTGATGCGATCTTGAAGCATATACAAATTGAATGGTATGTATATTTAAGCCGATCCAATAGTCATTAATTTTTAATATTTAATTTAATATATATATATAATTATTATAGTTTTTGTTAAATTAATATATATAATTATTATAATATTTTTTAGGGTTATAAAATTATAAAATTAATATATTGCTTATCGTGTATCATGTTACCCATGTGTATACCGAACCAACCCGTTATTTTAACAGGTGCTTATTGGGTTACCCGATAACTACCCGAGTTATTATCGTGTCGACCCGAATACCTGTTAATTTCATGTCGTGTTGTGTTGTGTCAGGTTATCAGATCGTGTCAAAAATTACCAAGCTTAGTAGAAAGTGACCCGGGCTGTTTATTGGGCCCGCAAAAATCAACTAAACCAACGGGAGGTAGTTGCGTTGTGCCCCATTCGGTGGCAAGGAGATGGTTGGTTTAGTTACGAAAATGCCCTGCGGACAACGAGAGAATAACTACAGTGCCAGTAGTTGATGAAAAAGATATATTTTTTTCTTTTTGGTACAAAGGAAGGCCTACAACCAAGGACCAAATCTTGCTAATTTATCCTCAACATAGTTTCCTTACCTATAAGTGTGCTGAATCCTACATTTGTCACCATGCATTGAAAATATATAAGACGTCATCAGATTAAAAAGAGGATGCAGAGGATCACAAGCCAACTCACCAAACATATATGCAATTTATAATCCGACTCAATAAATTAATGATCACTTAAAAGGAAATCATTTCACAACTATCAAGTTCACCACTAGATTAATAGATTACCTGATTGAGTTACTTTTACTTAATATGGTGGTTATGCCAAATATGAACTTGTGAGTCTTTCACTTTTATAGAATTCCCATTTTTTCCCAATGTTGTTACTTCAACAGGCTTATAACTTTCTAACTAATTTTATTGAACTTGTCATTTGGGAAATATAGGCATGTTGAAGGATGCAATTTCACATTGAAAACATGACAGAAGTAACTAATACTTATAAATGAATTGTTTCACTATTAACAACACTAAAGTTTGTTGTGATAGAACTCAACACGTGCTGGGTTGTACATGTGATAAAATTTGGACAATATCAATGTGATTAATAGTGGACCGCACACCTGACTTTGAAATCTTAACAAGGCATACTCTTGCTTAACCCTAGTTTTACCCTTACTATATCAAAATTGGTAAATACATATACTTCGCTAAGCATTCACGGAAGAGGAATTCAAAAACCAATTGGCACACAATATTCTGATCTATGTGCTATAAACAACAAAAAAACCAATGGTTCGTTTGGGATTGTTTCCGGAATGGACAAAAGTGTTTTTGGCCAACTGAAAGTGCTGTGGACTGCATTTGGAATATCAAGTTAAAGTGTTTATGAATTTTAAAAGCATTTTTTTTCTTTAGAGAAGAACCTGCTTGAAACTACGTACGTAGTACGTACATAGAAGTGCTTCTACATTTCTAAAAGTCTAAAAGTCAAATTCCATGAAGCCATAAACCAACGTAAAGGTTTGGGGAAGGGGCACTAACAGAAATTTAAAGACAAAATGAGGGGTGTTTGTACCATACTTAGGCCTCGTATAAATACTCGGGAGACTCAAGTGTAATTATGTAATAAATGAAGGGGCGAAGTAGGGAGCCCTTAGTCTATAAAAGGGACTCCTCACCCTCACAAACCTCAAACTCTCATGCTCACAAACAGAGAGCTCTCTCAAACTCTCTCTTTCTCTGGGGACTGCCCTCACACTTGTAATCCATAATACAATCAACATCACTTGTAATCCATAATATCAACATCAGTGTGGACGTAGCCATAATATCAACATCAGTGTGGACGTAGCCCAAACATTGGGGTGAACCACGATACATCTTATGTTCTTTACTTTCTTGCAGATTCACGGTCGGATTTACGTTGTTTCAAGATCCCTTCGGTTTTGTGCATCAATAAGGGGCACTATGGTAACTTCATGTTTAATGTCGAGTTACGCGTTCATGCTGTTACGCTTTTGACAGACAGAAGCCAAACAGAGGCTGAGAGCGAGGGAGATATAGAGGGAGAGAGAGAGAGAAAGAGGAGAGAGAGAGGGCCAACGGCGAGAGAGAGAGAGAGAGAGAGCGCCGAAGGAAAGCGCACGAGAGAAAATTAGAGGGAAAATAGTTGCAGAGGATCTTCTTCTTTCTCTTTCAGGGCGGATAAAAGGTCCGCCATTGTTACCCCTCTGCAACAACATTTCCCATGTAAGACCCCTCTTCCAATTCCCTCCAAACACACCAAATTACAATTTGCCACGCCAAGTCCGTAACAGTCGGAGCGACATTGTCGTCCTCTTACGTGCGTGCTGCTGCAGCTCTGAGTTTTGAGAAATTGGGCACGCATTGGTGGTTGTTCCTACATTATTTCTCTGAAGAGAAGAAACCCCATGTTTTTTTTGACATTGGGTGGCGGCGGTTGCTGAAGGGTTCTAGGGTTTTGGGAGCTCTGCCTCGGATCTGAATCTAATCAGATTTTTCGTCCGCAATGGTAGCTTTTTCCCATTTTCTTGGTCTCCAAGTTTTTGAATTTTTTTTCCTCCTGTTAATTTTAACTTTTGACAATTTGTTGCTTTTGCAATTGAAATTTTGATGAAGGTTCAATGCATTAGCTAAGTTGAGTATATGGGGGTTAATTCGTTGCTTCAGTAACATGGGGTTGTTGGAACTGTTTGATTATAGTTTAAGGCAGTTAAAATTTCGTAAATGTTCGTTCTTTTGTCGTGGTAAAAGTTTGAGTCTCTTTTACAACACATCTTTGGCCATTATGTAACGGTTTTTAGTGCTTCAGTCATTCTTATCTTGACAAATGAGAAGCTTATGAATCTGAAAGAGCTTAAGTCCACCTTTATCATATGAATGGATGCTATTGATTCCAGAAGTGCATCCTGCATCCTGGATAAGTGTTAAGTGTTTGATGCTTCCTTCAATCAGAATGTGATTATTACGTATATCAAATGGAATGTATGCTAAATGAGTATCACGTCACAGTTTTGTTGTAGAATCTTCCTTTGAGTTCAGAATTATAATTGCATCATAATCTCACTGTCTAATGCTTGCTTTTCGTGTCTGTTGTGTATCAATTTCTTGGTGATTTTAAAATTAAAGATCTGGCTTGCTCTTTCTTATGGACGGGTTGATTATTTCAATGTCCACACAGGCTGCCAATGTCAATTTGGTGGTTGGTTCTCATGTTTGGGTCGAGGATCCTGAGGAAGCCTGGATTGATGGAGAAGTTGTAGGAGTCAATAATGAAGAGATTGAAATAAACTGTACATCAGGGAAGACGGTCAGTGCTGCTTTTGTTTTCAAAATTCTTAATGAGCCTTGCTTCCAGTTTTGTTAGCCAACATATAACTTAATGTCGAACTTCAGCATGACTTTGTTTAGCACCTAAAATTTAAATGCAGAACTATCACACAGAGGGCCTACAAGAGCTATCATGTTTGTAGGAAAAGTGAGAACGAATAATGTTAAAAACACTTACTAGATTGGTAGAATCAAAATGTTTTACTGGCATAGTATATCTACATCAAATCAAATAATGTTCTCTGTTGACTGAATAATGACTCAATTTTCATATGACTACACGTATTTCCTGTTCCTCATTTTACATTTCCTTTTGACATAGACAGAGCCATCATGTTTATTTATTTTTCAACAGAAGCCTTCCTGTTTATTGCATGTATATTGAAATCTAGTGACAGGTCATCCTTGTATATTACTGAATTTCATGATCATCTCATTGACTATTTTTTCCCCTTTTGTTGTAGGTTACAGTCACAGCATCTAGTGTATACCCAAAGGATCCTGAATTTCCTCAATGTGGTGTAGACGATATGACAAAGTTGGCTTATCTACATGAACCAGGGGTTTTGCAGAATTTAAAAAGTCGATACACTATAAATGAAATATATGTGAGTACTACCCAGACATACCCTCTCTGTTGACGGATTGGTAGATTTATTTTTGTTTAAATCCTTTTCACCTCAAGTATATGTGAGTTCCTAAAAGTCATCTATGTCATGTTATTTCCCAAAAGTGCATTCTCTTCACCTCTCAACTGTGGTCTTTAAACATGGATTTTTTTGTGCACAGTCAATACTGTAACTGACAATATCTTTTTAAGAGGTATGACTTTAAGTGCAGACGGATCTAAACTCCATAATGTATTTCCAGACTTATACAGGAAGTATATTGATAGCTGTGAACCCTTTCCGGAGGTTACCTCATTTATATGATAATCATATGATGGAGCAGTATAAAGGGGTGACTTTAGGTGAGCTGAGTCCACATCCTTTTGCCATTGCTGATGCTGCCTACAGGTACTTTGTTGAACTTTTCCATTGGCTTCACATTTAAAGTGTGTGGTGTGACATAAAATAAAAAGTATTTTTTTTAATGCAGACAGATGATTAACGAGGGAATAAGCCAGGCAATTTTGGTCAGTGGGGAAAGTGGAGCCGGAAAAACGGAAAGTACAAAGATGCTTATGCGTTATCTTGCCCATATGGGTGGAAGAGCTGTATCTGAGGGGCGGTCTGTGGAACAGCAAGTCCTGGAGGTAACAAGTTTACGATGTTCTTACTCGTGTAGTAGTACACTAGCATTACAGTTCTATTTTCGTTGTCTTCTAAAGTTGTCTATAATTCATGACTTTTTTGGGAAGTGACTTGCGCTAGTGATAAAATCCATTCCTTCACTTATTTTTTATTTTATTTTTAATGGCAGTCTAACCCTGTTCTCGAAGCATTTGGTAATGCAAAGACTGTCAGAAACAATAATTCCAGGTGGGAACCTTGTTTCTTTTTCTTCTACCGGGATTACCAGTTAAAATATTTTTTTTACAAGTCTGATGGGATACCTAATCTTACAATGGAAGGTTGTTATTGAGAGCGTATCTCTTTCAGTTATATCTTCTATTCATTTGGGTTAATTTCCGCTCTAATTGAGCTTAACATAATTGCAGTCGTTTTGGTAAGTTCGTGGAGCTTCAGTTTGATAAAACGGGGAGAATCTCAGGAGCTGCCATTAGAACTTATTTATTGGAGCGATCCCGAGTTTGTCAAGTATCTGATCCAGAGAGAAATTACCATTGCTTTTATATGCTCTGTTCTGCACCTCCAGAGGTAAAATGATCTCCATCTCCTATACACATACAATATGTTCTACATATGGTCTGGTGCTATTATATAAGGCCATGATTAATTGTCTTTGACTAAAAAGTAAACACGTTGAATTAGAAAAATCCAGAAAATCACTGGATAATATAGATCCTAGTTGTATTAACTAAATTATTCTACTGCTCAGTGCTCACCATTCCTATATTGATATGGATTTCTAGTTTGTTACTAGCTGTTGGTGCGTTCGTGTGGAATTTTTGTTGCATGGTAGTGCCACTCTTGGTCATTTAGAGTGGGAGTTTAGTTTGAGATGATTAAACCTAAGAACAGTTCCTTATCAAAATGACATAACTAGTTCTTGATATAAATTTCTAACATTTGGATGTTTTTCTTGTCAGGATGTTGAGAAGTACAAATTGGGAAATCTAAGAACATTTCATTATTTAAATCAGTCAAACTGCTATGAGCTGGACGGGGTGGATGATTCTAAGGAGTACCTCACAACTAGGAAAGCTATGGATGTGGTTGGGATCAGCTCTGATGAGCAGGTATGTCACTGGATAGCTATAAGCATTAAATATTCCGTCAAATATATTGACCATTGTTCTGCCTTTTTTAGGATGCAATATTTCGTGTTGTAGCTGCAATACTTCATTTAGGCAATGTTAACTTTGCAAAGGAGAATGAAACTGATTCTTCTGAACCCAAGGATGATAAATCTCGGTTCCATCTCAAAACTGCTGCTGAACTTTTCATGTTCGTGTCCATTGCTTTTTGCTTTTTTTTTTTTTTTGTAAATATCCACATGTGATTTTTGATGTTTTCATACATAAACGGCTAAACTTTTGTCTTCAATTTATGTTAGGTGTGATGAAAAATCTCTTGAAGATTCTTTGTGCAAACGTGTGATTGTGACCCGTGATGAGACCATAACGAAAAGCTTGGATCCAGATTCTGCAGCCATCAGTAGAGACGCATTGGCCAAAATTGTTTATTCAAGATTATTTGATTGGTAGGTTTATGAATTTACTAGTTAGTTCATTGTTCAGCAAAAAACTTTCTTAATTGACATATCTGGTTCTTATTGTTTTTTTTTTTTTATGTGGTGAACTGATTGCCCCAGGCTTGTGAACAAGATAAATAACTCTATTGGTCAGGATCCTGATTCCAAAAATTTGATTGGAGTTCTGGATATTTATGGATTCGAGAGTTTCAAGACAAACAGGTGCTTAACTGGTATGCTTTTATTTTCATCGTTTAAAGGTTAAATTATTTAGAGGACTGCATCAATTCCTTCTGTTTTTTGGATTGGGATCTTGATTGAGAAAGTTAAAAATATTTGTGGCTGTATGATGCCATTTAAATCCTGAATAATGTCCTAAGTGTTTTATTCGCGCAATCACATCTGGTTCTGAAAACTTTCAACTGATACCACAGCTTTTGCTTCTATCAATGTCCTAAGTGTTTTATTCGTGTTATCACATCTGGTTCAGAAAACTTTCAACTAATATCACAGCCATTGCTTCTATGCATTATTCACTAGTGCAAAACTTGACTGCTCACACATTTCTGTGACAGCTCTGTTCTGTTCTCACTTCTTAGGTTGGCTTGGTTGCTTTGTTTATATTCTTGAGTTCAGTCCTCATGTGTTTAATTTCAAAACTGACTGGTGTGCAGCTTCGAGCAATTTTGTATCAATTTGACAAATGAAAAATTGCAGCAGCATTTCAACCAGGTGTGGGCATGGATACATAATATGTATTCTTTGGTATTCTTGGATCCTCCCTACTGCTCTCATTTACTCAATAAGTGTCAACATTCTGCTTGACAGCATGTGTTCAAGATGGAGCAAGAAGAATATACTAAAGAAGAAATTGATTGGAGTTACATAGAGTTCATCGATAATCAGGATATTCTTGATCTCATTGAAAAGGTATGCCAGTTTTCAATAATTTGGATTAAGGTCTGCTCATTTTTCCTTTGGATTAAGGTCTGCTTTTTATATCGTGTTTTGTTTTTCTGATATATGCTTTTATCATTTCAGAAGCCTGGTGGCATCATTGCTCTTCTGGATGAGGCTTGGTATGCACTGGAATATAAAAGATTAATACGATACCCCCTCCCTCCTCTTAAGATATCAAATTGTTGACTATTTACTACGAAGTATTTTTCATTTATTTCTTGTGATTTGGTGACAAGCTCTTGTTATTCTTTGTAGTATGTTCCCAAGATCAACACATGAAACATTTTCACAGAAGCTTTATCAAACTTTCAAAGACCATAAACGTTTTAACAAGCCGAAATTGTCGCCTACCGACTTTACCATTTGCCATTATGCTGGTGATGTAAGTTTTGAATTCAACACTAACCTCGTATATAAACTATACCAGACTAATCAAACCCTATCAAGGAGAAGTTATCAACTTGCTTGATATTTATGTCGTTGGAAAATTTGGTTTTCAGGTTACTTATCAAACAGAGTTCTTCCTGGATAAGAACAAAGATTATGTTGTTGCAGAGCATCAAGCACTCCTTAGTGCCTCCAAATGCTCTTTTGTTTCAGGCTTGTTCCCTCTTTTACCTGAAGAATCTGCAAAACAATCAAAGTTCTCCTCAATAGGTTCTCAATTCAAGGTCCCTTTCTGTTCTAAATTTCTAATGAAGCTTATGCTCATTCATCAGTGAAATTTTGTTTATGTTTTTTTTGTTTTTATTCGTTATCATCTTCTTAAACAGCAACAACTGCAATCATTGCTTGAAACGCTAAGTGCCATTGAGCCTCACTACATACGCTGTGTAAAGCCAAATAATCAACTCAAACCGGCCATATTTGAAAATAGTGCTGTTTTACAGCAGCTTTGCTGCGGGGTAAGCATAGTGTGTAGTCCCAAAAAAAAAAAAAAAAAAAAAAAAAATTACCAGTTGCACCTTGCATAGTAATGCAGTATGACTTGGCATGTATCTAATCCAGGGAGTAATGGAGGCAATTCGGATTAGTTGTGCTGGATATCCAACTAGAAAGACATTTGCAGAATTTACAAGTCGTTTTAAAGTTCTGGCACCTGAGGTTCTAAATGGAAGGTAGTTTCATCAAATTCTCTGAATATCAATTAATCTCTCTCTCTCTCTCTGTATATGTATATTCTTTGATTTCATGTATCTGTATGGTAACCTGGATTGTCGGCTTTTCTCTAATACTTGATGCATGTTGCTTTCCGTTGGTGACTATAGAATTTATCTCACGATTCCCAACCTGCATTAATGGACTATCGATCTATCTATTTATCTTTCTGGAACATCATCGATGTCTCCACCAATTGATCCCACTGACCACACATTGTATTTAACACAATGAAAATGAATGTACTATGTTGATGCACAAAACCGGAGGGGTCTTGGAGCAACGTAAATCCGACCGTGAATCTGCAAGAAAGTAAAGAACACAAGATGTATTGTGGTTCACCCCAATGTTTGGGCTACGTCCACACTGATATTGTATTTCTCTATTTGTGAGAGGATTGTGAGGAAGAGAGAGCTTGAGAGCTTTGCTCTGAATATGAGAGCCCCCCCTATTGTGAGGGTGAGGAGTCCTTTTTATAGAATAAGGGCTCCTCACTTATTACATATTTGCCCCTTCCTTTATCACATAATTACATTTGAGTCCCCCAAGTATTTATACGAGATCTAAATACGGAGGCCCTAAGTATGGTACAAACATACTATATTTGCACTACCTACGTAGAACTTCATGGATGTCCTGCAACAGTTGATTGCATTGACCGCACAATGAACTCAACATGATTAATGCACTATATATTTACAACAAAGATATATGCATTACGGTGCTACATATATTTATCTATGTGGGTGTCTGTTTTCCTCTTTCTTTTTAAGGATGTGTTTTAATGTTGCACAAGAGTAATGGACTATGTACACAGCACAAACTATAACAGTTTTATGGCTGGGGGAAAACAAGTGTTTTGAAAACTATATTGGGATAGAGGAGGAGTTGCTGGTCATCATTCAATATCTTTGGAATTTCAACAGTCAAGAAATTCTCACTAGTTGGAAAATAACTGATCTGTGATATTCTAATCACTTTGGGCTTAAGGTCCTGTTTTGATGGAGAAAATTCTATTGTTTTGTAGGCTAGTTTTCATCGTCTGCTTAAGTTGGATATCTTGCACTTGAAATCTATTACTCAGATTTTTAGTGTTAAGATTTCTTCGTCTTATTTTTTCTGTAAAAGTTCTGTTAACTTTCTTAGTTTATTATTTTCAGCGTTGATGAGGTCACTGCATGCAAGAAGCTTTTACAAAAGGTCAACCTCAAGGGATATCAGGTATTTCAAACAATTCCGTTGCTTTAACACAGTTATTTGGAGCTACAGTTAGATTTTATCACATTTTTTTAAATTGTTAAATAATTAAGTGGCAACTCATTATATTTCCACTCTTGTAGTTGTTTTTATGCATTCATTTGCTTAAAAGGGGTGACAGTTTTTCTTGTCACATAGATCTTGTCTTTATATTGCAGTATAGTGTTACTGCACTGCGATTGGAAAATCTACTTTTTCAGGAATCAAGCTGCTTTTTACTACCAAGCTTTACATGATCCTAACCTACAATCTTTTGTAGGGTTAAAAGGACACTCTTCCTGATATGTTTCTGTTGCAGGTTGGGAAAACAAAAGTGTTCCTCAGGGCTGGCCAGATGGCAGAATTAGATGCTTATCGAAGTGAGGTATTGGAAAGATCGGCTAGCATTGTGCAGAGAAAAGTTCGCTCCTACCTATGTCGCAAAAAATTTGTCCTGTTGCAGTTGTCTGCCATCCAAGTCCAAGCCTTATGTAGAGGTATGGAAGAATTTTCACCTTGTACTTCTTGGTGATTTGTTTCCTTATAGCCCAAGAGCTGGTACTAAGAGTTTTTCTTTTCTTTGACTGATTGCAGGACAAGTTGCACGCCGTCGATATGAAAACATGAGAAGGGAAGCTGCTTCTGTGATTATCCAGAAATATGGTCGCTCGTATCTTTCTAGGAATGGTTATAAAAACTTGTGCTCTTCAGCTGTTTCTATTCAAACTGGTATGCGAGGGCTGGCTGCTCGTAAGGAGCTTAGGTCCAGGAGGAAAACAAGGGCTGCAACTGTGATACAGGTGAAGATTACATTTCTTTTTTAGTATAGCAATAATTTCTGAGATATATGGGGTTTCGTGATTTGCTCAATATCTCAATACAATTTCTTTATCTTTTTCTTGTACAATATAAGAAAATATGTTATAAAAAAGCTTACCAAAATGAAAAGTTTATTTATTTGTTTTATTTCCCAAAATTCGTGTGATAGAGAAGAGAAACCCCTGTTGAGAGAAAGACTATTAAAAGAGAAAACCAAATGTACCAGATCCTGATTCCAAAATTTATATTTAGGTTTTCTTTAGTTTAAGGCTGGTCGTTGTAGTTCTCCGTTGGTTTTAAGTTTGTCATCTCTTTTATGCTTTTATGGTTTTACGCATTGATTCTGATTATTATTACAGAGTCATTGCCGGAAACACTTAGCCCATGCTTGTTATTTGAGGATGAAGAAAGCAGCTATTGTGTGGCAATGTGGTTGGAGACAAATAGTTGCTCGTAAAGAGTTGCGGAAGCTAAAGATGGTGATACCATCTTCCTTTCTTTCTTTTGAATTTTTCAGCTTTTGATTTTCTCCTTTTGCTTTTTTGATGCCTTGTCTTACCTTTGTGGGTCTGCTTGTTAACTTCGTTTCCATATTTTCTCACGGTGTCTTTTGCTATGTAAATTTCCATGCTATTTGTATTTAACAAGCTTTTGTCTTGTCTACGATCCACATCTGCAATCTGGTCAAATTTGTTGGTTTTCATTAAGGGTGAAAATAATACTTGAGTACTTTAGCTATGATACTGGAGTAGGCAACTGTAGTTTGATCATGCTCTGCATTCAATAGTGTTCTCTCTAGCGTTTTCTTTTGACAAATTCTATTTTTCTACTGTTTAATTCTCAACCTAAAACACCTCAAGATCTTGACTCAGCTGCTTTGCTTCTTTGGCCTCATTCAGAACACAATGGAATTCCTATTTCAGTTCATTTGGTGGTTTGAGTCCACAATTTTGTCATATATACTATTATATTTTGTGTTTGAAATGACAAAGTGCTCTAGAACTCAATTGAAAAGGCTAAAAAAGTGACAATTTCTTTAACAAGAAAAAAAGCTAAATATGTCGGATCTGGTTTTATGGACTTCCTTTATCTTGTCTAAGTGATGAATTCAACCATGAAGAAGATGCATTCTAAAAGATGGTAACAACTAATGAAAATCATGGTCAAGTCTGCTTCATTAAACTGCCAGCTCTCTCTCTCTCTCTCTCTCTCTCTCTCTGGTACCTTATTTGAAAGTTTGTTCCAAACCAATGTATACTGGTTTCAATCAGAGTGTATATGCAAAATGAGCATTATATTTTTATATTAATTTGTCTTTTTCTCAGGCTGCAAAGGAAACTGGTGCTCTCCAAGAAGCCAAAAATAAGCTGGAAAAGGAAGTTGAAGAGCTAAGCTGGCGCCTGCAGCTGGAGAAGCAAATGAGGGTAACGATCCCTATCTTCTCTGTAATATGTTAATGCATAATATCCTACGTAGCTACCATGAAAGTTATCCACAAAAATAAACTATGATGATATGATTTCCTGGTAAATACTCCAACTGTTCCATTTGTTAAAGTTTCCTCATGTTCGTGCCTTTGAAATATTTGATATAAGGCTGTAAGGCTGTAAAAGCATTCTGTATGTAGGCTGAAAAAAAATTGTGTTTTTAATTTTTCTGCTTGGAGTTCTCTATGAAATTTGGTTGATGCAGTAACAACTCCTTGGTTAGAAAAGAAATATACTCTTTCCAAGCCTAACAATAAATTCTATTTGGCTCAAAGAATAAATAAATATATTTCTGTACTCTCTCTTCTCCTCTCTATTTTATCGCTCTCTCAGATTAAGCCTACATGGCGCCTGCATCTTGTGTGCTGTCCTATATCATTGGTTCACCATGTAACTTTGGTTTCAATTGTTATTTATACATCCATTTGGATTCTTGTTGATTAAGGTTCTTAGCTTAACAAGAGCACAAGGAATAAAGCTATTTTGACTTTTATATAGTAAGTTTGAAAGTGTTACGTTATATGCATAACAAGAGAGGGATTCTTTAAATGCAGGCTGACATGGAAGAGGCCAAAACAAAGGAAAATGCGAAGTTGCAGTCTGCTTTGAAAGAGATGCAACTTGAATTTCAAGAAACTAAATCCCTGCTTATGAAGGAACGTGAAGCTGCAGCAACAGCATCAGAGGAGGCAGCAAAAGCAGCTGAGGCTGCAGCAAAAGTAGCTGAACAAGTGCCAGTTGTACAGGAGGTTTCAGTTGTTGATCAGGAAATAGTCAATAAGCTTACTGCTGAAAATGAGCAGCTCAAGGTAAAGGCACTAAAACTCTTATATGCATTTGTTGGTCTTGTGTATTTCAGGTATATAAACTATAAAGTGAAGATTTATGATTGCATTCAAATATACAATTGTCAGGTTTTTTTCCTTTGTTTTATTTTTATTTTTTAAAATGATTTTTAGCCCTGATCTTTGCAGGCCCTCGTAGACTCACTGGAAAAGAAGATTGATGAAACAAAGAAAAAGTTTGAAGAAACAAGCAGGCTCAGTGAAGAGCGGCTCAAGCAGGCTACGGAGGCAGAATCGAAGATAATTGATTTGAAGACTTCCATGCAGAGGTTCTGTCTTGACTTCTGTCAAATTGGATTAGGATATATCACTGATCGTTACTCTGACAGTGAATTGAATAGTTGAATTTTCATTCCTCAGGCTAGAAGAAAAACTTTCTGACATAGAAACCGAGGACCAAATTTTGCGTCAGCAAGCATTAAAGATGTCAGCTTCTATGAAAATGTCAGAGCATTTGGCAGGAATAGAAACTCAGGTAGGCTTCCCATAGGAATGTTTGTTTCGCATTGGTCCTGCTAAGAACATTTTATTGATTTTGTTTCTCCCCTATAATTGCAGCCTTTGGGGAATGGTCATCATGTAAGTGAACACTTAAATCAAGGCATTGTTTACCATAGCTGGTGTTTATTTTTTGTTCTTTGTACGATCCTAAGGTTTGATTTAATGTAGGAACCACTGAGACCTACACCATCAAAGAAATTTGGCTCAGAGTCTTTCAGGAAATCCCAAATTGAAAGACAACATGTATGTAGTTGAGAAGCAAATCGTTCTTTCCAATTTTTTTTTTCTTTTATCTTTGTTTACTCTACCTATTTTATTTTTTCTTTACTTTTCCTCATGAAGCTTATTCTGCATTATTGATGTATTTGGTGCAGGAGGGTGTAGATACTCTTATGAAATGCGTGACAGGTAATCTTGGGTTCAGTGAAGGAAAGCCAGTGGCCGCAATAACACTATACAAATGTCTTCTCCACTGGAAATTATTTGAAGCGGAAAAAACTAGTGTATTTGACCGACTTATTCAGATAATTGGTTCTGAAATTGAGGTAAATTAGTATCCATTATAAATTTTGTTTTACTAGTATTTTAGAACTGAACCAGTCATCAAAGCAGAGACGGGAGAGGATGGGGGGTTAGACCCTTTCACAATTTCTGTTGCATTGAATTATTTTACAAGACTTCTATGCTAACTGATGAGTGTATTTGATCATGAATTCTATAATTTGAAGGGGGTGCTTTTCCTCATAGTGTTTTTTTCCGGTTACTATCAATTACTTGAATCTGAATACAAAACTACGGACTGTTGAATTTTTTATAGCACACAAGAAACTCTCTAAAGATGTGTCCCATATTCATGAAAAATCACTTTTGCTGAAAATTAGACAAATCCAAACCTACTTAGCCATCTAAATGTAATCAACTAAATATAAATATGTAATTTTACCTGAAACCATTTAGGCATCTATATATGTGCACTTATATATCATATATGGATTTATGAATGACATATATGCACGTTCTTGTATCTCTCTCTCTCTCTCTCTCTCTCTCTCTCTTGCATAAAGGTTATTTAAGTGGTTAACCAAATCAATAAGATAAAAGCTTTTGAAGCTATCAAAAGAAAACAAGAGTTGAGTAAATTTTTTTAAGAAATGCAGGGGTCCAAAGCAATTTGGGATTTTATCCTGCACTGTTTATGGAACTTGAGTTTAATGACATATGTTTGTTGCAGGACCAGGATAACAATGATCATATGGCTTATTGGCTTTCCAATACATCTACATTGTTGTTCTTGCTCCAGCGGAGTTTAAGAACTGCTCCACGAAAACCTCCTACTCCTACATCTTTATTTGGAAGGATGACCCAAGTAATGAAATCTATTTTATCCATGTACCATTTTGATATTTTTGGGTATCAGATTTCTTTCTTCTTGTGCCTGATATCATATGATGTTCGTGCTTTGTAGGGCTTCCGATCGTCTTCTACCAATCTTTCAGTTGGTGCTTCTGATTTAGTGCGGCAGGTTGAGGCCAAGTATCCGGCTTTGCTCTTTAAGCAGCAACTTACAGCATACGTAGAAAAGATATATGGAATCGTCCGAGACAATTTGAAGAAGGAATTATCACTTCATCTTTCTTCTTGCATCCAGGTACAATGAAGTTTGGTATTTCATCATTGGAACTTGGCATGAGTTTTTACCTTAGTTCTTATATTCTTTTAGGTCCTAGGATGGAAGAGTAATTGCTTTCAGCTTTAATTTCTCCTATTAACTTTTGCTATGCTCCTGGGTTCATATCTTCTAGAAGTAAGCATGTGATTTAAATGCTAGTGTGAAGATTAACTCTGGTCAGTTTTATAAATTATTGCAACGGGCCGGTAATTTGTACCATCTGATTTAAATGCTATGTTAACTCGGATGCCTTCTATACCAGTTTGGTTAGGTTTGTGATTCATTTTGTTACGTAAATTGGTGAGAATGCAAGTTAGGTACCTTGGTTGATGTGTCAAAAATTTGGTTGCCGAGAATTAGCTTTGATTGATGAAACATTGTGGTTATCCTAGGGTTTTCTTACATGAAACATTTCAGTTTATTATATCCTATGGTATCATTTAGTTAATTTGGGTCACATGTTTCCTTGATAATTCAGGCACCCAAAACAGCAAAAAGTGGTGTTTCAAAATCACCTGAAGGATCAACTGGGAACAGTCCTCAGGCTAATCCTTGGAATAGCATCATTGCAAATCTTAGTGGGTTTCTCTCTACATTGAACGAAAATTGTGTAAGCAATTATTCTTGACAATTTTAAGGTGGTTAGTATCCCTTTGGAACATTTTAATCCAATGATTGACCTTCTTTCAGGTGCCTCCAATTCTTGTCCAGAAGATATTTACTCAAATGTTCTCATATATCAATGTACAGATTTTTAATAGGTAAGTTACTGTTATATTTGTCAGTAAATATTTCATAAAGTTAAATATGACGGGGTTAACTTGTGGCTGATTTATTGCTTGATTCTGCTGCAGCCTTCTTCTTCGTCAAGAGTGCTGCACCTTCAACAATGGCCAATATGTGAAGAATGGGCTAGCTGAATTGGAGCTATGGTGTAACCTAGCAAAAGAAGAGGTACTGTCTTAAACTTATCAGCAGTGAAAGGTTAATTTTCAATTTTTTCCCTCCCTTCCATCTTGAAAATAGTTTTGGTTGTTCCGTCATTCTTTCTTTTGATCATTGCTGGTTGATGTTTCAATACATTGCAGTATGCTGGCTCATCATGGGATGAACTCAAATATATTAGGCAGGCTGTAGGATTCTTGGTACGTTTCTCGGTTGTGTTGCTAGTTATTGTACAAATCACTCCGAGTAGTAATCATACGAAGACTGGAAATATTAATAACCATTTATTCTTTAAATTTGTTATGCTTTGTGTGTTAAATATATAAGGATTATGAAAATAAAAATATTTCTGTATTCATCAAGAGGAGTATAAGATCTGATAAGAGAAGAAATGTGACGATGTTAAAATTTTTGCAACTGTTGACATCATTATACATAGGGGGGTGGTGCTCCCTGCTTGTCAAGCCTTCCATGCATTTCAAGCAGCCTACATCCATTGCTCTAGGGATGACAATCCTGCACATCATCATGTGTTGCCTCGGTATATATGATGTGTCGGGTTTGGGACATTCCCACCCATGGTGCCGGCAACGGTGGCGGTCCCCCTCCGCCGCCGCCACCATGGGTGCGTTTTTAAATTCCCCACTTAGTGGGAAAAGGCTTTGTTGTTGTTGTTGTTAACATCATTATACACAAATGCAACAGATGGAGCAATTGTGTTAACTCTTAGATAATTAGATATTATAATGAAATTGGCATGGACTTCCCTTTCTTGCCTATGTCCCGTCACAGATTTGTGAAGTGTTTTGCATTGCTTGTCAACCTGTAGGTTGTAACTTGTATGCAATTGAATTGTTCAGAAGTACCCAATGATTTTTCATTGAGCAAGTGGCAACATTTCTGACACTCATTTGTTTAAGGAATTATGAAGACTTGGTTTTGTTGAAGTTTCCGTTTGAGAAAAATGTAGTTACCTGATTTCTCCTATACAAAGATGGTTATTAAGCAAATTATTGGGCACGGTACTGAATTCAAATTGGTAAAGGCTATTCACACACCCTTTTTACCTCCCACACACCCTTGTTAATTTTTGTCCATTGATATTCTTCAATTCATTCGATGTGACGGCTGAAAATTGAGAGGGGCTTGTGAGAGGTGAAAATCGGTGTGGATAGCATCACCCATTGGTAAATTAATCTGTTAATCCTTTTTCATTTGGTGGTTAACTAGTTCTGAATTGAAGACTTATTTGATCTCTGCAGGTTCTACACCAAAAGTCCAGAATCTCCTATGATGAACTAACAAATGACCTATGCCCTGTAAGTCTCTCTGCGAAACTGGAAGATGAAATGAATTATTAGTCCGCATGTGGTTGAAGCTGCGGATTTGTCAATAGATTTCAGAGCATTTATAAATAAACTTGATTTTAGAGTTTGCACTGTCTCTAGATCATTTATGCTTCTCTCTTCAGGCATTGAGTGTTCAACAACTTCATAGAGTATGCACACTATTTTTGGATGACGATTACAACTCTCAAAGTGTTGCCCCTGATGTGAGTTGAGAAAACTGAAAACTTGATTGGAAACTGCAAAGCTTAATCCGTAATAGTCTGACATAGTGAAACTACTTTCTTTTGCAGGTCATTTCAAGCATGAACTTTCTAATGACAGATGACTCCAGCGGTGAAGATAGCAGCTCCTTTTTGCTGGATGACAATTCCAGGTTAGGAAGTTTCTTTTCTTCGTTTTGTTTCCGTTTATAAATGCTGATGTTGGAAACTTCTACTAACCATGCTTTGTGAGTGCAGCCTTCCTTTCTCAATTGAAGATATATCTGGTTCCATGCAAGACCAGAGCTATTCAGATGTAAAACCTCCTGCAGAGCTTTTGGAGAATCCAGACTTCCACTTTTTACAGGAGTAAGGCGGTCACTTCCACAACTTTCCTCTTTGTGGTACACGTTTTTGACAAGGATTTAACCGAAACTTCAGTTCTTTCAAGATCTGCCCCAAATTTTTCACCACTTCAGGTGCTCATCTTCATTGTAACTTCCATTGTCCTGGGTGTAGTATTCTTATATCCAGTTAGAATTGTTAAATTATTTTAGGCTGGTTCGGATAGATAGAGGGGCATGATAGGCTTCACAGCTTGATTTCATTCCATAACGGGACATCGGTGCAGCATTCTTTATAGGGATGGTAGCAGGGAAGAATATTGTGAGTGTAGTTTGGGTGGGAGGAGTTGATCTAAAAAACTACTGCTTCTGCCACAAATCTTCATTTGTACAAAGTGGTAGAATGTATTACAGTACAACGTACATATAGTGGATTTATTTGCCTCAATGCTTTGAGCAAAACCTGTTGCAGACACAGCTATTCTTCCTTGTATTTTTCTTCTTGTTCTTTTGGTTCTCCGTAGAAACTGTAATTGAACTTTTATTGTGGACTTGGTGTATATACATATCAGAAATTTTCTCTTCGTCCTGACGTGACCAAGGAATATGGCCACTCACATGTAGATTTGATATCAACGGTGAATAATAAATGAATGCGCTTTAGTGTTTTAATTTGAACTCTTGATATCTAATCCAAAGATTGATGACCATAAATCCTTAGATTTGACGGCAAGTGTTTTAGATAACAAAACTCGTACGGAATCTAGAAGTTTTGAATGGTAAAGTCATTTTTCAGCGTTATGTTCTGCAATTTTTGACATCATTGCAGAGCAATAATAATTTGAATATCAAGGCCACGTGAAGGCTAGACAGGGGGTGAAATATCTAGGAGAAAGGTTCTATACTTTGAGGAAGAGAAAGCTTAGGGAATTTGATAACAGGGTATTTTATGAGTGAATTTTCAAATCGTGAGTGTTATTTCTTTGTTTTGTTGGATGTGATAATGTGGCTAGGTTTTGCATTGTTTTTCTGTAGCGTTTATAATTATGGACATTCCTTTTTAGTGATGTTACAAAAGAATCATCTCTATCTAATAATTAGAAACCCTAGCTCTACGAGAACCCTCATCTAAGTCCAATTGACTCCTCGTCCAAGAAATATTAGGTCTTCTTCAATTCGGAGAACTAGGGTGATTTTTGGAACGATGAGTATGAATATGATAGTTTATTGGAATGGTAAGAGAAATAAAAGAAAAATGTACAAAAATGATTCAAATTCTTTGAGTTGGGAAAGTTATGCGTGACTTTGTGGTACATATCAAAGTCTTGTTAACTATTGAGCAATTTTTGGCTCATCTTGGACCCAAATAGTAAAATGCCTAACTGAAAACACCCATGTGATAGTGAACAGTTTTCAGTTTTTATTTCAAACATTTGGATCAAAACACAATTTCTAAATTCAAAATTTTTGGAATCAGATAACATTTGGTATATGCCTAGTTGTAAGTCAATTAATTTTGTAGTATACAATGTTCATCATTCTTAATATACAAGTGTTGTGAAAAGCTATCAATGAACATAATAAAAATACAAAAGGTAAATTACAAAATAGATAACACATAATAAAAAAACGAAAGGTCAATTACAAGATGCATTAGTTTAGTAAATCTCTAAGTTTAGAAATATTCGGATTCAAAATATTTTGGTTTCAGATCGAAATAGTAAAATTCAAAATTCCATTCCAACTTGCACCTCTGCTGAGAACTAATTGTTCTAAAACACTTTCTCGCACAATACTATGTAAACCGCTTGCCCTTGACAATTACAAACGTTTAAATAACTAGGCTTACTTAAGCTCTCTTTGGTATTGTTTTTTTTTTACCAAAAAACTGTTTCACTTTAAGCAATAAAAAATATTTTGTAAAAATAAAATATTCTGCTTATTTAATACCAATGACCTCTAGACAACAGTTTTTAAAAGCACCAAGTCAGCTGCTTTCATAAAAGTGTAGCTGTTAATGAATTTTTCCAATTCCTATAAACCCTCACTAGTGTTTAAACTAACATTGTTAATCCTTTCACACACATTTTCTCTAACCACCACCACCACTGCCATTGCTCCTACCATCATTGTTACCCCTGGACTCCCAACCACCACACTCAAATATTGACACCACCACCATGTCACCACCATTATTGCTGCCATAACTACCACCACCGACGCTGCAACTACTATCGTTGCCGCCACCACCACCATTTTTGCTACCGTCACTATCACCACAACCGCCATTGTCACCATACCTCCAGACCCCAATCGCCACACCCTAATATTGACACCCCCACCACCGCCATTCCCACTAGGCCACTGCCATGCCCATTTTTGTTATACACAATTACAATACTTTTACATTAAAAATTATCAAACTTTTATAATGTTTTTTTATACTTACAACACTTAAAAATAAAGTTTATCAAACACTTTATTGCTTTATTTTACTCAAGTGACACTCTACTGCAGTGATGAAAAGGAGTGTTGCCCTTACAACATAGCGTGGGTTCGATTACACAATAGTTTAGTGATATTTTTCTTCACTTATAAAATAAGAGATCTTAGATTCAAATTTAATAGATGGCAAGGTCAATACCAAATTATTTTTTCAATCATATATTTCTAAGCCACTCATCCAACTTGATTTGGGTAAATCTTAAAAAAGAACAAAATTTTCTATGGATATGGATGTATAATTTTCAGTTGGAGTATTGTATTCTTATGGGTGGGTTCACCTGGTTAATTATGGAAAAAGATCATCTTTGGATATCTTCCATCAAGGTCACCGGATCAAGTGATTCGGGTATTTGAAATTTATAACTTTTAAGAGATCAAAACAGGTTAACCATTGGATAAAATTTCAAATACACGAATCACTTGATTTGGTGGCCTTGGTGGAAGAGATATGGAGGATCTCTTTCCGTAAATTATTTAGCTTGGCAGCACATGCTTTGGTAGAATTTCTTAAAAGCAATCGTTGACCAATTTCTGAGCATCTGCTTAACCCTAGCTCCAAACCTCATGTGATCGCATGTGTCCCCATGTAAATTCACATCAGATTCTCTCCCGCAAAGGGAACAAATTTGACTCGAAATTAAATATACATATTCTGATACCATTTCAGTTATTACAGTTGTGGAGTTAGTTGCATTTGCATATCTGTATATCGTACTACTGTTTTCTTAAACAATTAAGAAATTAGCTTAGGGGCATGGAGCATGCATGATGGATGATCTGTTTTCTGGTATATACATGAATCATATGGAATTAATGTTGATGACTTTCATATTGTTGTACATTTTCATTAATATTTTTATTAGGGTCAAACTGAAGTTTCATTTAAATAAAAATAGATTACAAGGGAGAGATTAACACTAATTAATACTAATTTATATGGTTCCAAGATCAAGTTATGCAGCAGATGGGAGTTTTATCGTCGTAGTGAAAATTAATGAAATGCCTATAAATCCACTATAAACCCTTGTGCAGATTCGATTTTCACCGACCCTCTCTCCTTAAAACTAACAATTCAATCTATTAATGTTGAAAAAAAAAAATCACGTTATGCGTGCATAATGGTTTATTCCATGGAATATTGAAGGCCTAGAATTGGAAAAACAAGCCCCAGGCCCAAACCGTGGGTTGGTGGAACTGGGCTGAGGACTGGAGGAGGCCCAAGGACTTGTCGTGTTGTAGACGCCCTAGCGAAGGCTAGGTGGGGTCTTCGACGAGAAGACGACAACAGCAGCTCCATGGATGTTAAATTGCTTGTAATTTTTATTTGGAAGTTTTGTCAAATTCAGGAGAAGTATCCAAAAATATATTTGGTTGATCTTAATATACTTTTTTGTCCCTTAAGGTTTTTGCTACCTGACTAGGTTTTAATGAGACACTAATTCTGAGCCGGTCATACGTGTGCTCTACTTGTATCTAGAAGATGTTTAATTTTGACTTGATGCAACTTCTCACTTTTCTTCTTAGACTATGAGTTTTATCGTACCATAGGTTTTTACCATAGTGAGGTTTTGTGAGTTTTACAACCTATGCATTCTTCCATATGATTTGAGATTCACATTCGCTCATTGTGCCGATGACTTCATCAACTGAACTTATTTCATCGCTAAAGACCTGATGCGACATTTTTGTTTGAGTATTTACACACTCAATGAGGAGTGTTGCATTCCTCATTTGGTTAGGATTGTGATTGTGTATTCCTATTGGGATTCTATAGGATCTTTTAGACAGTGTCTTATTTCAATTGTATTACTTGAAATGCAAGGATTCTCCCTTCCTTACTACTATAAATAAATGTACAATGAGGTGAGATAATACACATCTCAGAAGATAAGTGCGAATGATACCAAATTTAGATACCAAATAAGATATGTGCAAATGGATGGAAACATGGAATATTTTATTTCTGAAGATACATATCATATGCAACAATTATTATGGAGGAGTCGAACGAGAGATCACATAGTCAAATCAAATTAGTGAAAGATTTGGGAAGCTATGGGAATGTGTTTGTGCCAATGATGGCTTATATATGGAGGCTTAATTTTGGGTAATTTTTCATTTCTTCTTGTCATGTTCCATGTGACCATTATTTCAATATGCAAAAACAATTGAAACCCCGCATTCACAAAGCAAATCAATGGGGATTAGCTCTAGATCTCTCTCTCTCTCATAAAACATTTATATGTATTATATATATATATATATTGTATGCGTATGTGTATGTGTGTATACACATTTATAAGAGTTGTATATAAGTTACATCAAAGAGGAGGTAAAAGTTTAAACTAATTAGTATATGGTTAAGGCAGTCTTGTGACTAACGGTGATAGTTTTGAAAGACCAGTACGATAATACAAACTGAATTTGATACAAAGTTAGCGAGCTTGAGTTGGCCATTACAAACACAATTAACATGTTAACATGTCAAATACAAGTAACCCAATTTTGGCATTCGGTATTATATCAGAGAAAATGATTAGTGTTTATCTTCAATTTCTTGATATACACTATATTTAATGTGTTTGTTAGCATCATGGTCAAGCAAACTTTCATGTATGATTTTAAGAAATAATGTATAAGTGTTAGGTTTTAAGTTGGGAAATTCATATTCTAAATGACTTAACATACATTCTGAATTATATTATCTAATCACTGATGAAGTTTTCTTTATTTCTAAACGAAACCTAACACTTATACACTATTGTCACTTACTACTATAGTCTAGTGATATTCTTCTTTACTTGTAAGTGAGAGATTTTAGGTTTAGTTCTCGCCAAAAACGAATTCGAATCACATTATTATGGCTAGCCCAGTGTAAGGCTTTACCCACTAAAAAAAACCACTTAGTACTATAGTCAAGTGATATTCCTCTTCATTTGTAAGTAAGAGGTTTTAGATTCGATTATTGCGCAAAGGCGAATATGAACTATATTATTGCTAACTCGTTGTAAGACTAAGCCTATCTCTTCATGTTAGTGTAGGTAATATCGTTTGTTAAAAAAAAAACACTTATACACTATCAAGCAAACTTTATTATTCCAAGTAGATCATCGCTCTCCTTTTATAGCAGGCTCAAAGTAATATTGCAAGGCAGCTGGGAATGATGAAACATATCCACACACGTATGCAAGCACACACAACACAAGACACCGAAAGCCATTTTCTCGTATATCAATAGTAATAATTAGAGGAGGCCAGCATCACCATTTTGGAATGATCGATGCTTCTACTTATTCCAAGGCCCTAATGTCATATTTCAAGAACTGAAACGTACTCATCATCTTAATCTCATATTTTCTAAAGTGTACACTTCCATAAAATCAAGGTTGCATGCACGTATGGTACCTCTTTTCCCTCCATATGATATTTTCTTGTTTGCTGTAAAATTCATAATATTTTCCGAGTATTTACTAATTTTTTTTTTAACAAACGATATTATTTAAACTAAGAAAGAGGAGGTGGGCTTAGCCTTGCAATAGGTTATGTGGTTCAAATACGCATTTGATGATGATCGAACTTAAAACCTCTCACTTACAAGTGAAGAGGAATACCACTAGATTGTAGTACTAAGTGACAAGTATTTAATCATTAACCGTTTGTTAAAATGAAACACTAGGATGATGTTTCTGTTGTGGAAAATCATTAGGTGTATATGTCTTTTATTTATTCTGAGACAACATATCTCAAAATATTCTGTTTGATTTATTTTTTAAACTCAAAATTCTGAAATTTAAAAAACCTATAGAAATATTGAATAAAAATTGGAATGTATTTGAATATTCAGAATTCAATATGAAAATGTCAAAGCTCACCTACATACACTTAATTATAAACTTATTGATTTTAAATATGTTTTAGTTATTATTTATATATCATTCAATATGCTTATATATGATTTTTTTTTTTGGAACAATTACACATACGTTCATACTATAAAACTATATTTTAAAAAGAGACTAAGTTTTTTATTTATTTTAGAGAGAAAACTTATCCATGTGACAAGTGATGTCATGATTGTTTTTAAGTTACTTTTGCATGCATTTACATTTTAACTCTCTGTAATAAAAAGATGAGTCTCTATCTTCTCATTTGTACTACGTATTTCTCTCACCTCCTTATTCTTATCTGTCATTTTTTTTCTTTCTCTCCCCTCCTTCTTCCTACCCGTGTCGCTCTCTTTCTCTCTCCCCTCCTCCTTCGTCATTTCTCTGTCTCTTCCTCTCTCCTTCCTCCTCCTCCTCCTTGGTCATTCTCTCTCTCCAATTTCTATTTCATACTTCTCTCTCTCCTCCTCTTCTTCTACATATTGTTTCCTAGATTTATGAGCATTTTTTTTTCTCTAAGAACGATTGGAATATTAGATCTTAGATTTTTTGTTTTATTAGTATATATTTTTAAGTATTTGATTTTGAGGTTTCGAATGATTTGGATGCATTTTGAAACTGATCACGCAAAAATGCTAGAATTTTGAAACTGATCTTACAAAAGTCCTACAAATTTTGAAATTGATCTTCCAGAGTGCTGGAATTTTGAAATTCATCTTGCAGGAATGATGAAATTTTGAAACTGACTTTGCAAAAGTGCTGAAGTTTTCAAACTGATCCTGCAAAAGTACAACAGGTCTTGTAGAAATTAATTAATTGTAAAACAGGTCTTGTAGAAGCGCAGAAATTAACCTTTACAGATCTAAAATAATTTTGAAGTTTTTGTAGATGATGCCGGTTTGTAGTTTTGGCTTGGTTAAGTTACAAGTCTAATAGGGCATGACTAGAAATTTAAAATTTTAGTTTGCTTGTTTTTTGGGTTAGGTTTGTCAGGGTTTGGACTTTTGTCTCTCCTTGAAATGATTCGAAACTAGTGGAGTTCTATGAAATGTGTTTTGTATTTTTGTCTCAATATGTAAAGCTCTTTGTGTGTTTTTTTTTTCTTCTACAATGACAACTCCTTTAATATTAGAAGCAAAATTTGAGAACTAAAAATATAATACGTAGAGATAGTCTCGGAGATGGGATACTTTTGATCTTAGTATTGAGGAAATAATACAACTCCCATAATTTTGAAAATTTCGGAAATAATCTGATTCTGAAAAAGCCAAATTGGCTTGAGTTTTTAATATTCTAAAATACTGATTCTGAAATTGAAATTCATATGCATTTTTGAAACATTTTTTTAGTGAATTGTTTTTAAAGAAATGATATTATCTACACTAAGAGAGGATGAGAGTTGGTTAAATCTCTCAATAGACTAGCAATAATCTGGCTCAAATTTGCTTTTGGCGAGAATCGAACCTAAGACCTCTCATTTACACGTGAAGAGAAATACCATTAGACTGTTTTTTCTCCTATTTAATTTTTTTTTTTTCCAAAACGGGTTATGCATTATACTAAAACTACTCAAATTAAACCGTGAAGTTACCGGTGTATTTTTAGTGCAATGATAATGAAGTTGCAAAAATATAATATGCATGATTTTTTTTAGTGAAACATACGATATTCATTAAGCATAAAAAAAGAAATTGTAATCTTTTCAAAGCTTAGCTTTTCGGTTTGCTCCCCCTATGTGGTCAGCCTTCTTACCAATCTGCTCCCTTTCTCTTGATGGAATATAAACCTGAGCTCCAGCTTAGCTTCGTTCTTCACTGGCGCTTGCCGGATGTATAACTCATCCTGCTCCAAAGGTAGATCATAAACTATAGAAGTGAACCTCTGAAAAAAAAATTCTTACCGGAGTTTTTCAACCCAAAATCAAAGAAAAAAGAGACAACCATAACAAAAACTACAAAGAGATAATTTGCATGATATTTACACCCAATGATTTTCCACAAAACAACTTGAGAAGACTGACTATAAGATGGATATATTTTTTTCTCTAACTGTATGAATCTAAAACTTAACTTACTTTGATGCTAATTATGCCAATGTAAAAATCTGAAAACTTAAGATGTCAAAAATGAAAATAAAAAGAGAACAAACCCAGTTAATAGTCTTAAGCATAATGTGAATATGTATATATTAATTACCTGTATTTCATAAAGGTCTATTGAGTTAATTGATGTTGATGAGAATGATAAGGTTCCCTATATAAATATATCATATTTGATATAAGGATATCTATTTTAAGGGGAGTGGGATATTCTATATTTTAGAGAGAAGAAATTGAGGCAAGTCATAGAATTAATCAATCACTAACTATATAGATATAGAACTCAACATAAATATTAATAATTCATTGAGTTGAACTTTAAACTTATCACTTACAAACCGTAAAATTAGTTGGTACCATTTTATCTCGTATTAAAAACTAGTTTCAATGCAAGAACAAGGCATAGATGCATGGTGTGATTTCAAATTCCAATAGGTTTTGTGAGGCCTCCCCAGGTGCAAATGTGAATCTAGGACCCAAAATCACCTACTCCACGTGGTCGCACCATGCATGCATGTCCTCGTCAGCTTTGTCTCGATGAGAACGTATACGTTCGTTGAACTAGAGATATCCACGATTGATTCGTGTAAATTATATCTCTATTCAATTTCAAGTGGCTTTTGAGTCTTGATAAACTAAATATCAAATATAAGTCTTCGCAGCATGCATGGGGAGTGACGACACGAGCGCAGTTTACTTGAACCCTAACCACTTTCCTAGTTATACTCCCGTTTCTTAATTCTTTCCAGTTTTGGAATCTCAACCAATGCTGCCCTTTTTGTAGTGGTTGTCGTTACGCCATATCACTAGCAGAAAAAACAACTTGCGCGACGAACCAATTTCGTCGTACAAGAGCACCTTGTGCGACAAACACAAAGTGTTGTTGTGCAAAACAGAGAGGAAAGGAAAAAAAATAAAAATTGCGTGACAAAAAACTTCGTCACCCAAGATAACTTAACACGACGAATAAGCCTTGTCGTTGCGCAAAGTCAACAAGAAAAACGGTCGCGAGATTATTTTGGCGCGAGAACCTTGCGCAACGAAAACTGGACTTTGAGCGACAAAGGATTCGTCGCGCAAGTTCCTGCCAGTTTTCACTCTAACAATTCATTGTAGGTGAATCAGGAATCAATATTGCATTTAGTACAGATGTTTGAGCGATGAAGAATTCGTCGTACAAAGGCCTTATCCTTCCTATAAATATGCACTTCTGTTGTCCTTACTCCTTACAATTCTATTCTCCTTATTCATCACAATTCTGTTCGTGGTGAGATGGAGGATAAAAACAAGGATCAGGGTGTGACCGACGCGACCCGAATGATTTGAGGCAGCATTTTTAGTTCACACATGCGATTGCTGTAGCCAGGGGGAACAATTGTCCTACTGCTGAGTGGCGTTCTTGGAAAGATGTGCCCGAGAATGCAATGAAGGCGGTGATGGAAGAGTTATTAGTAAGTATATTGTTGATGGATCAATAAGTAATTTTGTGAAATTTTTTATTATATGTTGGACTTAATTATTTGCATATATGTGTAACAGTGTAAGTATACTCTTGATGATGATACGAACGAACAGTTGATGACGTTGATGGAGGATGTGTTGGAGGGAGGATACAATAGGTGGCGTTATGAAGTCCAGCGGAATGGAGGACCATCGAAATATCAATTTTAAATTTATGTTTTGTATGAAAATATTTAAATTTAAGGTTTTTTTTTATTTTTTTATTTTTTATTTTTATAAGTTATGTATTTGGACTTAATTAGGCTTTAATTCATGTTTGGGTTTTTAAATAATTGAATGGATTAAATCAATTTATTTAAGGTTTTAATTATTTGTAGAATAAATATTATAACTGAACATTTAAGGTTTTAATTATTTTACCGAAATGTTTTTTTTTGTCTTCCGATGTTTGTGCGACGAATAGTAGTAAGCGTCACATAATGGCTCTTTGATCGACAAAGACATTCATCGTGCAATATTACTTTACGCGAACCTTGTGCGACGATGTTGGAAATATGCCCTAAAGCCAATCATATGATGATACTTTACAAACATTTCACATGTTAAACTAATCTAGTTTAATATAAAGGGTAAAAATTATTATTTAAAGCCGTCTCATATAAATGTTATATGCTTAAACGATAAGTCCAAGGAATATGTAATTGGGAGAATGTGATCTAAAGAAGTTAGATTCATGAGATCATTCTCTTTCGTATACATATCCTAAACGTTCCTGGATAGGATTGCCAATTGGGCATTGACTGTCAGTTAAGATCAGTACATTATATGTCTTCTCTTAGAGAGAGTGACTGGTCTCGAGTCATTGGTGTGACTGACACCAAGACAAGCATGTAGGTGCTCAATAGAGAATGAGTCTACTGAACGCGATCAACAAGGAGTTCTCATACTCATGTCACATGAAAACTCATGGTTGGGATAATGCAAAGTAGTCATTTGACCTGAGGCATCATAGTTGTCTTATGGTTTGGTCCTTGATCTTTGACCATGTCAAAGTCACTCCGTCAAAAGGTGTCCACGACATAGTTAGGGTTAAGCCACTTAGCCATGGAGGCAAGTGAATGCACAACAAGAGATCTCTAACCTTCAAACCATTTAAGGGAGAATACTCTATGATATGATTAAGAATCTCTAACCAGAGTATGAATGAGATTTAGGAATTCGTCACATTCAAGGTAATCATATAAGTAAGAGAATCACATTGGATAGTAAACATGAATAAATCATCAAATCAAACAATATGGTCAAGAGTATTGTATTAGATAAAGACTGTATTGCATTGTAATCCCAAACTGAATAGGTTCTTCACCTCTTCTGATTAGCTTGGGTAGCCATGACATACTGCTTTATGTCACTCATGGTTTGTGGAAGCCCTAAAAGTGTATAATCACTAAAGGGAGAATTGAAAAGTAAGCTTCAATTCACAATCGATTTGAAGAGTTCTAATCGCCCACTGCCTCGCTAAAAGGAACCTAATGGATCGTACACTGTGTAAGGTAGAGATTGAAGAAACAATGGAGATGAGTAAGGATAATTAAATGGTTTAATTATTTATGGCTAGGATTAATTAATATGTTAATTAATCAAACGAATAAGTTCGTTTTAGACCTCAGGTTAGTTTTGGGCCTCAAGGCCCAATGGGCTTCAAATGTCAAGTCCAATAACTCAAGTTGTATGACTACTTGAAAACACAAATGGCATGAAAGCCCAATGAACGCACATGGCCGGGCATAGAGAGTGTGAGGGAGAGTTGGGTTTTAATTTCAATTATGCCACTCAATGTAAGTGGCTATAGAAAGGAAATTATAACCTATTCCCTTATAAAGGATTTTCTAGAGAAAAAAAAAACACAAAATGCTCTCTCTTCTCTCAAGAGGCGACCCACCCTAGGTAGAATGGACTAGCATCCATTTCTTCCTAGGTCACTCAACTCTTCCTTAATGCTCTCCTTGGTGTGGAAACTTAGAGATTCCCTTTCTCGGGAACTTGAAGAATCCATTCCTTTATCCATATCCAAGAAGTTATGGAGCCAAGAAGTAAAGTTCCTCCATCCACATACATGGAGCCAAGGAGCAAGGAGACTAACGAAAGAAGGCTCTTCACATGGGTGAATATCCTTTGCTAAGCAAAGAGGTGCTTCAAAGGTATAAAAATTTCTCAACTTTTTTATTTAAGATTTGAGCTGAGTCTTGGTTCACCACAACTACTAGGCCTTAAATTTCATGGGTAAAGTTTTGTTTTTGAGTGCCTATACAAGCATGATTCCGCCTTTAATTGTTAATTGCATGCATAGATGTTGCTTAAATGAACTAGTTTTCATAAATTTCCTTCAGACGAACCATTGGTCACTCAAAATGTGTGGAGTTTTATATAAACACGGTTTCAAACTTCTATTTTGTAAAGGTTTTATATCAAATGATGGCCGATTCAATTTCAGAGTCAATGAAAGGTTTGGATGGAGAAGGCTCTCGTGAGGGGAAAGGTAAAAATAAATTATTGTTGACTTAATTGTTTTACATTTGATATGGTTGAAATTGTTGTTTTAATAGGCTATATTACGTTTTAAATATTTGTGGTAGGAAAAAAAATGAAGAAATATGTGGTAACTTAGAGAAATACCAATGTAAGTGTTTGCCCTCGTTTGCTGACAAAAGTTCGGCTGAAGCGTACGCCAAACTTAATTACGATATAGGGGGATTGGTGCAGGAGAAGTGTTCTATTAAGTTTAACTCTTGGAAAATGGTGCCTATGGACATGAAGAACTCGATGGTGCAGCATTTATCGGTAAATTTATATTATCGAATGTGTAATTGTTTTTGTTTAAAAATAATTTGTTCGCCATATTTAATTTAATTTTCTTGCCATTACAGGTTCTTTGGGATGTTGATGAAACCGATGAGAAGCAGCAGAAGTATGTGGACGACCTTTTGAAGAAGAAGTTCCGGGAATGGAAGTTCAATGTACAGCGGGCTGCAGATCGTGCACAAGTTGATAATGCGACTGTCGATGCAACTGCTAATGACGAAGGGGAAGAGTAACCTAATTTGATTATTTTTTTTTATGAAATAAAATTTGTTTAAACGTTATGTATTTGAACATTATGTTGGAGTTTATTTTAAAATTTTTTGTTACATGTATGGAAGGCTTAAAGTTTACATTAGTTATAATATATATTTTAGTTAATAAATTAGTTTTAATAAATATTTTGGTAATATATAAGTTGGTTTGATAATTTGAATTGAATATAAAAAAAAATTTACATTAATAAGAAATAAAAAGGAAAAAAATGAAAAAAATAAATAATGTAACTTGCGCGACGAACCTTGTATTTGTCACGCAAATGGATTACATTATTAAAGATATAAATAAAATGGAAAAAAACACTTGAGCGACGAACATAATGTTTTCGTCGCGCTAAGATAACTTGCGCGACAAATTATGTATTTGACGCGCAAAGTGTTTGTCCCAAAAGTGATCTTTATAACCTGATATTATAAGTTGCAGAGGGAGAAAATTGCAGTTTTCTCCCCTGCAAATTATTCTTTCTATTTTATTCAATTTGGGAACCGTCGGTCCCATTTTCTCTCAATTTCTTCCTTTAAAACTTCATTAATCTAATCTCTAGGTTCATCGAGGTATTTCGTTGTGTTTGGTAAGGGTTTTTGTTATTTTCATTTAAAATTATCAATGCCAATTCATACTAACACCGTCAAAATTGCTGTGTATAGGAATATTGTGTGTGACTAGCGCTCAGTGGATAACGATTTGGAAGGTATTTTCTTTGTTTTATTTAAAAAAAAAAAGAATTAGTTAAAGTATATTGAAATTATGTTGTTAAATTTGTTTATATTAAGTTGTTAAATTATATTAATTTTTATGTTATAATTATGTATAATGTTGAATTGTATATGTACAAATTTGTACGTGATGTATGTGTTGTGATGTACGGAGTTAATTGAAATTAACTTCGTACTTGATTTTTTTAGTAAAACTTAGTTTCCCATTTGAGGATTAGTTGGATGTTGCACATGGATGCGAAAGCATGACTGCGATCCAGTTGATTCTTGAATTGTCTCATTATTTGGACAGTTTGGGAATGCAAAGTTATGCCACGTCGTTTACGGTTAAAGGATTAGGTTTCAGTCGTGGGAATTTCGGTGTCATCTCTGTACGGTCTTTGGGTGGCACATAGGTATTTCATATCTATGTTGTGCACTTGAAGAATTGTACAGAGATGATGGCAAAATTTCTCCACATCGAAATCTAATTCGAAGTAGGCATAAATTATGTGACATAATTTTGCATTCTCAAATGGGATAGGGCCTTTACCGGAGGCATAAGGTGAGAAGATCATGTGGAAGTTCTTGTGATTGTTGTACTGTTATTGTGGTTGCAGGAATGATGGATAGAACGTGGATGCATAACTCGAACAGATGCGCCAACGAATACTTGAACGAAATCGAGGATTTTATTGACTTTGTACATACACACAACCTGGGTGTAACTAGAATCCGATGTCCTTGTAGGAGGTGTAACAACACGTTAAGGGAAACTTTTGAAATTGTTCGATTTCATTTAGTAAGGAATGGAGTGGTAGAGACCTATAATATTTGGAACCATCACGGGGAACAATTACACAATGCTTCGTCTTCAAACGTGACAAGAGTGGGTAATGTTAAACCTAATATGGATCCTAATGAACAAGTCATGGAAATCTTAAATGATGTTTTTCTATTTGTGTTGACAAATACCAATCAGGAAGTGGAAGATGATGTGCCAACACCAATGGATAGGGGAGAATTCAAAGAATATGAAAAATTATTAAAAAATGCCAACCAAGAGTTATACCTGGGGTGTGATGGATTTTCCGTTCTCATAGCTATTGTGGAACTGATGCACGGGAAAATAAAGTATAGTATGTCGAACAAGTGTTTTGATTAATTTTTGGGGGTTTTGAAGAGAATGCTACCAAAGGACAATTGTTTGCCAAAAGACCATAGAAACGCTCAATAGGTGTTGAATGGTCTCAGATTGGGTTATAAAAAAATTCACACTTGCAAAAACAATTGTGTGTTGTTCTATAAGGAGAATAAAGCGTTGGATAAATGTCTTGTATGCAATGAGTCAAGATTCAAAATGACATCTCATAATAGATTGACGAAGACCCCACAAAAAGTCATGTGTTATTTGCCTTTGAAGCTTAGGTTGCAGCCGTTGTATATGTCAACGCATATTGACATGGACATGAGATGGCATAAGGAAAAATGGGTTGATGATGATGTCCTGAGACATCCTGCAGATGGAGAGGCATGGAAAGAGTTTGATCGAATGTTCCTTGATTTTGCTGATGATTCTCAGAACGTTAGATTGGGACTTGCCACTAACGGATTTAATCCATTTAGGGTATTAAACCAACACCACAGTACTTGGCCAATTTTCGTATTTCCGTATAATTTGCTGCCATGAAAATGTATGAAAAAAGAATACATGATGATGACTCTATTGATAACTGAGGATCCTGGTAGGTCAATCAATGTATACTTACGACCATTGGTGGATGAGCTAAAAGATTTAAAGACACATGGTGTGCGCACAAACGATAAGTGTACTGGCAATATGTTCACTTTGCGGGCTGTAGTGATGTAGACTGTGAACAATTTCTCGCATATGCAATGGTTTCCGGGTGGAGCACTGAGGGTTATATGGCATGCCCTGTATGCAAGGAAGACATAACAAATAGTTGGCACACCAGAAAAGTTTGTTACCTTGGTCATCGGAGATGGTTGCCTTGGGACCACGAGTGGCGAGAGAAGATAAAAAGTTTGACGGGGAGAAAGAACATCGCCTCAGACCCAGAGAATGGTTTGGTGATCAGATTTTGGAATAGCTTAACAGTTTGAATTTTGCTCCTTTTGGGATCAATGTCAGTAGGACCAGACCTTCTATACATATGAACTGGACGCACAAGTCTATGTTTTTTGAGCTCTCGTATTGGTCAAAATTAAAATTGAGACACAACCTTGATGTTATGCATGTTAAGAAAAATGTATTTGACACATGTCGGCACAATTCTGGATATTAAGGGCAAGACAACGGACACGATCAAAGCTCGTCTTGATTTAGAACAAATGGGAATACGATGGGGTTTATGGATGAATAGGACAGTGATAAAGACAGTAGGGATCTTCCATTTTTTTCAATGAAACCGAATGACAAAAAAGAATTTTTAAAATTTTTATCGTCTGTAAAGTTTCCTGATGGGTATGCTTTAAATATCGCACGTTACGTGAATGTTGACGAGGGTAAATTAGCTGGCCTAAAAAGTCATGACTTTCATGTGGTTCTGCAACGCCAACTTCCTATGGGTATTCGACATCTCTTGCCAGCCGATGTAGTGAAACCAATCATGTTGTTGTCCAATTGTTTTTCGCAATTAACGTCAAGAACGTTGCGAAAAAACGGACGTTAATCAGTTGCACCATGACATTGTGCAAGTTCTATGCAAGTTTGAGATGATATTTCCTCCAGCTTTTTTCAGAAGTATGATACACGTGGTGGTTCACTTACCAGATGAGGCATTGCTTGCTGGACCAGTCAACTTTCGATGGATGTATCCAATAGAAAGGTATATATTCCTCATCATTTTTATTAATCAATATTAAATATGTTATGATTAGTAAAATTTGTATCGTATCATTTTATTTTGGTAGGCTTCTCAGAGACTTGCAGAAAAGTGTATGAAACAAAGTGAAACCCGAATGATCCATTATACAAGCTTGGGTGGCATATGAGGCGCTTACATTTTGTGGAATGTATTTAAAGGATGTTGAGACAACTTTCAATCGTCCTCCTCGCAATAATGACGGGGGTGTGAGGTAGGAGAAACTTTCAGATTTTGCCCAAATCGCTCAACCATTCGAAGATCTGATACGAGGCGAGTTGTTTTCCTAGAAGGACATGGAGGTAGCACATTGTTTTGTACTCAACAATTATGACGAGACACTGTCATACCTAGACGAGCATGAAAATATGATGAAGCAGGCACATCTTTCATATTTTTATGCCAAGAAACACCGTGAATTGTTTCTCCAGTGGTTTCTCGAATATGTAAGTTTGAAGTGTTTTGTATTGGACATATGTAGTGTACCAATTAATTTGCTTGGACTAATAAATTTAAATGTTTGTCTAATATTAGGTGAATCAACTGAAAGCATCAAATTCCTCGGCGTATAGTGAAAAGTTATATAACTTGGCGTTCAGACTGATTCGCGTTGAATTATACTCGGGTTGCCATGTCAACAGCGTCAAGTTCTTAGCGGGTGCACGAGATGACAAGTTGTGTACGCAAAACAACGGTGTTCATGTCCTCAGGGGAAGCGAAAGTACAAACATTGGATTCTATGGCAAACTAACAAGTGTTGTGCAATTGCTTTACAAAGACCGGTGCCAAGTGATCCTATTTAAGTGTCAACGGTTTAATACAAACCCAAATAGGTAGGGAAGTATGAAAAGAGATCATGGATTACTGTTAGTGAACATTACCAAAACTTGGTACGATGACGACCCTTACATCTTAGCAACCATGGCAAAACAAATTGTGTATCTAGATGACCCTAAAGTCGGGAGGGGTTGGACAGTTGTTCAGAAGATGGATCATAGGAACGTGTATGCTATACCAGAATAAGACCCTACTGATGACAACATCGACAACGTTGCTAACCAATTTCTTGAATCTTCGATGGAAAGTGGTGCAGAAACACTCTGAGATACTAATCTTATCCAAGAACCATTTCAGATAGAAATAGTATCTTCAATCAAAATATTGATTCAGTCAATCACAATTGACCTCAATAATCTTCCACGATACGATGGTCCAGTGCGCACAGACAATGATGGTGACATACCTATTGATGATGAGGAATGGGACACTGAAAATGATGATAGCGACGAAAGTGAAAGTTATTATAGTTTGGAGAAGATTAAGGCAATTTATTTGTAACTTTTTTTGTAAAACACATGAAATGGTTAATGCATTATATAGAGTGATGAAAAAAATGGTATGAATGATTCCCATTTTATATGTGAATTACTTTATAAATAAATTTGTTTTATTTGTAAATAAATTATATGGTTAAAACATAATTGTGCAACGCACAACTTTTGGTCGCGCAAGCGTTTTAATTTTACGTGAGAAGATCAAATTTTCAGACACTTGTGCGATGATTACATATATTTCATCACGCAAGTATCCTTTGACGGATGAAATTTATGTATTCGTCGCGCAAGTGTTTGAAAATTAAATTAAGGAGCTTTTTTTTCGTGGAAAATTTAAAAAACTTGCGTGACGATTTTTAATTTCAAGTAAAGGGTTAGAATTAGGGCTGTCAACCTTTGGAATTTGGGGAATTGTTAATTTTTTTCATGTGTTGTATGTCATAAAGTGCTTGTTATATGATTCTTTTTCCCCCCAGAAACATATATAGTTTAAACAGTACTTAGTTGCTTTTGTAATGTGATAGTGTTTAAGCCACGATTTAGATTCTAGGGTAAGATATATGTATCACCCCTTTAGTTTCTTAACTGTTTTAGATTCTAGGGTAAGATTAGGGTTCTTACATTTGGGGTTTTTTAATTTCAAATAAAGGGTTGAATTAAGGCCATGGGGTTAGATTTAGGGCCTTGTCTTGCTCTTGATTGAATGTGAATAGAAAATAGGGAAATTTGTTTTTATTGATTATTCTGGCAGTAAAATCTGTATTGGTTCATAGTTTCACACTTGCGGTTCTCATTTTCCTTGTTTGATATTCCCATAGTTTCTCAGGAACCAAACAAAGCTTTAGCTTACAACTTGTTTGGATCGAAATTTTTGTTGCAACTGTTGTTTCTGTGTAATTTTCACTGCAATCATCATGTAGTTTTGACTGCTACAATTTTCGTGTAACTAGACTAGAATACAAATGAAATTATTTGTGAAATTTTAAGAATTGCGTGTTGACTGTGTTTTCAAATCGTTAGGGTGCATATGCACTTGTTTGTCACATACTTTCCTTCCTTCTAACATTGTATGCAAAGTGATTCAGTCTGTTGAGAAATAATGGAAATCAAATAACAAATCAAATGCATGAAGACATAAATAGTGTTGTAGCTTAATTAGTTAGTCATACAATTGGATTGAGATAGTTATAGAATTAGGGCCGTGGGGTTTTTTAATTTGAAGAACAGAAATAGCTTAATTAGTCTACTAATGCTTCTCTCTCGAAAGCCTTGACTCCTAAATAGATAGAAAGTGTTATTTGCTGCTACTCACTCTTTTCTAAATATATTGCATTGTTAATTATTACAGTTAGCAAACTCTATTAATATCCAATAGTTATATGATTTCTATATGTAATGTGGATGTTTAAAGAGACTGAGAATCACTTTATATGGTCCCTTTTCTCATTACTACCTGTGAAACTATTAAGTAATTATGGTGGAAACTGTTTGTATTTATGTTGCTTAGTAAATACACACACAGCGTGCGCACATAACTTGCATACATCAACACACACACACACACACACATACACACACACCCAAATCAGCATACATGGACACACACACATATAGAGTACATACACACACCCATACACAAAGAGCACGTACATACATACAGATGCATACACTCATAGACTATGATTTTGCCTCCAACTACTCCTTTATGCTAGTTTTTTCTTATAAGTTATAATTGCTGGGTCTATATCCTATCTCAATTAATTAGTTTGTGTATAGTCTATCAATTTTAAGTTTGTTTCTACCAAAATTGAATTGGGTTTAGAATTAGAGAGTTTTTAAATTTTGTTTTAAATTTAAACTGAAATTATTAGCATGTGTACTGTAAGTTAAATCTTTGTGTACGAAACAAATTTATTTCCAATTTTGTAGATGTCACAGCTCATTAGAACCCGAAGGGCGATGACTTCTACACCTAGTCCGACGATTACACCTACTATTGTTGCCACTGCTCCGGCAGAGATGGACCATAGGCCGGTGAATAGGGTTGACCCAATTGGTCCTCCAATCCCACAAGTGCAGACATCGTCGACTTCTTTGGTGGTGCTACCTGTTAGCGCCCGACGTACTCATTGTTGCCCCCGCACTTCGGACCAAATGTCACCATCGGGATCCACAACCGATGCCTCTGATACATGGCCAGGTATACAATCTTAATTCACTCCTTCATCCCCATGTTAACTAAGTTTTTTTATTTTAGGTTCAATTTGTTAAGTTATGTCATGTAAGCATTAAAAAGTTGTCATCGTTCCGAACCTTTTATTAAACTATTGTGATCATTGTGTTGGATACGTATATTGTTTATGTTATTTTCAGGGTTTTGGGAAATGTTTTAATTATAGGGGAGGTTATGCCAAAATTATAGTAGGATTTGTTATTAGTTTTGGGTTAATGTTTTTTTTTTTTCATTTCTTTGCAGCAAAGAAAAACACCTGGGGACCTTGTCAGCAATTGAAGACAGCGAAGGTCACTCAGGTGACCAACGACCGTATCACAATCAGATACGAGGAGTGACATTGGGCAGCACCAACGGCGGAGCAACATAGTGCATTGGCCCACGATATTAGGCATGTCTTGCAAACCTTTTGCCCTGTGCGGTGGAAGTCTTAGAAGGTGACGCCGAAGGTGACGAAGAACACGGTGCACAATCCGTAAGTAGCGTCACCTTTTTAATGCTTTTCATGTAAAATTTATATGTTTATATTTATTACTGTCTTTTATTACTAATGCTTTCATAATATTTGTTACATTGCAGACAAACTACAATTTGGAGGACATGAACGAGGACATGTTGGCGTACCTCAATCGACCCTTCTTCGAACGCTTCAAGCAGTGGAAGAGTGACTTGCACCAATATTTCAAGCAGTTTGATGATCCGCAAGTCACTCTCGAGGAGGGTTTGCCCGAAGGAGTTCGAGGACTGACAAGATAGTTGGGTTTGGCTATGCGGTCATTTCAGAAGGCATGGGCTATGTGGTGTGGTTTTAATTACGACTTCTTTCATTTTACTTTTTTAATTTTTACTAATGTTTATTATTATTTTTTTAATTTTCTTTAAGTATTACAACTAATAAGTTTATTTTTTGTATAACAGAAGAAGGCGAAGGCAAACAAGATCAATCGGGAGAAGAAGACTATTCTCCATCATTCGGATTCGAGGCATTTCTCCTATAGGATGGAGGCCTGGCAGAAGGTATATATTACAACTTTCATTTCCAATTTTAAAATGTTGCTAATAATTTTTTTTTGTACTAACATTTTCCTTATCTTTTTCGATTTCAGAAGGGTTCAAAATTTCCAGAGATCGATGTCTTTTCTGACGTTTATGTTCGGCCTGGGCATGAGTTGACCGAGTCACTTCATGTAAGTAATTTCTAATGCATTAAAGATTTAAAGATTTATACTAATTATTTCAAATTGTTTTCTATTAATAATCCATGTTTTTTTTTTCACAGGCGACTATGGTGGAGAAAAGTCAGTCAATGCTTCAGGAGTCCACCTCCCAGCTTCCCTCAGACACACCGATAGAGTTTGTGGATCCCCTTGAGGATGCAGGGTTTCACATCCTGACAGAGACGTTGGACCAAACTTTCGGTCGGAGGCCAAGCACATATTGTTGGGGGATGGGAAATGCCAGGCGACTGGACAGTGGAGCCTCATCATCCTCCCAATCAGAATGATGAGGAGTGAGCTGGCATCTACAAGTCTTAAATGTCAATGCTTGTACAAGCCCTCAAATCCTCCGGAATATGTCTCCCCAGTTTTCCTGCACCACCGCCCTCAGAGCCCTAACACACCGAACATGCACAGCATTCAAGCCCGCCTACCTCCGACCCCGTCCCCAACCCACCCCTTACTAACAGCAAGATTAGCAAGCACCTCTGAACGACTTGCCTATAGATTATTCCGCTTTTTTTTTTCATAGTTTTGCTCCTGCTTTCTTCTAAAACTTTGTATTTGTATGTACATTTTTATTTATATTATAAATAAATAAAAAATTTATTTATTAATTTTCTTTTTTTTTTTTGGGTCATTTGTATGAATATATATATATATATATATATTTTTTTTTTTAAATTTTCCTTTTATTCTATTTATTATTATTATTTTTAAATTTCACTTGGGTGACACCGACTAGTCTTCGTGCAAAATTACGCGCGTCTTAGGTGTTTCGCCGCACATTACCACTCGCGTCTTCCATATTTCGTTGCGCAAATTTTTTCGAGACAAATTTTTGACGTCCCCAAAAATTTCTTGTGACAAATCACACTTGTACCCTTTTATATCGTATGA
Organism: Malus sylvestris; assembly: GCF_916048215.2. NCBI lineage: Eukaryota > Viridiplantae > Streptophyta > Magnoliopsida > Rosales > Rosaceae > Malus > Malus sylvestris. The sequence goes on from NC_062275.1 coordinate 22,670,944, forward strand.
CGAAAGCCTTTGTCCGTATAGCTTTCGCACGACGAGTACTAAAGCATCAAGCAATTTTTTAGATGCGCAACGAATTTGCACTTATTCATCGCGCAAGGTCTTTTTTCACGACCTTTGCATGACAAATTATGTGCGACAATTTCTGCGTCGCCATAGTTTTTGTGCGACCTAAAGATGCTTTGCGCGACAAAGTCTCCCTTGTCACGCAAACTGTTTAATTTAGTAGTGTATGTAAAAATAGTGGTAGAATTGGCTGAAAAAGAAGAACAAAAAAGGGCCAGCATAATCTTAGCTTATTCATCAAATAATATGTCTAGGCTATATACGTTAGCATCGATACATGTTATTAATAAAGCTTCAAGTGAGGCAGTTCTTAGATTGCACTGTGAAAATCACGCCTATATATTTTTTCAGTTTTCCATCATAAAAAAAATTAGTTAACAAGGAACTAACCAACACAAAAACATCAAACTAATTGAGCAAAAGTAAAATGTTTACACACAAAAAAACACAAATTTCTAGCGATTTGGTCAAACATGCCTAAGTCTAGTACTCCGGTGATTACTTGGGATATTGCACTATTTTTCAAGAGCCCCTTGATTATGAGAAAAACTCCTTTAGTTTCAAACCCTAGATCTCAGTATCTCTCACGCGCTCGCACCTCTCATAAGTATCTCCCCTTAATTTTTGTGATTTTTACATGCTTTACCACAAAACTAATATTTCACAGCGAGTTAAGAATTGAGATTTATTTTTGTGATTTCTAGATGTTTTCGTTTCCTATGCACTACGAACATGAAAGACCTTGAGCTCCAAATATTACGCTAGGTATTTTTTTATTTATAGTGCATAAGATACGAAAATATAGCTTATTATTTGGAGCTCAAGTGTGTTTGAGCATAAATAAAAATAAGGCTTGATGTGAGGCGTATCCATTTTTATTTACGCAAAAGTCACACTACTTTGACCAACCAACTTTGAAGTCCAAACCAGGGCTTGGACACCACCTCACTTCACTCTAACCTTCCCGAGGCCTCAGACAGAAATCCCTTCGAACCGCATGCATGCATCATCTAATGACGTTACTACCTCAATTGTGTGAATTGCCACAAGACATAGCTAAAGATCACCTACCAGGAATTACAGTCACTATCAACGCCAAATGACCAATCTACCTCTGCTCTAGCTCAACAGTATGATCGAGGTTGCTTATTCACCATTGCCTATAGATAGAGCTAGAGGCCCTCAAGCCCAAGACTTTCGTCAAATTCAATCTCTACGATTAAAAAAACCTTGAGTGGTTCTTCAATCAATCCAACTATTTTTCAGCACAAACCCTATTGCTTTTCAGCTAACCCTTCTTAGCTCCTCAGCTACAATCTCAAAGCCTTTCTTCAAAAAAGACAAAAAACCGTGTCTACGATTGCTGAGATCTAAAACTTTGAGAGTTCTGCCACTCTATTGTATGATTCGAGTGATGTGCAATTCCAACCACCAAATTTCCTTTATGAGGCCTATGTTTTGTACTAAGTGTAATCTGACACCAGTGATCTCGATGGACACCTCTAGCATATTGCACTCATGGTCTGGATCTTGCTAGAGTTTTATTGCTTTTTATACATTTCGAGTCAATGCACATTTCAAGTCATGTAGCTTGACTCCATCATGAAATGATTACATTTGTTTCTCATTTTAGTTTCTATTTTGCTTTCATTTTTCTTTTTAGGAAAACATACATAAAGTTACATTGAATTTTAAGTCCTCATTCACTCGAGGCACAAAAAATAACTTAACCGAACCAACGTCCCACTCAGGGCACAATTATTTCGTTAAGAAATCAGATTTACACACAAATTTCACACACAAGTGAACACAGATTGTGAAATTCCTTCGCCAGATTTAACTATTTAAATTCCGCACGGAATATGGGCTAGGCTCATTTTTTTTGGCGAGCTTTAAGATAGCATGTAGAAAGGGGCTGATTTTATGTTTTTCTCTTTAATTTTAGGATATGTAGTTAATAACGAAGTTCTTTTTTCATAATTAGTCATTAAAAATTTGTAGACTCTTTGGGGTCACTTTTAGAATTATCAGATAGAGCTCGATCCCACAAGCTCATAGGCAAAAACCATTCATGAATCGAAGTTTTAACGAAGAAATTATGAGTGTCGTAAGTCAAGGGAAAAACAGTAAATGGACCTGCTATAAATCAAGGTATAAAATATCGATGATATCGGAAATATCAGTAGTAAAAAAACACGGAAATTTCAATGGAAATATTGGGATATTATCGATATCGATAAAAATTGAATAAAAACCATGGAAATTGTAAGAAAAACTTGAAAATTTTTATTGAAACTTTGCAGGATGTTTATTTAGTCAATTATCTATTAGTTTATCACAAAAAATTGGAAGGAAATGTATTGCATGATAGATTTAACTGATTTAAGTTGATTATATAGCGAGCTGGCAAACATTGTGAGTGTAGAAAATATGTAGTAATTAATGAAAGAAGTTTAAACACACCATAATTATTTATATATAATGAATTAGTACAATATTTTACACTTTATACATTGCATGGTAAAATACATGAGTGACTTAGTACCACATAGAGTTCCTATGAGGTTCAAAATTTTCATATCTTCATCATCTCTATGTGTAGAGTAAGTGTATTGTGAAGAGTAGTCAGTAACCATGGCAATAGCTTTCAAGAACCAAAACCCAAAAGTCAATAGGAAAACGAATACTTCGGTATTTTTCGAGATTTCGGGATTACCAAACAAATGGGATTTGGAAACCAATCCCATATCGAAAATTTCGGTATTTTTCGGGATGGTTTTGGTTTGGGTTTGGGACATTTTTGGTTTGGTTTGGGATTTTTGGGAATATTTTCCAGCCCTACCATGTAAGTGACCAAATAAAAAATAGAAAAATTAAAAACCACATGCCATTGACTAAGTAATTAATTGACACAGTTTAAAATATAATACCACAAAAAATTTGGAATATGTGCAAATTTGTTTCTTGTAAAAGGAATTCAAAACAAAACCATATATATAAATAGTTTAGCATATTATCACAAAAACATAAGTGATATGGTGGTTAAGGTGTTGAAGGAGTCAAATGGGAGGGGTTCGAATCCCTCTATGTGCAAAAGTGAGATTTTTCAGAAATTTTCTAGTATTTTTGGATTTAATATCGCGATATTATTGATAATATCGATATTATCGCGATATATTAACAATAATTAAAGGGATAAATCACAAAATATCTTCATCTCAAAAAAACGATATTATCAATATTTTGGTCCTTGCTATAAATAGAAAATCCAATATTGTGGGAAACAGACCAATCCTGTTGTGGGAAGTAGGCCATCACTAGAGTTCTAAGGCAGAACTTGTACTTTGTTTTTAGGCAGTGATCGTACTTGAGTGCCTTGATCCTTGTGCTAGGGTACTCTAGTGCGGATTCAAAAGGAGTGACATTAATATATTTATATGGTTATTACCTTGAAATTTTTATGCTAGTATACTTGGTGGATATGGCATGGATTTATAAAATGTGTTTTCTACTAAACCGTTGCTTTTAAATTCAGTCATCGATCTATTTTATGAAATATGTTTTGATATGCATTTATGAGATGATTGTAATACATAGAGGGTTAGTAGAGGACCATTATTCTAGTGTGACAAAATATCGATAATATCGTTTTTTTGAGATGAAGATATTTTGTGACTTATCCCTTTAATTATTGTTAATATATCGCGATAATATCGATATTATCAATAATATCGCGATATTAAATCCAAAAATACTAGAAAATTTCTGAAAAATCTCAATTTTGCACATAGAGGGTTAGTAGAGGACCATTATTCTAGTTTGACGGGATGATGTGACACCAAGTTTGCACCATGAAGAAGTGGTACATGGATGGTCTGCTTGGTTAATTTGCATTAGGGGACCATACTCTTTAAAGATAGTGTTTGGTTAATCCGCAATGGGCAATCCTTATTACTTAGCTATGACTATATGTACTTTAGAGGTGGTCATGCTTTGTTAATGGGTGATCACCACCTACCAATGTTCATAGGAGTGATTTTTGCCTAGTTAATCTGCATTGAGGGTACACTTCCTGCTTGGTTACTTTGTTCTCAAAATTGGTTATGCTTGGTTAATCCGCATTGGGGGGTCACTTCCTGCTTGTTACTTATTGTAGGCTTTGGCCGAACTTTGTCGCTCTATCCCTAGTTTTTAGTGTAATATGAACGAGATATTTGAGAACCTTTATGAACTGATTTTGAAATGCTGATGGATGTCTGTGTGATTCCTTTGGGACTTCCAGCAAGATTGATCATGATTTTATAACGTATGGTTATACGATTGATATTTCTACTAAGTTCGATGGACTTGTTTTATTACTATCACATACGTTGAATTATTGTCGCTCACACGAGCTTTGCAGCTTATCTGGGTTTTGCTTTACTCGGTGCACCATTCCCATGGTATATGGGATGATTATGCAAGTGATAGAGCCAAGTAGATACGAGGAATTAGCAGGGTAGCTGTACCAAGGCCAAAGAGCTTGGAGCAATTAGGTAACCCTTACACATTTCCTTGTATTATTTTTGGTTTATCTATATTCTAGTGAGGGTTTATGTGTATTTTGATGTACAAACCTCGTGTTTATATTTGAGGGAGAGACTCCACGCATAACTTATTTGAGTTTAGTTCTAGCGTCACGTGTTGATCTTGGACATATTTTGGGATAAGGGTGTGGCACAAACACCATCTATTGGAAGCCTCCAATAGTGGCACATCTATTCTCTCTTTTTCTGGATCCATCTTGTGGCATCGAGACCGAAAACAACATTCGGAGCAAATACTTGTTGAACACAGTTCAGACTCCATCGGAGTTTTGACACCAACATCTTGCTTAATTTTTGCTTTACATTTATGTATTGAAAATATGCCAGACCTCTAAGTACTTCCTCACCACACCTATATGCACTATATTAAAAAGAATAGTCATTAGCAAGGCTCTCTTACAATTGTGTAGAAAGCAACATCGCAAGTGATGTAAAACTCTTAACACGCCATATATAAACCTCACAAACTTGGGATCTCACACGAAGATGTCAGGATTAACAATGAAATCCTTAACCCACTTGCTGTGGCACTAATAATTAGTAATTGAATTGCCTTTTGATATTATTTTTAACAATACATGCGTGCGTGCTAAAATATTCTAAACCCCTACCCATCACGCACATCATGTTGTAAGATCTTGCAATAGTACCTATGTAACTTTTCTCTTATCTTTTCATCATTAGAATTAAGAAATTCAGAATGAGCCTTAATTCAAATAACCAAACACTGTTGCATTATACAGTAACTCTTAGTACAGCTAGTATTCCTGGAAGTGCAGAGTTGGGGTTGAAACTTGAAACTTTCAAACATGTATACTAGCCAAGAGAGTTTATTTTAAACATGAATGCTAACAACTTTTCATTTTGATTTTTTTTTAGATTTTTTATATTACAATATTAGAAGGGGTTCGAACCATCTATTTTCTAGTTAAAAGCTTGACTGAAATTTAACTATATCTGAAACCAGTTAGTTATCATCTTACAATTACAAAAAATATAGACAAGCTATAATTTTAAGTTAACCTCTAAAATTTTGACAATATACCACTTAGTACTACAGTCTAGGCCCTCTTCACTTGTAAGTGAGAGGTCTGGTCTTAGGTTCGATTCTCGCTAAAGTTAAATTTGAACCACATTATTGTTAGCCCGTTGTGAGGCTTAACCCACTTGTCCACCCCCTTAGTGTAAATAATACTGTTTATTAAAAAAAAGGGTAAAAGACTGTTTACTACCCTCATGTTTCGTGGTTTTCAACATTTAGTACATCATGTTTTTTTCGTCTCAGAGTCATACCTAAAGTGTAAATTTTGAGACAGTCTCATACATCCGTTAGTCAAACTATTAAGTTTTTTGTTAACTGTGACGTGGCGCACTGACTGGGCGCCACGTGTCATCCACGTTTTGTTTTCTTTTCTTCTTCCTTCTTCTTCTTCTTCTTCTTTTTCTTCCTCCGACTGTAACTTTCTTTTTTTTTTTTTTTCTTCTTCCTTCTCCTTCTTCCTTCCTTCCTACTTCCTTCCCTTTCTTCCCCTTCTTCCTTCTTCTTCCTTCTCATTCTCCTTCTTCTTCCCGAATATGGGGAAGCTTTTTTTTTTTTTTTTTTCCTCTTCTTCTTCTTCTTCTTTCTCTTTCCTCCTTCCTTCTTCTTCTTCTTCTTCTTCTTCCTCCGAATCTGCCCAGATTCAGTTTTTTTATTTTTTATTTTCTTCCTCCTTCTCCTTCTTCCTTCCCCTTCTTCGTTCTTCTTCTTCTTCCTCCGAATTTGGGGGAAGATGAAAGTGTTTTTTTTCTTTTTTTTTTTTTTGAGGAAGAAGAAGAAGAAGAAGGAGGAAGAAGGGGAAGGAAGAAGGAGAAGGAGGAAGAAAAAATTGCAGTCGGAGGAAGAAGAAGAAGAAGAAGAAGGAAGAAGGAGGAAGAAGAAGAAAGAAAGAAAAAAAAAAAAAACAAACTTCCCCAGATTTCGGAGGAAGAAGAAGAGGAAGAAGAAGGAGAAGGAAGAAGAAGAAGAAGGAGAAGGAAGAAGAAGGAAGAAGGGGAAGGAAGAAGGAGGAAGAAGAAGAAAGAAAAAAAAAAAAAAAAACAAACTTCCCCAGATTTCGGAGGAAGAAGAAGGAGAATGAGAAGGAAGAAGAAGGAAGAAGGGGAAGAAAGGGAAAGGAAGGAGGAAGGAAGGAAGAAGAAAAAATAAAAAAAAAGAAAGTTGCAATCGGAGGAAGAAGAAGAAGAGGAAGAAGAAGGAAGAAGAAAAGAAAAGAAAGAAAAAAAAAACGTGGATGACACGTGGCGCCCAGTCAGTGCGCCACGTCACAGTTAACGAAAAACTTAACAGTTTGACTAACGAATGTATGAGACTGTCCCAAAATTTACACTTTAGGTATGACTCTGACACGAAAAAAACTTGATGTACTAAATGTTGAAAACCACGAAACATTAGGGTAGTAAACAGTCTTTTACCCTAAAAAAAATGACAATATTAATTGAACAACTAAACAATTGTTAATTTAAATAGTTAATTTTTTAAGTTAACTTTTAAAATGATAAAAAATAAACAGTTTAAACCATCATACAATATTGCAAGGTAAATAAAATGAAAAATGTTCCGGTAAGATGGTAGCTGATGGCAGGTGTCCCTAAAATGCTTCAGATAGAGCAACCAACCATCTACCATTGACTTAGGCATCTCTCTCCTCTTTTGTCTCATCAGTGGGTTTATGAGTCGTGTTGAAATGATAAGTCAATAGATTTAGTACTTTAGGCAGGAGTTTAAAGATTTAGTAGTAAATTCTTTAACCTGCGGCCTTCGTTCTTAAGGTCAGAGTCTAACTACCAACTAGCTAGCTATAAATTTAATAATTTTATGTTATAATGTTTGAAGATGTATAAAGTTCGAATCGTTCATTCTCACTTAATAAAAAAGTTAAGAGTTCAATAATATTATTAATAAAGAGGTCGTGGTTTAATATCATTTTACGATCATTTACGAGGAGGGTGTTGGTTAAAAATGATATATAAAAATCAGCTCTCCTTGTTATCGTTGATGCTTATGAAAAAATGGAACTTTAATAAAAAGCTCCTGGTACTATTTACTTTAACAAAAAATCATATTTTTACACTAAAAAGTCAATCCTGATACCATTCACTTTATCCTTTATTTTATCCTTATTGTTAAAACTCAAAGTTTTCAAATATTTTTCATTAGTTTTCCATAAGAAATCTTATGGTGGTCAGAGCAGGAGGTGCATTGCACAGGCACAAAGGTTACATTCACCAACCTGTGTGGAGCCATTGACATGCCACTCAGTCAAAATTCATCAAATCAATAGCTAATATTATTAGCTTTGACAGAAAATCTCTTGCCAAATTGTATAATATCCAATGACTGTTTGATTAAACTTATACTTAAACATCACTTCCATACAAACCAATAAAGCATGTGCATATATAGCAACCAGTTTAGAGAGAGAGGTACCCGGAGATTACGGAACACCTTCTACCAACTAACCATTACTATATGAGAAAATTGGGAAAATGGTTCTTAAAATTTGGCCTAAATGGAACTTTGCTCATTGAACTTATTATAATGTGGGTGAGTCTTCCCGGCCTTCGAAATGGATGGATAACCGTGGCTTGCCACCAGTTCTTCTATTTTTTTTAAGAAGAACTTATTATAATGTGGGTAATGATCTTTTTGACTAACTCCGGTAGAAATTTCATCCAAAATAAACTATTTTTTTAACAAACAAACCAAAATAAAGGATTTAGAAAGGAAAAAAATGGATGAAAATTTTAACACAGTTAGTCAAAAGAACCATTGCTCCACATTATAACAAGTTCAAGAACCAATACTCTTTAATTTTTATAGTTCAGGAAATAAAGCTCCAATTATCTCTTAATAGATACATATAGGTTAGATATATATATATATATATATATATATATATATATATATATATATATTATTGAAAGTATAAATGGGTTGTATGTATGAGTTGTCATCCTCACCATAACTTATCATTCACCTTACATCAACCTTTCTCCATAGCTTGTCATTCACCAATCACTTTCCATAGCTTATCATTCACCTTACATCAACCTTTCTCCATAGCTTGTCATTCACCAATCACTTTCCATAGCTTGTCATTCACCTTACATCAACCTTTTTTAGTTGCTTGTAAAAAACTTCTTTACTTGTAATTTAGTTTTTGCTTTTCCACTTGTTAGGGCAGATTTTAGGGATTGTGTTTGTGTAGTTATTCTACAATCTATTGTAGCTTTCTTTTGGCTCTCTATAAGAGTTGTCTTCACTCTCTTGTAATCTTCATAATGAAATATACAACAAATATTGAAACCAAAACTCAACATGGTATCAGAGCAGGAACCATAGGGTCCTGACTCTGTTCATTTTTTTTTACTTCTTCATTTGCTTATCATCGATAGAGATGGCAGAAGAAAATGTGTATAGTGCCGACAGTGCCTCATCCTCTTCCCCAAACTTAACCCAAAGGGTTGAGAACAATCCAAATCAACGACTTTGCTCGGTGCTACTGAACGAGTTCAACTACCTTCCTTGGTCAAAAGCTGTGTCACTTGCTCTAGGAGGAAGATCGAAGCTAGGGTTTATCAATGGAAGCTTAAAGCCCCCAGAATCCACTTCACCAACTTACGATGCATGGCATGCTACTGATCAACTGGTCATGTCTTGGTTACTTAACTCCATGGAGCCAAAATTGTATGAGCTTTTCAGCTACTCAGAGTCTTCCCTTCTCCTATGGGAGTCTATCAAAGATATGTATGGCAGCCAAAACAACTCAGTTCGCATCTTTCAATTGAAGAAGAGTGTGGCTAGTTTAAAGCAAGGTGATCACTCATTTGTTCAACACCTTGGAAGTATGAAATCCATGTGGAATGAACTCAATATGTATCGTCCACACACGACTGATTCCGTTGTGCTACTCAAGAGGGCTGATGAAGACAAGGTGTTTCAACTCTTAGCAAGCTTGGGAACGGAGTATGAAGACCTGCGTAGTCACTTGTTAATGACTCAAGAGCTGCCCTCTTTTACTAGTGTGTGTCATGCAGTTTAGAGAGAGGAAACTCGACGAAGAGTGATGAACGTTGAGCCCAAATCCAACTCTGAAGCTAGGGTTTTCACGACAAATCACAAAGCAACTGGTGATAGGGTGCTTGGCAAGAAAGCAGACTAGAAATGTTCTTATTGCAACATGAAGGGACATTTGAGAGAAAAATGTTGGATTCTTCATCCGGAGTTAAAGCCTAAGTTTGATAGGGAAGGCAGGATGATCAAAGATGGGAAGGGTGGAGTCACTCCAAAAACATTTCATTCAGCTTGTTCCTCAACTGATGGGATATGCCAGTTCTCAAAAGGGTTACAAAGTGTACAACCCTAACAAGGGGAGCTGACAGTCTTTAGAGATGTGCGATTTGATGAATATTCACCTTATTTCCACAAAGGGTTGGAGCCTAATGCAAATATGGAAGATCTTATGGACCTATTTCCACTACCTATTCCAGCAGAAATTCATGAAGTCACTCCTGCTCATATCAACATTGATAATTCTCAACTCACTGAGAGTGTAATTGATGCAGTGCCAAGCTCCTCTGGACCATCAGAAGCTCAACCAAATCAGCAAGCTATAAGTGCACCAAGAAGAAATCCTACACGAGATAGACATCCACTAGTGAGGTTACAAGAGTATGTTACTTACACTGCAAGGCTTCCTATCTCTACAACCATTTCTTATCACAGATTCTCATATTCTCATACTTCTTTCCTTAACAAATTGTCCCACACTTTCGAACCAAGGAATTTTCATGAAGCCAAATGCATGCCTGAGTGGAAAGATGCTATGACTAAAGAGCTTCAAACTCTGAATGACAACTAGACATGGAGTGTGGTGAATCTTCCAAATGGCAAGAAGGTCATAGGAAGTAAGTGGATATATAAGACTAAATTCAACTCCAATGGCAGCATTGAAAGACACAAGGCACAGTTAGTAGCTCAAGGCTTTACTCAAACCTATGGCATTGACTATAAGGAGACCTTTGCTCCTGTTGCCTAAATGAACACAGTGAGGGTATTGTTGTCTGTGGTAGTCAATAATGCATGGCCCTTATTCCAAATGGATGTGATTCTTCATGGGGATCTTGAAGAAGAAGTGTACATGAAGTTGCCTCCTGGACATCCAAGAGAAAATGAACCCAACAAGGTCTGCAGACTTCACAAAGCCATATATGGTCTCAAACAGTCCCCTCGAGCTTGGTATTCAAAGCTTAGTTCAGTCTTTGAAGCTGCAGGGTTCAAAATGAGTCATGTTGACTCTTCTTTGTTTGTTTGAAGTAATATTACTGGCAAATTGGTTGTGCTTATATATGTTGACGACCTAATTATTACAGGTGACAATATAAGTGAAATCAAGACACTTAAGTAGTCACTTCACCAAAAATTTTCCATTAAAGACTTGGGGCCCTTGAAATACTTTCTTGGAATTGAGGTGGCTACCTCTTCAAAGGGATTGTTCTTGAATCAAAGAAAGTATGTTCTCGATCTTCTAGATGAAGCTAACATGATGGAATGTAGACCAGCTCGGACACCCCTAGGTAGCAAACTTCAGTGGCCTGAAAAAGGTGAACCTCTCTTGAACCCTAGGGTTTATCAGCGAGTGGTTGGGAAACTTATTTATCTCACCATTACTAGGCCTGATATCTTATATTCAGTTAGCCTAGCCAGTCAGTTCATGCACTCTCATACTCTAGTTCACTGGGAAATCGTCAAGGGAATACTTCGATATCTCAAGGGCTCAGTAGGAAGGGGATAATTATGAAAAACAATGGATCAAATCACATCTTGGCCTACACAGATGCTAACTGGGTTGGAAATGCCCTTGATCGAAAATCCACAACAGGTTTTTGCACATTTGTTGGAGGGAACCTTGTTACTTGGAAGAGCAAGAAACAAACTGTTATTGCTCGATCTAGTGCCGAAGCTGAGTATAGGGCTATGGCAGCAACAGCCTGTGAACTCATATAGTTGAAATGTCTTCTTTCCGAGCTCGAATTCACAAGCATGGCACCTATGTCCTTGTATTGTGATAACCAAGCTGCCATGCACATTGCCTCCAATCCAGTATTCCATTAAAGGGCCAAACATATTGAAGTTGACTACCATTATATTTGTGCTCAAGTTCAATCCAAGGTGAAAGACACCGCGTTCACACGCAGCCACGATCAACTTGCTGATTTATTCACAAAAGCACTAGACTTTACTCAATTTCAGCATTTGTTGTGCAAGTTTGGATCAATCAATCCCCTTGATCCAGCTTGAGGGGGTGTATTGAAAGTATAAATGGGTTGTATGTATGAGTTGTCATTCTCACCATAGCTTGTCATTCACCTTACATCAACCTTTCTCCATAGTTTGTCATTCACCTTACATCAACCTTTCTCCATAGCTTGTCATTCACCAATCACTTTCCATAGCTTATCATTCACCTTACATCAACCTTTCTCCATAGCTTGTCATTCACCAATCACTTTCCATAGCTTGTCATTCACCTTACATCAACTCTTCTTAGTTGCTTGTAAAAAACTTCTTTACTTGTAATTTGGTTTTTGCTTTTCCACTTGTTAGGGTAGATTTTAGGGATTGTGTTTGTGTAGTTATCCTACAATCTATTGTAGCTTTCTTTTGGCTCTCTATAAGAGTTGCCTTCACTCTCTTGTAATCTTCATAATGAAATATACAACAAATAGTGAAACCAAAACTCAACATATATATATATATATATATATATATATAAGTTAATAGTTCGTTTCCCTTGTGCCAATTGTATCTTTTTGTCTCCCTACACACTCTTAATTAATTATATCCTCTGTTTTCGTTTGATTTATACAATTTAATGACAAAAAAGGGGTAAGATATATAAGTTAATAGTTCGTTTCCCTTGTGCCAATTGTATCTTTTTGTCTCCCTACACACTCTTAATTAATTATATCCTCTGTTTTCGTTTGATTTATACAATTTAATGACAAAAAAGGGGTAAGAAGATAAGACTGGCATGTGTGATTATCATTTCCATGTATAAAAACATAATGTCCACAAGCAAGATGATGTTGATACCACATATAACAAATCATTCTGGTTCGCCCATTTGTTAAAAGGATGGCTTGTGAACCATCTATTTTTGTTGTTTAATTATGTGGCAACATTGTAGTTTTGCATTGTCAAATTCTAGATTTTGGAGCATGTCCAAAGAAAGAAAATGTTCTAGAATTAGAGCAACAAATTTTGTATGCAACTATATGAAAGGGATTTTGTGGCATTTTCCTTCGGTTAGCTTGTTTGTTGTCATTGTTTAACATAGACATTTCTGCTGGATGGTTCCTACTGCTTAACCTTCTGAAACTTTCGATGGCAATGACCTGAACATGTGTTAATAAAACTATTAAATTCTGATGGGCAATATGTACATATGCGTTATATTTACCAAAAAAAAAAATTTGACATATATATAGTTTATAGAAACTAATGATTGTTATGGGTTTGTAGCTAGATGTTTCCTGCAGAAAACCAAAGTCGGTTTGCTTATGATTTGATCAAATCTCCATCAAAGACAAATTTCAAGATTGCGTGGCCATGATTATATTCCCAAACAAATACTTGTTTTTTTTTTTTTTTTGGAACTAAATACTTGTTATGTTATGCCCTCAATCAAAGCCTGGTCAATGAAGAAAGAGGAAGAAGTATACATACATACATACATACATACATACATATAGTCTGCACAAAAAGTGGGTTAAATATGGACATGTGCAGATCAATTAATGGTGGTTCTTGAGTTGCATTATTCAGTACTGATTGGACAAAACAATTTTGACTGCTTGGAGGAGGAGTTAAAACCAAAGAAGTCACAAAACCAGTTCTAGCCTAAGTTTATAGGGCCGCCTTATCTTATTGGAACCCAACCCTGGAAAAAGGAGGCTACAAACCATGTGCTCCTTCACATAGGTTTGAGAGTATCTAATATAGCATTGTTAATTTCTTGGTCACCACAAGTGGGTGGCTTGGCTTGTCGCCATCTAAGGTTGGAAGAGAAAAGAAGGAACATGTAACTCGGTTGGTTAATAACATTCATTTTTTAAACTAGAGATTTTGTATTTGCCCTCCTCCTCCTCCAAATTAATATGGCTTGTATAGAAGAAAACAAAAATAAACATACGGAAGAAGCACACACTTCACTAAAGGTTTCAAGACACTTGAAGGTCTACTATAAACTCATTGACAATATGATGAGTAATTGAACTCCTTATTAGAATGCAAATTTTGATAAACTTATATGGGACATCTGATCCAAAAAAAAAAAGAAAAAAGAAAAAGAAGAAGAAAGATAAACTTATATGGGGCAATTGTTCACGTCCGGACAAGGTTGAACTCAGAAAATACATAAGAACGTGATTGGGTTGTATAGATACATATTTAGTTAGGTAGGTTTCTAAATGCTAATTGAATTAATTAATGCAATGACACAAAACAAGACGGCCGAAATCTTATTATTTGATGAATGACCCTCTCAAAGGCTCAAACCATCATTTTCAAATCTCAGTCACATGCTTAGCTCTCAAAGCCAAGAACCCTCTCTCTCTCTATTTAAACCTCTCCATCCCTCTCTCCCCTCTCACACATCACTTCCAAAACATCTAACATTCCATTCTCTCTCTCTCTCTCTCTCTCTCCATTCCCAAAACACCAACTCTCCAATTTTCTCCCTCTTTCTAATTTTGTGCAACAATCTCCTGTCTCCCTCACCACATACCCCAAATGGTTCACCAATCATTTGACCAAGATATTGATTTTTTTGCTAGGAAGTGCATTTGGGTGAATGGTCCTGTAATTGTAGGGGCAGGTCCTTCAGGCCTAGCAGTTGGTGCTGGCCTTAAAGAACAAGGCGTCCCCTTCATTGTCCTAGAAAGAGCCGATTGCATTGCTTCTCTTTGGCAAAAACGCACATATGATCGCCTCAAACTTCACCTCCCCAAGCAATTCTGCCAACTACCCAATTTCCCATTCCCTAAGGACTTCCCAGAATACCCCACAAAAAACCAGTTCATCAACTACCTAGAGTCCTATGCACAACACTTTGACATAAGCCCAAATTTCAATGAGACTGTCCAGTCTGCCAAGTATGATGAAACCTTTGGTCATTGGAGGGTCAAGACGAGTATTTCAACGAGCGACTCAAACCCTTCTGCCTTTGCCGAAGTTGAGTACATCTGCCGGTGGCTCGTGGTGGCAACTGGAGAGAATTCGGAGAAAATAGTGCCGGAATTCGAAGGCTTGGAAGAGTTTAAAGGGAATGTTGTACATGCCTGTGACTACAAGTCCGGCCTCGCTTACCGTGGCAAGCAAGTACTAGTTGTCGGATGCGGAAATTCAGGCATGGAAGTCTCTCTTGATCTTTGCAATCACAATGCAAGTCCTTCAATGGTGGTTCGAGGTTCGGTGAGTAATGAAATTTGACAAACTTTTTTCCTTCCACAGTTTGAGTTCGAATTTCATCAATGACAGGTTTTTAATGAAAGTTTAGTACTCTTCGTTTATTTATTAATACAAGTCAAACTTGAACTTAATGAGTTTCGTTTTCCTCTATTTTTGGTAACAGGTACATGTCTTGCCCAGGGAGATTTTTGGAAAGTCAACCTTTGAATTGGCAGTTTTGTTGATGAAATGGCTGCCACTCTGGCTTGCTGACAAGATATTGCTGATGCTGACATGGCTACTTTTTGGAAATCTTCAAAAATATGGTCTGAAAAGGCCATCTTTAGGTCCTTTGGAGCTCAAAAACATTTCAGGGAAAACTCCAGTGTTGGATATTGGTGCCTTGAAAAAAATAAGATCTGGTGAGATCAAGGTGGTTCCTGGAATCTCAAGGTTCTCTCATGACAGAGTTAAACTTGTTGATGGACAAATTCTTGAGATCGATTCTGTTGTTTTGGCAACTGGGTATCGGAGCAATGTTCCTTCATGGCTCAAGGTTAGAATTATTTTATTTTATTCTTGGAATATTTCTATATTTATGTGTTTGGAAGCTTCTATTTTCAATTCAAATCCATCTGACAGTTATGGAAGTTATCCCTATTTCCATACACCCTTTTATTACCACATATTTTTAAAATGGAAAAATTCAGGTTCACATATTTATCCTTCAATTTAAACCATGTGACAATTATGATATTCTTTTACTTAAATAAATGCTCTTTTAGTCATTGGACGATCAAAAATTGAACAGTCACTCATTTTTGGATTGATATTGATGGTAGATAATAAATGAACATGTTTTTAACGTTTGAATTTTGAACTCTTAAATCAAATTCCAAGATAGATGTGAATGATGTTTAATCACCACATCACCAAAAGAACTAGACTTATCCGTAATCAGAATCTTGAAAGATTGAATTCCGATTATGAATTACACCCGCATTTACAAACTGCATGTATGAATGAAATTACTAAATGGCTTAAAACTAAATATTCGTTTGGAATGTTTATGTTGTGCAGGAAAATGAATTCTTTTCACGAGAAGGAATTCCCAAGAATGCATTTCCAAATGGGTGGAAAGGGAATGCAGGACTATATGCAGTAGGGTTTACAAGGAGAGGACTATCTGGAGCCTCATTGGATGCCATTGGTGTGTCACAGGACATTTCCAAGAGCTGGAAAGAAGAGACCAAGCAGAAGAGAAAATCTGTTGCAGCGCGCCATAGGAGATGCATTTCACATTTCTAAATATGGAGGAAGCAAAAATGGCAGAGAAATTGGAATTTTCCTCTTTTTTCCGTTTTTTTTTTTGGGAAAACAAAAATTTATTTGGTGACTAATCAACCAAAACTGCTATCAGTTAGTGTAGAAAATAATGTAAAATACAGAAGTTAGCCCTCTCCTATAGAAAAAAAAAAAACCCCAATATATGAAAATAATTGGGCATAAAAGGAAGATGTGGCTTATTCTTTATTTCCTGTGGAATATTGTATTCAAATTTAATAATAATCCATTTCTAGTCAAATGAAGAGAATCTCCATCTCCATCTCCCTCAATTCTTTTTTTTTTTTGATATTTTAACGAGAAATGATCTCCACATTCATATTTTATTCTTAAGTACTCTTTTTTATTTGTTGATTGATTCTCCTTTAATTTATTTAGAGAAAAATGCAAGTGTCAAAATCTTTTTGCTACTGTTATCACTCTAGCTTATAGGACTCGAGCTTTAATGCAAAGAACCCAACACACTGCTTTGGTAGAGTAAACAGACACATGCTCTCTCTATTGCAAGTGTCAAAATCTTTTTGCTACTGTTTTTTTTTTTTTTTTTTTGCTATTCTAATCACTTTAGCCTATAAGAGTCGAACTATATACAAAGAAGCCAACTAACCCAATTCATATGTGCTCTCTTTATTACTTTAAACAAAGGTTTTTTTTTTTTTTTTAATTCTAATCATTTTAACCTATAAGACTTGAATTTAAATGCGAACAAGTTGATACACTACTTTGACCAACTGATCTAATCCACATCTTTTCTATTTGTTACTTACCACATGAAGTTAATTTTGCTATTCTAAGCACTCAAGCCTACAAAACTCAAACGTAAAACATACACATTGTTTTGACTAACTGATCTAACTCACATTTACTCTGTTTGTTGCATTACCCACAATGTTTGTTTTGCTATTCTAAACACTATAGCTTATAAAACTCAAACTTAAAACAGAAAAGAAAAAAAAGGCACTGTTCAACCTAATCCTCATATTCGTTCTTAATTTACACACAAGATTGGTTCATCAAAACAAGTTGATCCACTAGTCATATCTAATGGGCTCTCTTTAACCCCAAGATGGGTCCACCAAGGGCCCAATAACTTCTGTGGGTCCCTGGTCCACCTCAGCTCAACATCAAAATCTTATCAAAGTGATTCTGCTTTAACTGGTTTCAGAATTCAGATAGAAATAGGTTTGAGAGAGAGACTCCTCCCATGTTGTCTTGCACATGGATAGAGCCCCACAGTGAGCATACATACAGCCCTTGGGGTTTTCAACATTTGCCATAAAACTTTCTTTTGGTCAACATTGGCATAAATCTTGACACATTCTGTTTGGAATATCACAAAACAATACTCTTACACCAAACAAAAGTTTTACAACTATAATTACTGCATAACTTCAAAAGTCTTTGGTGTCCTAGTATCCTATACTTCGAGATTTTTAACTGTTAGATATTAGTCATTGTATTTTTATAGCACTTACTAATCATAAGAAAGTATTCGGATTAGCTCCTAAAAGCGCGGATTTAGCAACCAACAGTCTTCTACCCTTCTACTAATCACTTTCCCTCTCTTCTAAAATCTTTGACTAGCATGATAAGCTTCTTTTTTAATTCCCTGGCAAGAAAAGAAAAAAAGATAAAAAAGATAAATAGAATGAAAGATTTACTCTCTTCAGGAAATGGAATGTAGCAGTAAGGGACAACCCATATGAGTCTCCATGCTGTTTATTCAGACATGCAGATAAAGCTAGAACACCTTAAATTTCTTTACCACCACAAACAAAAATATTCTAAACAAAGAAAAACCAATTCAATCCTATTCCTTCATTTGCATATGCTACTTGTGGCTCCCTCTTTCTTTCCAAGCAAAGAAGCAGAGCTTGTCTGCTCAAGTTTGCAGCATTTCAAACCTACAAAATGAATTCTACAACTGCACTTTTGTCAATCCTCACTGGGATTTTCTAAGGTTCTCATTACTTGACCCTGCTACTGAAAATACGAAACCACATGGGGAGGCCACCACCCATATCCTTTCCTAGCTCAACCTGAAAACAGCCCATTCCTTCATGTTTGATAGATGCTTCATCCTTCTTGTTGATCTTCGACTGCAACCTCGTACTTTATTAGGTCTCTGCAACCATAGAGAGACATGGCAACCATGCATGAGCTGAAGGTTCAGCCTGACTTACCATGAGCTAGTACTGAACATAAAATTAATGTGCATGCCTGCGGATAACAAAAGCATATATATATTTATAACTGAATCTGCATGCGCGTATGTGTTCCAAGAGCATCTATATCATCGAATAAAATCAGTCACCAAATTTATTCATCAAATAATGTAGCAGATTACTTGTCGATTGTCACATCACCAACTCTAAATTAAATCATATTTGCATGTCAGGAATAGTTCAAGGAACACAGCCTATATAAGTGGGGAAAATGTCATTTACTCAGTTAACCAATAATCCCAACCACTATGATCAAACAAAAAAAAAAAAACTATCTTAAGAGCAACTCTACCCTTGGAGCCCTCCCCCAGGCAATCCACTATTCAATCCACCCTGTGAACAGTAACTGTCATAATGAACAGTAACTATCTTTTGCATCTCCACCCTTGCACTTTAATAGCCCTGGCAATAGGCAATAAAATATTTATTAATTTTTTTTTTACAAAACAATACTAAATAATTTTTTTTTTGTAATTTTGGATAAGATATTTTAAATCGTTCTCGTTGAACCACATGTCATTTACCCAAAACGACTATTATTGGTCATAGATTTCGATAAGATTTTTATCCAATGTCATCGTGCCATGTGTCGTTATCTTTTCAAAATATTTGAGGATAGATTTCGATTAGATTTTAAATCGTTATCGTTGCGTCACGTGTCATTATCTGAAAAGATAATTATTGGTGATGGATTTCGATAAGATTTTTATCCAATGCCGTCGTGCCATGTGTTGTTATCTTTTCAGAATCTTTTAGGATAGATTTCGATCAGATTTTTAACAAATGACAGCATGCCACGTGGCACTATCTACAACCTAATCATTTCAAAATCCTCCATATAATCCATCATCCATCCTTTTAAATCTCACACCAATTTTCTCAATATCTCTATCATTATTCATAGTTTCTGCTTCCTTCTTCACCAAATCAAAATCTGTATCATTATTCATAGTTTCTACTTACAATGCCTTCTTCTTCAAGCATGATGTGGGAAATCGATCAAGAAGAGGAAGAATTGTTTAACCAATCTGAAGGAATGTTCAATCTTCATATAACCCAAAATGAGAAGGAAGAGGATGAGGACCAGAGAAGGTGAGATGACGAAGCAAGAATGGCCAGAGACTCACATTCCCGTTGAGTCATCCAAGCTGTGGTAGATATGCAGGCCCACCCGTTCCAGAAAACTTGATAGAAGCAGGCAACAACGAGGTGAGGAGCTGTTGGACGATTATTTTGTCCATAATAATGCATTTCCTGATACGTACTTCAGACGTCGTTTTAGAATGGAACGACATTTGTTCAACAAAATCAGGATTGTTGTTTGCAACCATGATTCTTACTTTATGCAAAAGAAGGATACTTGTGGTGCAATGGGTCTCCTTCCCGAGCAAAAAATTACTACTGCGCTGCGGATGCTTGCATATGGAGCATCTGCAGACCAAGTGGATGAGATAGCGAGGATGGGAAAATCAACCATTCTTGAGTCCTTGATGAGGTTTCGCGGAGCAATCGAATCTATCTACACCGCAGGTACCTCCGGAAACCTACTCACATGGACTTGGAAAGGCTTCTGAAGAAGGCCAAGATGCGAGGTTTTCCTGGGATGATTGGGAGCATTGATTGTATGCATTGGACATGGCAAAACTGTCCAAGTGCATGGCAAGGCGTTTATGGAGACAGAAAATGAGCAAAAAGTATCATTTTAGAGGCGGTGGCATCTTTTGATACATGGATTTGGCACGCCTTTTTCGGGGTTCCAGGATATCAAAATGACCTCAACGTCCTTGCCCAATCCCCAGTATTCAACGATGTCCTGCAAGAAAAGGCACCAAAAGTCACATATGAGGTCAATGGACGTATGTACGACGGGCCATACTACCTAGCTGACGACATTTACCCAAGGTGGTCAACATTTGTCAAAACAGTGCCACGTCCATGAAGTGCAAAGGAAAAACACTTTGCAAGATGTCAAAAGGGGTGTAAGAAGGATGTGGAGCGTTGTTTCGGTATCTTCCAAGCTCGCTGGGCGATCGTTAAGGGTGCTGCCAGATTGTTTGATGTAGAGTCGCTTCGATCCATCATGATGACGTGCATCATTCTTCACAACATGATTGTGAAAGATGAGTACGATTATGAATATGAGCCAGACACGATGAACAATTCAAGAACACGTATATATTGTGCGCATGACGCCACCGATGAGCCCGTGCAACATGAGCCATTAGAAATGGATGGACGTTACAATGAAAGGGTCATTCAATGATATACTGCATTTCAAAGGTTAGACATGCACAATGCCCGGCAAAATGACTTGATAGAGCACTAGTGGGCATTGAAACAAGCTGAAGATAATTAAGTTCATTTAGTGTGTTTTTTATTATTTGGTATGTTTATATAATTTTATTTGGTGTGTTTTATTTTAGTTCATTTAGTGAGGTTTTTATTATTTGGTGTGTTTATGTCATTTGAATAAAGATTCTCTTATAGTATAAATATATTACCATATTATATAAATTTATTATCACTTTAAATAAAGTACTAAATTCAATAAATTCGAAACAACATAAAATACTCAATTCAATAAATAATAAATTACAACCCAAGGTGATTGGAAAACTATGGGCTCCGATTACAAAAAGTATTCTAATCATCATCACTTAACCAATTTGTGGTGCTAGGATGATCTTCTCTTGTCGTGCTAGGACCATCTCCTCTTGCTTTTGCTTATCTTGCACGCCTCCTACGCACCACATCCTCTTTCTCCGACTTCCAAAAATATTTAGAATTTGGAGACTTCCCTTCTAAAGGCGTGTTCATAATCTCACGATCTTGTTGAGCCATTCTTTCTTCTCTAACCAGTTCCCTTTCTTGCCTAAGTAACTTTCTTTCTCTCTAATTAGCTTGAAATTCTCTCTCAATAGCTGCAGCTTTTGCCTCCTCTCTAGCCTTATCAGCCTTAAATTTCGCCATTTCCCGCGCCAAAGTCAATTCACTCAGGCGAGTAAGTTCTTCCATGTACTTTGCATAATCATGCTTGGAACCACTTCCTTTTCTTTTTGAAGCCTTCTTACCTTGAGGCCTAATTGGATAACGGGTCGAACCCGACGCTTGTTCAGGGATGGGTGTTTCGGGCACTTCTTCTGCATCATCTTCATGCGAGCCATTATCAGGTGTAGAGTATAGCGGGGTGCTGTTCATGACAACTTCTGGACCGACAGACACAACTCTGAATTTAGGACAATCTTTGACAATATTCCAACATTCCCACCGGTTGAATGATTTATTTTTGGTTTTGGTTTTGGCACCATACCAAGCTTGTGCTTGAATTAGCTACACAATGGGGGAGAAGAAATAATTATAATCAAAGTAGGTAACAAATAAATAATACAAACAAATAATTATAATTAAATTAGGTAACAAATTATTGGCAACAAATAAATAATACAATACAAACAAATAATTATAATTAAAGTAGGTAGCAAATAAATAATACAAACAAATAATTACAATGTAAATTTGGGTATAGTACAAACAAATAAATAATATATTGTTACCTGGTCTATGTAATTTTCCCCACTTCGAAGATTACTACTAGCTTGTGCCACGATGTCTCTCCAAATAGTATACGATTGGCTAAATAATTTCCAACGACTAGACATCGATTCTTTGGTTCTACTCCCACCCATTTTCTCAAGATAATTGGTATGAATAAGACTCCACATTTCTCGCAACTGCATCTCATTACCCATACGCGAACTATGAGTAACTTCAACCCCGCTAGTACACAATGCAACATCTTCAAGAGACGTCCAATTCGTACCTGCATCAGTAGTCATTTTGTTGAAAAAAATTGGATTGAAACTTTGAGAGAAAGATAGGAATGTGACTGAAAGTAGTTGAGAACATATGAAATTGTGGTGTAAGGTAGATGATAATGAGAAGGTATTTATAGAAAAGTATACATTTTTTTAAAAAAATTTCAAATATTTTTTTCGGATTTTTTTACAATTTTTTTAATTTTGTTATTCAAATAATTAATCTCTGCCGTTGGATCTAAAAAAAAATTGAATTCCAACACTCCAAATTGTGCCACGTGTCACAACGGTAACTTTTCTTAATTTTAAAACTATTTTTTCGTTTTTTTATTTATTTATAAAGCATATTAATATCGACCGTTGATCTCAGATCGAACGGTTGATATTAAATAAGATTTTTTTTATTTTTTTTACCGTTGAGATTGAACGGTCCAAGTTAAATAGCCGTTGAGATCGAACTGACCATGGGAAGCCAGGTGGCTTCCCAACAGTAACATTGATGTCTGAAAAGTGGGCTATTTTTTCTGAAAAGTTGTCTGGCGACGCGCCCCCACGCTCGAGTGGGGTGCACGCACCTGATAGAAAAAAAATTAAAAAAAAGGCCCGAAGCTCGGGCTCATGGGCTGTCAACTCTTCACAGGCCCGGAGCTTGGGCCAGCAACTCCGCTCGGGCTCCTTCACGCTGGAGCAAATCCACAGGGCCTCGGGCCCTTTTCTCTCGCCTGTCCCCCGAGCAATCCACAAGGGTGGAGTTGCTCTAAGTTGCATTATCTGTAAAGAAAAATATTGTTATATAATTGTTCATACATAGTTAGAGTGAAAGTGACTGGAATAGAAAAAGGTTTTATATGGTTATTCTATAAATACTCAAACCATCTTCTTCAGTTCTCCATCACAACTTAATATTCATTTTTACTACAATCTTCTATGTTTGTGTTTGGGTCGAGAATTATTCTCGGCCCGGAAAGCCTCACGAAAAGGTTGTCGTGGATCGTTTAGTTCATGGGCTTCCTAACCTAGGTCGGTCAAGTCATGCTGCGAGACGAGTAATCGAATCCTGGCGCAATAAGGAGCCTTGGCGAGATATGGATATTGATAACCCGAAAGTGAATCCGGCTTGATAAAGGACTGGGTTCAAAGTCATAGTAAAAATAGGACTGGTCGAGAGGGTGTTTGATTAGAACAAGAAATCCTAATCCGAGTAGGGTTTTAACTCGATCTAGACAGTACCTGTTCAACATACAACTGCCCTGCGCAAATTCTCTCAACAACCTTGAGACTTTTTTCCTTTTCTTTTTTCGCTGACACACCTTTAGTTTGGATAAATAGCACTATGAAGGCAACCGGTGGCATCTTCAATCGGCATAGATAGCACTATCATCGTAGAACCAGCCGGTCTCACAGCATATTCAGTTGGCATAGATAGCACTGCGTCGAGGGTGACTGGTTATCTATCCAAGTCTCGGTCGAAAAGAATTTTCGAATCCTTATTGGTCGAGGTCATCTCATTAGCCTTCTCAGCGAAGTGAAGTGTTACATTTTATTAGGCTCGGCACATTGCACACCGAGCTAGTTTATGATTGGATACTCTCAAGTGGGATTTAAAGTTCGGCATTCCGACGAGCGAATCACGTTTATTGTTAAGACATATATCCACTTGAGTATTTGTGCCCTTACACTTTGGTGTCGATTCGGCATGAGTTTACTTTGACAAATACCATCATTGTGACCGAATCCGACGACGACGATTTGTGAACTTCGTAAGAATAGTAGCCTTGTCTTCAAGTTCGAGAACCCAAGAGGCCAAAAGGTGTTCCTTCCTCGATCGTAATCGCAAGATGCAGAGGTCATCTGCGCACCCAACGCAACATGAACAAATTTTACTCCTTGGCCGAGTTCGACTGACGAGTTGGCACGCCCCGCATTTAACCGAAGGACGTAGTTAGCTTATAAGTTACTCGACCTACGCGCCACGTAGGCTTGGTAGTTTTTAGGGTCAACATTTTGGCACGCCCAGTGGGACCC
Organism: Malus sylvestris; assembly: GCF_916048215.2. Taxonomy (NCBI): domain Eukaryota; kingdom Viridiplantae; phylum Streptophyta; class Magnoliopsida; order Rosales; family Rosaceae; genus Malus; species Malus sylvestris. The sequence continues at coordinate 22,695,494 of NC_062275.1, forward strand.
AGTGCTAAACTACGAATTTCATTCCAATTGAAACACGATCGGTTAAAAAGAAAATAGCTATGGGAAAATCAACAACTGATTTGCCAATTCAGAACATAGGACAAAATGTATCATAGGCACAAAATCCCCTTAGTGCCTTGATACCTGAGTCCACAAGCGCGACTCGCCGAGAAAATGAAGTTGGTCTCGACGGTCAGCTTTGCAGTCTAGAAATCCCTAACAAAAACACATGCGTTCTTAATGAAGGGATAGTGGAGGAATGTGATGAGGATGATGGTGAAGGCTCTGATCTACCAACAAGATCGTTTCTTCGAAGACGACTGGACGAACAGTCTAGGGTGGTTAAACAAACGTTTAGTCGAGGAATCGATAAACTGCACGACGTGGCATGCAGTAACAGTGAGGTACAAAACAGATTGCTTGAAATACTGGTTAGCAAGGTCTGTGACGACAGGTCATTCGATCTTTCCTGGCAATTGCTACCAAGGAATAATCTGTTGCCAATAGTACAAGCCGAGCTAGTTCCGACTCGGCTCAAGCCAATTGACTTAGAAAAAAAATGAGGATCGAGTAGCAGGACAGATGGACTCGACCAGAAAGTGAAAGTAACGTCCGTCGATATAAACAAGGTCCAGCGGATGATTGCTTTGGCCATGAAAAAGGGGCCGAAGTTCCCTAAATTCATCCATCCATATCCAGCCTACGTGGAAAGGTTCGAATATTATAAAGGTTTCAAAATTCCAGATTTTAGTATTTTCGCTGGAGAATCGTCTTTATCCTCGTTAGAACATGTGGCTCGTTTCACCGCGCAATGCGAAGATGTCAACAATGATTTTCACAAGCTGGGGCTGTTCAAATTTTCATTGACCGGTTCAGCATTTTCCTGGTATATCAACCTTCCACCTAATTCCATCCAAAGCTGGGAGGAATTGGTCGAGAGATTTCACGAGCAATTTTATCGGCCAGGGATAGAAATGTTAGTTTCTTCGTTGGTAAGGATGACTCAAGCATCTGATGAGTCACCAATGGATTATCTTACCAGATTCAAATCGGCCAGGAATTGGTGCCGAGTACCTCTCCCTGAAGTCGATTTTGTTAGACTTGCTTTGAACGGACTCGACGTAGAATATAAAAAGAAATTTTTGGAGGCAAACTTTCGGGATATGTATGAATTAGCCCAGCATGTCGAGCAATATGACTATTTGCTCTGAAAAGAGAAGATGTTGAAATCCCCATCTCGAAAGACGATTTACAAAAACCTTACGGTTAATTACGCGTCAACCGAAGGTGAGGAATCTCAATACGTCAGCATGGACGCGGCTGAGATAGTAATAGATAAACCATACGTGTGCAAGGCATTGACTCAAATTAATTCCAAGGAGGTCAAAACCCACTCGGCCACTGAAGAAATAGCAAAAACATCAAAAGTTTATACCTTTGATATCACAAAGGCCGAAGCAATTTTTGATCAATTGCTATTATCGAAAATCATTAAACTTCGGCCAGGGCATAATATTCCCAAGGCTGAAGACCTTATAGGAAGGACATATTGTAAATACCATAACTCGACAAAACATGCAACAAATAATTGTGTCATATTTTGTGATGATATCTAGAGCTGGATTGATAAAGGCAAGTTAAAGTTTCCTAAAAAACGCATGACAGTGGATACGGATCCATTCCTTTCAGTGACAGTCGGCATGGTACCATTTGCCCAAGAGCAAAGGAAAAAAGAAGGTCGAATTTGCCCCAGTACAACACATCCGAAAGCAAAGCTCCCAGCCTTGACTCAAGATCGACCTATTTTCCAATGCGCCACCTACCGAGCTCTCAGGACCAGCCATAGTTGAACCAATGTCAAACTACAATGATGAAGGAAATGGCGGGCCAATAGTACCACATATCCTAAAGAAATGTTCCCAACCTCGACTCAAGATTGACTTGTTTTCTAATGCACCACCCGCCGAACTCTCAGGACCTGCCATAGTCGAGTCCATGTCAAACTCCAGCGAAGATGGAAATGACAGGCCGATAGTTCTGTGGAGCAATTGTAAGGCACACGTGGTATTAACTGAGTCCAAGAGGAAACTGCCTCCGATACAGATGCCGACATCACAACACCAATTAGAAATTACAACGAAACCTTCAAAGGAACCTAGTGAAGGCCAGCGCCAGAAAGTATTTGACAGGCTCGGCCCAAGGAAACAGACAGATGGTCCTACATCGGTTAGACATCACCTTGATTTCGACGCACCGTTTTACAATAAGGATTATTATTCCCGTAATTCCAGTAGTTCGAGCTCATCCGCAAATCCAAAAACCTTCAGGCCACCTGAACCACTTGACCAACGTTGGTACAGCTACAATTCTCCTACCGGCATGTATACCGCGCTCTCCAAATCTCAAAAACATCGACATCAACATATAGATTGCTTGGCTCGACGGTAAGCGGCCCAGCCTGTTTCGGCCACTAAATGGTAGCCGAAAGAGACGGCAGGAAGCAGAGATGATCGGCCAACCCCAACAATCATGGCTGAATTATAAGGGCAAAAGGAAACCAATCGGGACTTCGAAACTACCATTGAAGTAGCTGAAAAGCGCATCAAACTTCTTCTTCGGCCCGGGGAAATGAAAGCTCGTTTTGAGCAATTTAAGAAAGAGGCCGAAAGCTAACTGCCCCCATTACCTTTGAAAGAACCACTAATCAGAGTTCGGAGGAATCTGCACCCCCCATTCCTCGGCGAATCATTAGAATATATGAAAGAATTTCACAAGAAATATTCCGCCAACGACTTGTATGGGTTGCCCAAGGCCTGCCAAGAAGCTCTTGACCTGACATTAACTTGCCCCGATACTGAGCAGATTATCCAAAAAACCACTGATCCAGTAATAAAAGCTAGATTCCAGCACATTCGAGAGGCTAAGGTTTTTGACTTCGAGGTCGACCTATACACGGATATTAACACAGCCGAACTCCCTTTTTCTCTTGAATACCTTCAACACCTTCGATATCACTTCAAAGTGTTTTCGACTGTCTCCTTGTTTGGATTAACGACTGATGAGATAGAGCGGGTGGCACGTCTGGACGTTTACCTGGACACCAGGAATGCCCGGATCTCCTATGAGGAACGAGCTCGCAAAATACGACAGGAGCAGAGTCTGACACCAGATGCATGCAAGCCCGAGGACGACAGTCAATAGGATACAGCGTCGGATTGTGTGGCATAAGCGCCTGAATATGTTGAGACACACAGCGAGCCGACTGCGAATGCTCCAACACACGATGATACAGTCCTCACCATTCCGGAAGCTGACGACCAGGATCCAATGGGCCATTCAGTCCTTGAAAATATGGAAATCAGCATGGTTCATGTTCTTCCTGCCGAATTTCAGCTGACTACACACCAACCAAGTTCCTTGGACTGTGATGTGGTCACCGAGGAGGAAACACAAGTTGATTTCGTCATTCCTACTGAAGACGAGTCAACTAACGGCGACGATAAACTTAAAACAACCTTGGACATCTTGTTTCCCCGTTCTTCCTCGACTAATCTTCAACATTTAAAATCGTTGTATGTCACGGCCCATATTGAAGGCTAACCAATCCCCAAGATTTTCGTCGATTGCAGAGCAACAGTCAATATCATGCATGTATCCGTCATGAAAGCATTACAACGATCCACCGACGAACTCATTCCTTCAGGAATAACCATGAGTAGCTTTGTCGGTGACAAGTCCAAACCAAATGAGTACTCCCTCTAAAGGTAAACATCGCAGGTCATAATCACATGATCGTATTTTTTTATCGTCGACTCCAAAACCGAATATAATGCTTTGCTCGGTAGGGATTGGATTCATCAAACGAATTGCATTCCTTCTTCTTTATACCAAGTCCTGATTTTTTGGGATGGTAAATCGGTCGTGGTCCACCCAGCTGATACTCAGCCGTTTGAAACCAACATGATTCAAGCCCACTATTATGATGATCACGTCGGCTATATTACCCTACAAGGTTTTAATGAAGATGGACGGCCGACTCGGATCTCAGTCCAGAAAGCCATTAAGGTAGGTGCCGAGACTGTCCACCAGGATTCGGCAAAACTCGATTTGGCCAATTTACTCCCCACCACTGATGATTGACATCAAAAGCGAGAGGTGTTGGGCTGGCGTTTCATCCACGATGGAATGCCTGCTGGCCCATTGGTATGCTATTTCCAAACACCCGCATTCCGGCATCAACTTAATCCAATTTTTGGTCAAAGAGGATAACGGCCCGGTACTATCGTTGGATAAAGTTCAGGCCGCTAAGTTAAGGATCCTCTAGAGGAAAACGAGCTCGACGACAGCCGACCCTAAGTTAAGGATCCTTTAGAGGAAATAAATGTTGGAACGGCCGATGATCCTCGGTCGCTATTTATTAATGCGTTATTACCCCATGCCATGAAAGTGGAACTTTATCAATTGCTTCACGAGTTTAAAGATTGTTTTACTTGGAGTTATCATGAGATGCCGGGTCTCGACCGGACCCTTGTCGAACATGAATTACGTATCAAACCTAGTTGCAAGCCTGTTCGACAACCTCCTCGTCGATTCTTGACTGAAGTACAGCTCGGCATAAAAAATGAAATTATTCGACTGTTAAATGCTAGGTTTATCCGAACCGTTCGATACGTAGAGTGGTTGGCGAATATCGTACCAGTGCTCAAGAAAAATTGGGCCCTACGCATTTGCATTGATTTTTTTCGAAATTTGAATCTGGCAATACCTAAGGATGCATATCCCATGCCAATTTCAGATTTGCTAATCGATGCCGCGGCTAATCACGACATGCTGTCATTCATGGATGGACATGCTGGTTATAACTAGATATTTATTGTTGAGGCCGATGTTCATAAAATTACTTTCCGCTGCCCGGAAGCACTTGGAACCTACGAGTGGGTAGTCCTGCCATTCGGTCTAAAAAAATGCTGGTGCTACATATCAACGCGCAATGAATACCATTTTTCATGACCTGATCGGCACTACCATAGAAGTGTATATTGATGACGTTGTGGTCAAATCAAAAAGTCACCGAACGCATATTGATGATCTTCAGTAAGCTTTCCTTCGCATGCAACGACATAACCTTAAGATGTACCCAGCCAAATGCGCATTTGGCGTGTCGGCCGGTAATTTCTTAGGTTTTCTTGTCCACCATCGCGGCATCGAGGTCAACGCGAACAAAGCCCGTGCAATTATTTACGCCCCACCACCGACGACCAAAAAACAACTCTAGTCCTTGCTTGGGAAAATAAATTTTCTTTGCCGATTCATAGCTAATTCTGCTGGCAAAATGACGGCATTCTCTACACTATTGAAACTTAAGGACTCAGATAAGTTTGATTGGCGTGAAGAACATCGAGCGGCTTTCACACAAATCAAGGTTGCCCTTGCAACTCCACCCGTCCTCGTACGGCCTCGACGTGATAAACCCCTTAAGCTTTACATTTCTGCAGCCGAAGAATCCATCGATTGCCTCATCACGCAAGATACTGATGTTGGGTGAGAACAAGCTATTTTCTATCTCAGCCGACACCTCCATCCTCCAAAGATCAATTATTCACCAGTTGAGAAGCTTTGCTTGGCTTTGTTCTTCGCCACATCAAAACTCTGGCATTATCAAAGTTTAGTTTGCAGTACGTCATGTTGGTACCACACATATTGGGCCTCAGATTTTGATACATTGGGCCTCATTACCCACCCCATATGATTATGTAAAAGGAGAAGCCCCTTATTCTATAAAAGGGGACTCTTCCCTCCTTACAAATCGGACTCGGGGAACCTAACAGAGGGCAATACCCTCACAAACACAACAACACTCTCTTTCTCTGGAGGACTCCCCCTCACCCTTGTAATCCATACATACAGTCAGAGAAATACAATATCAGTGTGGACGTATCCCAAACATTAGGGTGAACCACAATACATCTTGTGTTATTCACTTTCTTGCAGATTCACGGCCTGATTTACATTGTTCCAAAACCCTCCGATTTTGTGCATCAACAGGTCCCACAAAAAGCCGTCAAATGACAAGCGCTTGCTGATTTCTTAGCCCACCACCCTTCTCCATATGGGTTCGGGGGCACCGATGTTGAAATCGGCATGGTGGAAGCACGTGACAATTATTAGACGGTGTATTTCGATGGTTCCAGCACGTCAACATCGACCGGTGTAGGGATTGTACTCCAGTCACCACACCAATACCGTTGGTTCTTTTCGCTCAAGTTGGATTTCGATTGTACCAATAATCAGGCTGAGTACCAAGCCCTTGTTATCGGCCTTAGCGTACTTCATAATTTGCATGTTGCTCGCGTCCTCGTCTTCGGTGATTTGGAGCTTGTGATTAACCAACTTAATGGAACTTTTCGATGGATGAGTTGTACTCTGGTGCCCTATCACATGGTGGCCAGTTACTTGGCCAAGTCATTCAATCATATTTCCCGTGGACGGAACACCGTCGCAGACGAACTCGCTTAGATAGCTCTGGAGCACAACTCATGGGGGGCAAGAGTGGACCAATGATACCCATTTTACGGTAATATTGTCCGGCTGTGGTTAATCAACAAGTCCTTCAGCGAGACCAAGTCATCCATACACGGGTAATGTCCTTACCTTCGTTGTTGGAACGGAAGGATCCTGTAGATGTTTACACGGTCGAGACGTTACCAAACGAATGAAGAAGGCCAATTATGCAATACCTTGATAATCCCAGAGGTAAACACGACAGAAAGACAAAGGTCCATGCCACAAACTATGTCTCATACCAGAATGAGTTGTATCGAAAAGGCGATGACGGTTTATTACTGTTATGCCTCGGCCCGCAAGAAGCTGCCCAAGCAATCACAGAAGTACATGAAGGAATTTGTGGAGCCCATCAATCAGGACGCAAGATGCTTTGGTTACTTTGCCGGCATGATTACTTTTGGCCAAGCATATTGAAAGATTGTATCGAGTATGCACAAAGATGCGTCCAGTGTCAAATTCATGGACCCATCCAAAGGGCCTCGACCGAATTACTTCATTCGGTTACCAAACCTTGGCCGTTCAAAGGATGGGCAATAGACGTGATTGGAAAAATCATACCATCCTCTGAAGTAGCAAAACATGCATGGATACTCGTGGCAAAGGATTATTTCACTAAGTGGGTCGAAGCAAAATCATACGCCGAATTAACATCCAATGAGGTTTGCGATTTTGTGGAGGAACATATTGTGACAAGGTTCGGCGTACCAGAAATGATCATAACTGATAATGGCACAGTCTTCACAGCCGAAAGGTTCAAAGAGTATACGGCGAGCTTAAAAATTCAGGTTGAGCAATCCACACCATACTATCCACAAGCGAATGGACAAGCCAAAACAAGTAATAAGGTTTTGATTAGAATTCTTGAAAAAATGATAAAAGAAAGACTTGGCATGTGGCATTTAAAATTGAATGAAGCCTTATTGGCATACCAGACTTCACCCCGGTCGGCAACGGGAACCACCCCATATGCGTTAACCTATGGACATGACGCAATGTTACCAGTCGAGCTAAGTGTAAATTCTTTATGCATGATCGAGCAGAGTAGTTTGTCCAACGCCGAATACAACCAGGCCATGTTACAAGAGTTAGAAGATTTGGAAGAAGATCGGCTTGACGCTTACAATCTTCTAGTGGCACAAAAGAAAATTGTTGAGTGAGCTTATAATCAAAGAGTCAAACAAAAAACATTCAACGAAGGAGAGTTAGTTTAGCAAACTGTGTTACCCGTGGGAATTAAAGACCCCAGGTTCGGCAAATGGTCGTCGAATTGGGAAGGACCGTTTGTCGTCCATAAAGTTCTCGGTAAGGGGGCATACCATCTTAGAGATCGAACCGGTATTATTCACAAATTACCAATTAATGGAAAGTTCTTAAAAAAATACTACCCAGTCACATGGGAGATGCAAGAGTAAAGCTTGTTTCATTTCATTAATAAGATGGTTTACAATCAAAATATTCTAAGGCGATGAAGGAAGAAAAGTTCCAAGAAGGGCCTTCAGCTCCAGCCACCGCACCTCGCCCATTATGACCTCGGCCTGCCGATTCTTCTTGTCCATCTTCAAATGCTCAACTCGCTTCGTGCTCGCCGCATACTCGGTTAAACAATCTTTGCAGCCAGACTCGAAGTCCTTCGCAAGCTTAGAAGCAATAGCCGACCTTCGTTTTGCCAACTCAGCCATTTGACGGTCGAGGTCGGCCAAGGCTTCCCCTTTCTCCTTTAAAGCATCGATCTTCGAACGAAAAGTGTCTTAAACGGCCATGGCAGCTTTCAGATCTTGTTCAGCCCGAAGAGTGTTCTCGAATACACTGAAGGATTCCTGAACTCGCTCCAAGGTGGACGATGCCTGAACGATAGCCTCGACGCTCATTTGACCATCTGCTCCAAAGACGTTTAGGCATGCACCCAACAAATCAAAACCTTTGCGCTCAAGGACTTGTGGTGCCGAGAGAGACAAAACTTCTTGCAGCCGAACTAGAACAGCTGAATCTGTAGGTTCAGTTGTAGTAACCGAGGGGCCAGCCGCTCCAGAAGTGCTTGACAAGAGAGCTTTAAACTCAACTTCCCATGAAGGCTGCACAAAAAAAATCAGTTTAAGCACAAGGAAATCACGAAAGAATATAGCAAGAAGGTTTTTGTTTTAAACCTGCCAGATGAGACTTCAGCTATGTCTTCGGGTTTGTTGCTCGAACCTAAAGAACTTAATGGCTGAGCCCAGTGTCTTAGGCTTTCTTCTCAGTTCACGCAGCCGATGGAGGTTATCTACGTTCGATGGCCACTGCGGCGGCCAAGAAATATAGATAACACCTTTTGGCGCATAGAAATTTTGATGAAAAGAATGGGTAGGCACCTGACATTTTGTATCTTCCTGGTTTAGAGTTCTAAGGCAGAAAAGTAACCAAAGAGAAGTGGTAGGGGTACTTACAAAGGTCGAAGTGGCTTTTTAGGGAGGAATGCTGAGGTTCTGGTCCTGCGGATGAACGAGTGTTTACGCCGTCGTTTCTGGCTCTACAGCAGGACGTTTACCACGATCGGCCACATAAAGGCTGACTTGGACAACCGCCTCGGGCACAGGGGGAGGTGGATAGCGTGGTTGAAGGTGACTCGTCAGTGGAATCTCATTGCTCCCGTCACTCTCGGCTAAGAGGGCCGCCCCTTCCAAGACAGACGCATCAGCTGGCCCTGAAGCTGCAGACGCCTCGACCAGTGGAGCAACAACTGGTCCAACGACTTGAGAAACAGGCCGTACATGGGTTGTTTCTTTGGTCGGTGTTGGCTGTTTCTCTGTCGAAGCTTGGATGACAGGGGTAGAGGGGGAAACATTAGGAGTCGTCGCTCCTGTAGTTTGACTAGAAATAACATGAATCTCCCGTTCTCCTTTCCTCGCTAGCTTCTTGACCCGTTTTATGGGTTGAGGGGGTTTTAGGGCCGTCTCGGCATTTTGACGAGGTAGTTTGCTCAGCAAAGCCTGCGTGGTAGTCTTAGCCCTTTTGGAGATGGTCGATTTTTTCCCAGCCACAGCCGCAGCGACCACTTCTGCCTTTTTCAGTGACCGACTACCTGAGAAAGGAAAAGCAAATTAGTAGAGTTCAAAGTCAAAGGAAGAAGGTAGAAATAGACCATTACCTTGAGATTGAGGGGCAGAAGCCTTATTGGGTCGACCGCCGAAGATCTTGTTCATGACGTCTTCGACTGGAGCACCAAAAAAGTTTTGGGTATACTCTTCCCACCAATCACTGAAAGTGTCAATGCTAAGAGATTCTGGAACAGTTGGTTAAAGGCTGAATTTTTGGCACCATTCTTGAAACTCCTTTTTGGCATCCTTGCACTCATTTTCTGAAGAGCCAGATAGGCGTCATCGACTCAGCTGGGAGTGAGAAGTAAGAAGAGGCACCGGGCAACCCTGAAGACAACCGAGTTGCCGAGTAGTGAATTGGGGGTTATATACTTCCCTACTTGCTCGGTGTGTGTCACACCCAAGAGAAAGGTTGCTAGTAAGCACAAACGACCTTCAGGATTGACGAAGTTCAGCATCATCATTTGTACTTCATGTTGATGTGGGAAATTTGATCGACAAAGGATATTCTCGACGACGGCAAATCAAGAATTCATCGTCGAAAAGGGCATTAAGGCCAAAGAAGTATCTGAACACGTATTCAGCTTGGTGAGAATGTACTGGTCGAGAAGCCACCTGAAGGCCGAGCGCTTCAGTAGGCGAAAAGCTGGCAAGCTCTGGCCGAAGGGTGATGAAATAAACCTGCAGCCAGAGCTGGAATACCCAAAGGGGGCCACTCTGATGTGGGTCGATCTTCTGAAGGGTCATCTCGGCCAAACAACGCAAGAGATGAGCAAGAATAGCTGGAGTAAGCGCCAGGGTGTGACCGCTGGCCAGGGCTTCAGCCACCGGCATGTTCTCGACCAGGCATTTGTTGAACTTGGTACAACAAATAAATTTGTTATACCAGTAGAAGAGGAAGGCTTCGTGTTCTCCCCGCCGTAGGTTCTCTTCACCTCAGCCGGCAAAGTGTAGGTAACGAGTGTTGTAGTTGAGGAAGTTCTTATGAAGTTTCTGAACTTCCTCCTTTGAGGGTTCTTGACCCTCTCCGGTTAGTGTTTCGATGGCTCGATCGTTGAAAACTGCCTTTAGGTCGATGGTCGATGGGTACCCAGAGAGGGTAACATCAACCGAGATGCCAAAAGGGGAAGTCCCTAGGATCGCGGTAATGTCAATGATAGTAAGACCCATGAGGCCGAGGGGAAGGATCATAGTGTTGGTGGCTGAACACTAGAAGCTTGAGGCTGCCATAAGAAGCTCCTTGTCCACGATGAGCTCCATAGACGAAAGACGAATGGCATCATAAATGCCAAGATCTTTCCATTGCTCACCGAAGATCTTTTCCATCCGTGCAACCCAGGCTGCCCAGGTCGCACTGGTCGAGGGCCAAGAGCCTTGGGGTTTTGCTGAATCCCACATCGACCATTCAAACCCTTGCAGTAGAGGTGTTAAACACTGCTCCTTGAAGAGTTCGGTGATAGCTGGTGGCACTGCATCCTTAAAAAGTGGACCAAGGATCTGGTGGGGGATGCTCATGTTGCTCTCAAAGCGCAGAGTCTTGATTGAGCGTTGGTCGATAATTGCTCCTCATTTGTCGCATTCCTTAGAAAGCTTGGAGATGAAGGAGGCCATTGGAATGGTTTTGAAGGCTTTTTGGAATAAAGTCAGGGGATTTGCTTTTAATCTTTTGAACAAGAGGAAGTTTGGAAAATTTGAAAACGTAAAGAATGAATAATGGAAAGCCGGGTATTTATAGACTCGTGGAATGGAAGACCAAACGGGGAGAGTGATCGGGAAGATCACTAATAATTATGGAGTGATGGAGAATATTAACAGACTCTGAATAAAGAACCAAAAAAACTCGCGGATTAAGGGGTCATGATGATATCGTGACGGCGTCCTTTTATGAAGAAAAGACATTTTGGTGTCCGCACGATCTCGAAGGTATCGAAAGATTCACAAATCAAGATTGCATGATGGCATGCGGCAACATGTATAATGATTTGAGGATGTTTGGACATCCGCACGTCTTGAGGAATTCAAAAAATCTCATGGATCAAGGGGGTAATGATGAAAGGACACTTCAGGTCATGCTGAGAAGAGGACATTTGGCGAGGTGTCTAATGAAATCAAGATCGTGCAATCGTGCTTCATAAATGCACCTCGGGAGACGGAGCCTGGTGTCGCTTCTTCAAGGTCAGGGCTCCGCTAGAGACTTCAGGCCGAAAAAGTCCTAAGAAACAAGGGGGCAATGTTTGGGCCGAGATTTATTCTCGGCCCGGAAGGCCTTACGAAAAGGTTACCGTGGATCGTTTAGTTCATGGGCTTAACCTAGGTCGGTCAAGTCATGCTGCAAGACGAGTAATCGAATCCTGGGGCAATAAGGAGTCTCGGCAAGATATGGATATTGATAACCCGGAAGTGAATCCGACTTGATAAAGGACTGGGTTCAAAGTCATAGTGAAAATAGGACTGGTCAAGAGGGTGTTTGATTAGAAGAAGAAATCCTAATCCGAGTAGGGTTTAACTCGATCTAGACAGTACCTGATGCTATAAATAGAGGAGGCTGTACATCGTTCAAACCCTCTTCAATTCAACATACAACTGCCCTGCACAAATTCTCTTAACAACCTTGAGACTTTTTTCCTTTTCTTTTTTCGCTGACACACCTTTAGTTTGGATAAACAGTAATGTGAAGGCAACTGGTGGCACTTCAGTCGACATAGATAGCACTGTCACCGTAGAACCAGCCGGTCTCGCAGCATCTTCAGTCGGCATAGATAGCACTGCGTCGAGGGTGACTGGTTATCTATCCAAGTCTCGGTCGAAAAGGATTTCCGAATCCTTATTGGTCGAGGTCATCTCATTAGCATTCTCGGTGAAGTAAGGTGTTACATTTTATTAGGCTCGGCACATTGCACGTCGAGTTAGTTTATGATTGGATACTCTCAAGTGGGATTTAGAGTTCGACATTCCGACGGCCAAACCACGTTTATTGTTAAGACATGTATCATCTTTGAGTATTTGTGCCCTTACACTTTGGTGTCGATTCGGTGTGAGTTTACTCTGACGAATACCATCACTTTGACCGAATCCGACGACGACAATTTGTGAACTTCGTAAGAATAGTAGCCTTGTCTTAAGATTCGAGAACCCAAGAGGCCGAGACGTGTTTCTTCCTCGGTCGCAATCGTGAGACGCAGAAGTCATCTGCGCACCCAATGCAACATCAACAAATTTTACTCCTCGGCCGAGTTCGACCGACGAGTTGGCACGACCCGCATTCAACCGAAGGACGTAGTTAGCTTATAAGTTACTCGGCTTACGCGCCACGTAGGCTTGGTAGTTTTTAGGGTCAACAGTTTGTTTTCCACTTCCCAAATTCTTGTATTTGAAATAATTTATTAGAATTAACAATCGTTTTATTTTCAAAGCATAAAAAATAAAATAAAAATATTGTGAATAATACTTGCTCTTGCCCTTTTTCAAAAGGGTGGAGTTGCACAAAAGCAATTACTATTCAAAGTGAGTAGCAATGGAAACTTATAAGCCCTTGCCTTTGCCTTGCTCTTGCCGTCCACCAACGGGTGGAGATGCTCTTATACATTTGAGTTTGAATTCCCTCTTAACAGTTTATCTATATATATAAAGTAAGCACCCTAAAATGGTGAAACATTCAAAATACCATAAATTGCCCTTTAAGAATCTCATAAATTACAATTGAACCAAAAGAAGCTAAAGTATTTAACCATATTTTTATTTTGAATGAATTTAATATTTAAAATTATAGAAAAATAAACAAAAACAAAACCTCCCACATTAGTGGGTGGTTTCATGTCTTTAATTCATTTCTTTTTTTAATAATTTCTTAAAAAATATGTAAATTAATTATTTAAATAAAAAATATAAAAAGGCCAATTGCCACACACGTATGCATGTGGCAAGAGGCTAGTATTGTTTTAAAGTAAATTATCCATGAGATAAAGTAAATAAATAATACTTCTGATTTGTCTCTGAATTTTCATATTTGTACATGTTTTTCATTTTGCATTTTCGTGCTTGTAATTCACTAGATTGTATATGCTTCAACTAAACTCCATTCCATCAATGACTTGATTTTTTTCATCCGTTTGTGTCCGAAGCAATTCAAAGCAAATAAAAAGTGCTTTTCTGCGCTTTTTAACTAGAAACACAAAGATATAAGAGCTTGTTTGGTACTTTCATTGTTTTTTTTGGAACTAATGAATAAATTAAACAATTTAGCTACATTTATCCTTAAGAAAATGAATTCAATAAGAGCATGCCCCAGGTTACTTGAGCAGATTTTAACAAGTCCAAAGGAAAAAAAACCATCTCTGATTGGACAAGAAAACCCTACATTATTTTCCAACTTGGAAGCCATCACATGGAGGTAGACCTGGCATTTTCAACCCGACCCATTAACCCGACCCGACTCAACCCATTAAAATCAGTATTCGGATGAGTGATAAACGAGTCGGATGGTTAACGGGTTAATCCGTTAATCACTCGTTAAATAACGGGTCATTTTGGATGAAATCTGTTTTACAGCGTCAGTCACAAAAAACACTCCTGGGTGCTCCTCCTCCAGCTGTATCTACGGCATTTAGTACGAAGACCAGTCATTCTCCGTCGGATTTTTCGAGAAGGAACAGCTGAGCTTAATGCCAACGGATATTTTTGACGGATTTTTGTTCAGGTGCGACCAGAACAATCAGGGACTCTTTAGGGGTGCCTCCGGTTTGCTCGATCTCGACCGGGATAAAATCTCCCTCATCGAGTAATCTGCCTCGAAATACAACCGGTTCTTCTCCTACTGCCTCCCCTCCAAATCCAGTGGCACTAGATACCTCAGCTTCGGCAAAGGCGACGGATCTTCCAACGCCGTGAAATTCACACCCCTCGCCAACGTCTCCCAAGGCGTGAAATTTACACAGGCCTTCAGCAATGGCCAGGAGGATGGTAGGTGGCTCAAGCTCTTCGAACATGTTGACGATGATACCTTTGGATTTGGGAAGATATAAGCAAAAGGAGAGGAAGTCCCAATAAACAGGGTCGTCTCGATCGAGCACCGATTCGATCATGTGTATAGCCTTAAGAGGAGATTTCCGTCCGGGGAATTTGAAAATGATGTCGGTGAGATCCTTTGAACTCTGGGTGGTTTGTTCATGGATCTTAGGGAAATACAAAAAATCAACCAGAATTGCGGCCCAGAAGAGGTCGATGATGAAGGCACGGATGACGGGTGAAACGAAAAAAAAAAATAAGTTGTTCACGGGTGAATGGATGACCCCGTTAGCTTAACGGTTTGGATTTGGATGACCCGTTAACTTAACAGGTTGGGTTTGAATGACCCGTTAAGTTAACGGGTTAAGTGAAACTCAACCCAAACCCAATAAACCCGACCCGTTTACAAGTCTACATGAAGGTAGATGAAACAGTAAATTACCCATTGTCTTTGTAGACATCCATTTATATTACTATACATAAGAAACTTGGTTTAGATCCAACTGATTAATAACGCAATCGTCGATTCAAATTCATAAGACATATCATTATGTATATCGAAAGTCATGCCTGAACAAGTTTCGCAAAGAAAAACCTCAAACGCATTAAAAAAAAAAAAGCACATTCAAATTAAAATACAACAAAAAATTGCGAAACTAAAAAAATGCACGTTCATCTCTCACGTCTATACTTTTAATCCCTCTCTTTCGGTATCCACCACATCCCTTCCCCTAAAATATAAGATCTAAATCAATAAGTGTAACAAGGGACTTTATTGTCATCATTCAAAGAAATGCTCTCTCAATCAATGACAGGGCCGGCCTCTTACGTACAAGATCTTATTTCTTGTACTGGAAAGAATGGGCTCTAAGATTGACTCAAAAAATAAACAAATTACGACCTTCATTACGCCAAGGGAGTGATGGAAAACAAAACCAGATCTCAGCACAGGCATTCCTGACAAGCTATACTGAGTCGAAACTCATAGAAGCTTACTAGTTCTTCGTTTTGATGGCCCTCCAGGGAAAAGCTTCATAATCCATCCCAAGACTCTTTCCACTACCTACATACGAGAATATAGAGAAAAATAATATTTCTATATCAGCCAATCATTTGCACTCTGGGTTTCTTTTTCTTTTCTTCTTTATATTGAGCTATAGGTAACTATCAGCTTGTATCAGAAAGACATTCGTAATTTCGGCAATAAATGTATTTAGAAGCAAAACAATCACAGAACTGTTCAGTTCTTTGAGGAATGATGTACCTGTGCTTTAAGTATAAATAATATTTATATAAAACAAAACGCATTACCTCATCACCTTCATCTGCATATGGAGCATTGTACGACATATCAACAGGAGTGGGTTGTCTGACGAGAGTATTCTCATTAGCCATACTTTGGGCTGTCAAAAGCTCTAATCTCTGAGTTTGGGCTTCAAGTTTCCGAGACAATTCATTGTTCAGCTCCTTCATTCATGAAAAGGAAAACAGTCAACATTGCAATTATTAGCTGTGGCCCCTGAAAATAATTATGAGCCAGACACAAACGAATAAAAGGTCGTACCCAGTGCACAAGGCTCCCGCTTTACGCAGGGTCTGAGAGAGGTGAATGTCGGCTAGCCTTACCCCCATTTATGGAGAGGCTGCTCCCAAGTCTCGAACCCGAGACCTACCGCTCATGGGCGAAGGCACTTGCCATCGCACCAAGTGCGACCTCTTAAGCCAGACACAAACGAATATATAAAAAAAATTGAATGACTGCTAACAATATGACTTGAAGATACATTTTGCACTAGAGTATGAGCGAGAGGCCCATAGATGATACTATCATTCTCAGAACCAAGTACACGTGCGAAGTGCATAGGCCTCTTTTGCTCACATTATTTCATATTCCATTTGTACGTTTAATGCTTTTTCAACCATGTATCAACAACAAGGCCTCAACCCTAAAATATATTACTCGGTCCCAAAGAAAGCCCTTTCTTGCTTAAAGTGGGCTACATACTAACAAGTCAAAAGTCGTAGCAGACTTCTATACTGAGTTGAAAATTAAAAATATGCTACCTTCAGCTTGGAACATTGAGATGACTCGGATGCCAAAGATTGTATCAATTCTTCTTTCTCCAATGCTAACTGAAATACCAAAGAGAGTAGAATTCAATTTAATGGACTAGATTTTACAACACAAATCTGAAGGAAAAGAAAGGAAATAAGCCTTCAAAAGTGTATCACTGAGAAAATACAAGGGGTAGATAGTTAGGAGAGGATATAAGGGGTGCATGGTACCTCGGAAATTAGTGTACTGATGTTTTCAACTGTTTGCATCTGATCGGGAGGTAGATTCACAGATGAAATGTCAAAAGTTGACTGTCCATTTTCAGGCAGCATTGGGAAACTCGAGGCATCGCCCCCTTCCTGGCCTAAGGTGTCAGGAATAGCGTCTTCATTTTCCTCAACTGGTGAACACAATACCCAGACGCACAAAGCATAATTATAAAAGAAAAAAGATTACAAAAAGGAGAAATAGCTGTCACACTTTAGTCATTCATTCATCAGTACAACTGTACAAGGCTTATTTGTGAAACATTATTCTTTGTTTTTTGTGAGCATTGATCAGCAACTTAAATTCCACAAAAATAAGTAATAAACTTGTCATACAACGACTGCAACCACAACTCCAACTTCTGTAAATTAAAACAGTTGATCAGGAATATCAATCAAAACAATGAGGAGCACTTAGGTTATCTTTGCCTATTCCCAGAATTCTGGGTATCATTTTTTCCTTTTGGAAGATATTGATTAATTAGGATTACAATTAAACAGATTTTGTGTTAATGAAATCAGGATAAATCAGCAGCAATCAGTTTATTTCAACAGTTGTCAAAAGTGCTAAGTTGATATAAAATTAATAGATAGATACCAAAAGTTATCTACAAACACAACACTAGAAATATTCTCAGAATATCATCCATATAATGCAATCATAAAAAATTTGAAGATGGAGTACTGTTCAACATATAATAACACACTCAAGCACTAATTTGAAAAACACATGGACTAAAACCCAAAAAAAAAAAGAAAAAGAACCATGGCTACGTACCAATTAACCGGATACATTACGAAACTCAGCCCTTATCATTTGGATATAGAAATATCAATTTATAAGCAAAATATCCAGAAGAGTTGAATTTACCTAGATCTTCTGTAGAAGTAGACACATCTTTGTTGTTAGTAGTACTCTTGCTGACATCAACTTTATTTCCACTTGTGGAGGCTTTCCGTAGCATAGACTGCAACAGCTTCTTCTCTATACCAGATAATAACACTGAATAAGGGGTAAGATATGCAACCATAAATAATACTAGATAAGGGTGCATTCACATTAGTGGAAAGCTTAAGAAACAACTCAATAATTTCACGACGACCTGCCCTTATTGGCACAAGGACCACTTAGCCACTTCACAGTCAAGAAAGATGGAAACAACAGCAACAAAGCCTTATCCCACTAAGTGGGGTTGGCTATATGAATCCCAGAACGCCATTGCGCTCGGTTTTGTGTCATTTCTTCTGTTAGATTGAAGTAGTCCAAGTCTTTTCTTAGAGTCTATTTCCAAGTCTTCCTAAGTCTTCCCCTACCCTTTTGGCCTTGAGCCTCTGTCTCATAATCGCACCTTCTAACCGGAGCGTCTGTAGGTCTTCGTTTCACATGTCCAAACCACCTTAACCGATTCTCTCTCATCTTATCTTCAATTTCAACTACTCCTAATTTACCTCAGATATCCTCATTCCTAATCTTGTCCTTTCTCGTGTGCCCACACATCCAACGAAGTATTCTCAAATGTAGGCCTAACAAGTTTCAATATTTATGGACATACACAATACAGTTGTCCCAGCCCCTATCGATTAAATTTAGGGCCTTTGCTACATGCAACTCCCAATATTCATAGCTTGTATTCACATTGCTAATATAACTATAACAAGAAGAACAAAAAAGTTTTAAAACTTAAAAAACACAACGGAATACATGATCACTTCTTTCAAATGCATGACTGGGAGTCTGGCTGCATTTGTGTATCTCACCAATAGTTTATAGGGCTAGTGATGTGGTGTGGAGTTACTTCACACTCTAAGCAGTTAAATAACCTTGCTAAAAGAAGTCGCTTAATTAAGCTCTTAAAATGGTGACAATGACACCAGAAAGCAGAAAATCTAGACCAGGAAATTAAAAAAGTAAGCAATTTGTCCCTGGAAAAGCCACTACAAGGTAAATACTCTACACAGAGGTATTTTTATATAGGCACACTTACCTTCCTGAAGAGCATTGATAGTTGACTGCAAATCTGAACGATCTTTTTCTAGGCTGGACATTCTTTTCCTGCACAGATTCATAAATAGTTATCTTCAGAGACATGTAGCTACACAGCATGATAATTATATGTAATGGGAGTAAGGGAAGGGGGGCCGGGGGGGAGGGGGGGGGGAGAGGAGGAGAGGGAGAGAAAAGGTGAGGCATCCCATCTAACACCATATAATACCATACTTATAATGTGATAACAATATTTTGCTAGATAACCAGAAGCACTTTGGTCCAAAAGCACATTGATAAGATCCCACCATTAGAGGAAGAGACTTTGAATCAGTTTCAAACTAGTCCTACTTCTTCAGGCACTTGTCATCTCCACTCCTTGAGCATGTGAGCATGTCCTTTCATATTATGATGGCACAACATTCTATTGAAACCCGCAAGCCCAACAATAAAGGATGAAAAAGGTGTTCACAACTTAATCCATAATCTCATAACACATAATTCTACAGCTCATTACTCAGTAGTTTGTTACATTCAGAGCCACTGTCAAAATTTCAGATTTAGTTTCTATTTTATTTTATATTTCCAAGACAAGTGTAACATTCTCCATATAAGATGGGGAGTGGTAAAATATCAAACAAGTGATTCAGAATTTGTGCACAAATTCTTAATTTACTGAACAGTAGAACGCTAACGTACTTGTACGACAAGATTTCAGCCTGTGAGTTCTCCAATTGCCTCTCCAGCTTTAGCTCACTGGACCTTAGTCTTAATGCCTACAAAAGTAAACATAAAATTTGAATTCTTTTTTATTTTATTTTAAAAAGCACTATCAACGATTCGCAATTTCAGTACCTAACTCATATTAATATGTGCATACGCACTCATATATAATCATACAAGGATAAAATTTTATGTTTGTCAAAAGTGTGAACATTAATAGTTTCATAGCTCACAATGAAGGGAAAAAAAATATCATGAGAATTTCTGCCTATTATGTCCCTTTATTCAGACAGAAAAGCAAATACAATTATAATAAGAAAGGTTTTCTCCAGATCAAAAAACTGAATCAAAATTTCTTTCTAAACTCAGTACCTAAAATCCCAACATACCAAGAAAAAACACTACCTTCTCCTCTAATCCGATAACTTCCGATGCCAATAGCTTAGCACGTTCATCAGCGGCATTACATTCTAGCTGTGCATTTGCATATTCATTTCTGACCGCATCAAGTTCCACCTGTTCACATCAAGAAATTAAAACTACTACAACATAAATTGAAGACGAGTCAAGTTCCACCTATATTAAATAACTAATAAATTAGAATGGTCCCCAGAGGTACAAGTTTGCTCTGCAATTATCAGTAGAAGGGGGATGATTGACTCTAACCAGCTGGTGTTTGATTTCCTCCTGTATATTTTCCAAGTCAGATTTTAGTTGATCAACAACAGTTCTCTGGAGAAAAAGAAAACAGAACAACAGTTAGAAGAAAGCCGTGGGCCATGGCACTATCAAATGACTTTGTCAGGGAAACACAAGGGGCATCATTTCGGATGAAGTCAGCACAACCGTCTTCATAATAGGATAAATCAGGCAAAAAGAAAGTAATACAAAGATGTTTAGTTCACAATTCATCAACAAAGTAAAAGTTATACAAATGTCAAGGTGCAATATCATGTAAAGCAGAAACACCTGTTGGTTATAACTCTCTGTCAAAGAAGAATTTTCAGCAGCCAATGACTCTGCTAAAGCACGTGAAGCCTCAAGTGCTCGTTGCAAAGAGAACTTTTCTTGTGTCAAATCTTCAATATGCTGCATAATGACAAGAAAAATACAAAAACATGTCAACAAAAAAGTATTCCAAAGAAACGATTTTGCTAAGGTGATATCACTATTCAAATAAACTTAACAAGGTTAAATCAATTTGTTCTTTTTATTTTGAAGTACTACAACCTGTGATGAATGACAAAGCCATATGACACTTGCAGTTCACAATTTATAACTGACGCATGGAAAATAAAACTTACTTAGTAGATATACCAAACAAACTTAGCATCTAGTAATTTAATGTCAAACGTTCCACTGACAAAAAAGGGACATCATTTTTTGACGTTGAAACAGTTTTTCTTTATCCATGGTCAATGAGTTTATTTGGTGTATAGGCCTTGGCCTAGTATATGTATCTTTCTCCACTGTGCTAAAGTTGTTTATTGTATTCAAAGTCTCAAAAAAGGAAGTCAAAATTTGAGAGTATAGGATTATGCGCCAGCTTAGGTAATGCACTTGAAAAGAAAGGTATGTCCATTCTTCAATATCATACATCCTTTTTGGTCAATCCCATACCATAAATATCCTAGTATCTCGATGTTTTATACTTTGCTATCATCTACATATCTTCACTATAAGCTTCTATCTATTGCCATCCAGTCACTACTCCCTCAAAAGTCACAACTATGTCATCAATACCCCTTATTACTCGTGATGTTCTCTAGTAATCAACCTATATTTTCATCCAAAAGGATGCTCATAAAAACTCAATGGACTGCTTTTGTCATGCTATGCATCGAAGAGAGGCCATAACAGCAGACTATTGAATTGATTAAGGATTCTCCGTGTTAAAAACTTAAAATGGATAAAATATCTGAATATGAGAAAGAAGTGGCACCACTGGACATATGTGTAAAAATCCACCAGCTGAAAAATAGGGACACACTACACCTGTTCCAAAGCAGAAAAATCTTCATTCTGATTAGGAGAATAAAATTCATGCTTTCTCTCCATGCTATTCCCCTCAACTGTTGGCCTCTGCTGGTCCATCCAAGCATTAGGAGAAAGTGAAGACTTCATGGAAGGCTCAGATGCATGAGGTGCACCACTTTCAAACTTTAAAAAGGGTCTCACAGTATCATCATCCATAGATGGCTTGTGGAAAGGCGATGAACCTAGAAAATTCATGCCACTTGATTTAGAACTGTTGGACATAAATGGCCCTTCTGGTTCAGGTTGTTGAGAAACAGTGCCTGAAGAAGTTTTAGACACATTAAGAGAATCAAGGAAGGATGGACGAGATCTCCGAGAATTAGTTTCAGGTGTAACTGAATACAATGATGCATGATTGGAGGAACTTCTAGAATCAGATCCAAAACCCCCCATGGATTCATATGTTTGAACTGGTGCACTCTGCCCACTAGAAATGCTACTGGCAAAGCTGCTAAGCTTTCCTTCCCCAAATTTATAACTCAGAGAATCACTTAAGTCCTCACTACTACCACGGATGTTTTTACCAACTTCAGAAGCAAATCCTCTTATGCTGGGACTGGGTTCAACCAAGTCTGCCATGACATCTCAAAACATAATACAGTAAGCATATTCCTCAAAGACAAGAGTTGGAAATTATTCACAAATACACTGATTTTAGATCAGAACACCAAAAACCAAAATCCAAAAATGTACAATTACCTTCATAAAGTGAAGACGGTGCAGGGCCACCAGACACTATGCTGACATTAGAGGCTTCACTCTGTAGTAATGTGCTGACAGAGTTCTGAGATGAGATTTTTGCAACAGATGGATGTGAAGAACCAGAATCCATTAAAGATGTAATATGTTCTTTGGACTGAAATTCATTCCTTCCATAAGAACTGGAGTGACTTGTATTGCCCGCAAAATCTTGATTTGCTTGTGGGCGTGGAGCAAAAGACTGGTCAGATGTTGTCCCACCTAAGGCACCAGTATATTTTTCAAAATCATTACTTATCCCATTAGTCCCATGGCGATTATTAACGGCCAGTGGTCCCCCAAACCCTAAAACACCATATCTCAGATATTCTTGATCAGCATGTTTCTGTACTTGATCTCCAGAATATGCATTAAACTCAGAGGTTGAAGGACTGCTGTGTGTATTATTATCCACGGAAGCTTGTTCATTTTTTTGCAAAAAATCAATCGCGTTGCTATCATTGTTCAATAATACAGAAGAAGTTTCAGTAAAAGCACTACTGGGCCCATCAGATGTACCAGCACCATCAGAGGCTGTAACTCGTACATGTTCAGTTTCTAGAGATTGTTTCTCGTTTGAGCTAACTTCAGAAGCATCGATTTGGCTAGTGGATGAAGCCTTCTTAGCTCGGTCTGCTGCTTTTTTCTTCCGAAACTCCTCCAGCTGCAAAAGCAGAGGAAACCAAATATGTGTGAAATTCTACAATCAAATAAAAATATTTGGTATGAAATTTGTCTCTGAAATGACTAAATATTTGTTAAAGTCGCGTTTCTAAACTAAGAAAAAGTGAACTATAGAGACCCAGAACTAAGATTTGATCCGTCTATCAAGGGACCTAGAAGCTTAGAGAACTTCTTTTTGAAGAAACAAAACAAAACTTTGTCAAAGTACGGCGGATCATTGACACTTTAAGTTTATTGTGCTCTTCTTCTTCCTCTTTCTTTTTCTTACCATAAGGAGTCTGTATATGAAGAATGCTTATGAAATAACCATGACAGCCTAGCCTTATATGCAAATTCAAAACCTACCTGTTCTACGTCTTTGTTTCTTACGTCACGTAACTAAAATACTGCTAAATCAGTTTGTTCCTGCTAGCTCAAAACAAGATACAAGGGTTCATCGTAGACACCCAGAAGCATCAACATTCAATATATTCCCAATATCCCGTTCTGTTTCTAAACATGTAACCCAATCAAAACGGATTCCTAGACCACAAAAATGTGCGTTTGTAATCGAATTTCTATCATCAGCAACAAATTAACTACATTATGACAGCTACAAAATATGAATTACGACCGTTCACAATCAAACTCGACAAGTGGATTAAGATTTGACATGAAAAATCAATCATTTCGCATTTCGAATTGCATATACATACACAGACCCAAGCATGCATACAAATGCAAAATGAAACATTTCGTGCGAGATCGAAATTGTAATCGAATAGAAACATTACCCGGCGCTTTCCGGCTTCCAAAAGATCTTGCTTTCGCGAGTTGGGCAGTACCTGAGCCGAAGCCATTCAATCAATCCCCCAAAACTCAAACAATTTCAAACATATCAAATGCCCAATTGCCACCACCGCCTCCCCCACAAACCCCTAACGAACCAAAACCCTACGTGCCAACAACAAAACCCTAAAAAATTACAGCGTATCCGGATCAGGGAATCAAGGAATGAGGCGCAATTCAACGCAATTCAAACTGTCGGATAATTTCGAATTGCAAAATGTAAAAATCGAAATATTGTGGGAGAAATTGGGAAAGTAAATATGAAGCCCTAATTTTTGTACGGACAGAGAGTCCGATCTGATCGGAGAGAAGGAGAGCTCGATGAAATTCTTTGGTTCTGGCAGATCTCCCCCGCTTTGCTCTCTCTCTCTCTCCTCCCTCCCCCTCTCTCTCTCGCTTTTCTGTGCGTTTTGTTTTTTCAATTTTTCAATTTTTCAATTTTTCAATTGTTCAATTTTCCAAGTTTATTATTTATTTTGGTGTATTTTGTTGGGGTAGAGTTGAAGAGATGATTGTTGTAATCAAGGTATTAAATATCGATGATATCGGAAATATCGGTAATCTGAAAACACAAAAATATCAATGGAAATATTGGGATAATATCGATATCGATAAAAATAATATGGAAACTACGGAAATTGTAAGAAAAACTTGGAAATTTTTATTGAAACTTTGCAGGATGTTTATTTAGTCAATTATCTATTAGTTTATCATAAAAAATTGGAAGGAATGCATTGCATGATGGATTTAACATTATCAAGTTGATTATTTAGCGAGCTGGCAAACATTGTGAGTGTAGAAAATATGTAGTAATTAATGAAAAAAATTTAAACACACCATAATCATTTATATATAATGAATTAGTACAATATTTTACACTTTATACATTGCATGGTAAGATACATGAGTGACTTAGTACCACATAGAGTTCCTATAAGGTTCAAATTTTTCACCATCTTCATCATCTCTATGTGTAGAGTGAGTGTATTGTGAAGAGTAGTTATCAAATGATAAATCCCCAAAATAGTTTTGCATGTAATTGTTAACATGCCACCTATATGGATCCGAGATTGGTTGACCTTGTCCATAAGCAAAATCATTTGAAGATTGAGTCTCGGATTGTTTCCATAAGTCACTCGATTTCATCCCAACAGGAATGGGATATGAAGGGTAGGGAAATGGTTGGTTATGAGTATAACCATAGTTACTACTTCCCACTCCAACAGAGTCCGAAGTTATAGATAACGAGTCATCTTCTTGACTTGACAAAATCCCCTTGCCTCTTTCTCTACGAGTACAGTCCTTCCCTATGGCACCAATTCCTGGTCCTGCCCGCCTACTGCCATGGTCCTCATCCTGTGTTACATGCGTGAAGTTTGCCTCACCAGTGAAGGGGCTCATAAATTCGGGAGATGGTCTAACATAGTTTCCATATCCACCACCAATACCTCCAGCTTCACTATATCCTTCATCATTCCCACCTCCAGTGGTAGGTGAGTCTCCTCCTGATCTCGTACTAAAGCTATCATTAGTATCAGCACGATGTTGTGGTTGTGTAGGATTGGAAGAAGGTGGAATTCCAGTGTTTCTTGGTCTTGGTCGCAAAAGTTCTTCCAAAGAGTCAGCGCTGCTAGATCACACCTCCTCCGCTAATCCTCTTTCTACATTTATCCCTTTATTACGTGTTTCTTCAGCAACTCTGGGAGCTGGGTTGCCCTCATCATCATCTAAATGAAGAGGTCTAATCCATTGATAAAGTTGGTTACCCTCTGTATCATCATCTTCAGCAACAATATCAAATACATCTAGTGGGTCACCACGGTCAACATGATCTATTTCTGCTTCCTTATCTCGAATTTAAAGCTTCATGTTGTAGTAGCAATAAACTAATTTTTCCAACCGACTATGAGCCAACCTATTTCTTTGCTTTGTGTGTATGAGTACAAATGTGCTCCAATTTCTTTCACAAGCAGATGAGGAAGCTGTTTGTGATAATACTTTGATTGCTAACTTTCTCACAGTTGATGCATCAGTCCCATACATGATCCACCATTCAGCTACAATGAAAAACAATGTTGATAAGCCTAATAACTCCAATAAATTCTTATCGTGAAATATGTTTACACTCACTAGGAGACATTTTTGTTCGAGCGGCAATTGATGTTGGTTCTCCAAAAGTTCTTCTTGCATCTTTAAACCATGTTAGCTGAATTCAATAAATCGTGTTAGTTTAATCCAACAAAGTAATTATTATAATTTAAGTAATTATGTACCTCATTTCCAAATTGGCCAACTGTTGGTGATGCAGGGTTTAATTTAGAGTATACATTATGTACAGCACGTATAAAGGTACCATCATCTCCAACACCGGGTCTGTATTGGTATCGAGGATTCAAATAATATGTTGTTCAAAGAAACACATACTCTAATAAGAGAAATAATACTTATGCAACTAAAGAAATGAATTGCAAATTATGACATAATTTATACTTGCTGCATGCAAATCGTGGTATAATGTTTTATACCATCGGTCTTCAATTATTTTTATGGCCCACCTTGCACCATGTTTTCTTTCCAATTCATTTTTCACTACACGCATCAACTCATTTATTGCCCCTATAGTAGGATACACTTCTGTGTCAACGATCCGTAAAACTTTGTAAAGAGGTTCAAACACTTGGCACACATGTTCTGATTGTGGTTGGCCTAATTGTCACTAGTGAGTAGGTGCTTCAACCCTGCTTTCTTCTTAAGTAGGGTGTCTAATGCAATATAGTTGGTGGCGAATCGAGTGGTAGCTGGACGAATAATGTCTCCTTTGCAAAATTCACGCATCTTTGCCAACAACCAACCGTGATTGTAAATATAATTTGTGATCGTTCTAGCTCTTTTTACCACAGTAGCAACATTCTCTTTCTTCCCCATTGCCTCAAACATGAGATCAATACAATGTGCTACACATGATGTCCATAACATATTATGATGCTTCATTAACTTTTTTCCAGCTTTGACAAATGCAGAACCGTTGTCGGTCACGACTTGGACAACATTATGTTCTCCCACCTCCATGATTACATCCCTCAATAATTTGTAAATATACTTGTAGTTCTTTATATGGTCTGAAGCATCAACAGACTTCAAAAAAATTGTCTTTCCCTTGGAGTATACCATGAAGTTTATGATAGACAATCTGGTCGGGCCAGTCCATCCGTCACACATGATTGTGCAACCATTAGTTTCCCACTTCGACCTTAACTTGTTAACATACTCGCCAATGTTTTTATACTCCATATCCAAATATTTGTTTCTTATCTCATAGGGAGTGGGAGATTGTACTCCAACATTGGCCTGTTGACATCCCACTACCATATTTTTGAAATGATGTGATGATGCTTTCTCAGCAAGGACATTTTTCATAGATAAAGAACTTGCTAATTAGACGCCCCATTCCCTCCTTCACATTACCTCGAGTGAAATAACTCCAAACACTCTATTGACGTGCTTTGGATGACTTATATAAACTTGGGACTATTGGTGGTGTTGGTTGTGATTCTCTAAGACTGCCTCCCCATCTCATTTGTGCACCACTACTTGTCCCGGAACCTTGTACTCTATTAGGAATTTTATGAAGGTGTTCTCTTTCCCATGCTGACTGTTTTGAGGCACGTAATGCTTGTTTCAAACTGCGTCGTTCTTCAGGTCCCATGTCATCATCACATTCGTCCTCATCGTCATCATCATCATTGTCAACCGCTTGGCCATAGACTTCTCCTCGTAGCCCAACTCGAATATTTTCCATTCCATGAGTTATCTTTTCCTTTTGCTGTTTTTTATTTTTTAATAATGTGCTGATGAATGCCTTCACTTCTGGGGGGACATTATCGCATCGTTGGACATTTTTTGCTGGATCTAATCCACTAAGATGGTACTTAAGTCGTGTCACTCCACCACTCTTCATTACCCGACCACAATATTTGAAAATTGTGCCATATTTGTTTCCGTCTATTGGGTCTCCATGTTCCCAAGCTGGATCACGTTTAGTAACTTCACTGGACATCTTAAACGTACCTATATTTATTTTTCATGAAAATTAGACAATTATTTTTTGGCCAAAAAATATAGTAGTGATGACGGTTATATAAGAGAACCTAAATAATAAAGTTATTCTACAAAAGAATTAAATATGAAGTAAAGAAAATGATTGTAAAAATTTAAGTAATTATAAAAATAATATGGAATAATAAAACCTAATATTAATGAATAATAATCCAATTTGATAAAAAATAATCCTAATATAAAACATAGTGATGAATAATAATCCAATTTGATAATAATCCAATTTAATAATAATCCAATTTAATGAATAATCCAATTTGATAATAATCCAATTTAATGAATAATAATCCAATTTGATAATAAAAAAAACCTAATATTAATGAATAATAATCCAATTTGATAATCAAACCTAATATTAATAAAATAATAAATAACATTAAACATATTAAAATTATCCTAGGGAATAATTATACAACATTACTTAATTGCTTAAAAAAATTAACATGTAATTGTTAACATTACTTAATTACTTACAAAAATTAACATGCAAGTATTAATTACTTAAAAAAAATTAACATACGAGTCCACACAAATTTTTTTGTTGTTGTATAAATTACAATAATATAAATATAAGTTTGTAAACTTACTTTAAATATGGAACCTTTGTGTTCAAGCTCTGGAATGGATCTGGAATGGCTTTGAAAGGGGTAAGGGAAGAAGAAGAAACAAAAATGCTCTGAATGACTTTGATACTCCACCTTCGAGAATGTGAAAGAATATCACAGACTCACAGTGGCACACGGTTTTGAATGTGAAAGAATATCACAAACTCACAGTGGCACACGGTTTCATTATGAAAACACTATTATTTTTGTCCATGGTCTGTGATTGTAAAAGTTGTCAGGTGAGTGTGAGTCAGATGACCCAACCACACACACACCGACACACACACACACCGACACGCCACCACACACGCACACAACACAACACACGCACACAGTCTCTCTCTCTCTATCATTCTCTCTTCTTCTCTGATCTCCCTTCTCCCCCTTCTCCATTCTCCCACACACACACAGAGATCTCCCACACACATGCACAGAGACCCAAGGTCTCTCGATCCTTCTCCCACACACATGCACAGAGACCTAAGGTCTCTCGATCCTTCTCCCACATCGCATTTTGCTCCTCCCTCGTCGGTGTCGTCTCTCTCCTTTCTCTCTGCACCGAGGGTCCGAGACCCATATACACACACGCACACCATCGCACCTGCTTCAGGAAGACACCTATCATCATCAGCAACCTCGTCTTTCTCCCTTTCATTCTCGTCTCTGCAACTCGGCGAACGCAGGAACTCCGGCGAGGTTCTTGAATTTCTCCGGTTAGGTAAGCTTCGGGTTTGCCTCTTTCTGTTCTAGATTGAAGCTTATATGTGAAATTTAAGTTCAAAATCGTGTTTTTGCAAGGTTTTTGGGACGAAATCGGCTCGGGAATAGGCACACCCATCTCCGGCGATGCCGTGGGTGTCGACGAACTTTCCGAACACCTCCGACCGTTTCACGGCAAACGGACTTTATAAAAACATTCATCTCGTCTTCTATCTCATTTTGATACCTAGATCGGAGTCTAGGGTGCTCTTTTACAGTCGGCTGGAGCTGTAAAATCTCCGGCGTTCTTCTCCGATTAGCACAGTTCCAAAATATCGCGATATTTTGACGAAAACCCGTTGGATACCTATTAAAATATTGTTACCGTGAAAAACCGATAATATCGACGAAATATCGCCGATATTATCGGCATTTAAGACCTTGGTTGTAATGGACGTTTTTCAGCTGTCATAATTGGCAACGTCTATGGGAGTGGTACTACCAAATCTTGGACATTATTTCTACACTAAAACCCCAACCAGCGTGCACTGTTCATAGACAGTGCGCGGACAAAAATGCCCTCCAAATATTTGTCTCATAATGGTTTTTATCGTCTTTTGTACAGTGAAAGGTTAGTTTTGCCCTTTCGATTCCATGCGTCCGTCATCGCTCCATTTTCTGTTTGATATTTTTCCTCATCTTCTTGACTCTTCTACTTCATTCCGCTTTTTGTTATCCAATCCAAAAAATCAGATCGCTCCAAAGCTCTACTTCCATTACAACTTCTACATTGTTCCTTTCGTTTTCACTCTCTCTCAAATCTCTGCTTCTGTCGCTCTCAAACTCCTTCTAACTATCACAATTGCTTCACCAGATCCTCTCAGCATAAAATTAGTTTCATTATTGTCCTTGAACCCTAATCTTTCTCTTCTGTCTCTAAAATCCATCTGAAAAAGGTATAATGGGTATTGTTTCTATCTGCAGGTTGTACTCGGAGAAATATGTGAAGGGCCAATAAGAAAAGGTGGATTGCGTGTCAAAGTGCCAAAAATACAGGGCCTACCTCTTTATGCGTTTCCAATCTTCTAAAAATCATGTTCGTGGAGGTGATCTGACACAGATTTCAAGCTCGGCTACAGAGATTTGATTCACATGGGGGATCTAGGTAAGAAATAAGGAACCCTAATATTTTCTTTTGGTTTTAAGAGAACTATCATAAATTCCTTTTGAGGTGTTTGTGATTCCAAATGTAATAAACTTTTCTTCAACTCATCCCTTTCCCATGTAGCAAATCACAACTCTAAAATATTTTAACTAATTAATTAATTATGATAAGCTTTTTAGAGAGTACTACTTGGATTTGAAGTTTGATGGGCTTGGATTCTTGGCGTATTCTCTATTGTTCACTGCTAAACAACTGGCTTCCGTTTGCTATCTCGGATTGTGTTTACGACTTATTGCAAAATTGAGTTTTCTTGCTTTTGTTGTTGTTTTAAAATTCATAACTTACTGCAACTAAATCTTTTGGTTGGTTTATGTTTTAGAATTCATAATATACTACAAAGCTTTATTATGTCTAACTTTCTTTGTTTTTTTGCTTTGTATGCAATTCGATTTGACCCACTGTATGAGCACCCTCTTAGAAATTTAATAATTTAAATATTAGTATTATTAATATTTAAATATTAAATATTCAAGTGAATGAAAATTAAAGTGGAAAGATGGATTAGTCTTGAACTGCCTATATATTAGTAGTCAGCAATCGTTCCCTTTAATTTTATTTTGTCTTGAAAGTGGTCACAGTATGGGCTTGACCATTTAATTTGGTTTGAATTCAAACAAGAATATAATTGCCTTATAACTGCCTATTTGGAAAGACACATCAGTTAAACAAAAGGCACTGACACATGTGTTGTATCAGGCACCTCATTTGTTTGAACCACTTGAATACCTGAAAGGTTTCCTCCAACCTTTTCACAAGGATGGGATATGATTGTTGAGCAAAGGTTGCATCCTTTGTCTTTTGGAAGCAAACGCAACCTTTGAAAATTAGGCATGTCAATGCCTATAAATAGACTACCAAGTCAAGCATTTTAGATATAGTTTTGCATCCAGAAATCATTTAGAAATTAGAGTAGTTTAGCGTCTGATAAAGAGAGAGTTTTAAACACTTTTGGTTTGCTGTTCTTTAAGGATTGGAGTGCTACATCCGCAAAGAGAAAGATCGTTGTATCTTGGGAGACATTTGCTAATGCAAACCTTGAGGCATCACTGAGGGGCAATCTTGTCTTAAGGCTATAGAATCAAATTCTAGCCTCGATCTCTTAAGGTTTTTCTATTCTTTGTTCTTCTTGCATTTGTAGAGATTTTATTGTGTATTATTTAATAGTTTATAATAAAATATATAGCAGTTTTTCTAAAGCTTTTTCCAACAACTTAAGACAAGACTTTGTTTTGTTAAATTGTTATATTATATTAGCGAAGTTTAATTAAATAATCTTGTGGGTTACAGTGTTAAGAAACTAAAGTCTATTTGATTCATAATACTTTGTTGCTTTTACTTTAATTATAATATATTGAATTGTGTGATTTTCTCTCTCAAGGGAAAATGGATGATACTAGTAATTCTTCTAGTAAATTGGGCAGCACGTCAATTGCGAGTGTTGTGCCTGTGGTGATCCCAACTTCCACCAATCATGGTGAGAAGCCTGAGAAGTTCAATGGGACAAACTTCAAGAGGTGGCAACAGAAAATATTATTTTACCTCACCACTCTGAACTTGGCAAAGTTTCTGACTAAAGATGTGCTTGTGTCTGGAACAACTCCAAAAGACTTGGTTGCAATACATGCATGGAACCATTCTAATTTCCTTTGCAAGAATTACATTCTCAATGCATTAGATAATACACTATACAATGTGTATAGTCCAATTAAAAATGCAAAAGCGTTATGAAACTCTCTTGACAAGAAATATAAGACTGAAGATGATGGCATGAAGAAATTATGTCGCTAAGTGAGACCTTTCAAGTACTTGCAGTAATTGAAAAATTACCTCCTACTTGGAAAGATTTCAAAAACTATCTCAAGCATAAACTCAAAGAAAAGGGACTTGAGGATTTAATCGTAAGATTAAGGATTGAGGAGGATAATCGTGGCTATGAAAAGAAGTCTAACGGCCAACTTATGCAAGCCAAGGCACACATTGTGGAGGGTGGGTTAAAAAATAACAAAAAGAGAAAGCACTCTGGTGAAAGTTCAAGCTAAGGGAATTCTAAAATGTTCAAAGGCAAGTGCTTTGTTTGCAACAAGATAGGACATCGTGCTAGTGAATGTCGAAACCGCAAAGGCTAAGACAATTCCAAAAAGAAAAGTAATGAAGTACACATAACCAAGCAAGAGAGGTTGTCCAATGAGATTGTTGACATAAATCTCGCGGCCGTTGTATCTGAAGTTAACATGGTGGGAAACACTAAGGAATTGTGAGTTGACACTAGGGCAACTCGCCGCATCTGCTCATATAGAAAAATGTTTACCACTTATCAAGAAGTTACTCATGGAGAGAAACTGTTCATGGGGAATTCTTCTACATCCAAGGTTCAAGGCCTAGGAAAGGTAATTCTAAAGATGACTTTTGGAAAGAAACTCACTCTTAACGATGTGCTTCATGTGCCTGACATTAGAAAGAATTTAGTCTCCAGACCATTGTTGAGCAAGAATGGTTTTCGTTTGGTTTTTGAGTCATATAAATTTGTACTAACAAAGAGTGGAATGTATGTTGGGAAAGGATATCTCAGCGATGGTCTTTTCAAAATGAATGTAATGACTGTTGTACCCAAAATTATCAATAAAGTTAATTCTTCTACTTATATTGTGGAATTGCCAAATATATGGCATGGGAGGTTGGGACATGTAAATTATGATACTATACGTAGGCTAATTAACATGGATCTATTACGTAAAGTTTCATATTGATTTAAGTCATAAATGTGAAACTTGTGTGGAAGCAAAGTCAACTAAAGCACCTTTTCACTATGTTGAAAGAAATATAGAACATCTAGAAGTAATTCAAAGTGATATTTGTGATTTAAAGTTTGTGCAAACTAGAGGAGGCAAGAAATATTTTATTACTTTCATAGACGATTGCACAAGGTACTGCTATGTGTATTTGCTAAGAAGCAAAGATGAAGCCTTAGAAGTGTTCACAAATTATAAGAACAAAGTTGAGAATCAACTTAGCAAAAAGATAAAGGTTATAAGAAGTGATAGGGGAGGTGAATATGTTGCACCATTTTCTGAATTTTGTACTTAGCAAGGGATTATTCACCAAACTACTGCTCCTTACTCACCCCAACAAAACGGAGTTGCTGAATGCAAAAATCATACATTGAAAGAAATGATGAATGCTATGTAGATAAGTTCTGGGGTGGCCCAAAATTTGTGAGGAGAAGCATTGCTTTCTGCAAACCACATTCTCAATAAATTACTTCATAAGAAAGTTAGATAAGACACCTTATTATGGAAAGGCAGAAGGCCTTCTTATAAATTTCTCAAAGTTTGGGGGTGTCTAGTTAAGGCAACGGTCCCTGATCCAAAAAAGGTTAAAATAGGACCTAAAACCATTGATTGTGTTTTCATTGGTTATGCCATAAATAGTAGTGCATATTGGTTTCTTGTACATAAATTGGATAATCCATAAGCACATGTTAATACTTGAATCAAGAAATGCTACATTTTTTGAAAATGTACTTCCATGGAAAATTGCACAAGAACAAAGTTCTTTGAAAAGAACTTATGATGACTTTAATAGCAGTCATAAAGAAAGTAATGATAATTATGTAGACCGAGAACATGTACAAGAAATTGAACCAAGATGTAGTAAGAAGACTAAGATATCAACGTTTTTTGGACCTGATTTTCTGACTCACTTATTAGAAAAATGAGTCTCAAACGTATAAGCTATATCCTCTCCAGAAGCTCCATTTTGGAAAGAGGCTATTAATGCTGAAATTGAATCCATCATGCAAAATCATACATGGGAATTGGTGGATCTTCCTCCTGGAAACAAACCTTTAGGTTATAAATGGATATTCAAAAGGAAGATGAAAGCAGATGGATCTATTGACAAGTACAAAGCAAGACTTGTCGCCAAAGGTTATAAGCAAAGAGAAGGCTTAGACTATTTTGATACATATTCGCCAGTCACGAGGATAACATCCATCCGTATGTTGATTGCTATTGTTGCAGTTTATAATCTTGAGATTCATTAAATGGATGTCAAGACTGCTTTTCTAAATGGTGATTTGGATGAGGAAATTTATATGGAACAATTTGAAGGTTTCATAGTGCATAGCCAAGAGAGAAAGGTATGTAAAATTGTTAAATCACTTTATGGTTTAAAGTAAGCACCTAAGCAATGGCACCATAAGTCTGATACTGTAATGTTGTCAAATGGATTTAAAATAAATGAGTGTGACAAATGTGTTTACACTAAAAACACACAAGAGGGATATGTCATTGTGTGTCTATATGTCGATGATATGGTAATTATTGGGAGTAATCATGAGATTATTAAATTTACCAAAAGAATGTTGGCCAGTAAGTTTGATATGAAAGATATGGGAGTTGCAGATGTTATACTAGGAATCAAGATTTCTAGAACGTCTGAAGGACTAATTTTATCTGAATCACATTATATTAAGAAAATACGTACAAAATTTAGTAATTATGTAAGCAGTCCTGCGAAAACACCATATGATGTCAATTTGCATTTATCAAACAATAGTGGTCAATGTATATCTCAAAGTGAATATGCACGAATAATTGGTAGTCTAATGTACATTACAAATTGTACACGTTTGGACATTGCATATTTAGTTAACAGATTAAGTAGTTATATGAGTAATCCTGGAAAGGATCACTGGAAGGCAATTGCAAGGGTTCTTGGTTATTTAAAACGTATGCAAAACTATATATTGCACTTCACAAGATATCCAGCAGTACTTGAAGGCTATTGTGATGCAAACTGGATATCTGATACACAAGACTCGAAGTCCACGAGTGGATATGTTTTTATGCTGGGAGGCGGAGCCATTTCATGGAAATCCTCTAAACAAACGTGTATAGCTGGATCCACTATGGAATATGAGTTCATTGCTTTAGACAAAGCAGGGGAAGAAGTTGATTGGCTTCGTAATTTCTTACAAGATATTCCTAATTGGCCAAAGCCAGTGCCCGCCATATGTATACATTGTAATAGTCAATCAGCAATTAGAAGGGCACAAAATCATATGTATAATGGTAAGTCCCCACACATACGTCGTAGACATAATACCATTGGGCAACTTCTCTCAAGTGGTATAATTACCATTGATTACATAAGGTCAAAAGAAAATATAGCAGATCCGTTTATTAAAGGTTTGACTAGAGAGAAAGTTTATAAATCATCGAGGGGAATAGATTTAAAGCCTATGTTTTAAGAATCGCCATAATGGTAACCCAACCTAGCTAACTGGAGATCCCAAGATCTAGGTTCAAGGGGACAACTAAATTGTGGATGATTCAATGGAAGCACTGCGGAGATAATTTCCTACCCATGCCCTGTGGTGAAACAATGCTATCTGCAGCGTATTTAGGATAAACTTTGCTTTTAATGATTCCTATACTTGGAAATAACAAGTGGGGTATTGTGCAGGATACTCTTAATGGGATATCACCTACATGAGTGTGAAAAATGGCTGTTTCTATGAGAATTATAAGATTGAATTCTCTAAAGCACTCATGATTACCGGGAATTTTTCAGGGCCAAAACGAACACAACCGTAGAATCATATATGTTCAGAGGAATACCATGTGAATCTTATTGTATTGGTTTACATCAAACGGTTAAGCAGTTCAAGACATCGCATTCACTGATTAGCTAGTAATCCGATAATATTTCACTAAGGAAGGTTCAAAACCAAAAGCTACCTCTCCCCATAAGGTATTTGTCCAATTAAACTCTCTCTAAGTGTGTGCATCTTCATTTGCATTAAATTTTGGGACAGAAATAGGATTTTTTTTAATATACATAGAGCATGCACACGCCATGCACAGTTATTGGACAGAAATATGATTTTTTTACACCTTGAAATGACCTAATTACCCTCCCATATAAATGGGATACCCAAAAACTTGCAACCCTCATTTTTTATTTTGTAGAGAGAAACAGAAAGGAGAGAGAGGAAGCCTCTCTCGCCTCCCCTACCGCATACGACCTAGAACATGAACAACGGCACAGCTAAATCCCATATTCCATTTTTCCTTGGTTTCTGCTTCTCACCTCTTTTTTTTCTTCATAAGGAAACCTCTGTTGCCACCCTCACCTTCTTGTACTCCGTCGGTAACCTGGAACATGAACATCCGCATAGGTAAAACTCTTCTTCCACTTTCCCTGCTTTTTGCTTCTCAGAATCTTTACGACTCTTTTTTTCTTCATCTTCTTTTTATGTTTGGCTTAAATTCTACAAATTGTTGTATATTTGTAACGAAATTTGATGCTTTGATATGTGGAAATGTGCATGAGTTTATTGTGATTTGTTGTTTGGTTGCACTTTTGAAGAAGTGATTTTGTTAGAGAAAGTTGATTTTAGTTGATATGTGAAATTGAATTCTAGGTCATTAGAATTTGGGAATAATTTTGGTACCTTTGGTGGAGTTGTGTGAATTGAAACTTATTTATACAGTTTGTTATGATTTCCATTTTCCAAAATTACATCTTGGTATTTGTGGATAGTTGGGATGATTTTGTGCAACTTATGTATAGCTTCTTTAATATTGAGATTCACATTGGATTATAAAAATGTTCAAAACTCTTGATTTGAGAACGGTTTTGAAGGATATACATAGTTGTACAAATTTGTTTTTATAAATTTTTTTTTTTTTTATGCGGTCTCATGTCATTTTAGATGGATGGTTATGTTCTTGGATTCAATAGATTATCATATGCTATCAGATTTAACGATGCTTTCAACGTCTTGAGAAATATGAGCTAGAAAGGTTCGGTTCCAGTGGCTACTATTGTAAGCTTCAAAGCTTTTATTGATGGCCTTTGTAAGGCTTATGAGGAATGACATTTATTAGGTTATGTTGACAATTTGAATGTTTTAGCCTTTATTGAAGGCTCTTATGAAAGACAAACCGAAGAAACTTGGCACAATATGTATCTAAATGAATATTTTCGTTTATTTTCTTATATCGTTAGTAAATTCGTTACTCGATTCTTTTATGGGGTTTTCCTATCCATTTCGATTTCTTGTCTCTTTTGTCGCTCTTATGACTAATTTACTAATGAGGAATGTTGTCAGGATTAGTGATATTTCAAAATTTGTTTTTTTTTGTACGTTTCAAATTTGCATATTGTGAGCATCTAATGAGCATGGTGTGTACATGTTATGTGCATGGCTCGATCATGTTCTGCACATTAAAGGAGGTCAAAATTGGGTTTCTGCTCAATTATTGTAGTGTAGTTTTGACATAACACGATTAACGATGACACAGAATTCGGAAGAAGTATCGCATCCCACTATGTAAAAGGCCTCAGGGTTGCAGCACTAGATGCAGCGATTGATGAAGGTTGAAACTTTGTTAGATGTGCCCCATGATCCAAGCGGGTGGACGGTCTCAAAGTTTGTAATATTGATGTGTTGGTAGATGCAAGGGTCTTCGGCTATTTCCTTGAACTTCTTTAAGACCATCTTCGCCGAAAAGAGGTCCCTTAACAAGTGGGAAGCAACGATGATAAGAATTTTTAGAATAACATCATCAAAAACATATTGCATAGAGGAAGAGGTGGTGTGGCCTTTCTTCATCATTTTCAACTTCTGATTTTTTTTAAGAGGATGGAAATTGAACTTGTGGTTTTGTAATGAAATACAAAACCACAAGACAACTTAATTAAATAGATGGAGAATCATGTCATTCAAATGGTGCAACTTCCCATCACAAAAAAGGTCGTTCAAATGGTGCAACTTCCCATGACAAAAAGTAACTTCTTATGTACGTAATAATTCAAAAACAAAACCACCCAATACCATTATAGAAGTAAATTAAAGATAACCGCCCTCCACGCATGTGCATTATATGCACAATGCATGCGCACTGTATCCACATACTATGCACACTGAATGATCTCCTATGGTCTTGATATGCACACTGCATGTTGCGTCTTGAATACTAAAAACATATAATCTGGAATTGGAAAAATTAACATTTTCCAAAACCCTTTTCGGTCAAATTAAGTACCTAAACAAAACATTAATTAAAACCCACTACTTTTGTAATATATTATTATTAAACATTGGGAAATTTATGAGTTGACATGTGGAAAAAGCACAACTTACACATATTGAATGTAATGCACACCTCAAGCAGTTAGGACAAGACATAAGGGTCATGCATATCACATCTACACCACATCTACCTTGTCTTGTCAATTTGATAACTAGTTTGCCAACCAATCCATTTAGAAACAAAGCATGGAAGACAAAAGTTTCTATCCAATTTGCACTTTCTTGTTTGCGATTTCACTAATATGAGAATGGTGCATTTTTGAAGATATGAAACCCTAAAATAATAGGGTAAGTCTCGTCCCTTTTGGA
Source organism: Malus sylvestris (assembly GCF_916048215.2). Taxonomy (NCBI): domain Eukaryota; kingdom Viridiplantae; phylum Streptophyta; class Magnoliopsida; order Rosales; family Rosaceae; genus Malus; species Malus sylvestris. The sequence continues at coordinate 22,734,507 of NC_062275.1, forward strand.
GCCTAGTCTTGAAGAGAATCCCAAGGCCAACATGCTAATGCCGACTGGGTTTACAGTAATATGTGGAAAAAATTTGATTTTTGACGTGGTACAATACTGGGTATTTTCTAATTTGTGTTTCAGTTCAATTGCAAAAATTTCACAAAATTTTCCCGATGTATGCATACGACATGCATATGTTGTGCAAGTTGTGTACATAAGGTGTTTATGTCTTGCGCATGGCATATTATGTGCATATGATATTATAAGGTGATATGCATATTATGTGCATTTAATGTTCATTTTGTGTGCATGTTATGTGCATATAACAAGGATACATAGTACGCATGTTTATTATCATAAAATGCTTAGCTAATACATTGCACAACAATAAAATATAATATAATCCCATTATGGTTGATGTGGTTCCTTTCCATTTGCTAGTTGACAATAATCCTTAAAGCTCTTGTTGCGTTCCTCCTCTATTTCGGTTTTTCCCTCCCAAGAACGCTCGTACAACTCAACATGGCCCTGATGCTTCTGGAACCATTCAAAATTTAGGAATGTGATCCTTTCTCCAAACGTTTCAGCCTTCGTTTTCTGCTTGCTTGCACGGTAGAATGCTTGGTTGGCTTCACCATTGAGGTCCACAAGCTCTTTTTCTGCCTTAATTAGCTTGTGGTTCTAATCTATACAAGGGTAGCCCGAGTTATCCACATATGGATATTCAGAATGTAAAGTTTATCCTTTCGCATTGAAGAGCATGGTTGGTCCCTAGGGAGACGCAATTCTTGCGATAAGTCCCTAAGGGCGCGATCTTCTTTTGAAATGCAGGTGTGATCAGTTGTTGTAAGCATGCAGTTGAGCCAAGTTGTAAATTCCTTCTGAATTCCTCATTGAAAAACGAGTGAAACGAACGAAAACTTAGTTGTAAAGTAGAAACTGCATAACAACTAGATAGTCCTCGACTTGAGAGGTGGTGCCCGTCGAACTGCTTAATTCTTCGGGCTTTGATTTAGCAGGATGTCACGCATGGTACTTCCTCAGATTATAGGCGTTCCATTGCTTTTCCATCTCTTTGTCGTTCATGGTGGCGAGGGTGTAACTACCATTATCGCCTACTCTGTCGATATTCTACAAACTTTTTCAGATGGAATCCATCTTTTTGGAGCCTTTTCTACGGGTAGTGATAAAGGCTTTTCTCAGGACTAGATCTCCAGGCTGGAATTGCCGGATCTTGGCACTTTTGTTATAGCTGGAGATGAGCTACTACTGGTAGGCTGCGATGCGGGTCATGACCTTCTCGCGTTCCTCCTTTACCAGATCTAGATTTGTGGCCATCTCATTTCCATTATGCTCGATGCTTGGTAGCAGATTGTTGATACTTGGCACGATGACATTGGGAAGAGCGATTGCTTCTAAACCTATTTGGAGCCAAAATTACACAATTGGCCCAGGTAATCGAGGCCTTTGAGTGAGTGAAGTTCTAATCGTTAGATGGCTTAGTTAGGATAATTTTTAGTTGTTATTAAGGAATAATATTGTGATTTTTTTGTCATGATAATATCCTTTAATAATATATTAAATTAGTTAGACTTGGTTTTATCTAAAAATCTAGCTGTTTGATTTGTATTCCAAGGTGTTACAGATTTTCTTCCACGCGTGATGCATATGCGTGTGGGTGAAGGACTTTCCATGCAATTCGTGTATGCATGGAGTGATCAGCACAATGACACTTAAAAGGGATTAGCATGTTCTGCATGGATGAAGTTGGAACTTGACCAAGCAAAGAGTTGGTGATGATTATCATTGAAAAGTGATAATCATGGTGCCGTCTGAAGGGAGGTATAATTTGAAATGGACAATGTCTCTCTTGGGGCATGCAAAAGACAAGAGGTGGTAAAGAATAAATTAATATTCTTTTGTTTTCCTATATGGTCAAAATAACAATGTGCATTGAATGTTGCCAATAATCTAGTCAAAACAAGATTGCATCGGGATAAATCTTTGAAAGCCAAATTTGATGGAAGGTTAGGTTTTCAAGATGACAACATGTTTTGATTGATGTGATAGGGTGTGGGGTTAGCAACAGATAAAGACTTAGAGTCACAGTGTAATTGGGATTAGTTTCCACGACTTGAGCATGCGGGTCTCTATAAATACCAAGCGGCAGACGACTAAAAGCTCTCTCCAATTCAACACACAAATTGCCTGCGCAAACCCTTGCTCTGCGTGAAACCTCTCAACAACCTTGAGATTTTTATTTTCTTTTTCCCGTCGGCACATCTTCAGTTTGGATAAACAACACTGTGAAGGCGACCAGCGAACATCTTCAGTTTGGATAAACAACACTGCTGCTATAGAATCAGCCAACCGCAGAGCATCTTCAGTTTGGATAAATAGCACTGCGTCGAGGCTGACTGGTTATCTATCCAAGTCTCGGTCTAGAAGGATTTTCGAATCCTTGTTGGCAGAGGTCATTTCATCAGCATTATCGGCGAAGTAAGGTGTTACAGGTTACTACATTCGGCACATTGAAAACCGAATTTGATATTGAACTTTGCAGAACTAGCAGCCTTGTCTTTAGACTCTAAAACCCGAAGGCCAAGACGTGTTCTTTCCTAGGCCGTAGTCATAAGATTAAGAAGTCAGCAGCGCGCTCAACACAACATCAACAAATTTTACTCCCCGACCGAGCTTGGCTGTTGAGTTAGCACGCCCCGCACACAACCAAATGACGTAGTTAGCTCATTAGTTACTCTACCTGTGATCCACGTATGCATTGAAATTGGTTGACCATGGATATATTCATGGCCAGCAGTATCATAAAGAATCATATGCATGGTTGCCGACTGAGTCTTAATTTCTAATAGATTGAGGTGTGTGCCAGTGATAGGAGCATAATTATGCGACTTAGTTAGCTTGTTCTTACATTTCTGTTGTTAGTTCCTAGTTATTTTAGTATTTTAAGCTATTTTCGTATGTTTGTAGGTCCAAAGGGCTAAAGTAGCAAGAAAATGCAATTTGGTGCATTTTGGAGCAATTTTGGGCTTGGAATGGATAACACATGTATGGAGCAAGGTGGATGGACGAATTTGAAAATCAAAAGAGGCTAGGAATGTGTTGAAGAGATGAAGGAAATAAATTCAAAACAAGGAAGATAAGGAAGCTCAGCAAGAAAGAAGGAATGTTAATCAAGTTACCTTATTTTGTCCTAATCCTTTCCTAATCCTACACCACCTAATTTCCAGCTGCAAGGAGGATCTCTAAATATATTAGGACACCTATTGGTAGAGGTCATCTCATCAGTCGAGGCCGACTGGTTATCTATCCAAGTCTTGCTCGAGAAGGATTTTTGAATCCTTATTGGTAGAGGTCATCTCAGCAGCCTTCTCGACGAAGTGAGGTGTTACAGGTTACTACATTTGGCACATTGAAAGCCGAATTTGATATTGAATTTTATAGAATGAGCAGCCTTGTCTTTAGGCTCTAGAACCCGAAGGCTGAGACATGTTCCTTCCTCGGTCGCAGTTGCAAGATCAAGAAGTCAGCAACGCGCTCAACACAACATCAAAAAATTTAACTCCCCGACCGAGCTCACCATCAAGTTGGCAAGCCCTGTACACAACCGAATGATGTAGTTAGCTCATTAGTTACTCAGCATATGTGCCATGTAGGCTTAGTAGTTTTTAGAGTCAACACAACCAAATGCCAAAGAGAAAGTTATCTCACCGGTTGCTCATCATTTAGTTATGCGGTACGCCCATAGATATCCGAGAAGTTCGTCTAGCCATTTTCCCTTCTTGTTAAAAAGGGATTTCATAAGGCAGTCGAGGATCATCTTATTAGATGCTTCGGCCAGCCCATTGCCTTGGGGATACCTCGGTGTCGACAAATGCTGCTTGATGCCATATTTCTGGAAGAAGCCAAATCTTTGCCTACGAATTGCGGGCCATTATCCTTGACGATGGATTGAGGGATGCCAAATCAGCAAATGATGTTCCTCCATATGAAGCACTCTATGTATGTTTACGTTGTGGTTGTCATGGGCTTTGCTTCCACCCATGGCCCTACCAAGTCGATTGCCCACTGCATGAACAACCAAGGACTCGTCCGCGGTTGTAGTTTGTTGGCATGCAATGCTGGTACTGGCTTGTAGCATTGGTAGCTGTCACACTTTTGTACTAACTCCTTATCATTTTGATGCATAGTTAGCCAATAGTAGCCTGCATTAAAAGCCTTCTGTGCTAAAGATCGGCCTCCAAAATTATTTCCACAAACGCCTTCGTGGATTGAGCTTAGAACCTTTAGGTCGTCAAGAGATACTAGGCAACAGAGATGTGGTCCAGTGTAGGATCTTTGAACGAGAATGTCATTCCACATGTAATAGCGTGCTACCTTTATTTGGAGCTTTATAGACTCCAACCTTTCTATGGGGAATGTGCCATTAACCAAGTAGTCTATAATGGAACTTTGCCAGTTTGAAGTTATACTAAACTATGACACCTCGGCTGCTGGTTCTGCCTCTATGCTTGGCTTGTCTAGATACTCCACCGGAATAAAGCGTTTAAGTTAGTGGTCGATGGCGGAGCCTAAGCCAGCTAGCCCGTCCACGTGATCGTTGTCTACCTGTGGAACTTAAGTAAAGGTGTAAGTCTGAAATGCTGATATGGTCTGATCGCTACTTACCTTTTACCATGATGTCGTCGACGTAGACCTCCATGGTTACTCCAATTTGCTTCTTGAACATGATATTTACAAATATTTGGTAAGTGGCTCTCACATTCTTGAGGCCAAAGGGCATGACCTTCTAACAGTAGGTGCCTCGCTCGATCACGAACGTAATTTTTTCTTTGTTGGGCTCATACATGCTATTTGGTTGTAGCCGGAGTATGCGTCCAGGAAACTGAGCAGCTAGTTCCCAAAAGTTGAATCTATTAATAGATCAATTTGAGGAAGTGGATAAGGATTCTTTAGGCATGCTTTGTTGAGGTCGGTGTAGTTTACGCAAACCCTCCATTTGCCCTTCTCTTTTTTCTTCACTAGCACGACGTTGGTAAGCCATGCTGAGTGTGCTACCTTTTATATGAATTCAGCCTCCAATAACTTGTCAATTTCTACCTCGATGATTGCTACTCACTTGGGTGCAAAATGTCTTCTCTTTTGGATCACCCATTTAGCAACGGCGTCGACGTGCAGCTTGTGGCAAGCTATCTTGGGGTCGATGCCAAACATGTTGGAAGGTGACCACGCGAAGACGTCATGATTTTCCCTAAGGAAAGCCATGAGTTTCTCATTTTCTTTCGGGCTTAGACGTGAGCCAATTCTAGTAATCTTCTCCGGCTGCTGGGGATCAAGAATGATGTGCTTAACGTCCTCTTTGGGTTTCCATCCCATCTCATATGCTGGCGTGTAGGTTTGGACACCATCTTTTTGATCCGTTTGCTGTAATTGCTATTTGGTAGCGTCATTGTCACTTTGGACCTCGGTAGCCTCTACAAGGGTAAATGTCTTTTTTTTTTTACTTCTTCAGTACTTGCACAGTGCATCGTCAAAATACATCCTGGTCAGACTTAATTTCTCTGACTCCTCCTCCAGGGATGCAGAATTAGATTTTTTGATACATGACGGAAGTGACAGTGTCCAGCTTTATCAGCCAAGGTCGCCCTAGAATCCCATTGTAGGGAAACGGGCTACTTACTATAGTGAATGTCTATTTTGAGACAACTGGCAGTGTTTTCACGTCAAATGTGATATGGCCGATAGCAGTCGAGGTGTGTCCATTGAATTCGGTGAGTACCTCTGCTAGGCGTGTGATATTATTTTCCAAGCCCATCTTTTGAATAACTGAGAGTTGAAGTAGGTTGACTACATTTCCGTTATTAACCATCATCATGTCGACGATAGTATGGGCTAGTTGGACAAATACCACCAGTGCGTCGTCATGTGGGAAGTCGACACCTTGGGCATCCTACTCGGTGAAGCCAACAATGGGTCTAAGTTGGGTGTTGACTGCTTGGACCTGCAAGACCAGTAGAGCCTGTTGGATCTTCCTCTTCTTAGAATTGTTGGTGGCCCCCAAGTGCTCAAATTCAACGAAGGTGTCATTAATCCAAATCGCCTTGTTGGGCGGTGATTCATCAGAATTTGCATTTCTTCTAGGCTGCACAACTGGCTTGTCCAAGTATCTGTCGACGTTACCTTCCTTCACGAGTTTTTTTAGGTAATTCTTCCAAGTATAGTAGTCATCGATTGTGTGATCGGGACCTCGGTGGAATGTGCAATACTTGGTGTAGTCCATCTTGGAAGTATCTCATTTTGATTGTTTTGGAATCTTGAACCATGGTTCACTTTTGATGTCACGAAGGATTTGGTGGATCGGAATCAAGAACTTTCTTGGGCATCAAGCCTCCTTTATTCGAGGATCGATCCCTACGCTTAGCCCTCTACCTACTTTTGTTGTTGTACTGCTTTCCGTCTTCCTTCTTTTGAGCTAATGCTGACTCATTTCGAGGCTGCTTGGGAGCCTTGTCCGCTCGTCGAGCCTCATCCTAAAGTGCATGCTTTTCTACCAGAGTTAGATCTTCTTTCATGATCAATTCTCTAAACAGCGGGTGGTCTTCTGGGAGTCCTTTTTGGAAGGGTGCACTTGCTATCGAGTCGTCGCATTTGACTATCTTCGCCTTCTCTGCTTTGAACCTCTTCACGTAGTCACGGAACGACTCATTTGGATTCTTCTTCACATTGAACAAATGGTCGGACTTCTTCTTGATCGAGCGGTAAGATGAGTATTCTTTGGTGACAACCAAGGAAAACTCATCAAAACTCTAGATGGATCGTGGCGGTAGGGTGTGGAACCAATCTTGCGCCTCGCCTTAAAAAGTGGTGGCAATATCTTGCACATAAGAGCATCGTTGTTCCGATAAAGGACCATCGTGCTTCGATAGTGCTTCAAGTGTATCTCTAGATCTCCATCTCCTTTGAAAAATGTGAAATATGAAATGCTAAAGTTGTATGAAGGCTCTACCTACTCGATCTTGTTCGTGAAAGGTGACCTGCTCATGTTGGTCATGTCCCGTCGTAGTGCCTCATCAGTGACCTCGTTGCGTTGGAAGTCATGCAATCGCTTGGTTAAGAGTCTCTCTACTTCTTCCTGAATTTGGCTTTGTTAGGGTAGCGGAGTTCTTGACTACCCCCGATCTTAACCTGCTGGTTTAGGCTGCTCTTCTATGTATTTGGCTCCTTTATGCTGTGGTTGCGGTGCGTGTGGCACATCCCTAGTAGGCGAGTAGATTCCTCGCAGGCTGCCAGTTGAACTTGAGCCGGATTGAGTGACTGCTTCTTTCCATCCGTCATGCTGCCTACTCTGATGTGAGGAGGATGATGCTCCTTGCAGGCCTAGCCGTGAATGAACACTTCGCCTAGAAGGTTGCTCATGTTGATTATCAGATTGTGGTCCCAATCATGAGTGTATGTTTATCCGTAGGCCTAACTGAGAGTACACGCTCGTCCACGAGCTAAGACGAGAGTATACGCTATCTTAGGGGCCCAGTCGAAAGTGTACATTGCCGGAACGCTCGATTCTTGGCTAGTTGAGTGGTTGCCTGCTAGGACGCTGCTGGAGAAAAGATTCGTCTCCTATTGTTCTACTTCGGGACACCTTGTCAGGGGCATGTTGCATCTTGGTGCACTATATGAGCTAATTCACCAAGGTCGTCTACTGTGCGAGGGCCCTTGTTAACTCTATGACTTGTCAAGACAAGTGTTGTTCACCATTTAGGTTGGAAGAGCTTGGACAGAATGAGTCTCTTTGAGTAGTGGAAGTTTGGTAGACTCTAAGTGCGAGATTTGAATTCGAAAATGTCAAATCTAGGGAGAAATGTGGTGAAAATGCCCCCGGTTCAATTGTCGGCCCAGAAATATGAAGTCAGGATGGTTGAACCGTTCTTGGACTGGTTTGGGCTACTTGGGAAGCCACGAAAGTGGGCTACTCCACGTGTGGCACTCGTGGGAGTTAGGCCTAGGCTCTGCTCGGGTGCGTTTTGGGCTCGCGTAGGGTTGTGGCTCGGGTTGGCTCATCCTGGGCTTGGGCCCTTGAAGCTTGAAATTGCATGACTTTTGTCCTTTGGTCTTAAGCTTGACCTTGGAGTGGACTGGGCTCACAATAGCCTTGGGCTCGCGAGGTCTGGGCCACTGCTCCTGCCATGGCTGCCTGATTCTGGGGTTGCTTACCTTGGGCCTTCTTGGGCTGGGTTCCCTTGTGGTGCAGGCCTGGGCTCGCTGCTGCAAGGTGGCATGGGCCTGGGCTTTTGGTTGCAAGGTGAGGCCTGCTCCTTGGGCTTGGATCTCGCCATAAGTTGCCACGGTGGTGCCCCGTGGGGGTGGTACCATTCCACTCGTCGTTGCGTTGAGCCTCGTGGATTGTCGTGATCTAAATCCTTAAACGTAGGAAGTTCCGTTCTTTGTGGTTTCCGAATTTCTTGTCATTGTACTTTTCTTTTACGTTTATGCAATGAATTTTTGTATAAAAAATTCTAGGAATGAGAGCGTACAAAAAATCTACGAATGAACAAAAAAATTAGAAACCATGAATGCGAGAGTCTAATGTGAAATTTAACTAGCACTCAAATTAAACCCTCTTATTGACAATTGTAGTAAAGATGTAAGTAGGGATCGTTCTAGGTCGGAGATTAGGAGGGATGCTAATCTACTCAAATTTAACTCAAAAACACTTAACTAGGCTTGAAAACACTAAACTGGACTCTTATGAACTCAAAACAAACTAAAAAGACTCAAAACAGCACAAAACAATTAAATAAACTCAAACTACACACTAGAGGGTGAATTGGACGAAAATTGATTTTAACTTGACTCAAAACACTTAAAAACACTTAAAAACACAAATTGGACATATTTTAACTAACTTGGCACAACAAAAGTAAAGGGGATTGGGTTTTTGACTAATTTAAAGTAAAACTAAACAGATTTAAGACTCTAAATAACTTTGGACGAAATTGGTGATTTAATGGGTGAATGGCTAGCTAGAGGATTCTTCTCCACACATGACACACTTGCATACAAATCAATTTCCAGTTGCTTTTCCAATAAACCATGAACCTCAACGCCCCAGATTAACTGTGAATGGCACTAATTAACCCTCAGATTTTCCTTAAGTCATTGAATTGGATGGACAACGCATCAGCAACCAAATTATTCTTCAATAGTTCCCTACATGAACATCATAATAGAGATACAATCAAAGATCATTAAGCTTTGTGAAAATCATAAGCATTGACAAGGCATTCGTAACTATGACAACATGATACTCCTGCCAGGAATTCACTTAACATGATTGTGACTAGCAACCTCCACTACTTGTGAATATAAGTCCATAACTATTAGGTGAAATTCCCTTATATTTTAGCATCAAATCACTGCATGCAAACTAAGTGTGCACCCTTAATCAACAAACAAGAATAAGTTATGAATCAAACAGTTAAGTAAATTGCATTCACGATTCATGAAATCACAACTGGAAGTAATCAATTCATATTACAAATATGTTCATGGCTTTGAATTTCCCCCTAGCTAAAATGAGTTTAGCTCTTCATGTTTGCAATTAAACAAAGACAATTAAATTTAAACATTGAAACAAATGATAGAATACACCTAGAAACGCTCCAACAATCCAACGTCTTGAATGGCAAGCACGGCTCCAGGGGTCTCATCTCCTATCTCATTGCAAAGCTGCGGCACAATGGGATGAATGTGTATGAGGCATGTATGGGACGAATTTGTGATGGAAGATGGGTGATTTCTGAGTGCTACGGCAGAATGTAAGGCACGGCTAGGGTGAGTAGGAAGAGAATTAGGACTCCAAATCATCAAGGAATAAAGATACTTCTAATCAGATTCCAGGGAGGAAAAGAATTAATGTGTTTAGATGGATTATGACTCCTAAATTCATATGGGAAGGATTTAGAATAGGATAAGGACTCCTTTTGCAACTAGACATAAGGTAGGATAAGATAAGATAAAGTTAGTTTGGATAAGATAAGATTGGATAAGGTTTTGGATAATGTTCCTTCTTTTTAGCTGAATCCTTATCTCTTTGTCTTGAATTCATTTTCTTCATCTTTTTAGCACATTCCTAGCCTCTTGAACTTCAAAAACGTCCATCCACTTTGCTCAATGCATGTGCTATCGATTATTGGCCCAAAACTGCTCCAAATTGCACTTTCTTGCCAACTTTGTCATTTGGGCCTATAAACAGAAACTAACTATGAAAGTGCAAGAAAACAAGCTAACTAAGTCGCATAAATATGCTCCTATCAGAGTCTTCTTTGAGCATGTGAATCAAGACTCTTAATGAAAGCTCCAATTTGTGGATGCAAATTTCTGCCTTCTTCTTATTGGATGAAAATGCAATTACAAAACAATTAACACCTAAGATCAAGGCCAAGAGCCTCACGTGCCCACGATTTTGTTTTGGGGGGGGGGGCTTTGGCCGAAAAGTCTCCGATGCCAAAGTTAGAAATTGAGAGATAAAGTGTTTAGAGAATTTTAGAAGAAGAATGAACTTAGGTTTTTTGGGAAATGATGGGCTATATATAGGGGTGTGGTCAGCCCTGTTTGGGAAAATAGGGACAGGCCACTTATGGTGGTAATTTGGCTCTAATTGCAAAATATTATGTAGCATAATATCTTGCAATCAACTAGATAATTAATAAATAAATGAGGTAATTAATCAATTAATTTTGACAATTAATCCTAGTTCGAAAAGAATAATTGGGAGTTACCTTGTGGGGGAAGATTTGATGAGGGGTGATGAGAGAGTTTAAAAGAATACCATTTTGATCACTTTTGACCTTGATTGAGCCATTATTGTCCGTTGCATGCGCGTGGAAATCCCAGTCTGCCTTAAAGGTAATTTTGTCATTTTCACCCAAAAATTCACGTGTCGCCTCCATAATTTTCTTGATTATTTTTTGCTCCACATAGTTGAACTAGATAATTAAGAGAAAAGCAGATAACATAATTGAAACTTGAAATTCTTTACCTGAGATACATTGAACTGTATCCAAAATCGAGCCAAGTCTCTTTCATAAGCATCTTCAGGTAGCAGATTATTCTCTGACCAAGTTTCTTCAATGTATTCAAGGATGACATCCGACTCGGAAATCGATTTTCCCAGGTCAAGAAGCACCGAAACCTTCTTGTAAACTGGATTGCACTGCAACAACAGAAGTTCACTCTTGTTGGAAAGGTCTTGTTCTATGTAATCATATTTCACACCCTTGAGGTTTAGAGCCCTTATCACTCTGTAAACATACGGACTTGGCCAAAACCCTAGTAGCTTCACTTCCATTATTCGTGTGATTAGGTGAACGAGGCAGGAGCCTGATCATACATGTATACTAATTTAAATTTGAATGGGTCTCTAAAAAAGGTCCTCTTTGGAAGTGACAGGCCTTTCTTTCCTTTTTTTTATAAAAAAAATTAATATTTTTTTTTTTTAACAAACGATGTACCTACACTAAGGAAAAAATGTGAGCTTAACTTCACAATAGACTATCAATAATGCATGAAGTGACAAGTAGACAATGAAAATCATAAAATAATATTTAGTATGATATAAAGTAAGAAATTTTATCTAGAATAGTATGAGTGTAAAGTAAAGTAAGTTGATTGTGATGAAAAGGGATTTTCCTTATCATGTAGTAAAGGAGAAAAGAAGAAGATGTCTTGTTTCCAAAAAAAAAAAAAAGAAGATGTCTCTTGATATTCAATAAAGGTTATACAAACAAATAGCCTTGATAGTATGCTTTGTAACAGGGAGAAAGTGCATTACGTTTAACACGGCAGTGGTGGTGACCGCGGGGGCCGTGGCGGCAATCGCAGTTGGAGAATATAAACTGAAATAAGATCACCTAAAAGAGAGAGGTAAGGAGAGAGAGTGTATCTACGTGATAGTTTCTCATTATTATTATTCTAGTCATGAGGCTGCTGATACACAAACTGAATCCACAGAATATCTCAGATCTGAGGGACAAGCATTTCCCTTGCGCGTTTCATATGAGCAACCAATATTTGGTAGTTAGGAAGGTTGTCTCTGATGACAGGAACTTGCTTGAAATTCTGAACCCATGCATGCAATCGAGGCAAGGTGCTTGGCTCGAGCAATTTGACACCCACCATTTCTTCAACGGCTTCGAAATAAAGAGCCAGCCATCCATGCGTTATGTCTACCAAGTTTATACTATCACCCCCAAAAAACTTCTTGTCACCAAGCCCTTGCTCTTCCAATATTTTCAGCGTTTCCAACACTGATTCGATTGTCTTTTGTCGATCTTCTCCGGCAGTTAATCCGAAAAATGCATTAAAACTGGGAATCTGATGATGTATAAAAAGATATGGCTAAGCACTTATTTTGATCTTTTATAGGGAAACATAAATTCGTGCGCATGCTAATCATAGCTATTTGGTTTCAATCTGAACTCCTAGAGGGCATGATGACAAGCTACTTAGGTAGGAAAAATCCCCAATTTGATCATCACAATGATTTGTCTTGTTCTTAACAAACTACAAAATTAAACTAGTGAGAAAAATTGAACCCATATGAGCAGCATTTTTCTGTAAATTATTGGGAGTCTCTCAATATATAGTTGAACTAGATAATTAAGAGAAAAGCAGATGAGAAATAATTGAAACTTGAAATTAGTCACCTGACATACATGGAATTGTATCCAAAACCGAGCCAAGGCTCTTTCATAAGCATCTTCAGGCAGCAGATGATTCTCTGGCCAAGTTTCTTCTATGCATTCAAGGATGGCAATCAACTCGGAAATCGGTTTTCCCCGGTGAAAAAGCACCGGAACCTTCTTGTAAACTGGATTGCACTGCAACAGAAGTTCACTCTTGTTAAAAATGTCCTGTTCTATGTACTCATATTTCACACGCTTGAGCTTTAGAGCCCACTAGAAAGTTTTGCCCGCGCGTTGCTGCAGGATTAGAAATTATGTGAAAAATTATGTTGTACAGGTATAAACACATCAACTTATATCACATGTAATTAAATCAAGCAATCTCTAAACATGAGAAATGGATCTTAGAAAGTATAAATCCTACCTCATAATATTAAGGGAAGTGTTATTGGCACTCCAAAAATCTCATTCTACACTCCTCACAAGTGTATTTTTCTTTTCTAATATAGAAAGTTTGGAGTGTAGAATGAGAGTTTTGGAATGCTAATAACAATTCTCATTTTATACAATTAACAAATTCTCAGTGTATGATCACAAAAAGGTATAGAAAAGTAATTCAATTTTTAAATTTCAAAAATGGGAAAGATAAAAAAAGGGTCTAAATTCTCAGTTCTCAATATAACGAAAATTATGATATCATTTTAACATGAACTCGGGTTTTATCTCGGTCACCAGCATTAATAAAGCTAGTGACTTCAACCTGTGCAAGCAAACAACTAAATTAGACGCAAGCCAACTTCAATTTAACCGAATCAAAAAAGCAACCACGATCAAACCAACCACTCTTCTTCCCATATGTAGAAGCTATTCTTTGTTTGCCTTTGTGAGCAGTGCACTTTTCACTCTCTACACACAAAATGAACACTCAAAATGCTCAGCAACATTAAAAAACTTAATAAGTTATATGTATACATTACTATATATGTATTTGGACATAAAGTATAAAAATTTACTATCAGATTAACAAAAGAAGTAATTATGAATTGGAATTAAATGATATTATAGTTGTTAAAAAAATACCTAACCAATTTTTACACATAGCATCATAAATTGTTAAAAAAAAATAACAGCACTGAAATATCTAATTACTCAAATCTATAATTCTATTAAAACACATCACTGAAAACCCCAAGGAGAGGGGTGCATATTCCTAACCTTGCACGGTTAAAATTGCATTTTGTTTGAGGGGAGAAAAATGATCAGAACTGATAAGTCAATAGTTAAATAGGTTTACTCTGGTGTCAAATGTTTTTTAATACATACAGAATACTCTCTATTTAAATCAACATTGATTCTTGCATACCTTCGGTTATATAATGTTTGGAGTTGAATGTATATATACCCAGATGGGAATAATTCTTTATCCGAAACTTAGAACAAACCAACTCATCCGAGTACGCAATGGAACTTAGCTACAACTCCAATATAATCAATGTAAATTATTATATTGAAACAATGTGATCAAACTTAAACAAAACTCCAAATCCACCAAAAGTTTAAATTTCTTACCTTGAGTACAGAGGGCTTCAGAAAACAACAACATTTTAGCCTGGAAATAAAATCCCCAAAATTAGAAAAATGAAATTTGCATAGAATTAACAGTTCTAAAATGATAGATAACAATAATCTCACACTATATTATACAAAAATTTAACCACAAAAATAGAAAATGGACAGATTCATATAGGAAAGCAGCAGCAGAGCAACTACTGGATTCTCTCAAAGATAATATTGTCAAATTTGTAAGATTAAGCAAGCAAGAGAGAGTACTGGCTTGCAAAGCGTAAGTTGTTAATCGACACATTATTCTGTCCTAAGTTAAGCAACTGAAGGTTTGTTAAGGCACATAACATAATCAAACCAAGCTTAAATATTTTTAAATACAACAGAAGAATTTATTTTTTTTCAAAACCAAGATAAAAATCTGAAAAAAAAACACAAAATGCAAGGTATTCTCTGAGGAAGGAAAGAGTTGCGAACTGCAGAAGACAACAGTTGAGAACGACAAACCACAAATTCGCCATAAACCGAAGCAGAGTTGTGAGAACAGACGAAAATTAATCAATCAATTTCAGAAAAATAGAGGAAAAATTAACAAACCTGATCAAATAGGATCTGGATAAATCTTAGAACATACCTGAGTTCAATTCAACTTGTATGACAACAGTCCCAACTGTGGGATCGCCGATGATAACAGAGACCAACACCCTAAAGAACCGGATTCAATGAGAAGGAATAGGAGGAAGAAGACACAACCCAAGTTTAAACATCATAGAAAAGAAACTAATGTCAGTACCATAGAGTTTGATTTGGGGATGTCTTTTCTTGTTAGACTAAACATATAAACCAAGATCGTGTAACATGAATCACAGCCATCCAAACACAAACTGTAGTTCATAACTATTGTACAGAGTAGAACTCTTACCTGCAGATCCAGCTTTACACAAAAGCACAACCATCCCAAAAACCAAAAATAAGGAACGTAGGATTTTAGAACCCTGTAAGAAAGGGAGAGTAAAGGAAAGTTTAATGATATAAACAAACAATAGAACAGATCCCATAAGTTCCCTAAAATGAATGCTACAATATGCACAAAATGTAACTATTAGTAATAGTAACCAATGTAATCAAACATAAATAAAATGGTATCGTCAATTTTGTTCTTTTTCATAGAGCTCTGAGGTTGAGTCTTATGAAATGGCGAGTTTGATACAAATTATATTTCTGGCAAATATTCCTCTAATCAGATGCTCTACCCACTTGACTTCATCTTCAATAGCATCATTAAGATCCAATACATTCTCAAACAGGGATATTGCCTTGGCATTCTCTTCATCCTGAAGAGTTTAATCATGATCACAATTCCGAACTCCAAGTCAATCAATTATCTACATCAATGGACTAATAAAGCATCCAATAACAATAAAAAGTACCCACCTCAACTTTCTTGAATATATCTTGGAATCCCAACTCCCTAAGAACTTGCTCCCGAAGTCTGCAAAGAAGCTGGATTTCCCAAACAAAGCAGGAAAAAAAAAGAAATGTGAATGCTAGGAAAACGATGCCGCAATAAATCATGACTACAACATAATAGAAAGTGAGAAATCAACTCAAATCAAAATTTCGAGCTTACAATGCAATCCGGCGGGCCGCCGTGACTCTCAGGATCCTTTTTCAAGTCCTCCAGTATCTCAGTGTACCCTTCAGGCAAAAATACAAAAAATTGCAGGCATTTCCGAAAACCCAATTCACTCATCGCAAAACAATCAGTAAAGTGTGTATCTTTGAGCAAATTTCTTAGCTCTTGCCGGAGCGTCGGGAACCGAAGCGTCAGACTCAGCTCGTTTCCTGCCGAAACCAATCAAACCCATTAACGAAAAACCCAAGAAATTAAGATTTATGATGGAGGTTGGGGAAAGGATGAGGATTATCACTTGAAGGAGGGGGTGGAATTGTAGAAGAGGTCGATCCAGGAGAGCTCAGTGAGAGTGGGCTTGCGGGGATTGTTGGAAGGGAATATGTAGGGGATGGTGCAGGCTCTGTAATTGAATTCGATCGGCATCGTGAGCAGTGGAAATAAAGAGTGAATTAGAAGATTTATCAGAGAGCTTACCTCTACAGTTATTGCCGACTTGAACAAATCAAGCTTCTGTAGCAGTCTACAGATCACAAAGCTGAGAGATGGTGATTGAAACTTGACAGGGATGTGGTTTAAGTTTTTCTGCGGTGAAGCGGTGAACGATAGAAGAGATGAAGGGCTGGTTTGGTATTGCTGTGCTTTGAAAAAAAGCTGTTGTGAGAATAAGCGGCTATGCTGTGAGAATAAGCGACTGTGAAATAAATCAGCGGAGTGTTTGGTAAACTTTTTTGTAAAAGTGATTTTGGAAAAAAAAAGCAGTCTGATAGTGGATCTTTTCATTAAAGAAGCACTGTAGCTCCGTGTGCTTTGAAAAAAAAGCCAGTTTTCCAAAGCTGCAAATAGCAGCTTCAGCTTTTTCCTTTGATTTCAACTTATTCTCATAGCAGCTTCCAAAATAAGTTATTTTTTTTCAGTTTACCAAACACCTAAAACCCTCACAGTTTTTTTTCATGGGTGCTATTTTTTTTAAGCACCTCACTCCCAAACCACCCCGAAGAGGGATGAAGGTTTGCCATATGGGGTGAGGATGGAGGGGCGAAGAATGAAGAAAGCGGTCGAGGATCCCACGCGTCACAAAACTGTTACTCATTTGACAGCAAAGCAATAGGGGCAAAATTGAAATAACAAAAAAGAAGCAGGGATGAAAATGGAAGAACACTGTTAATGAACAGTGTTTTTTGTGTTGGGTTTTAGTATATGTATAATATCACTCTGTAAACAAACGGACTTGGCCAAGACCCTAGTAGCTTCACTTCTTCCATTATTCGTGTGATCAGGTGATCGAGGCAGGCCTAATCATACATATATACTAATTTAAATTTGACTGGGTCTCTAAATAAATTGTAAGAAAATGAAATTGCAGAGTCACCCTATTTGCAGAGTCGTTTTTTTTTATTAAATTTTATTTATTTATATATATATATATTTTGTTTTTTTTGTTTTTTTGAAGAGCCGGTCTTTCTTGTTTTAGGGTAGCAAAATTATAAAAATTTGCCCAGTATCTGTGGTTTGCAGATAATATCACTGTTCTTTCGCGTCTAATAAAGTGATTAATTACTCATTCTAAAATTTTACTAGGAGAAGCAATTTTTGCACTCTGTTCTACTATTTTGTACACTCATATTTGTTTAGATTGTTTGAACATTTTGTTTATATATGCAAGAAAAGGTCGAAAACGAATAGGGTGTACAAGAAGAGTGAAAATATGAGAAAATCACTTGTATTTTCTCAAATGACAGAGGAGAAGGTGCATGATTTGTTTTCTAGTTCTTGGCGTGAGAAAACAATGGGCTTGTTTACCCAAAAATACAAAAGGGCTGCCGTTTCAAACTCACCTAATTTCTTTGAAAAGATGTGATTATTCCCAACTCTAATCTTGACCTATAGTCATGGACTAGCAACGGTGCCCGTGCAATGCTGCGGGTTTAAAATTGTAGATGTTCAAATCTATTTACAACTGTTACCAATTTGAATGAGATGTACAAAGAATTTGTGCAAGCTGGACACATGGAATATCAATAGTGACATAATTTTTTCTTAAGACATTGGAAAAACTAAGTTAAAACTTGTAATCACACGACTCTTCAATCACATGACACAAAACACAACTACTGTTCACAAACATGTATTAGCCAAGAATGGAAAATCACCAACGATGAAATGTGGTAACAAATCAATAACCTCACTTATATAGCTTTAGGATTAACTATGCTAATTTGTTTATGTAAGTGATCTGTCTGCCCACATTTTTCCTTTTTTTTAGCAGACAATAGACATATTTTGTTTTTTTAAAATGTGCGATGACATATAATACTATAACAGAATGATGAAACAAAACAGGTTAATTTTTTAGCACAACATGGGTTAAAATTACCTACATTTTACATATGCAGATTAAGGGAAGTGGTGGCAAACCTTGTAATTTGTGCAAGTTGATCATCTGCAATATCAACAGTGACATAATTTGTTGTTAAGGCACTGGAAAAATTATATTAGAACCTGTAATTACATGACACTCGAATCACATGATAGAAAACCACAGAGAATAGAAATTGAAAAAAAAGAAGTTGATAGAAATTGAAAAAAAGAAGAAGTTGAACACATTAAGTCTTCACAAAACTCCCAAGAATGAAAAATAAGCAAAAATACAGATTACCAATGAAGAAATGAGGAAACCTATCAGCAACCTAAATTGTACGCTCATTTTAAATAAGTATGATAGAGAGTTAACATTATAATCAAATTTGATGAGCCCAACTGGAGAAAATTGAATACTAACATTCAAAGTGGATT
The DNA here is from genome assembly GCF_916048215.2 of Malus sylvestris. Taxonomy (NCBI): domain Eukaryota; kingdom Viridiplantae; phylum Streptophyta; class Magnoliopsida; order Rosales; family Rosaceae; genus Malus; species Malus sylvestris. Next base: position 22,753,182 of record NC_062275.1, read on the forward strand.
AAAAAGATGAGAATATGCTTTAAATAAGTATTAAGTCTGTATTTATGTGTAGTACAATTGTGTGGGATTAGAAATTGAATATACTATCTTATAACTGAATGATCATGCAAGGAAAATTACCGTGAGATTGTAAGGAGCATGGAAAAGTAATCTAAACAATTAACATTACTGATTAGTAGTTAACTTCTTAGCATTTTCATTGTAAAAATTAAATATAAGGGTGTAAAAAGATGGATCAGATTTAGTTGGTTTGGTAATTTTCCAAGTTATTTCAGTCTTCATCATTTGGAGGAATAACATCACTTCCATCTTTCAACTGTTACTAATTTATACACAGACTTTATTCTTTTGACCTATTCTAAATGCATGATTAATCACTTGACTATACACTGAGTGGTTTAAGATGGACATCCAAAAGTATAAACAGAGATGCTACCACCAAAGATGCACCCTCTCCACATGCTTTAGCCAAATAACACGTTAGGAGTGGGGGTACCATTAAATCTAATTAATGAGTGATGGGAATGGTTTATGAATAGATTTAACAATTCCACCATTACTAAGGTGTTCTTTGGCTTAATTAAAGCTTGTGGAGAGGGTATATCTCTGGTGGGGACATCTATAGTCATACTTTTGGATGTCCAACTTAACCCCTTAGTGTGCAGGCAAGCAATTAGCCATGTATTGAGACCAGGTGAAAATAGGATAGTATGTATGTGTGTGTGTGTGTACATATATTGGTAGTAGTTAACTCCCCCAAAGAGAAACAATAGCAAAGATTGAATTTAAATGCAAAATGCCAACGAAAGAAAACCAAGAAAATCTAAATAATTTCACATACCATTGGATCCTTGCGAAACCTATTTGTTGAAGCTACAACTTGGTTGTTGACTTTGTGATTTCTTCTCTCTTTTTTTAGTGTGTAATTGTTAGACAAAGCTTGTAACATCTTATTTCATACCTAGACACCAATCATGTAAACTTCATTCATTAGAATATGTCTGATCTTTCTGAAATTCCATGAATTGTAATTTTTTACCAAAAAAATTGACAAAGGTCAATATCACACTCTCAACCAAACATTAAAAAAGTGGAGGGACAAAACAAACAGGTTTTAGTCCTCACTATAGTTAAAATAGTTATGTTATTTGACAATTAAATAGCAGTGATAGGTATCATCTGGATTAAGAAAATTAGTCATTGAAGAATCTCCAAGAAATTATCAAAGTGGATTCAAATTTATAAAATTTTTATTGAAATAAACTAAAAAAAGTAATAGAAATCAAGCTAACCTGTGTTTGGTATATGGAAGATACTGGATCTCCTTTTGGCCTTTGTAAATGGCATGTTGTTCATTGTGTACAAAGCTAAAAAAACACAGTAAAAATGTTAATCTAGGCCAGAAAAAGTATATATAGAGTGTATTATGTAAATATTTTCATATAAAGTAAGAATATTTAAAACAATTAATTGCAAAAAAAAATAAAATTTCAAAGATAAGTCAGAGAAATCTTTGAAGCAGAGAAATATAACAAAAGTTTTTCCAATTGTAGCCATGCATAAACCACTAAAAAAAGCCAAGTATATTGACATAGCTGGAATGCTAACCAGAAGACATTAGGTTACGTGGATAAAAATGGATTCAAATAGAATTGAAAAAGGGTAGGAACAAATTTTTCGGATTGAAATTGACACATGTATAGCAAAGAACATTAAGTTTTAACTTTTAAGCATATCAACTCATGAAGCATCCCAACATATATATGGAAAAAGAATGATACAAATACCAGCATACACATGTAAAAGCAATTATTAACACAACTAACAAACATTTGTAAATTAAAAATTTTGCACTATTTAACAGCCCGACTCACCTTTCCCCTTTTTTTTCTCAATTTGACCAAGAGCACTTTGCAGCTCATATACAGTGCTTCCATACCAATCTGCAGCAAAAATTGAAATTACAAATTAAACACACACAAAACAGTAAAAGTAAAGTATTTTTCTTTCCATTCAAAGCAATGCATAACTGAAAAAAGCATAATTGTAAAAAAGATTAAACTTTTTTTTTCAAAGCATATATCGTCTAAAACCCAACGTTTATAAACAGTCGCATTTTTTGTCAAAATTGTATTTGCTTTACCTCCATAAGTTTGATTTCTTTTCAGTGTTTTTTAGAGCTTGACGAAACCATGAAGAGACAAACAACAACACTCAACTGTTTTTGCAACCTTGTAACCAGTTACACAAATAAGAATGCAACATTTCTATTAAAGCATGTAATTCTCCTCTTCCTATATTCTTCCCCTTTCTCTAGCTAAATAAAAATTTCCAAAACTATGTACCAAAAGCTCAAAAGTGGGATTCAAAGAGTCAAAATGTTCAAATGCTATATTTTTATTAGGACTTCATAGTCTATTTAACACTTGGTTTCTCGAGTAGTAAGTTTCCCATTCTTTGTCTAGTTAATTTCACACGCCTACAACAAATAAAATAGTTGAATAATTTCAGTATTTTTATGTGCCTACTAAAGTACACATATGAATATCAAAACAAAAACCTCCAATTATCATAGCATTCCCTTTCTATCTTTATTTTTGAAAAAGAAAACACAAATGGAAGAAAAAATTCCACAATTTGAACTTGTAACTCGTAACCACAGAGAGTCAATAGCACTTCAATTATGTAAGAAGGGAAAGGGGGTGCAAATAAGTGATGCTCAATTGAAATCACTGCCTAGTTGTCAACTCTTTACTGAGTTTATCCCAATCAGCAACACTTTAACACATCACCTTCCAAAAACTCTGCATGTATACCACGGAATGAAAACACTTTATACTCCAACCAACTTAACCCATATAACATATGAAGTCATCCAACAGTTGCAGGGGGGGAATGAAAACTGTATCTAATGGCACAACAACATAAAGTTATTTGTGGCAAATCTTACAATCATATGCGTCTCGAACCATTTGATATCTGACGAATCCTGAAAAAAAGAGTCAGCCGAAATCATGAAACCAAAAAATCAGAATGTTTACAAAGTATTCCTTGAAGCAAAAGCATGCGCGGGACATTCACTTAAAAAAATGAAAAGCTTTCAGTACCCAAATAGCTAAAAGCCGAGAACAAAAAAAAAACAGTACCTTTGCGGGTTTGGAGCTCTTTTCTTATAAATATTATAGTATTGGTGTGGCGCCTCAATTCGTGGTGTTTCCGTCGATAACAATCGAAGGTGGGGCAGCTGGTTTGGGTGAAGAAGAAGAGGAGGATCCAAGCCTACAAACAGAATCACAAAAAACAAACATAAACACAAAACCCATCTGCAAACGATCGGATCGGAATCGAAAGAAAGAGATAGAGAGATCTAAACAAAGGGAAACACAGACGGAGAGAGAGGAGAAAAGAAGAGGAAAGGGAAATGCCCAGATCAGAAAACTACCACAAAGAAAAAAAAGGCGGAAGCTGAGTAGAATACTCTCGAAGCGAATAGATCAACGATGAAAGACGCGTGGCCAACATGGGTAAAAGAGACTTTCCACTGCACAAAAAAGGAATCAATGCTTTGAGCCATGAAAAAACAGAGGGCATTTCCAACCAAACACTGTTCACGAACAGTGAAAAACAGTACCGGGGAAACCGAGTTTTAGTATAGATAAAATATCAGTATGTCATCACTGTGGAGAATTTTCCTACTTGTGGGTACTGACTTTTTGACTTGTTGTTTGTATGTGTCACCATCATGGAACACACTGGCAGAGCAAGTTAAGGGCTGCCCTCAACTGTAGCCCAGGTAGTTTGCAGTGAAAAATAAAATTTTACATGTAATTTTGATTGATTTTCGAATGTAACCTAACAAATATTTAGTTACTACTTCAAATTTTCTAGGTTTAACTATATAAAATTATATAATAAAGTTTGAAATAATCTCTTTTTCTTACATTATTTTTCTCATCGTTTCTTGTAAATGTACAAGTCTGGATTTGTTTAATTTAACACGTATTTGTTTAATTACAAAATTTTTTGACTCACCTTGTGAATTTTTTTAAGCTAGCTGATACTATGAAAAATATGATATCAAGTTTCTTTATTTATAAAAATTAAAAATTTTAAGCTAGCCCACCCAGTAAAAAATTCCTAACCCCACTATTAGAACAATATAAAAAGTCCGAAAAGAAAATATTTTTATCTCAAAGAAAAATGTTGAAATAGGATAAGTGACCACACTATTTAGTTACGCGTACAGACTGATGAGGTATGGCAAATGCAAACAGGTAGCCGAGGTCTTGAAAACTCAAGATATGAAGGTCGTCCCTACTAAAAGAATTGTGCTCAATTGTTGAGCTTCTTTTCATTTTCTGTTTATATAGAACTTTACAAGTATAGTTAATTAGAACTTTACAGGTATAGTGAATATTTCACATGGATACACTGCATCAATGTTTCTGCATCTGAGTATGGGCAGCATTTGTTTAATGCATGCGTGGGCAGCTTTTGTTTAATGCATCTGCATCTGAGTATGGGCAGCATTTGTTTAATGCATGCGTGGGCAGCATTTGTTTAATGCATGCGTTGAGTGTATTGCAGAGTCATTCACATGGGCAGCATTTGTTTAATGCATGCGTTGAGTGTATTGCAGAGTCATTCAGCCCAATAGGTTTGTGGCATGGATGCATGAGCAAGAAGAGTGAGACCAGTTTCAACCAAATGACGATGTTTTCGTTCTGCCATACCGTTTTGTTCAGGATGGTGAGGGCATGTATATTGATGATGAATGCCATGTTTTTCCAAATAAGATTTGAAAGTTTTGTTAATATATTCTCCTCCACCATCCGTTTGAAAAGTTTGGATTTTTGTTTGAAATTTATTCTCCATTTCAGTTTGAAATTTAATAAATGTTGAGAACACATCAGATTTTAGTTTTAATGGATAAAGCCATGTATATCGTGAATAATCATCAATGAAAATCACATAATAGCGAAAACCAGAAATTGACAAAGTAGGGGACATCCATACATCAGAATGAATAAGTTGTAAAGGAAAATGAGAAATAGAATTTGATGGGGAAAATGGCAATTTCTTGCTTTTGCCCAGAGGGCATGAATGACAGACAGAATTAAAATGGTGCCTAGTAAGAGGCACTTTGCTAGAGGAAGCTAAATGCTTTAAAATAAATAACGAAGGATGACCGAGTCTAGAGTGCCAAATACGATCATCAACCTTGACTCCCATGCACGAAAACAGTCCATGTCTTTTAATGGAATTAAAACTTGAATAAGGATAAACACCAGTGTTACTCCGGCCTGATAAAAGGATCCTCCCCGAGCGGATATCCTGAACACGGAAGAAATTAGGATGAAGGACAAAGAAACAGTCATTGTCAGAAGAGAATTGATTGATAGATAATATATTTTGAGAGGCATCAGGGCAATATAAAGTATTTTTAAGAGTATAGGAGCTAGTAGGAGAGTAAATAAAAGAGGTGCCTATGTGGGAAATGTGCAAACCTTGAGCACCATTAACACCACCGACTTGATCTATGCCTGTGTACTCCTGTGCATTTGTAAGTTGTCCAGGATCATTAGTAATATGTGTGTTCGCTCCAGAGTCCAGAAGCCATGTTGTGAGAGCATGAGATGCAGACTGGGGTACACGGGTTGACTGTGCAGCAAGAGCTGTGAGACGAGCACTTGGAACACGGCCTTCATAAGAAGTATTCATACGGTTGTAACAGTCAATGGCAGAGTGACCATTACGACGACAAATCTGACAGCGAAGTGGTGGACGATCAGACGAAGAGGGACCTGCACCAAGGATACCGCCATGGGGACGTCCTGGATTAGGAGCAGCAGCAACATGTGGGCGAGCCTGATTGCCACTACGAGGATGGACAGCACCACGGCCTCCACCACGGGCAAAGCCTGCATGAGCAGTCTGCCGACGTCCACGATTAGCAAACATGGCAGTCAAGACAGGAGTGTCTCCAGACAAATTGAAGGTAAGGTGACGAGCTTCAGCACTGAGCAGCAGTGCTTCCAAAGCAGCATACGAAATAGGATTTTCTCGGGCTTGAATGGAGGCGACTGTGTTCTCATACAGTGGTCCAACATTATTCATGATCGTGGCAATTAAGTCCGAGTCAGCAATGGGAGAACCAGATAAGGCTAACTGATCAGCCAAGGTGTTGAGTTTGTCCAAATAATCGGCAATACTGAGATCACCACGCCGGAGATTGAGAAGTTCCCCGCGGAGTTGAATAACACGATTGTGGGAGGAAGGTGCATATCGGTCCTGTAAAGCCTTCCAGGCCTCGGCAGCACTAACACATTTGACGACAACATGCATAACAGGAGGAGAGAGAGAACTAGTCAGCCATGATAGAACCATCTGGTCAGTTTGGATCCAAGGTTCGAAGAGAGGATTGATGGTGTCAGTGAGTTGACCATCATCATTCAGTTGATGAGCAGAAGGGCACTGAGAAGTGCCATCAACATATGGCATCAAACTGCGACTGCGAAGAAGGGGAACAAACTAGGCACGCCACAAGGGATAATTATGGCGATCAAGTTTTAGAGGAAGAAATGCAGAAACATTAGTGAGGGCAGCGGAAGAAGACATTGTATTTGGAAGAGAAATATGTCGTAAGACTTGAAAAAGGGATGATACCATAAAAGAATTGTGCTCAATTGTTGAGCTTCTTTTCATTTTCTGTTTATATAGAACTTTACAAGTATAGTTAATTAGAACTTTACAGGTATAGTGAATATTTCACATGGATACACTGCATCAATGTTTCTGCATCTGAGTATGGGCAGCATTTGTTTAATGCATGCTTGGGCAGCATTTGTTTAATGCATGCGTTGAGTGTATTGCAGAGTCATTCACATGAGCAGCATTTGTTTAATGCATGCGTTGTATGTATTGCAGAGTCATGCAGAGTCATTCACAACACTTGGTTTATCACCTACAACTTCAAATTAAAATTAATCCTTAGAAACTCGCATGCTAAAGATGAAGATGCAAGTCAAGATAAATTTGTTATTAGTTAGTTTAATCAGCATAGTTAAGTTTGTTATACTTGTTTGTGATTAGACAAGTTTGTTGTAGTTTCCTTTGTACATAGCTAAGTGATATATATACAGTGGAACTATGATTGTTTAGGGCCGGAGTAAGGCTAATCCGAATATCAATACCTCACAAGTCCGATCATGAACTTGACAACTTCGAGCAGAGCTAGATCAAACATAGCATGCCACCATCATCCAGTTCCAGGGCAATAGGTGAAGTCCGAGCAACTCAGTTGGTATGATTATGCTTGTTCCACAAGGCACAAGATTTGATTCGGATATTGACACAATCAGATTCCTCATAAATCTTTGAGTTCCTACAATCTAGGAATTGGCGTGCGCCGCAAGTAATTACTACTCCTAAGAGGGCGCAATATCTACTTCTAGATATCTCTTGGGATTCTTCCAGTTTAGAACAAGAATTCTAATCTAAAAAGCTCTCCTCACAGTATAAATACACCCATCTAGTGCTCGTCTTTGGTAACACAATCTTAGTACTCTATTCTCTTGCCCACTGTTTGAGCCTAAAATTGCTTACTAACTTGACTGTTGGAGAGCCTTGGCCGACATACCCCACCCTGGTCCTAGGCTTGCTCACGGTTGTTCTCAATTTTGCAGATTGCTCGAATTTGTGTCTCCATTATTTGGAACAATCTGCATATATATTTTTTCCAACAACTAGCGCTTTTATTGAGAATGAATTCATATTCCTCTCGACAAAATCACTCTACCCCAATGGAGATTCCCCCCAAATCATATCGCGATGAACTACATGCTCTAACGCACAACATTAACCCCGAGATCGACGGAGTTACCACCATGTACGAGATATAGAAATATGTGATGCATATTTATCTATCCTTGGAGGACCTTCGACGGAGCCCCTCTCGCCAAAGAACCTATAAGACTCATCGATTTGAAGGCGCGAATTAAAGACCTGGAAGAGGCCATCTCGCGCTTTAAAGAAGTGTCAGTCCAGACAATGGAAATCGTTGATCTGACTCTCGAGGCGTCACCCCAACGTCCTTCACCGAAGACGTACCATAAAAAATCTAGGAGGCTACAATGCCTACATCCCATCCAACGATTGGACAAAGAACCATTCCCTAGAGTGAATTACATATACAGCGAGCAAGAATGTCTGGAAACACTAGGAAAGAAAGCAGCATTTGACAAATTTCTTGTCTAATATGATTTTACGGTAAAGAGACATGTAATGCGGCCTATAGATATTGCAAAATTTCTGAAAAAAAAATATTGAGTACATAAAAGTGTGAAATTTTTAAAGATTCAAAAATTCAAAAAATTAAGTTATGATATAGCAACTCTGTTGATTTTTGTATTTCTATATGGTTTTGTATGTGTTATTTCTAGAAAAATGAAGAACAGAAGAAAACAATGAAAATTTGAAAATGGAGAGTATGGTGCTCTCTTGTATTTCTCGGTGGATTCGATTACAGAAGCATTCATTCACACACACATACATAAGCTATGATGAGGTGAATAGGGACAAAAATAACCGTTCGAGTGTTGCACGCTTTGCTCGTGTAAGCAAGCTCACGTGCACTACACGGGATCAATTTAAAACACCACTAATCGGGACAGGTGGCACACTCTGCACCATTTAGATGTTTTAATCATAACCGTTTATTACACTAGGATTATAAACTCCAACATTCAAATTAAAACTCAGCCATATCAATTTGAACTGCACTATGTTGCAATCCAGCAACCTTGATTCACAGCAACATCCTTATACTGCAACAAGATCTGTCCAATTTTGACAAAAAAAATGACAATTTCATCGACTGTCATTGGAAAATCTGTTTTACTTATTAAATATGGATACGAGAAAGACAATAAATTATTCTAGTTCCTAACAACTTTCTCGACTATATTAACACATAAAAATGAAATATTATGTATTAAAACTTGTAATCGGGTAATACATTCAAAACTAGAACTAAGAGAAACTAAAAGAGAGAGAGTATCTACATGATAGTTTCTCGTTATTATTATTATTATTATTATTATTATTATAGTCATGAGGCTACTTGTACACAAACTGAATCCACAGAATATCTCAGGCTTGAGGGACAAGCATTTCCCTAACGCGTTTCATATGGGCAACCAATTTTTGGTAGTCAGGAAGGTTGTCTCTGATGACAGGAACTTGCTTGAAATTCTGAACCCATGCATGCAATCGAGGCAAAGTGCTTGGCTCAAGCAATTTGACACCCACCATTTCTTCAATGGCTTCGAACCAAAGAGCCAGCCATCCATGCGTTATGTCTACCAACTTTGTACCATCACCCCCAAAAAACTTCTTGTCTCCAAGCCCTTGCTCTTCTAATATTTCAGCGTTTCCAACACTGATTCGATTGTCTTTTGTCCATCTTCTCCGGCAGTTAATCCGAAAAATGCATGAAAACTGATATGATTAAGCACTTATGTTTTATAGCGAAACATAAATTCGTGCGCATGCTAATCATAGCTATTTGGCGTCAATCTGCCCTCCTGCTAGAGGGCATGATGGCAAGCTAGGTAGGAAAAATCCCCAATTTGATCATCACAATGATTTGTCTTGTTCTTAACAAACTAAAAATTAAACTAGTGAGAAAAATTGAACCCATATGAGCAGCATAAAAAGGTCGTACCCAGTGCACAAGGCTCCCGCTTTACGCAGCATATTTCTGTAAATTATTGGAAGTCTCTCAATGTATAGTTGAACTAGATAATTAAGAGAAAAGCAGGTGACATAATTGAAACTTGAAATTATTTACGTGAGATACATAGAATTGTATCCAAAACCGAGCCAAGTCTCTTCCATAAGTATCTTCAGGCAGTAGATGATATTCTGGCCAAGTTTCTTCAATGTATTCAAGGATGACAACTGGCTTGGAAATCGGTTTTTCCCGGTGAAGAAGCACCGGAACCTTCTTGTAAACTGGATTGCACTGCAACAGAAGGTCACTTTTGTTGGAAAGGTCCTGTTCTATGTACTCATATTCACAACCTTGAACTATAGAGCTCATATAACTCTGTAAACAAACGGACTTGGCCAAAACCCAAGTAGCTTCACTTCTTCCATTATTCGTGTGATCAGGTGATCGAGGCACGGCCTGATCATACATAAATACTAATTTAAATTTGACTGGGTCTCTAAATAAATGGTAAGAAAATGAAATTGAAAGGTCCTCTTCGGAAAATGAAAGAAAGTGACAGGTCTTCCTTTCTTTTTTTTTTTTAAGTTATATTATTATTTTTTTAAGGGTATGTCTTTCTTTCTCGGAACTCTATTTTACTATTTTGTACACACTCATATTTGTTGAAGATTGCTTGAATATTTTTTTTTATATATGCAAGAAAAGGTCGAAAACGAATAGGGTGTACAAGACGAGTAAAAACATGAGAAAATCACTTGTATTTTCTCAAATGACAGAGGAGAAGATGCATGATTTGTTTTCCATTTCTTGGCCTGCCGTTTCAAACTTACACATTTTCTCTGAAAAGATGTGATTATTTCTACGCTAGCTACTCTTGACCTCTAGTCATAGACACCTGTATTTAATCGCCATGCAGAATTTTCACACTTGTGGGTACTGACTTTTTGACTATTTGTTTATATGTCACCACCGTGTGGAACAGTACAAAAATTAATCTGAGAACAACGTTATTTTATCTTGCAGAAAAATGTTGAAATAGGATAAATGACCACAGTATTTACTTTTCGCTTTAATTTAATCATTTTTCAGCAAAAAAAAAAAAAAAAAAGAAAGGGAAAAGACCACACTATTTATTAGGCCTGGGCAAGAACACCGACGACCGAAACCGAACAAGAAAAAAATTGGTCGGTTAAATTTGTTCAGGTGTTTATTTGGTTCTGAACAAAACCGAACCGATTTGAAGCATTTCGGCTCGGTACCGGTTATCTATATGCACCGGATCGATTTCTTTTTAAACTGGTTTGGCCACGTGGCTGGGTTTAAATGGTGGTAGCCAAGTCCATAAATGGACTCCACCACTCCAATCGTAATGGTGAATCAATCACCTGTATTATTTGCCTTTTTTTAAAAAAGGATTTTGATTTTTATTAATTAGAATTTGGGGGTTTTGAATTTCATATAGTAATTGTTTTTCTATTGGTTTTGTGAGCACTAAGCTGCGAGCGCTCGTGTGTGTGTATTATTTGGGTTAATATTTGAACATTGGGTTGCAAATGTAATGTGTGGAAGCCTAGAGATACTAACTAAAGGGAGACTTGCCCGAAGCCCAAGCATCAAGCCTAGAGACAAATTGTCGCCTTCCTATTAATGCATAGGCCATGTGCCTATGATTTAAATGTCAAGTGATGGGGACTAACTCATAATCAGCCAAAAAGCACTTTTCGATGGCAATACAAGAAAAAAGCTGATGACTCACTACCCTCCAAGTGCTTTTGAGCAAGAGCAAAGTCATTGCAGTCGGGCTAATTTGCCTATAAACGGAGGAAGAGGCCCCAGACACAAAGACTCTCAACCAATCAAACAAACAAAGATACAAACTCTGCTCTCAAGCCAAATTTGCATCTAAAAGCTGTAATTAGCCCAGATCTCAGTCATTTTCAGGATATCTCCCTCACAAAGCTATCTTTTGTCTTGATTAGAAGCTCTGATATCACCCCTAGTGTCGTAGTATCGATTCCCTTGTGTAAATTGGTTTACCATCCATCATTTTCTAGCATAGAAACCACTATAAACTCAAAGAGAAGTGACTACAAGAGGTTCAACCTTGCTAGACAAGGTGCAATCTTGCCCGAAGCTCTTTGTTTGCTTTCTGAATTTGTAGATCTATTCCTTAATGCATTCTCCAGTATGTATTCAAGTCATATCTGTCTGTTTTCCTTCTTTAAAAGTCTTATTTGTATCTGGATCTAGTCAATTTAATAGATATGCTTTCATTTAAAACCAATTAAGAACCAAACAAATGACTTAAGGGATCTGGACTCTCTTTATTCGAATATACAAGACTATGAACTGAAAGTCCTTAGTCACAAGGCAAGATAAAGAACTTAATGTGGACTTAACCCATCCACGACAATCATTTGATAACAAGAAGTCCGAGTAACTTAGGGAGCAAGTAATCGACTAAACACAATCTTGTTCTACATTTGCTATACTGAGATAGCAGTGGCACACCTAGCACTTAGTTAGTTTTGATTGCGAGCCTCAAGGCCTACACCTAAGGCCCTACAAAGACACCTTTCAAAACTAACTCTGTCATCTTCTTGCAACACATCAGCAGGCAAGAGCCCGACTACACATCCAAAGTGCCAATTCCTTGGGGAAGTGTGCTAAGAGCAGGGAGCCCTATCCAGAGAAATCTTCGTCCGAACATGTACAATATGTTAGATTTGATCTTCAGAAAGAATGGGACAAACTGGGGTTGGGAATAAGGTAGAAAGGGAAACATAATTTGAACTTCGATTTTCATACTTGTGTAAGATGAACTAAGAGACATAAAAAACAAGATTAGTCTCTTCCCATGAACCAAATTGAATCAAGTGATTAAATCACAACATTAGCAAAGATATAAAAACTGAGTGTTGACAATGCATGGAAAAATACTAACCTGCAAACATGTTGCTAGATGAAGAGGCCATCGCAGCACTTACACAACCCTTCTCCTTTCTACAAATCTCAATGCTCTTCCAAGAATAGGTTATTGGTACAAAACAAGAGCATTATTTGTAAGAGTAGTGGCTTATGTATTTATACTAAGAACATCGATTGCCCTATTACAATCCTACAAGGAATACAAGACTACATGCCTTATACCAATATGAGTCCTATAACCAAGCATACACAAGAGTCCTCAACAAACCAGAAATTGGATTAACTCTTGTCAACATGAATTAGACTTCTTTATAATATCGATTATCCCAAAACTTGTAAGAATCATACTCATACTCTTACATTCTCCCACTTGAGTATGATTATCAAAACAGATAATCATCTCAAATCATTATAAAGGTGATCACACAAGTCATTTTTCAACACACTAGTAAATAGACACAACCAGCTTATACAAACCAAAACAATGAACTTATAATTTCCTTTGCAATACAAAATGTAGATTTAACTCATAAATCACAATGTCCAATTCATGTTCATAGCAATGTATCTAAGCTCAAGAGTAAACTGTAACATCTACTTTCATTCATATGGCCCAAAATTGATATAAAAAATACCAAACAATCTTGACAGTAAACTGTTAACTCAAAATCATTCATAATGAAATAAACAGCACAGTTATGATCTAATCAACAGCTTTATCATGACTAAAAAAGATTCTCAAGCTTTTATTGATCTAAAAATTGTTCTCTAGAACAATTAATCATAGATACGTCTAGAAAAATTGCAATGAACATAACCATAACTAACTGCAAAACAAAAACAAACTAGCTAAATAAGCTGAAATACTTAGCTTTCAGAAAACTTTTGCAGAAAACCTCTTTTTGAAAAGTATTCCACTGTCATCTTCCAGTAGCTCTAACATATGGTTGAATACAGCAACAATCACTCCCACTTTTCAAAAGCTTCTAATACTCCTATCCGAGTTACATGAGTCTTGAAAATTCCATTCGGCAATGCTTTTGTTAAATGATCGACAATCATCAAATCAGTAGTCAAATGCTCCACTATAATTGCACCTTGCCTAACATTCTCTCTAACTTTTAAGAATTTCACATCCATCAATCTCGAAGTTGAAGTCCTTTTGTTGTTCTTTGAGAAAAACACTGTAGAATTGTTGTCACAAAACATCTTAACTGGTCTCTGGATTGAGTCTACAATCTTCAACTCACTGATAAAATTCTTAAGCCAGACTGTCTGCTTTATGCCTTCCAAGCATGCCACGAACTCTGACTAAGCGAATGTTGCACCAGTAGACCAGATCGAGATCAAAACCCATACCCACTTCTTCTGGATTGGATCAAACAAGAGCATTTAAGGCAGAAATAGTATTTAGATGATATGGACCCCGGTGAGAACCTCCAATTTCTTAGGGGTCGCACTTTTTCCCTCTTGGAAACTTCTAGTTCTTCCTATTTGATCCGAAATCGATCGATCTAGCCATTTAAAACTGGAGTAATGTGGAATGCCTTTTCCCACCAATAGGGATCTGGACAAGTGAGATTAGTCCCATTCCTTTGGTCTTTGTCCACCTTGTCTTGTGAAAGCAAGACAACTCAAAATGAAAAAATAGCCCTTTTTCGCGAATCGAATCTTGTTAAGCGTTAGATAAATTCCGGTCTTAGGTTGATTTCCCTTATGCATCCAGCTGCTTCACTAATGTGAATAGGTTATACAGAGGGGTGGGTTGGTTATATACTCTTATGCGCGTTCCTTCTTCGAACCTTTTGGCGCCGAAGAACAAATAGAATTTGCTACAAAAGCCTGCTAACGGGGGTATTCCTACTTAGTCTTCTTTGGATTCAGTCTCGTTCGATTGTTAATTAGTCCAGTAGAGGTAGAGATCATAGTTTGCTTGGCACTTCTCCACGAAATGGCACCTCCATTAAACATGAAAACATAGCCAACAATTGATTTTCTTTCGTCCAGATCACCAGCTACATCAGAATTTGTATAACTAACTACTTCCAGTCCATTTTCTCTACCATAAACTAACATGAAGCTCTTTGTTCTTTGCAAATACCTTAATACTTTCTTTGTAGCCTTCTAATGTGATTCACCTAGATTAGATTGAAATCTACCCAGCAAGCCAACAATGAAAGCAAGATCTGGCCTAGTACATATGTTGGCATACATTAAACTGCCTACCAAAGAAGCATATGATTTTAAACTCATTTTTCTCTTGTCCAACTTAGTTTTAGGACATTGATCTTAAGTGAATTTGTCCCCTTTATTCATAGGCACGTCAGCACCATTGCAATCTTCCATATTGAACTTGGCTAAAACTCTCTTAATATATCCCTTTTGTGATAACCCTAGAAACTTTTTTTGTCAGATCCCACATCGCCCAGGGGAGTGGATCATATATGCCTTATATGTACATGCCCACCTCTATATATCACGAGGCATTTTGGGAGCTCACTAGCTTCGGATTCCATAGGAACTCCGAAGTTAAGCAAGATCGCAATGAGAGCATTCTTAGGATGGGTGACCCACTGGGAAGTTCTCGTGTGAGTTCCCAGAAACAAAACCGTGAAGGTGTGGCCCAAAGCAGACAATATCGTGCTACGGTGGAGTCGAGACTAGGATGTGTCAGAATGGTATCAGAGCCACTCTGCCATTTGGTGCGAGTGTGTCGACGAGGACGTCGGGCCCCTAAAAGGGTGGATTGTTAGATTCCACATTGTCTAGGGGAATGGATCATCTATGCCTTATATGTACATGCCCACCTCTATATAGCACGAGGCCTTTGGGGAGCTCATTGGCTTCAAATTCTATAGGAACTCCGAAGTTAAGTGAGATCGCAACGAGAGCATTCCTAGGATGGGTGACCCATTGGGAAGTTCTTGTGTGAGTTCCCAAAAACAAAACCGTGAAGGCGTTGCCTAAAGCGGACAATATCGTGTTACGGCGGAGTCGAGACTGAGATGTGTCAAAATGGTATCAGAGCCACTTTACTGTTCGGTACGAATGTGCCGACAAGGACATTGGGCCCCTAATGGGGTAGATTGTAACATCCCACATCAACCAATGAAAATGGAGGGGGGTGATGTGCCTTATATGTACATGCCCACCTCCATATAGCACGAGGCCTTTTGGGAACTCATTGGCTTCGGATTTCATCGGAACTCCGAAGTTAAGCGAGTTTGGGCAAACGCAATCCTAGGATGGGTGACCCACTGGGAAGTTGCTCGTGAGTTCCCAGAAACAAAATCGTGAAAGCGTGGCCGGGGTCGAAAGTGGACAATATCGTGTTATAGCGGAGTTGAGACTGAGGTGTGACAAAATAGTATCAGAGCCACTTTGCCGTGTGGTGCGAGTGTGCCGACGAGGACGTCGGGCCCCTAAGGGGGGTGGATTGTTAGATCCCACATCACCTAGGGGACTGGATCTTCTATGCCTTATATGTACATGCCTACCTCTATATAACATGAGGCCTTTTAGGAGCTCACTGGCTTCGGATTCCATAGGAACTTCGAAGTTAAGCGAGATTGCAACGAGAGCATTTCTAGCATGGGTGACCCACTGAGAAGTTTTCGTGTGAGTTCTCAAAAGCAAAACCGTGAAGGCGTGGCCCAAAGCGGACAATATCGTGTTACAACGGAGTCGAGACTGGTCCTAGGTGACCAACTGGGAAGTTCTCGTGTGAGTTCCCATAAATAAAACAGTGAGGGTGTAGCCTAAAGAAGACAATATCATGTTACGACGAAGTCGAGACTAGGATTTTCTCTCACCCAAACTCGCTTAACTTTGGAGTTCCGATGGAATCCGAAGCCAGTGAGTTCTCAAAAGGCCTCATGCTATATGGAGGTGGGCATGTACATATAAGGCACATCATCCCCTCTCTGTTAGTCGATGTACAATCCACCCCCTTAAAGGGACGTAGGGGGCCGACGTCCTCGTCGGCATACTTGCACCGAACGGCAGAGTGGCTCTGATACCATTATGACACATCTCAGTCTCGACTCCACCGTAGCACGATATTGTCCACTTTGGTCCACACCTTCATTGTTTTGTTTCTAGGAACTCACACAAGAACTTCCCAGTGGGTCACCCATTTTAGGAATGTTCTCGTTGTGATCTCGCTTAACTTCGGAGTTTTTATGGAATCCGAAGCTAGTGAGCTCCCAAAAGGCCTCGTGCTATATGAAGGTGGGCATGTACATATAAGGCATAAAGGATCCACTTTCTTGAACGATGTGGGATCTAACAATCCACCCCCCTTAGGGGCCCGACGTCCTCAATGTCATACTCGCACCACACAGCAGAATGGCTCTAATACCATTTTGTCATGCCCCAATCTCGACTCCGTCGTAGCATGATATTGTCTGCTTTAGGCTCCGGCCACTCCTTCACAGTTTTGTTTCTAGGAACTCATGAGCAACTTCCCAGTAGGTCACCCATCCTGGGATTACTCTTGCCCGTACTCGCTTAACTTCGGAGTTCCGATGGAATCCGAAGTTAATGAGTTCCCAAAAGGCCTCGTGCTATATGGAGGTGGGCATGTACATATAAGGCACATCACCCTGCTCTCCGTTGGTCGATGTCGGATGTTACATCTTTTTCCTGTCTCTGATTATCTCAATCCTTAAAACATAATGAGCCTCCCCCAAGTCTTTCATCTCGAAGTTAAAACTAAGCATAGTTTTGGTTTCATGCAGCAATTGCAAATTGGAACTAGCTATCAAAATGTCATCCACATATAGTACCAAGAAAATGAATTTGGTACCTTTGAACTTAAAGTATATGAAGTCATCGACCTTGTTCTCAGTAAACCCGGGTGTTGTTACAACTTTTTCAAATTTAAGGTACCACTATCTAGAAGCTTGTTTAAGTCTATACATTGACTTGTTGAGCTTGCAAACCAAACTATCCTTCCGATTGAGGAAAGTCATTTATACATCCATTTGATGTAATTCAAGATCAAAATAAGCTGTTAATGCCATGATAATCCTCATAGAGTCATTTGAAGAAACTGGGGAAAAAGTGTCACTAAAATCAACCCCTTCTTTTTGTGTAAAATCCTTCACTACCAGCCGAGCCTTGTACCTTTCAATTTTACCTTGAGCATCTCTCTTGGTTTTGTAAACCCACCTGCAACCTATTGGTTTAGTTTTAGAATTAGATTTCACCAAGGTCCAGACATTGTTCTTGGACATGGATCCCAATTCTTTTTCCATAGCTTTCTTCCATAAGACTACTTGTGGACTTGTCATTGCATGAGAATAGGTCAGTGGATCCTTAATATCTCTTAGATCAAATTCATTCTCCTGAAGATATACATAGTCATTTGAAATAACTAGTTTTTTCACTCTCATTGAATGTCTCATGAGTTACTGCACAAGTTGATGTTGAGTTCTTGAATTTCTTCAGCCACATATTCAAGATGATCATCAGCTACATGCTTGTTAGAAATGTTCCCTAAAACCAATCATATAATGATACTTTACGGACATTTTACAAGTTAAACTAATCTAGTTTAATATAAAGGGTAAAGAATATTGTTTAAAGCTGTCTCATATAAATGTTATATACTTAAACGATAAGTCCAAGGAATATGTAATTCGGAGAATGTGATCTAAAGAAGTTAGATTCATGAGACCAATCTCTTTCGTATACATATCCTAAACGTTCCTGATCATAGGATTGCCAATTGGGCATTGACAGTCTGTTAAGATCAGTATGTGTTATGTTTTCTTTTAAAAAGAATGACTGGTCTCCAGTCATTGGTGTGACCGACACCAAGACAAGCATGTAGGTGCTCAATAGAAAATGAGTCCACTAAACACGATCAACGAGGAGTTCTCATATTCATGTCACATGAGAACTCATGGTTGGGATAATGCAAAGTAGTACTTTGACCTGAGGCATCATAGTTGTCTTGTGGTTAGGTCCTTTATCTTTGACTATGTAAAGTTACTCCGTCAGAGGGTGTCCACGACATAGTTGGGGTTAAGCCACTTAGTCACGGAGGCAAGTGAATGCGTAACAAGGGATCTCTAGACTTTAAACTGTTTGAGGGAGAATACTTTATGATATGATTAAGAATCTCTGGCTAGAGTATGAATGAGATTTAGGAAGTCGTATCAAATCACATTCAAGGTAATCATATAAGTAAGAGAATCACATTGGATAGTAGACATGAATAAACTATCAAACCAAACAATGTGATCAAGAGTATTGTATTAGAGAAAGACCGTATTTCATTGTAATCCTAAACTTAATAGGTTCTCCACCTCTTCTTATTAGCTTGGGTAGCCATGATATACTGCTAGATGTCACTCATGGTTTGTGGAATCCCTAAAGGTGTATAATCACTAAGGGGAGAATTGAAGGTATGTTTCAATTTACAATCGATTTGAAGAGTTCTAATCGCCCACTGCCTCGCTAAAATGAACCTAATGGATCGTACACCGTGTAAGGTAGAGATTGAAGAAACAACAGAGATGAGTAAGGATAATTAAATGGTTTAATTATTTATAGCTAGGATTAATTAATATGTTAATTAATCAAATGAATAAGTTTGTTATAGACCTCGGGTTAGTTTTGAGCTACAAGGCCCAATGGGATTTGAATGTCAAGTCCAATAACTCAAGTTGTATGCCAACTTGAAACACAAAGGGCCTCAAAGCCTAAAGAACCTAATATGGCCGGCCATAAGAGTGAAGGGTAGTGAACTTGGCTTAATTGTGTATAAAGGAAACTTTATAGCCATTTCATCCTTAAGGTTTTCTTTGACGAAATTGGAGATAACACAAGCTCTCATTTGCTCTCTAAGAAGCCGAGCACCCTAGAGGAACATAGCTAGCAATCTTCCTTCATCTAGGTCACTTATCTCTTCATCAATGCTCTCCTTGGTGTGGAGACTTAGAGGTTCTCTATTTTGGGAACTTGGAGAATCCATTCATCCATCCTCCTCCAAGAAATCCATGGAGCTAAGACGTAAGGAAAGAAGGCCCTATCTCTTGGGTGATTAGCCTTTGCTTATGCCAAAAGGAATCAACAAAAGTATAATATTTCTTAACTCACTTTGTTTATGAGTTGAGTCTTGGTTCACCATAACTACTAGGCTTTGAATTTCATGCGTTAAGTTTTGTTTTTGAGTGCATACAAGCATGATTCCGCCTTTTAATTGTTAATAACATGCATAGATGTTGCTCAAAAGAAATAGTTTTCACAAATATTTCCTTTAAGGTTGCAGTTCATTTTCAGTCATCTCAATGTCTTCATATCTAATTGTAGATGGTGTGCTTGAGAAAATTGGAATCTGCACATAGTCATTTACTGCAACATTATCATTTGTTTGACTAATTTCTTCGAACACAAAATCTTCAGCTACCAAATTTGCAACATCTTGATCTTCAATGAATGTAACATCCCACATCGCCCATGAGAGTGGATCCTCTAAGACTTATATGTATATTTCCATCTCTACTTAGCACGAGGTCTTTTGGGAGCTCACTGGCTTCAGGTTCCGTAGGAACTTCGAAGTTAATCGAGTTAGCGTGAGAGCAATCCCAGGATGGGTGACCCACTGGGAAGTTCTCGTGTGAGTTCCCAGAAACAAAACCATGAGGGCATGGTCTGGGCCCAAAGCGGACAATATCGTGCCACTGTGGAGTCGAGCCCGGGATGTGGTGAGGGTCCGGGCCGGGATGTGACAATTTGGTATCAGAGCCTAACCCTGGTCGTGGTGTGCCAACTAGGACGTCGGGCCCTTAAGGGGGGTGGATTGTAACATCCCACATCGCCCAGGGGAGTGATCCTTAAATGTATATTCCCATCCCTACCTAGCACGAGGCTTTTTGGGAGCTCACTGGCTTCGGGTTCCATCGGAACTCCGAAGTTAAGCGAGTAACGTGAGAGAGCACTCCCGTGATGGGTGACCCACTGGGAAGTTCTCGTGTGAGTTCCCAGAAACAACATCGTGAGGGCGTGGTCGGGGCCCAAAGCGGATAATATCGTGTTACGGTGGTGGAGCGAGCCCGGGACGTAGTGGACCCCGGGCCACATCACCCAAGGGAGTGATCCTTAAATGTATATTCCCATCCCTACCTACCATGAGGCTTTTTGGGAACTCACTGGCTTCGGGTTAAACGAGTAGCGCGCGAGAGCACTCCCATGATAGGTGACCCACTAGGAAGTTCTCGTGTGAGTTCCTAGAAACAAAACCGTGAGGGCGTGGTCGGGGCCTAAAGTGGACAATATCGTGTTACGGTGGTGAAGCGAGCCCGGGATGTGGTGGACTCCAGCCCGGGATGTGACAATGAACACAACATTATGAGTCTCTTGAATCCGTGAATCAACTTGTGGATAATAGAATTTATAGCCCTTAGATTCCTAATAATGTCCAATGAAGTAACAAGTTGTGGTTCTGGCGTCCAACTTCCTTCCATTTGGATTATAAAATCACCCTCAAACTTGCATCCCCATACGTGGAAATGCCCAAAACTAGGCCTTCTACCTGTCTAGACTTCAAAACGTGTTCCTTTCATGGATTTAGTAGGCACTCTGTTCAAAATATAGTTAGCAGTCTTAAATGCTTCACCCCAGAGAAAACTAGGTAGTTTGGATCTTGAAATCATACTTCAAACCATCCCAATTAAAGTTATATTTCTTCTTTCTGATACACCATTTTGTTGTGGTGTACCTGGTGTAGTATACTGCACCATTATGCCTTGTTGCTGGAGATAGATTGCA
The DNA here is from genome assembly GCF_916048215.2 of Malus sylvestris. Lineage (NCBI taxonomy): Eukaryota > Viridiplantae > Streptophyta > Magnoliopsida > Rosales > Rosaceae > Malus > Malus sylvestris. Next base: position 22,774,621 of record NC_062275.1, read on the forward strand.
AAAGGGCCCTTATGTTGTCCAACTTCTGTGTACCTGCCAAAATACTCTCCCCCTCTATCTAATCTAACAATTTTGATTTTTCTATTTAGCTGCATCTTAACTTCAGTCTTAAAGATTTGAAAACAGTCAAGTACTGCTATTTTTTTCACTAATGACAAAAGTAGAACCGTATATAGAGAAATCATCAATGAAATTCACAAAATCACTATTCCCACATATGGTTTTAACAGGAAAAGGACCACAAACATCAGTATGCACAATCTCAAGAAGGTTTTGACTCATCTTTGCTTCAAAATTTCTGATATTTGTTAACTTTCCTTTCATACAATCAACACACTCTTTTGCATTTTTGAAATCAAGTGCAAGAATCAAGTTTGCCTTAGCTAATTGTAAAACTCTTTCTTTAGAAATATGTCCAGTCTTTTATGCCATAAACTATATGATGACTCGGATTCATGCATTCTTTTAGCAGTAGTACTCAAAAAAGTGATGGTCTTTCTTCAAACATATAGTCTATCTTCCACAATTCATCATGCAAAATAGCAATCCAAAGTAAAGTATTCATTTTGTTTTTCTAGAAAAATTTTATGCATGAATCATCACAAAGAAAACCGAAACCTTGTTTTACCAATTTTGATGCAGAAATTAAACTTCTTCTCATATCTAGAACATAAAGAGCATCTTTCAAATGAAGAACAAAACCTGAGTTCATTTTAAGTTTCACAATCCCAATTGCTTCAACACCTACTTTTGTCCCATTCCCCACAAAACATTATAAGGGTCTTTATAAGTTTGTTTTTGTTTTACAAATCCATGCAATGTGTTTGTAATATGAACTGAACATCCTTTGTCAAACCACTAGGAATTTCAATCAAATTTGATTCTACAAAACATAGACATTAGGTCTACCTTTACTCCTCAGCCAATCCTTGAATGTTTCACAATCCTTTCTATAATGCCCCATAAATTTACTGTGATGACATCTAATCTTAGTCACATCTTTCACATTAAGATTGTTAGATTTAGAGGGTTTTGAGTATTTTGTAGGTTTGGCAGACTTATTGCCATGATTAGAGAATTTAGATACCTTACCAAAAGCAATAGTGGTCTCTTTATTTCCGGCATGCACTAGGTTCACAACTTATGTTTCTTTTCATTTTTCTTGCCTTTGCCGAGTTTCCTCTTGCACACATTGGGCAATTAACTCATCCACAGTCCAGGTCTTATCTTGGGTGTTGTATGACACTTTCAATTCGTTGTACTTCGTTGCAAGAGCTTGCAGTATCATAAAAACCAGTTGTATCTCACCAATATTAACCTCCATGGAATTGAGTTTCTCTACTGCATCCATCATCTTCATGATGTGATCTCTAATGGATGCATTACCTTCAATCTTGTAGGTTGTCAAGATAGACATATATTGACTAATCTCAGTCTTATCAGATTCTTTAAACTTGTTCTCAATGGCCTGGAGATAATCAACAGCAAGATCATGCTTCTTGATTCCCCCTCTCACAATATCTGTCATCCCATTCTCAAGAATGGACAAAGCAATTTTGTTGGCTCTAGTCCACCTTTCAAACTCAGCCTTCTCTGACTTGGTACTTTTGTCTGTCAATGGTGATGGCCAAGGCGCATCTAATGCTATATCAAACTCATTAAAAGTAAGCAATAGACCAATTTTATGCCTCCATCTCTTGTAGTTACCTCCCCCAATAAGAATGGGAACACTTGCAAGGTTGAGAGTTTTTAGAGGAACTGCAAACATGTCAAAATGAAATCACAAGAGAGAACTATAAGTTCCTGATTCCAATCTACAATCACTAAGTACATCACTGTAATGAAACAATTTAGTCATATATACAGACTTTTCAATGTAATTGAAAAACATATATAGATCAAACAACCCTATAGTGATGAACACATTGTATTATGCAGGTTCACAACTCATGGTGTTTTCTAGTTCCAATAGATCAAAACAATGAACAAAATAAAACAGTTAATCTCTTTCAGAATAATCATGCAAGAATTCAAAATTTTCAATATGAATTACTGATGAATAAATCAGAGAACATTATTGTTGATTGACAAGAATTACCTCAATTTCACAATCTATGAGAACACGCAGCGGAACTTAAATGTTGAAACATGAATCCAAAAGAGTTTTGTTTCCTAGATTGTTACTTGGACGAAAACCCGATAAGTCGAATGTGAACCGAACATTGTGGGAAAAATCCCCTTTCTTTTCAGAACAGCAACGGTCAAAATTCGACACTTTTAAGAAAACCCTAGCTTATCTTTTTAGTTACCAACGGTCGATTAATTTTTAAACTTAACTGAGTAGCTGCAAGTTAAAGGTGTTTTCCAATTGAATTTAACCACAAGATTTATTTAGGCTCTGATACCACATGTAAGATGAACTCAGAGACATCAAAAACAAGATTAGTCTCTCCCAATAATAGGTTATTGGTGCAAAACGAGAGCGTTATTTGTGAGAGTAGTGGCTTATGTATTTATACTAAGCACATCGATTGCCCTATTACAATCCTAGAAGGAATACAAGACTACATTCCTTATACCAATATGAGCATACACAAGAGTCCTCAACAAACCATAAATTGGATTAACTCTTGTCAACATGAATTAGACTTTTTGTAATATCGATTATCCCAAAACTTGTAAGAATCATACTCATACTCTTACAATTTGTTCATACTTGTTACTGAATCCCAAAACTAAAGCAAACCCATAAATATCGAACTGAACTGAACTCATAAATCTCAAGAACCACTTCTTTGGTTTTTAAATTTTAGAGATCAAAGTGAAGAGTTATGACAATATTATGGACAATTTTAGCTAATAAGCCCTTTAAAAAATATATCTAGTATTAAAGTGGATCATTCAACTGTTTTCCTGATAAATATTTGTTTCAGGGCCTACGATCATCACCCCACCTTATATATTGCTCCACATCTTCTCTCTCCCCAAAACCCTAGCTCAATTCTCTACCACAACAACAACCAAGCGTTATCCTACTAAGTGAAATCGACTGTATAAATCCTACAATGTCACTATGCTCGGCTTTGCTCAAAGTCTTCCATTAGTTCCAAATACTCCATTTATTTTCTTAAAGTCTATTTCCAAGTCTTCCTAACTCCATTCTCTCTCAAAAAATAAAAAATCCCAATCGTACATTGTTACATACATTCCTGCTAAAACATCTATTCCCACACATTATGGACGTTGTAAACATTTTCTTGTTAGACTACTTATCAAAGACTCAAAGCCAAACTCATGAATCACACAACCACTAATCATCTAGAGAGCACAAATTCGGAAATTCAAAACCAAAACGTGGAAGCAAAAATATAAAAGCACAATTACAACCATACTTTTATTTATTTATTTCGGATCTGGTACCGCATGTAGAGTGCATTACACTTCACAACAAACCAAATCAAAGATAAGTGGCGATTATTAGAAAGTAAAACATTTGTCAAGTAGTTGGGTCTGAAAGTTGTTCATGCACGGGCCACCTTTGTATACAACCCATTGACACTGGCTACACCAATAATCATCTCTGTAATAATTATAAATATCGGCCCAGCGAATTCCATCTAGACCTGGCCGCCGAAAACTGCAGAAGAATTCCGTATTTCCCAAAAAGTCAGGTTTAAAATGGAATGTAAAGAGTGAGGGTCTCTCCTCCCTCCAAAGTGTTTGTGATGTTAACACGTCTTGTCCTCACACCCTCACACGCCGTCACTGTAAACTAGAAAAGTAGCATGACGAGCAGCAGTGTACTTCCATTGAACCAAGCCATGTGGTATAGCATTGTTAATTTTGAAAAAATCGATTTTAGCTTGGTGGAAAAACTCTAGGATGGATCATGTCTTTTTATACCCTGGGATGGATCATGCCTCTTTATACTCTTGCTATATATGCTAGCTACGTTGCATGAGCACTTGCAACAGTGCATGCTCTTTGGTACCGTTTGGTACGTGGGACGGGACGGAACGGAGTGGGACGAGACGTTTACACGTTTGGTGTGCCTAAAATGGGTGGAACGCACTATTGCATGGGATGAATTTTTGGTGAATTTTCGTTCCACCTCATCCCCTAGAACGATTTGTTCCACATCCGTGGAACACAAAATTATAACCTCTCTGTCTCCTTCTTCTTCCTCCTTGTTTCCATCCGAGGGCATCTTTGCTCCCTCTCCGTTCCGTCCCGTCTTGTCCCGTCTCATTCCGTTCCATTCCATCCCGTCTGCATACCAAACGATACCTTTGAGACAGATACATTAGCGAGCGAATCAAGCGAATGGGGCAATGCGGTAGTGCTTCATTTGGGATGACTTAAATATTTTATATATTATAATTAATGAATTATTTTTATTAAAACATAAAAGGGCTGATAGTTGTCAATTTTTATATAACCCCAAGTAAGTAAAAATATGACATCCTTTCATTTTGCTAAATTTCCTTAAATTTTTACTAAACCTACAATTCAAAAGCGATTTTTTTTTTCTTTTAAAGAAATAGTTATTTTAGTACATATTAATTTTTAAAAATTTTGTATATGATTTCTATTTTCGAAATTATCATTAACTATTGTGATATTTGTTGTGTGACATTTTAAACAAGTTAGGAAATGACATTAGGAGAGAAGCTAATCCCTCTCAATGATATCCCATGATCAATATCATTATTGTGAAATCATCTCATAAAAAAATGTTAGAGAGACTACATTTTTGTACCATGTTAGTTACCATGAGGTAAATGATGTGTATATATCATGTCAATAAATAAATCTATTTTATTGGATGTAAGTTGTGTGTATTACTTGCCATATGAAATGATTTACAAATGTAGTTTAAAGATGTGGTCTCCCTAACATTATTTTTTCAATAAACTTCATCGATATTTTTTTTGTAGAATTATGTCACTAAATTTTATTAGGGAATTTTAACGAAAAGCACCCGGTACTGTTCATTTTAACGAAAAACTACATTTTTACACTAAAAAGTCAATCCTGGTACTATTCACTTTGCCCTTTATTTTATCCTTATCATTAAAACTCAAAGTTTTCAAGCCCTTTCCATTAGTTTTCCTATTTTATTAAGAAGTAGATGAAAATATGACAGATAAGTTGGCATCGGAGCACTCAACTAATAAAAGAAGGATAGTACTTGTATCCCTGCATGTGGGGAACGTACTACTTATATCTTAAATAAAAAGGTTCAATTTTTTAATCATCATTTGAAGATTATTTACAAAAAAATGATTCGAATTGAAGATTGTTTAGTTACCCAATTACATTAATAAATTGACAATTAATATAAATTTGCTACTTGGTACTTACATCATCGATTTGTTCTATATATTCAAATGACTATTGATTCAAATAATCATTTGTAAGGATGATTTTCAAATGAAGATTAAAAAATTATCTGGTTTCAATTATAATTTATCCGGTAAAAACAACTTATTAATTTCTAAATCGTGAAATAGAGGGATATCGATGCAATAATTATTATTCTTTTTTTTTTGGAAGCATAATTATTATCCTTTTGACAATCAAATGAAACACACAGTCAGTCTGACATCCCAAAAAAAAAAATCAAAACTGATTTATACCAAAAAACAAATGAAAATATTTATCACACTCTTGATTTATTACATAGACAGCTATTTTATACCATATGAAATCATC